>NC_141146.1:112564965-113169131 GCF_053477565.2 Lygodium microphyllum
GGTCGTGACTTTCATTATTGAGAGGTACAACTATCCTTCAGATCAACTCATTGCAATTTGTGGGGTTGGCATGGATGTGGTAACCCTTCATGGCATTAAAAATTTGTTATTGACGTTTTTAAACTTAGGAGATTGTTTAGTGTGTGAATTATAGTTTCATTGGTAGGGGTGGGGCATGATTTTCTAAGAAAGGATATTGTGTGGTGTGCACCATGCAATGTTAGGTACACCACCTAAAATATCAACTCACTGGTCATTGTGGCGTTGGCTTTGATCCTTGACTTTTCTCATTATGCAAGGGGGGTTTTGCATCATAAAATGGATACATCCATTGTGACAAAAAGCCTAATCTCTAAACTAGGGAGCCATGAGAATTTGCTTGAAATAATCCAAATGCATCTTGAAGACCCACTTGAGTCCTATGTGTGGGATAAACAAATTGAAACCTCACTTTAGATGCTGCTTACTATAGCAAATTCTATTATAGTCAATCATATGGTCTAATGCACGTATGTTTAAATTTAATGCATTGGAAGTTAATCTAATGTCATGTACGATCTTCCACTGTTTCTAATTTTTAAGATAAGATAAGAATAGTTGATATGCACCTGGATGTTGACGCATGTGTTTTGCACAGCATAGAGGAAAAAAATGTGTCTGTAGCAAATGTTGTGCAGTGCGCTCCCAGTGTGCAATTGAATGTGTGCAAAGGGAAAGAGGTTGTAAGGAAGAAGACAGTTCGTTGTGCACTCAGGCATATTGGAGGATATGAAAGTTCTGTTAGTTTTTTGAGAGTCATTCATCGCTTGGATGGGCTTGAGAAGCAAGTAAAGGCACTATTTCGACGTCAAAGGGCTTTGATTTCTCTTGGTGAGAGCATTGATAGCCTTCTACAGAGGATTGAGAGAATTTTGGAGGAGAAATATGAAGGAAACCTTTGTGATGGGGTGAGGATACAGGATGAGTTGGAAGAAATCAAGGTTTACATGGGGGAGATATATGACCATGTCCGAAAGTATTGACCACATATTGGATCCTTGGATGATCATGATGAGAAGATGAAAGATCTTATTGACAGTGCTGGTCATATAGAGGATGGCGTATGTGAGTTAATTGCTCACAAGAATGAAAATGTTTCCCTTGATGTGCAACTTGCTTCTTTGAAAGTTTCCCTTAATAGGTTTTCGGCAATGTTAACCCAGATGAATCACCGTGTGGGTTCATTCCCTTTCACTCAAGAGCATTGCCCTTGATGTGCAATTTGCTTCTTTCAAAGTTTATCTAGATAGGTTTTTGGCAATGTTAACTTGGATGAGTCGCCGCTGCATAAGCACATACTTGAAAATCTCCATTTTGATGATGATTATCTATCTCTTCCAAATTGAAAATTGCCACATACTTGATATATATAATCTTTGCAAGACTTTTTAAATGAGTTGTGTAAAGACTTTTTAAATTGATGAAAATCTCCATTTTAATAAACATTGTCTATCTCTTCAAATTATTAAGATTTTTTTATTTTTGATCTCATTTTGATAGTTTATATTTCCATATTTTCACCTTGGTACTCATTCATCTTTGAGCATCGAACATCTTTGGATCTTTAACACATTCGAGCCTTTGCCAAGACCTATGTATGGATCTAGACGAATGAACATCCATTAGTAGGGCTTGCACACAAAGAGAGAGAGAGAGAGAGAGAGAGAGAGAGAGAGGAGGTAAGGCATGGCTATATATTTGGTGAGTGTCATGTGCACATGTGGATGAATGGACATCCATTGAAGAGGGGAATCATTAATTGGATTTTGGTGAGCACTGTGTATGTGTGTGCTCATGCATGATTATTTACACGTGTTCGTGCATGACTGTTCTCCTGGCTTCGAGTCCAACACACTTTCGATTTAGGGTTTTTAGTTGGAAATGTGTTTGTCTTCAATGGCTTAGAGATTTCTCTATTGGGACTCTTATACTCTATGGAAAGTTTCATGCAGTCATCATGGAACAAAGCAAAGCTATGGATGATATTCCAGACATAGTGCATTCGACTCCATTGAATGCAATTGATTTGGTTGAACCAAAGAAAGCAGCGACAACATCATCTCTTCGACGCTTGCCTGCTTAGAGCCATTCGCATGGGTATGGGAGATAGTTATTATTCTAATAATTGTATTTTCACCAAGGTATTTTGTTTTTTTTTTTAGATAGTCATTTGTGTATTTTGTTGGTCATTTGTGTATTTTGTTGCAGCCAAAATGTGGAGTTTAATAGAGTGAATAAAGTTAAAGTGCGAAATATGAAACAAGTGGCGAGGCAACAGGGAGGGCATGTTAGTAAATCCACAAGGACATCAACGATCCGAAGAAACACAAAGGCTGCTTCAAGTTCTTTAGAGTTTAAACGCCTCGAGACCAAGATGAATGAGTTGATGAAATTGCAGACAAGTTTATCCACACGTGTCGATCATGCACTTGCTATTTACTCTGCAGAGTTGCATGAACAAGCTAAGGGTTTGTATGGTGTTGTGTGCGAGACAAAGCACACCCAGAGTGTTCTTCAACAAGTCTCGAGTGGTTTGGGTGGTGAAGTGAGGGAACTTTCAGCAATTGTCTCTGAGACAAGTAGGTTGATAAATTTGTTGTTGAATGATATGTGGGCATCGTTTTGGGGGTATATGATTTGCCAGAGGGGTTGTCGACTACCGTTTTTGCAGTTCCAAATGAATGTTAATAGGTTCAATGCCTTGCTACAACAATTGAGTCGTCAAATGAACGGTCCCAATTGAGAAGGATTTGCTTGGCTAAGGCTTATGATCTATTATTGTCTCGCTTATATCTTGCTTGGAAGTGCTTGGATCAATGTCTTTTTTGTAATGATGTGTGCTTCCTTTTTGTGAAGCTTATATTGGTTTTAATGTAACGATGTGATACCTCTTTCTTGAGGTTTGATATGCATAAAGAATTCTATGGTCTAATTGTAATATTCTCTCTCTCTCTCTCTCTCTCTCTCTCTCTCTCTCTCTCTCTCTCTCTCTCTCTCTCTGTGGTGTTTGGTTCAATTTATTGGGGGTGATGCATTCTTCTCTCTTTTAAAGAGTTTGTAAACATTGATCTATATCTATAGTTTATTTATAGATATAATTATTATGTATTGCAATCTAGAGAGAAAACTTCATTGATTTTTGCAATGTAGTACGTATCAAAGAGTAATATTTTTTGTAAAATACGTTTCAATGTCTAGGAACTTGCTATGGATTGGAATAAGATTGTGTATTCTCTCTTTTCAAGAGTTTGTAAATATTAAGTACATTTTTATTTTTAAGTATATTGTCTCTTTCTTGAGGTTTGATCTATAGAAATACTTATTATGTCTTGCAATCTATAGAGAATAGTTCATTGATTTAAAAATCCTAACGTTTTATAGTTTATTGCGCATTCATGTTGAAGAGTGATGTTTGGGTTTGAGTTATAGGTTGGGGGATCGTGCGCCAGTTGGATATAGTTTTTTTTTTTGTCTTTGGGTTAGATATATCCAATTGTATAGAATATATAAAAATATATGATGATTTTAATTTTGACTACTATTGTTCCTTGCACGTAGGAGCATTGTGATGATTTAAATTGTCGTAGTATTTTTTGGATTATGTGATTCTAGATTGATTCTACTATAGTTGAGTGCCGGAACGTTTTGCAAGGAGGGGCTCTAAATCATGATAGCTTGATTCGTGAGAGACTTCACAGCTTGATTGAGCAGCAATTTGCTAATGATTATAATTGTGATGCTAAAAATCACCAAAACTTAGGAAATGCTGTGATTAATGAGTCACGTGTCAATAATGCACCAACCTTTAGTACTCGAAATGGAGGTTTTTGCTCCATTTTACATGCTTTGCCTCCAATGGATATTCATCCTGCAACTACAATATTGCTATTTCAAGACCCGATTGTGCATTCCATGGGGAGTCTTTCTGAGATGTGTGAGCGATGTTCGGCTAAATTGTAGAGATGTAAGGCTCAAGTACAGGGGTCAGTTTTGTTTGGTAAACATTGTTGTCGAAATGGAAAAGTAATGTTGCCACAGTTGCAATATCCACCACAACTATTGCATGATTTGTTGTATGGTATGCATCCTCAAAGCAGAGTATTTAAAAATAATATACAAGCATATAATAGTGCTCTTGCATTTTTGTCGCTTGGTGCCAATGTTGATGAGCTTTTGCCTCTTGTGGGAAATTCTTATACCTTTAGAGTGCATGGCTCCATTTATCATCGTATAGGCTCTTTGATTCCTAATGTGCAACGACAGGAAAGGCCAAGATTTGCACAACTTTATGTTTATGATACTGAGCATGAGTTATCTAATCAGTTGGATGTTATGCCTAATTTATTGCCAAACTTGCTTGGGGAGCTTCAGTCTATGATGTATCAACACAATGCATATGCACAAGCTTTTAGATCTGTGGATATGCAATTGCAAAACAATCCCTTGCATGATTTGAGAATGACTATTTTTGGGGTTCAACATGCTAATAGACAATACTCAGCTCCAGTGGCAACTGAGGTTGCGGCTATCATGCCAGGACAAGGTGATGAGAATACTCTTGATCATCAAGACATACATGTTTATAGTCGGGATGGACGATGTATTGCTATTTCAAACTTGCATAGGGCATATTCGCCAATGCTATACATCCTTCTTTTTCCTATGGACGATGATGGTTGGCATATAAAGGTACCTTATAGTGGTGTTAATGTCCCAATTAATATACATGGATTATCTAATAAGGACTGTGTTACTCAGATGCAATTTTATGCATTTCGACTACAAGTGCGTGAGGACACTGAGGTGTGCATGTTGGGGGGTGGCCAATTGTTGCAACAATTTATTGTTGATACTTATTGTAGTATAGAGCAATGTAGGTTAGCTTGGTGTCGTCAAAATCAATCAGTTTTACGCTCGGAAGTTTATAAGGGCTTAGCAGATATGGTGGGAGTGATGGATGATGAGCCGATGGGGATTATTGGTGCCTCTATTGGTAAAAGGGTGGTTTTTCCGTCTTTTTTTACTGGTGGGCCAAGACACATGTATCAGTTGTATCAGGATGCCATGGCTATAGTGCAAAGTAAGGGAAAACCTGATCTGTTTATAACGATGACATGTAATCCAAAGTGGTTAGAGATAACTAATGCTTTGTTGCCTGGACAGACTGCTTATGATCGTCCGGATTTGATTGCTCGAGTATTCCATAAAAAACATGCTGATATGATGCATACATTGTTGAAAAGGAATTTGTTTGGAAATGTTGCAGGCTATGTTAGTGTGATTGAGTTTCAAAAGTGGGGGCTACCACATTCTCATACTTTGCTAATTTTGGAGCATCCTTTTAAACCCTCTGAAGCATGCCATTATAATAGATTTGTTTGTGCTGAGTTTCTTGATAGAGAAAAGTTTTCAGCTTTGTTTGAAACTATCTCAAAATGCAATGTCCATGGTCCTTGCGGTGTAATGAATCCCAAGAGCCCTTGCATGCGCAATGGTTGATGTACTAAAAAATTCCCTCGGAGGTTTGTGAATGTAACAACTGTTGATAGCTCTAGCTATCCTGTTTATAGAAGACGAGATGATGGAAAGACAGTCACAATAAAGGGTAATACTATTGATAATTGATGAATTGTTCCATACAATCTGTACTTGAGTAAAAAATACAATGCACATATAAATGTTGAGGTATGCTCAATGGTGGCAGCTGTCAAGTATTTGTATAAGTATATATACAAGGGACATGATCATGCAACGATTAAATTTTCTATTGGAAACTCAGGGTTAAACGGTACGACCTTTTGTGAAGTAGATGAGATCGAGAGTTATTTAGATGCACGGTATGTTTCTGCTTTGGAAGCGTGTTGGCGAATATATGACTATGCATTGCACAATGAGAAGCCTGATATACAGCGGTTGCAGGTGCACTTGCCTGGTGAGAATTATGTGGTGTTTCAAGATACAGACAATATATCAAATGTTTCGTAGAATGAAGATATCAGGAAAACTACTCTTACGGAATGGTTTGCGTGCAATCGTATTCATCCAGAGGCTCGAGCTATTCGGTATCAAGACTTCCCGGTGTATTGGGTGTGGAATGCACAACGAAAGGTATTGACGAAGAGAAAGAGTGGAAATACATGTGGTCAAATATACTTTGTGCCGCCCACATCTGGTGAGCGTTATTACTTGCGAATGCTCTTGATAGTGTCTCGAGGATGTATATCTTTTAATGATTTGTGTACTGTTGGCAACGTGGTGTACAACACCTTTAAGGAAGCTTGCATTGCAAAGGGCATGTTAGAAGGTGATGATGAGTGTGTTGTGTGCTTGGAAGAGGCTGCATCTGTACAAGTTGGTGCCCAATTGCGTGCTTTGTTTGCTGCAATCTTGGTCTTCTATGAGCCTGCACAACCTGGTCAGCTCTGGGATATGTTTATGTCACCAATGGTGGAGGATATTTTGTATAAGTTACAGCTAGAGCATGTGCATATATCTTCTGCAGTTCTACAACAAGAGGCATCAAAGAGGGCTTTATTGCATCTTCAGGATCTTTTGCGATAACATGGGCGAAGATTGTCTGACTTTGATGGATTGCTAGAACCTCATCGAACAGATTCTCACTTGTGTGCTAATCCTCTTTTAGAAGATGAATATGCATATGATATACTAGAGCAACGTAGAGTTTGTGTTTGTATGGAGGCAATGTTGAATGATGGACAGAGGGTTGCATATAATGCAGTTATAGGTGCCATTGGTGGAAACTTTGGGGATGTTTTTTTTTTTAATGGTCCCGGTGGGTCTGGAAAGACATTTCTTTACAAGTGTTTGCTTGCTAGGTTGCACAGTGATGGTCATATAGCATTGGCAACGGCATCATCTGGCATTGCTGCTTTGCTTCTGCAGGGCGGTCGTACTGCTCACTCGAGATTTAAAATTCCATTGGATCTATGTAATCGATCCACCTGTAATATTCCTGTTCAGAGCGATCTTGCTCAACTGTTTAAACAATCGAGCCTTATTTTATGGGATGAGGCTCCCATGATGCACAGGTTTGCATTTGAAGCTGCTGATAGAACTTTAAGAGATATTATGAGGTGTGATAAACCATTTGGTGGAAAGGTTACTTTGCTTGGGGGTGATTTTAGGCAAATCTTGCTCGTCGTGATGAAGGGCTCCCGTGAAGATATTGCTAATGTGGCACTATGTTGCTCTCATTTATGGCAGTATGTTAAGGTGCTAAGGTTGTCTGGGAATATGAGGATGTCAACTGCTGGTGGTGTAATGGATAATGGATTTGTTGGTTGGATTCAAGGGATAGGGGATGGAGTGGGTATTACGAAGAATTGTGATAAGTTACATATCCCATCTAGCATGGTATTGAAAGGGTGCTCTATTGAAACCTTGGTTAATAGTGTGTACGGTGAAGTATCCGCGGTGAGAGACTTTGGGGCATATTTTAGTGGGCGTGCTATACTTGTAGCACGGAATACAGAGGTGGCTTCTTTGAATCATTGTGCATTGTAATCGATGCCAGGAGAAGTTATACAATACTATAGTGCGGATTCAATTGCAGAGACGGGTGATAGCTCATTTTTATACTCTGTAGAGTATTTAAATACATTGGATCTTGGAGGTGGATTTCCTCCCCATCTATTGTTGCTAAAGATGAATGCACCTATTATTCTGCTTAGGAACTTAAATCCAACAAAAGGTTTGTGTAATGGTACACGGTTGATGTGTAAGGCATTCAATAAAAAGGTGATAGATGCTGAAATAATAACAGGGACAAATGTAGGGGAACGAGTTTTTATTCCTAGGATCACTTTTATTCCTAGCACCTTGCAATTTCCATTTGCTATGAGGTGGAGGCAATTTCCTATTCGATTGGCCTTTGCTATGACGATCAGTAAGTCGCAAGGCCAGACATTGTCTGTTATTGGTCTTTACTTAAAGACACCAGTATTTACACATGGACAGTTGTATGTTGCATTTTCAAGGGTGAAATCCTCATGCGGTGTGAGGGTGTTATTGGATGAGGATGGAAGCACTGTGAATGTCACGACGAACATTGTGTACAAGGAGGTACTTCAGAAGATGCAATGAGGTGATTTGCTTTTTTGCAAAGATGCATATGGAGATGAATTTTTTGGAGAGTGGAAGATATGCTTGTATTTTTTTAGAGATGTATCTATTGAATTTTGATGGCTTTGTAGTCCTTACTTGGTGTGTAGGTGAGATAGCCTCGAAGCTGTATTCGGTTGGCATATACTCGATGGTAATTGAGTATATATTCCCTACAATGTATATAAGTGTTTGCTTGACTTTTGCAGATGCCTACTCCAAGTTGGGGTTATTATCCAGCTTTTGAGTATTAGAAGGAACTGCAGTGTAACTTGCGCGCAATGAGACAATGGATGAGATTATAAGAAGAATGCTTGCAAGGGTCATTGAGCATTTGTATGATGATGTCAACATAGAGATTTTACTTCCAGTCTTTATTGAGGTGGTACATTGTGGGTATACTCAGTGCTTTCGAGTGCATATGGGTGAAGCTGAGTAGGACAAGAGGTTTCTGCAATCTCACACTGATAGAATACCGAGGGACGTATGAATTTAAGGACCTCAGTTGTTTTGTGACGCTACATCAAGCTGTGACAATGCCTACCAAGTGGTTTGCAAGTGTTAAGCCATGTATTGTTATTTCAATGTTAAGTGATCTTTGTCAATTGTTGGATGTGCTCATATTTACATTGTGAGCTTTTAAAATTTTAGGCACAAGAAAGAGAGGAAAGACTATCGTGTCCCCTGTACCATCACCGGGATGAGGAGTGGCAATGGGACTTGCTTCTCCTGAGCATGCTGTGTTGGAGAATGGAATTTTTCCCAGTGATTCCTCAAAGAAAAGAAAGCTTCATTTTGGTTAGGCCCGATGCAAAGTTTCAACATCTTTGTAGCATTTGGATGTAGATGTATCTATATCTATTTATCATAGGTGTAATCAAGAAGTGGTACTTCGTGGTTTGTTGATACTTGGATTTATGGTACAAAGTTTTCGGCTCTAGAGCAAGGTTTGGTTTTGGGCTTTGCTTCACCTATCTGTATTTGATGCTTGGATATGGTTACACTTTGTGGTTCATTTTAGCGTAGCAATGTTATTTCTGATTGTAACATCGGATGATCATGTAGAGCTACTTCTAGTTATTGCGCATAGCAGATATTGTTGTTTTAATGTTAAGTCCCATGTACCATCAACAAGACGAAGAGTGGCGATCGGACTTGCTTCGCCTAACCATGCTATATTGGAGAGTGGAAATACTATTATGTCCCCCGTGCCATCAACAAGACGAAGAGTGGCGATCGGACTTGCTTCGCTTGGCCATGCTATGTTGGAGAGTGGAAAATTTCCCAGTTATTTCTCAAAGAAATAAAAGCTTCGTTTTGGTTAGACCCTATGGGAATTGTAAATTTTTTTGTAACATTTGGATGTAGATGCATAGGCATAATCAAGGAGTGACACTTTGTGGTTTGTTGATACTTGAAATTGTGGTGTGAGGTTATTGGTGCAGTCTCTAGAAGAAACTTTGGTTTCGGGCTTTGCTTCACCTATGTGGGTTATTAATACTGAGAGTTTGCATGCAATGCTTAGACAAACTTAAATTTGTGGTGTGGCTCATATATCTTTTATTGGTGGTTCGTTTCACCATAGGAATGTTATTTCTCATTGTAACATCCAAGGATACAAGTTGTTTCTAATTGTTGTGCAGAGCAAGTATAGATACAAGTCTATAAGTTTGGTGCATGGTCATTGCATGTATATATGAGTCTATGTACTTCTTGATGCAAATGCATATTTGGCCTTTTATACATGTGTGTAAGAGAGAGAGAGAGAGAGAGAGAGAGAGAGAGAGAGAGAGGTTGAGTGAGTGAGTGAGTATGGATATAGAGGGGGGAGGTGTAAATGGGATGAGAGATAGAGGGGTTGTGAGTAGAGGAGAGTAAAGCATGTGATGTTTTTGTGATAGCATTATCCATTGTGCGATAGGGAAGCTTCCTTCGCACCCCGCTTCGCGGCGAATCGGGATAGCTTTCCTTGCGCGCGAAGCGCGCCAGGAACGCTAGTTACTCTCTATATAGATGCATTCATAAGCAATGCCATGGAATATCTACAAAGCTCTTATATCCCCAGGATAAGCTATCCTTCTTTTATTGTGGAAAGATTATAAACCGACTAAAAGGATACAAATTCAAGGCTATTAGGGTAGTTTGAAAATTTGAAGTAATTTGGGATTTCCACAATATATAAATAATAGGCACACATATGTACTTGATTTTGCTAATTTTGACATCATACGTTTTCAAAGTGCAAACACTGTCGCTCGCTTGTGGGCGCAGCGCTCTCTCTCTCTCTCTCTCTCTCTCTCTCTCTCTGTTTTTCTGGCTGCGTCTCTCTCTGTTTATGGGAGTTTTATTCAACATCAATCTCTCGTGCCGCTCAGCTCATCATGGGGAAGAAGCAACACAGCAAGGACCGTATGTTCATCACCTGCACGGAATGGGCCACCGAGTGGGGCGGTGCCAAGTCCAAGGACAACCGAATCCCTTTCAAGCGTCTCCCTTTCTACTGCTGCGCGTAAGTCTCCCGACTGACCCACAGACACACACATCTCTGTGCACCTTTCTTTCTCTCTGTGTGCTTGTGTGTGTGTGTGTTATTAACGTTCTCCTGAAGTCCAAAATGACCTATGAGACCATTTTGGCGTGTTGTACTAACGTCTGCTGAAGGCGAAGATGACTTATGAGACCAAAATGACGATTACAATCAATCCATGATATGTCTTACCATGTATAAGACGATTAAACAACAAGAACGTAGACTCATTTATGTGTGTACAAGAGCCCCCGGCTGTGCTTTATCTAAAATATCTAGCATAGGGTTGTCATTAGGAAGGGACCTCAGTTCATATGCAATTCCATTCCTATGACTAAAAGACAATGGCTAGGAATGTGTAGTTTTGACTTGAAATACTAAGCTTGAATGTCATGTCAACATAATGGCCAGGTGTGCTCTGCTGTAGTTGTTGTTGTTGTTGTTTTTTTTTTTTTTTTTTTTTGGTGGTGCCAGATATGAATTAGGAAATGCACACAGGAACTCTACCGTGATATGATCCAATCAAAAATCAGCAGGTAGAAGAGTTGCCACACAGCCATGAAGCTCCTGAACACCTGATGCGGTGTAAATTACGCTCATTCTCTGCGTAGAAACGAAAAGACTTTCACACAATGCCATAAACAATTGTGACAATGCAGACTGTAGACTACACTAACTAATACTTGCACTTGTGCAAATTTCTTATCATGACACATGCCAAAAGGAGATTCTTGATGTCCTCACATAGTTTTGCACGTAAGTTTTGGCTTCTAATAATGTACTACAAGTTTCAATTTGACCCTGGCCGGGATCAGGTTTACTTGGACACACCACATTTAGTGAAGGCCGATAAAATTATGGTAGCTTCTCTGGAATATGGCTTTTGCATCCAGGTAGAATCATACAATTTATAAACCAAATTGTCTCGGTAGTCAATTAATAGCAACACACGTTTTGTATCCAAAATGAGATAGACTTGGTGCCTCCAATGCTTGCCATTGAGTGGATGTGCTTCTACTATGAATCTTTTTCCTTTGTCTTGGTAGAGTTCATTCCACTATTGCACCCATTTTTTAAGTCATGTGAAGATCACACATCCAATCAGGACATAGATTAACACAATGGGTTCATTCAATACCTGAGTGAACTCCTCCAATATATGCTATTGTGTCTGTATTACATCAGTTGTACTTATTCTTCTCTAGATCTGTCGTAAAAGTCTCTTTAACATCCTAATAACCCTTCATATGATTGAAACCCATCATTTAGTTATTTTGCATTCATGTGAATGATTTCTAGATATTTTTGCATTTGATTTTTAACATTCATGTGAAATTCATAATTTAGTCCTTAGTTTGAGTGATTTTGCTAGTGTTTGGAAAATTGTGTACCATGTAATATATTTTGAGCTTTTTGGAAATGTGATTTTTGGTTTCAATTATTTGACTAGCTTCTTTTTCAACATCTTCTCTTTGCTTAGTATACTTGAAAGACAGCTCAATAGCCCGTTTTATTTTCTTGGGTAGGCTTACTTTTACACCATTTGAGGATCCAGTTTGCACAGCCGAAGGCCACATCTTTGATATTGTGTGAGTGATCTACAATTTCCAATATTGAGATTGTCTTCTTTAATAATTGGTTTTCCAATATAGTTTCTTCTTTGTTTTACCTCCATTGATACATAGTTTTGCATTTTTTTGTGGAGCTATAAGATGAATATTGAGTGTTACAAAAGGACAAACTTTGATTTGATGCATAATTTGCAATTCTAATATATGAGATGCATGTACTTTCTAACTTGGCCCCCTCTTGTGGTAATTTTGAGTTTGACGCCTCATGTTAAAGAGTAGAGGCCTGCATATCACATAGATTCTTGTACCCCTTCTTGTACTGCTTTTTAGCTTGACGCCTCATGTTAAAGAGTAGAGGCTTGTATATCACATAGATTCTTGTACTTTACATACTCCCTTTTCCATTAGCACTACACATTTAAAGGAGACTTTGATAATCAAATAAGAAGATGTGTCAATTCATAAAGATTTAAACATGTGATGTGTTGGACACGCCTTTTTGAGGGTGCTTGCTGCTGTATTATTGGCCCTACAACATTAAATTCTTTACCTGCTATATGTGGAAGCTTGAAGGGCTGTTTGGGTCTTGACTCTCACTAGGTTTAAGTTTCCAAACTTCCGAAGTACTTTAGAATAGCTAACTGACAATGCGTAGAAGTGTAGCATTTAGAATGTTTAACCATTGCATGGGTTCACAATACCTATTGAAGAGCAAACTGATAGTCCACAAGAGTGTAGCATTGAGAGAGTATTTGAACACTGCATAGCTTCCCAATACCCATTGAAGCTCCCACTTACCCCCCCGGGTAGGTGGTGTGTGGAAGGAGTATTTGCTTTTCTTGGGTTGTTGTAGATTGGATATAATTGGAGCAGCATATTATCTGGGGGGGTAGCTAATAGATTTGAATTATCAATATTGAATTCAGGCAGTACCACTGGGACTGTGCTGGAATGTGCACACTCTGCTGGAGTCAGCAGTGCAGAATGTAGTGTATGGGGTTGAGATTGAGGTGGGGACTTGCATGGGAATGCACCTGCACCTGGGGTTTGGAACAAATGAGGCCTTGCATCTAGACTGCAAGCAGGCTGGAAATGCGGACGTGAACAGTGAACAGCAACCAGCACAAACAGTAAACAGTCAAAGAGCAAAAGTTTTTACATGAACAGGGCAGAAGAAATCTTGTAGAGGCTGGTCACATGTAGAACTGCTGACCAGTAGTCAATATGGCAGTCAGTACCTGCGGCTGATCACACATAGAACAGCCTATCAGCAGTCAATACGCAATTAGTCAGCACCTTTGTTGGCTGCAAGCTTTAGTGATACTGAGTGCTGGACTGCAGGTAAACTGTGGCAGGTTAAAACGTGGCAGTTCTGTTCCCATTTGGGGCAATCAACAACCATGAAAGTTGGTCAGTAAGAGCAAACAGATAAATTAGCACAATTGCACATGAAGGAACAGACTGAAGGCTGAGCATAACTGCAAGCAACCACAAACATAAAGTAAATTGCTCTCCAGCTAGACACGGGACTTGCTATACATAAACTCATACTTGTCTGAATCTCTAGACTTGTGCATTACAGAGATTTGTGTGGAGTCACTTTGCTAGAATAATGGGTCACTATTTTAGACTTTTGTGCATTTGAAGTATCTAGAACCTTAGATAAGTTATAAGTACTCTAAAGACTGAGGTCTTGATAGAAAGAAACTTGTCAAGGCTTTAGATCCCCTCTTAAGTATCATTGGTTCTATTGTTGAGAGTGTAAGCATGTGAATCCTCCTTATGCTGGAGGGGATAAGGGTAGCTGAGTGTGAATGGTCTTGAGGGGAGGGGGAAACCTTAACCCTAGCTATCTAGGGATATATAAACAACCCATGGGTTTACATCCAACTGATGAGTGAGAGTGACCCAAGTTGTACTTTCATGAGCAACTTGATAAGCAAGACTTGTTCTTGTACTTTTGAGCTCCTCTCCCTCTTGTGCACATCTCAATGTTGCTTCACTCTGATTTTCCACATGGTATCAGAGCCATCTTTGATCTCATCAGCTCTTGCTTTCTTTTGGAGAGTTGCTCTCCAACTCAGGGCGCTTCAACTTGTCATAGCAAACTCCAACATTGGGCAATGAGAAAGGCGGCATTGCTGAAAAATGCAGAACTGATGCAATTTGGACAACGTGAGATTTCATGTTGCAGGACGGGTAGTAGAGGGCACAATCCCTTGAGCCACCATAGGGCTTTGTTAGTCCCCCAAGTGGGCTATCTCCACCTAAGAGGGTTTGGCATAATTCCTTCCTTGTTGCCCACAGTAAGGCAAACCCTAATTGTGTACCTTGTGTCAGCCATAGCCACAAGCTTGAAAGCTTGAATTTCTTGCTTTTTTCTATGTATTGTCATCATTAACAATGATTTTAATCATTGATGCACTTCATCTAGAGCCCATTCCATGTTTGGAGATCCTCGGCTAAGCTTCATTGATGAGGTCGAGTGCATCGAGGTTGACTATTCCGGTTATGGTCAAGCATTACACTAAGATTGCAACTAGTGTTTGTCAACACTAGCACTAAAGTGGTTTGTCATATTTTTAATTGCTGATATTGTCTAGTTAGATTCTCTAAATCAGCAAGCTTAAAACAATTAACGACTTCCTATTAAGCTTATTCCATTTTTTGTAATATTTGTGTGTCCACTTATAAACACACAAATACTTACCCACTTTGTCTAAAACATCTTGTATTGAATTTGCTTGCATTGAGTTATTCCTTGCCTATTGTAAAGGATTAGACATTGTGACTTGCACTTAGCAAGGAGTAAGACCTTCCTATGCCCTTGACCTATGCTGACATTTGTCCACAAATCTGGAAATTTAATGAAAATGACTTCCATCCATGGGAAGTGCTTATCAAATACAAGATGATGGAAAGGGGTTATTGGCCTCTCATCATGGGGACTAGACCTGCTAATCCTTCCAACCTAAATGATGTGGAAGATGAACAATGAGCTCAGGCTATCATTATGCTTCACCTTGATGAATCTTTAATACACCATGTAGATCATCACTCTACATTCAAGGCCAAATGGAATGAGTTGGAAAAACTCTATGGTGCTTGTGGAAAAAATTCACAAACTTTTCTTAAAATTGAAAAGTTCAGCCTAGAATATAATGAAGGGGAGGATCTTGGAAAATTTACCTCCCATATGAAGGGGCTTATGGTCCAACTGGCTTTCAGACAAGCACTGATAGCAAAACCTGATGCTATTGCTATCCTTTTGAAGGTCGCTAAAAAGGTTTTTCCTACTCTTGTAACAATATTAACAAACATCCCAAATCCCAGCTTGGAAGGTACCATCTAGTCATGCTTGGATGAAGAGAAGAGGAACCATAAGGAGGGCACTTCAGCATCTACTTCCTGCGAGCAAGTGTTAGTTCATATAGTTTCCACAAAGTGTTCTTTCTGTCATAAAAAATGGTATATTGTAAGTAATTGTTGGAAGAAGTGCTCGGAAAAAATAAAATGGAATAAATGTAAAAAGACTGGACATATTACCAGTAAGTGTCCCAATGTTCTAGAACCATCTAAGGAATTGGAGGCTAACTTCGCTTCCCAATCAACTGAAGATCAACTCTTTTGAGTCTTGTAAACTCTCTATCTATAACCATCTTTGTAGTCTGATTTATAAAGGCATCTCATTGTGGATCAAGGGGGGGCATCTTGCTATGCTATGTAATCCAATGTCACTTGGCATTGAGGGGGGGTGTTGAGGATGTAAGCATGTGAATCCTTCGTATGTTAGAGGGAATAAGGGTAGCTAAGAGTGAAATGGTCCTGAGGGAAAGGGAAAACCCTAACCCTAGCTATCTAGGGCTATATAAATAACCCATGGGTCTACATCAACTAATGAGTGAGAGTGACCCAAGTTATACTTTCATGAGCAACTTAATAATAAGCAACTTGTTTTTGTACTTTTGAGCTCTTCTCTCCCTCTTATGCACATCTCAATGCTGCTTCACTCTGATTTTCCACATCTACGGTCTCTACCTTCACAAAGTGTAATTGTTGTAGATAACTAAAGGACTTTACCCCCTTGAAAGCCAAGTGTATGTGAAGAAATTCTTAAGTAGAGATAGAGGAGCACAATGTACACAAACACAAAGTGTAATCTAGAACTCAAGATGAAGAGAACTCAAAAGATGAATGAATGCTGTATGTTGAATATGCTACAATGGGGCCTCAAACCTCTATCTTGAGGATCGGGGATGAGATGAGCCAAGGAAGGATTTAGGGACTATGTTGTAGATGCAAAGAATTGAAGAAAATCAATCATTGACTGCTATTGCCCTGTTTCAACAGTTTGTAGATGTTGTCACCTACTATTGATTGGTCTTCTCTTGCCCCTGGTTGCCTTAAAGGTCCTCCAATGGTTGCAAATGAGACCAGTAGTATCTCCTCCCTCTTTTTTGCAAGCTGAATAGACTAAAAGGCCTCTCTTCAGTCTCTAAAGACGTTTTTTAGTCTTGTATGGGCATTTTTGGCAACAAGTGGCAGTCTTTCCAAATGGTTTTTCCAACATTATCCATAATTAAATAATTTTCAGTCTTTAAATACAAAAAATTAATCTAATAATTATTTTTGGTGCCTTGAAAAATAATTTCATTGGCCAATAATTAAATTGACTAGGCAACTTTCATTCTCGAGTGTCTTTGCGTCATCTTTGACCATTAGTTTGGCATTAGGTATCATTAATTGCCACCTCGCTAGTGTCACAACTAATACTTATGGCCAAATGAATGACCTAGGCTAACAACTAGCACCAGATACCACCAAGTACCTGTGCGGCATAACTTATAGTAACTTTTATCTTTGATACCCTGTTATTTCCTCGAGTCTGGGGCTCATAAATTTTCTCTAATCCTAGTTACACCTCACATATGCAACATTTACTTAAACACTATTAAAAATTAATCCACATGTTAAGTGAGGTTTTAAAAATACATGTTCTCATGACACCTCATCACCCTCTCACATTTCCTCTTTGGCATTGGAGATTCATGAAGGATGATTGCATTGCCAACATAATAAAGTAAGAGGAGGGGTAAACGTGTCCCAAAACTTGCTAGACTCCGATCAATGCGTTGGGGAATAGTCCTCTTTAGATCATGTACACCTATATACATTTATAGATGAGGCTACTTGCCCCATCTCACCACCTCTCACATTCCCTCTTTAGCATTGGAGAGTCGTGAAGGATGATTGCATCACCAACATTGGAAAGTGACAGGCAGGGCAAGTGTGTACTTTCCTTTCTTGATAGAAGATAATCCTTGCTAGGCCTTGGTCCTTGCTTGGGTTGACCGAGACGTGAGAGAGTCGAATACAACTGTGAGTCACTGTTGGAGTGGACACTAGCATTGGCTCCCTTTCTCCAATAAGACTTGCAAGTAAGAGAGTATGTTGATAATGGTATTGAGAAGGGAGGAGCCTAACCTATAAATAGGAAAATAATTTGGATAAGATTTACCAGTATTTGAGGGCCTCAAAATATAGGTTGGTTAGCTAAGAAATGTATAGAATAATCAGTCACCCATTGATTCACTCTAAAAAAGAAATGTGCAATCCACTGAAACACAGCCAGATTCACACATTAACTAAGTAGTATACTAACAAGACAATCCTTGACTAACCATCACATGGAAAATAAATCCACCATCAAAGTATCCCAGGTGCTCCACATTCACTTGCTTGCCTTGCTGTTCAAAACTTATTGGATTGGCTCTACCAAGTTGGCCTTGCGTTTGGGATACATCATACTTATTCCACTAGCATCATTTGCTTTTGGTCATTATTTGCATTATGTGCATCTTATGGCTCAAGTATGCCACAAATATATATTATACACACAAGAGGAAGCTCACTTAAGAAAATAAGAAGAGAGATGGAGGCCAAAACGTTCTCTTGTTGGTTTCTTCTTTTTCTTTCATGTACGCTATAACTATGCCAATTGTAGATAGGTACAACAAACCAAATATAATAAGTCATAAGCCAATGGCCATGTGAGGATCATAATGACCACTGATGTGCTAAGTGTAGACATGTGGATCCATCTAACTGGATGGTCCATCATCAATGTTCACACGTGTTGAGGTTGCTATCTCAACACTTGCCCTCGAGCTCAACTGTATCTTTACAACTTCAATTAAGCTTTGAAAATTTCGAATCTTCTCTACATCCAACGCCTTTGTAAAAATGCTAGCTATTTGATCCTGTGTGTTGATATATATCAAGTCATTCTCTCCTACAAGCACCTTCTTTCTCACAAAATGGTAATGTACCTCAATGTCTTTTGTTCTAGCATGAAACATTGGGTTTCTGGCTAACTATATGCTACTCATGTTGTCACAGTGAATGACAACTGGACCATCTTCTTACACATTCAAATCACTTAATAACTTTTGTAGCCATACCACATGTTGCCATAGGAGCACCTCTGTACTTAGTCTTTGTACTTGATAAAACAACTATAGGTTGCTTTTTGTTACTTCATGTTATTGCTGCAATACCAAGGGAAAACATGAATCCGTTGGTAGATTTTTTGTCAGACATGTTGTTAGTCCAATTTGCATGTATGTATTCCAACATCTGTATATCCTTACTTGCCTCATAAAAAAGTTCTTTAAGAATGTACCTTAGCTCACCCTAATCCTTCATCTCAAACTTATTTTTCAAAAGGTCCTTAACTTAAGCAATCCCACTATCATTGTCACTTGTAACAATCAAGTCATCCACATAGATAACTATGATGGCTAAACCTGTATTTTCCTTTCTCACATGAAGTGAGTGATCAACATTGGAAACACAAAAGCCAATGTTAACAAGATATTCCGATTTTTTCAGACCATATTCTAGGTGCTTGCTTTAGCCCATAGAGTGTCTTTTTTAACCTGCACATATAATTGGGATACTCTAAATCTTCATAACTTGTTGGCTGCTTCATATATATTTTTTCTTGGAATTCACCATGCAAGAAGGCATTCCTTACATCCAGCAATCGCGTATTTAATAGTTGCCATCCTAGCAACTGGATTGAATCTCTTTTCATAATCTATGCCATATGTTTAAGCATAGCCTTTTGCAACTAGTCTAGTCTTACACTTGCTAATAGAACCATTTGCATTATGCTTAATTTTGTAGACCTAATTATATCCAATAGCTTTCTTGCCCTTAGGCAATGGTACTAGATTCCAAGTCTTATTGGTCTCTAATATAGTAATCTCCTCATCCATTGCTGCATCCCAATGAGCATGACTAATAACATCCTCAAAATAAGTGGGCTCAATATCTTCAATTACCTTTACTATATAAGCATAATGGTGAGCCGCATAACCTTGAAAACCAAATCTTTTAATAAGGTATTTGACCCTACTAGATCTGTGTATCATTGGATCACTCAATGGAGCTTTTATATGACCATGTGCTCTCTGTATACCTGGTGTCTTGACTGAAGGAATATCAAATTCATCATCCAAACTCTCTGAACTACTGAAATCTCTATCAAATCCCAAATGACACTTTCTTCTTCTATTTGTGTTACCTGCAACACTTGTAGATATACCTGAAGATGTGGGGTTACTCGTTAGTCTCCTAGGCCAAAGGCTAATGTAGATGTAGTATCAGATGATGTTTCTAGTTCACTAAGATTTCATGATTTTTGCTTTCTGTCTGTACATAACTACCATGATTATCATCATTATCCAATATATCACCACTAGGTACATACCAATTGCTCATCTCATAAAAAATAACATCCTTGCTCACTTTGAACTCACTTGTGATAGTGTTACAATAACGATATTCTTTTTGCTCTAAAGAGTATCCAATGAAAATACATTTTTTAGCCTTTGGATTAAAACTCTTTTGCAGCTCATTTGACACATGAACATATGCAATATAAGCAGATACTTTCAAGTGTGACACATAAAGCTTATTGCCTGTAAAGTATTCTTCGAGGGTCATTCTGTAAACTGCAAATTCCTTTCAGCCATCTATGCCCGTGCAACTTTTGCAATATGCTTATTTTTTCTTTCTGCAACTTCGTTTTGTGGTGGGGTATACATGTAAGTAAACTCTCTCTTTATTCCATGAGACCTTGAGAAGTTACTGAACTCATTAGAGAGGTACTCTCTCTCTCCATTCGACCTCAAGTATTTAACTTTGTAAGCCTATTTCTTTCTCAATAGCAATCTTGTAAGTTTTGAAGTGCTCAAATACAATACTCATTTCTTTCATGAAATACATCCACATTCTTTTTGAACAATCATTAACAAACGTAACAAAATATTTGTTGCCACTAAGAGATATATTTTGTGTAGGTTCCCAAATATCTATATGTATGACATTAAGTAAGTTTTATGGTGGGATATACCTACAAGTAAACTGTCTCTTTATTCCATGAGACCTCAAGAAGTGATTGAACTCATTAGAAAAGTACTCTCCATCTTTATTTGTCCTTAAGCATTTAACTTGTAAGTCTATTTTTGTTGTAACAACAGCCTTTAAAGTTTTGAAATGCTCAAATACATCACTCTTTTCCTTCATGAAATATATCCATAGTTTTCTTAAACAATCATCAATAAATATGACAATATTTGTTGTTATCAAGAGATATGTTTTCTGTAGGTCCCTTACACAACATCAAGCATATTCTTGTTGACATTACTATCATGTGAAAAAGGTTGTCTTACTTGCTTACCAAATTGATATGTTTTACACACTTAATGAAATTTTGCATGCAGGTAGCCCTATAATCAATCCTTCGGATTGTATTAATTTCAGTCTTTGTACATTTGTATGCCAAATATATTTGTATCATATTTTAATGTTTACAACCACTCCTTTACCTTTAGCATATATAGTAGTATTCATAGCTGAAATTCTAGTATCTAAAGTGAATGTGCGGCCAACTCTACTTCATTTTATGACTAACTTGTGCTTATCATTAAAGTCTTTCACAAAACAACTTTTTGCATTAAATCAAATTTGAGCCCTTGCTCTACCATCTGGCCAATAAACATTAAATTCTTTGTGATGGATGGTAGATGCAATACATTTGATAAACTCTTTGTCTGATCATCATGTAAGGACAGTGAAACTTTTCCAATTTGTGAAATTGAGTGGCACGAATCGTCATCCGTATACATATAACTTAGATTTTGTAAATTCTCTCTCTCTCCAAATCATTCAGCATGGATGGTCATATGATTAGATGCACTCGAATCAACATACCACACATTATCATATGTCCCCTTTTTTATAACAGTACTCATCATATGTTGCATAACAAACACACGCTCATGTTTATCTTCATTCTTTTGTGAAGACGATGCATAGTTTTCTTGTTGCAATTTACAATTGCGGATATTATCCTTCTTAGTATAACATTGGGTTGCAATATGACATGCTTTGCCACTGTAATGACAAAGAATACTAAAGTTGCTAGAACCTTTGCTTTGCCATCCACCTCTTTCTCTAGAGCTCCCCTTTTCTCTAAAGTTACCACAGTCTTTTGAAACTTGCATTTCACTAAATTGCTGATTTAACTTGTTTTGTTGGTTATTACTAGTACGTTCCATGCCACGGCTTCTTGAAGAGGATTTGCTAGATCCTCTTTTTGAACTTGAGTAAAATGCTTAGACTTGTTTACGACTTTTTTTAAAATGATTCACCCTACATGTTAATCTCTTCAATGATCATGAGAGAGATTAATTTATTAAGATTTGAAAACAACTTCCATATATACACAGAAGTAACAAATGATTTCTAAGTCTTCTCATTATTAAAGTCACTCAAAGAAGATAAAACCAAATCATTATTTATCAAACATTGTATCAATAGCTATTAAGATATTTGTAATACTTCTCACTTTCAAAATATACTCATTTATAGATATCTTTTCTTTCTTTAAAGTATTCAACTATTACTTGACTTGAATCGTTTGTACATTTGTATTTATTGAAAATATGTTTTAAAAAATTGTCTAAGCTGTATGTGAAGTTTTAACATTTTTATATGTTTTAGCATAGTATTATCAATGACTTCAGATAGCCAATACATCACCTTTTTATCTTTTGCATTTCATTCTTTCCACGTCTTTAATTCTTTTGCAATTGCAAGATTACTTTGGTTTGTTTTTTGTTTTTTGTTTTTTTCACTTGAAATGAACTCGTAAAGGTCTTTTTCAATAAGAAATTTTGTCATATGAAACTTCTATGATGGATAATTGTTCTTGTCTAGCTTCTCAATGATAGGGTTTCCATTGTTCTTTGGCATTATTACAAAATCAATTCAAAATAACAAGTCTGTCTTTTACAACCTTTCATAATAAGTGCACAGCAACACAACAAGCAGCCTTTTTCATAGACTATTCAATAGTATATGTAATTTGCAATCTGTTAGCAAATAAAACTTGTGATTGGTTCGAGAAAGATGTAGTTGAGTCTGTGCGTGAGTTGAGAGTGTAGGGAGTAGAGAGTTGAGAGTAGTAGGGAGTGAGAGAGTGAGCACGACACAATGGGTATTCGGTACAATAACAATGTACCATATTTTAGGTTTTGAATATATCTAAAGTACAAAGTGTAAGGGTGTATTTACGCCTGAAGATAATAAAAGACATGATGACCCTTTATTTTCAAGAACCTCCCACCTAAAGGCAACGTGCTTGAAGGTAGAGGAAAGAATCAACTAAGTGTATGTATGTACAAAGTTGAAAGATACATATACTATCCAATCCCCATCATCTGGCAACAGTGAGCAAACCGCTCGTCTGGGAGACCTTTTGTGAGAAGGTTTGCAGGATTATTATTTGTATGTACCTTGATAAGCTCAATGCCTTTGCTGTCAAGGATATCTTTGATGAAGTGATACTTCACTTGTATGTGCTTTGTCTTTGCATGAAAGACAAGATTCTGTGCTAGCATGATAGCACTCTGGCTGTCACAGTGGAGGATAGGAACCTCTGTAATCCCAAGCTCTCTCACTAGATGTGAAAGCCATAAAGCCTCTTTGCATGCCTTTGTGGTAGTCACATATTTCAACTCTGTAGTAGACAATGCAATATACTTTTGCAGCCTAGATATCCAAGAGATTGCTCCTCTTGTGAGCATAAACACATATCTTGAAGTAGATTTCCTGCAGTTAGGATGGCCTGCATAGTTTGTATCTGTGAAACCAACAACAAATGACTTCTGCTTACCAAAGCAGATATACAAATCCTTTGTGCCCTTAAGGTATCTCATGATACCCTTCATTGCTATCCAATGCTTTTTGCCAGGATATGCCATGTATCTGCTAACTACTCCCACCACAAATGCAAATTAGGACGTGTAGCAACCATAGCATACATCAAGCTACCAATAGCTGAAGCATAAGGTATCTTGGCCATTTCAGCCTTACCATCATCTAATGTAGAGTTGTCATTTGCTCTAAGTTTCACATATGGAGGTAATGGTACACTGATAGCTTCCCCCCCTTCCATATTGAAACGTTGCAAAACTTTGGTAATATACTCCTGTTGTGACAGATAAAGAAGACCCTTTGATCTGTCTCTGAGTATACACATGCCAAGAATGTGATTTGCCTCACCAAGATCTTTTATATCAAAGCTATTGTGTAGACTCTACTTCAAGGAGTCCAAGGCATGAACATCCTTGCGTGCAATTAGCATGTCATCCACATACAATACCAAGAGAATAAGGTTGCCATCTATTGCCATCTTGGTATATAAGCAGTGATGAACTTGAGAATGATGAAATCCCTGAGATTGCATAAATGTATCAAATTTGTGATACCATTCGCGTGGTGCCTGCTTCAGCCCATACAGACTTTTGTTGAGTTTACATACCATGTGCTCTTTTCCCTTGGCAACAAAATCATTAGGCTGCTGCATATAGATTTCCTTGTGCAAATGACCATGTAAGAAGGCGGTTTTTATATCCATTTGTATGAGTTTCATGTCCTAAGATGCAACCAAGCCCAAGATGGTTTGCAAAGTAGTCATTTTGACTACAAGAGAAAAGATTTCATGAAAATCAATTCCATGTTCTTACTTGTACCCTTTAGCAACCAAGTGTGCCTTGTACTTGGGCAAAGAACTAGAAGTGACTTTCATTTTATAAACCCATTTGCAGGGTAGCATTTTTTTGGCAAAAGTACCAAATTCCAAGTGCCATTCTTCATGAGAGATTCCATCTCTGATAGCATTGCTTTTTGCCATTTTTTACTATCTTGTCTATCCATTGCTTCCTGGAAGCATGATGGTTCATCACAATCTGTTAACATGACATAATCAGTCACATAGTTGACTCGAGGAACAAATCCATTTGGCTGTTATGGACCCAGTGGTCAATATTTGCTGGCTGTTCAGCTTGTAAATTTGCATTAATAGCTTGCTGTTTTGCAGGTATAGCTTTCTGTATAAGGTGTTCTAGGTGCACATGTTTTTGCTGAATTTGTGGGACATCATGGGTAAGATTTTGTTGATCATTTACAGCATCATTCCCTGCATTTTCAGGGACATTTTCAGTAGGTATTTGTTGCTGTCTAATGGGCATTCTTTGCTGTCCAATTGGTACATCCTCCGGGAATACAACCCTTTTGACTTCCTTTGTTCTTTCGGGCTGTTTGTGCATGCGATCTTCTTGGAAGATGAAATCGTTGCTGTGTACTACTTTTATTTTCACGGGATCCCATAATCTATATTCCATTTCACATTCATCACCATATTCTAGGAAAATACATTTACAAGACTTTGGCTCAAGTTTGCTGTGTTCTTCCTTGTGTATGTGCACAAATGTCTCGCAGCCAAACACTTTCAAGTGTGCATACGAAGGTGGCTTGCTCGACCACAGTTCTTGGGGAACGTCCCCCCTATCCCAAAGACCTGTTTGGTGACTGATTGATCAAGTGTACGGTTGTCATAACAGTCTCTGCCCAAAAACCATGGGGTAAAGCAGTATGTGATAGTATGGTACAGACCTTGTCTTGAATGGTTCGCCAATTCATACGCTCTGTAACACCATTTTGGGGTGGGTATGAGGAGCAGTAAGCTCCCTGTTAATCCCTTTGCTGTCACAAAAGTCTTGAAAGGCTTTGGACACATATTCCCCAGCATTGTCAGAGCAAAGGCATTTTAATGCCTTGTTGGTTTGATTTTCAGCAAGTAGGAATTTTTTAAATTTATCCAAGGCCTCTTCTTTGCGACGGATTGGATAAACCCAAACTTTGCATGTAGCATCATCAACAAAGGTAATAAAATACTTCTCCCTCCCTAAAGATAACCCTGGCATTTGACATATATCTGAATGTACTAACTCTAAGGGTGAAGACTTAAGAGAGAGAGATTTTTTGTGTGACGTTTGAGCATGTTTACCATAAATGCAATGGTTATACTGTTCAAAATCAGCATACCTCAAACACGGTAAATAACCCAAACGAGATAGCACTTTCATTCCAGATTGACTCATGTGTCTCAATCGGCTATGCCACAAAGAAACACTTGGCTGCTCAGTTATGGTGACAACATGGTCACTCACACTAGATACATGCAAAGAATATAGAGTATTACTTTGGACTCCTTGGCAACAATGCGGAAGCTCTTACATATTTTCCATTTGCTATCCCCAAAGGTGGTGTGATAGCCTTCATCATCTAGTTGCCCCGTGCTAATCAAGCTCTTCTTGAGCTGAGATACATGTCTCACATTATGCAAAACAAACATGGACCCATGCTGAAATTCCAGTTTCACTTTGCTAATACCTGTAATTTTACATGCATAGTTATCTCCCAAGTGGACAACACTACGTACAACACCATTGTAGTCAGAGAACCACTCATGATGTGGTGTGATATGAAAGGACGCACCTAAATCAAGTATCCAAGTGTGAATATCATCCTTAGAATTTGCAATCAATGCATGTGCATCCAAAGAAGAAGCTAGAAGTACATCACCATCACTGTCATTATCATGAGTGATTACATTAACCTCTCCTATTTTCACATTGCTCCTTTGGGCATGCTGGTTGTCCTTGTTTTTAGCTTTGCTGGCTTCATTGTTTTTGTTTTTACCCTTCTCTTTCTTCAGCTGAAAGCAATCCCTTTTGTAGTGCCCCTTTTTGCCACGATGATGGCACTCCACATTCTTTCCACGAGATTTGTTGCATGCTCGGTTTTAAGAACTGCTCTTATGCTGAAATTTGCCTCTAGTGTATAATGTATTTGAAGACTTGTTTGCTGAGTTGTTTTGCCTATTGAGTTGTTCCATCAGCAAAGAACTCTCCACATCAGAGTATAACAACTGAGCATTCGAGTTACTCAAAGTTGTCCTGAAAGTATCCCAACTTTTAGGTAGGGTACATAGCAAAAAGGTAGCTTTGAACTCTTCATCGATATGAAAATCCAAAGCAATCAGCTGATTGAAAATCGAGTTAAACTCATTCAAATGTACAGGCATGGTTGTATTCTCTTTCATGCGAAAGTCCATTAGTTTTTTCAGCCAATAAACCATGCTGGTTGCACTTTTCTGAGCATACAATTCTTCAAGCCTTTGCCACATTGCATATATTGAATTCGGCTTCTCAATATTGAAGAGCAAGTTGTCTGACACTGAGAGCTTGATGGTGGAGCGAGGAAGCTCGTCCAAGTCATCCCACTCGTCTTGTTCCATGTCTATTGGTTTGATTTCCTTTGTTTTGATGGGCGTTACATGTTTCTTTTGCACCAAGACATTATAGCATTGTTTTTGCCAGACTGCAAAATTATGGGCACCCTCAAGGTTCTTAATGTGCAAAAGATTACTATTGTCATTGTTTCTAGCCATAATTTGCAGCCCCAAATTGACTAACCAATCACCAAAGGCAAGCCCAAATATGACACGAGTGACCACAATGGACAAGAGTACCAACCAGCAATGAAAATCCCAAGATTGCAGAAATTTTCAGATCTGCAAATGAATTTTCAGAATTAAAAATGTCGTTTGCTGCACTCCTCAAGCAGTTTTTGATACAATTAGAGACCAAGCCACCAGTTACATGTAAAATCCCCAGAATTTCACTGCAATTTCTGCTCCAAAAGCATTCCTAAGCAAAATGTGACAATTTGGGTCAAAAGCCCCAAATTTTTAGAGGGTAATCTGTCTAGATTGCATCAATACATGTACCCAAGTGTGTATATCGGGCAATTCTTGCAAAAATTGATGAAATTCTACAAAAGCCCCAAATTTTACGGGTCTGGTGTGCACAAACTTCACTGAAATTGAAGAAATTTCACTGAAATGTGAAAAAACCCTAAAATTCCATGGGCAAATGTGCACTGGTTTTGCAATTTCTGAGTCAGATTGGCCACTTCTGCATTAAAATCCCCAAATCCAGGAAATGCCCCAATTTTCCAGGAGTAAATGTGCACAAATTTGTATTCTGTGCTTGTACGCGCGAACGTCTGGTAGGGAAAGGAAAGGAAACCCTTAAAAAAAAAAATTTCAAATAAAGAAAATGAACCGTTGACTGGCAAATGGGTTCGTGACCTGCTTGGTCACGAGTGACTTTCGAATAGGTCACCCCGCCTGTCTCGTTGGATTAGCTTGTCTAGTCGTCGTGTCCTGCCCGTCACGTTCGCGCTGAGCCCGGTTGTGTGTCGCTTGGGCGTGGTCTCCTGCAGTGTGTCGCGTACAACTTGCTACTCGTCGAGCCTATGTGCTACTCCTACGACACCTGCAACAACGCCCGCTGGTCCAACTGCCTCTCTTGCACTTGTTGGACACTGATGACTGGTGCTTGAAGCTCTTGCTCGCTTGTCACGCGTGACGATTGTCTCACTGGCTTCGGAAAGTGTATATAGCTTATGAGCTTTGATACCAATTTGTAGTCAACGAGTTTGTGTGTGAGCGGAGAGTGAAGGGAGTAGAGAGTTGAGAGCAGTAGAGAGTGAGAGAGTGAGTACGACACAATGGGTATTTGGTACAATGACAATGTATCACATTTTAGGCTCTGAATATATATAAAGTACAAAGTGTAAGGATGCGTTTATACCCGAACACAAGAAAAGGCACGGTGACCCTTTATTTCCAACAAAAAACACCTCAGAACATACATATTTGAAATATATAACTTGTGTATCCACTTTTGGTTGGTATAATCAAAATCACAATATATCTTAAAACTATTGTTTGCAACCTTGCGGATCTAAACGGGGTCCGAAACAGTCTCAGATAGCCAAAAAGCAGTGGAATAGTTCTAAAGGGTTGACTTGCAAAAGATATAGTGCTTTGCTTGTACACTAAATCTCACAGCAATCTGAGATTTTTGCTATGCCTTGCTTCGAGTGCCTCCCCAGGCACTATCCAAGAGAAAGAGTGGAAGAATAGGAGAGCTTTTTACCCGTTGCTTGTTTGCTTGAATCCTTGCTTCTCTTTCACTTTAGTCTTCAAAACCAGTCTCTCTCAATGGTGCAGCATTGATGCCATGTCAGGAATTGCGTGGTGGCGGAACTTGCTTGAGTTGCTGTCCCAAACACACTGTACACACAAGAGGAGGCTCACTCAAGAACATAAGAAGAGAGATGGAGGCCAAAACATTTTCTTGCTGATTTTTTCTTCTTCTTCTTTTACACACAATACAATGCACACAAAGTATAGATAAAATACAACATAAAGGAAAGTAGCTTGCTAAGTCAAACAGTGCATAATTGACTATTCTAATTGATTGGAGCTATAACTATGCCAATTGTAGGTGGGTGTAACAAACCAAATATAATGAGTGACGAGTCCGTGGCTATGTGAGGTTCATAATGACCATCAATGTGCTAAGTGTAGATGTGCGGACCCATCTAACGAGGTGGTCCATCATCAATGTCTGCATGTTGAGCTTGCCATCTCAACAAAGTGGCTCTTTTTTCGGCATCTCGTGCTGTCTCAAAGCTTTAGAAGATGACTTCTTCTTATTCTTTTACTTCTTGTCTTTTTTGTCCTTTGAAGGAGCATTCAAGAATTGCATAAATTGAGGATTCTTTTCCAATTGTGCATAGAGATCAGCTCTTGTGCTCAATTGTGCCTTAAAATTGATCATCATCCTTCTCTTCTTCTTATTGGCCATCAACATATTGAGGCCTTGAGGGACCCAACATTCTCAGCATATTGTCCATGTGGTGTGCCCATTCTAAGAGTAGGTATTACATTTTCCGCCACACTTTGTGAACCTTTAGACTATGAAGCATCAACATGATTTGAACCCATCTCATTAGAGTATGATGACATGCTTGCTGAAATGCACTCAGTCGATTAGAAGTTTAGGATGAGCAATTTCACTAGTTTTCACATAAGTGTGTCAGGCCCACCTACTCAAGGGAGTTGATGTATCTTGGCAATGGAACCATGAAACCAACCTTCCTTCTCGAATAGGGTGGTAGATGACTTGATTGAACACAATTTACAGCAAGCAATAGAGTTCACAAATCTACAATCTAAACTTTACCAATCAATCTTGGACATTTGAAACTCGATTGATCCCAACAATTGGTGCCCCTTGCGGTATACCTTTATCTTCTATTACTCAAAGATGAAGCACATTGAGATTTTGAGCTGATCTCCTTCAATCTTTAATCCAAAGGGCTGTCACAAATGACCAATAGCAACAAGGAACAATTTGCTCCTCCTCTTGGCTACAAATCCAAGGCATCAATCAATCCTTCGGCTCTTGCATGCAAGCTAAAGCAAATGGGAGTGGGCTCACCCCTTAGATCAGCTGTAAATTCTCAATTCATAGCTACTTCTTTTAGTATGGGGTCTTCAATTATTAGGCACAGATTCCAAGTGGCTAATAAACCCTAATTGCTGCTGTAAGTTAGGGTTTTAGCAGCAAAACTCACTACTGCTCTTCACTAGGGACTGAAATATGCTGAGAATTGTTGAGGGAATGCCAAAGGATGATAGAGAAAATCAGTTGAAGGGAGTATCTTTTGAACGGTAAGGGGGACTAAAATTACAGTGCAATTGGTGAGCCCTCCTCTTCTTATTGCCATTTGCCATTGAGGTGGAAAAGGCTTGCTACCCATGTCTTGCCATGTTGTGCTATTGGTTGTTGCTTGTCTTAGAGCTAATCTGGCAGCCTCAGAATGTACCAAAACTTGTCTAACATAACTTTATACAACTTTTGCCAATGTCACCTACTTCATAGTTTTTATCAGACGCATCTGATTTGCCATGCAAATATCTAAAAAACCTATGAAAACAGAGTATGAAATCTTGTTTTATACTTGATAGACTTAAAAAAAAAGCGCGGATTGGAAAAGGCAAATAACATTACAATTTTACCGAAAAGGTTGTGACATTGCAAAAAGCATACAAATACTTCACGATTTTCACCAAGAAGGTGTCACCTTGCTGTCACGTGCCTTCTCCCTGCCCCAAAACATGGAAAGTTGCTCATGGACTGCCCAATAGGTCGATTCAGCCTTGAGCCATGATATTATTTGAAGAGAAGAGCAAGAGTTCCCAGGTAGCGTACACAAAGAAAATGAGTTGTGTTCAGTAGTAGAGAATGCAGAGAGAGTGGAGAATCCAGTTGGGTGTGTACCAATGTGGTACACACAAAGAATAAAAGAATGTATTTATACTTAGGGTATGATACACTCACACCTGCATGAGTGCGGTCACATGTACAAGTAAATTTATACACAGGAGTAGCAAAAGGGCCTTTACATCCGACAACCTCCCACTCAAAGGTCCTTAGCAAACCTCTAACCAACTCCCACTAGCCGAATGCAATGCTCATGTTGAGCCTTTGCAAGACTTTTAGTGAGAACGTCTGCAGGGTTATCTTGTATTCTGATCTTGGTTGGTGTGACTAGACCATAATCCAGAACCTGTGTGATAAAGTGATACCACACATCAATATGTTTGGTACGTGCATAAAACATGGCACTCTTAGCTAGGCATACAACACTTTGGCTATCACATCCAAGTACAGGTGTTTTGGTAGGTAGTTGAAAATCCTTGACCAAACGACCAAGCCAAACAACTTCTTTCGAAGCTTTAGGGATTGAAATGTATTCAGCCTTAGTGGTAGAAAGTGCTACTATATTTTGTAATCTAGAGCACCAAGAAATGGCTCCACTAGTCAAGGTAAATATGTACCCATTAGTAGACTTGTGAGTATCCAAGTTACGTGCCATGTCTGCATCACAGTATCCTTGTAGATCTAACGTACCCTTTCCATAGCAATTACATTTTCTTTGTGTGTCTTTAAGGTACCGGAAGATGCATTTCACTGCCTCCCAATGTGTTTTGCCAGAATTTGACATAAACTTGCTCACAACTCCCATTGCATGAGCAATGTCAGGTCTAGTGGCAACCATAGCATACATGAGTGACCCCCAAGTTGAAGTATAAGGAACACCTTCATAGAGTTGGCTGCTGTATTATCTTTTGGGCAATTTGCTTTGCTAAGCTTAGGGTATGGTGGTAAAGGAACACCAAGTGGCTTAGCATCTGCTATAGAAAAACAATCAAGTACTTTGCTGATGCACTTTTCTTGTGAGAGAAATAAGAGTTGCGGTGCTCTATCTCATCACATACATGCCCAAAATGTGTTTAGTTGCACCCAAGTCCTTCATGGAAAAGGTTGAATTCAGTTGTCTTTTTAGTGCATTAACTTGGCTTTTATGGTTACTAGTAATAAGCATATCATCCACATAAAGCGCAAGGATGATAAGGCTTCCATCATCAATCTTCTTTATATATAAGCAATGATCTGTATTGCTTCTTTTAAACCCATGTGAGAGTATGAAGGCATCAAATTTTCTATACCATTGTCTAGGAGCTGTTTTAAGCCATCAAGCTTCTCTTAAGCCTACACAACAAATGCTCCTTCCTAGACATAACAAAGCCCTCTGGCTGTTTCATGTACAACTCTTCTTCTAAATCACCGTGCAGGAATGCTGCTCTAATATCCATTTGGTCAAGTTCAAGATCCATAGATGCTACAATAGCAAACAATACCTGAAGGGTGGTCATTTTGACAATAGATGGAAAAACTTTCTGAAAGTCAATCCCCTCTTTTTGTGTATAACCCTTAGCCACAAGCTTGGCTTTGTATTTGGGTTTGCCATCCACACACTTGATTTTATAAACCTATTTGTTAGGAATAGCTTTCCTATCTTTGGGCAATGGAACCAAATTCGAAGTATCACTTGGATACAAAGATTTCATTTCCTCTTGCATAGCTAGCTCCCACTTTTTCTTTAACTCACATGATAATGCCTCTTTATATGTGAGAGGCTCACCCTCATTTGTGAGTAAAATGCAGTCCAAAGAGGGATCAAGCCTCTGTATAGGTCTCTTGACACATGTAGACCTTCTCACCCAATGATTTGTGTTATCAAGCAATCGAACCACATTGAAAGGAATGTCAATGACCTCATTATTTGGTTGCTAAATTGCATTTTCAGGTTGTTGTAGTGCATTTTCAGGCTGCTGTATTTTAATTTCAGCGTGCTGGTTTTGTTGCCTAGGTTGATTTTCAGCATCCCGTTGTTGCCCATTATTTGGCTCAATAATGATACTTTGATTATCAAAACCAGCATCAAGTGGAGCTGAATTTTTAGTGGTTGACGGCAGTTCAAATGATTGATCATGCTGAAATTTCACTTTCTTTTTGTCTTGATCACTAAATGTTGCATTTTTCAGCAGCTTTGACTCGTTTAATACCACATCTTGGCCGCCTAGTACCTTTTACATATTTAAAACCCAAACTCTATAACCTATTTTACCTTCATCTCCATAACCCATGAAGATGCCTCTTTGGGATTTCATGTCAAGTTTGGTTCTACTATCAATAGGTATATGTACGTAGCACTTGTAGCCAAAGAGTCTTAAGTGGTTATATGAAGTAGGTTTGCCAGACCAAACCTCTTCACGGATGCTACTTTCAAGTGCACGATGTGGAGATCGGTTGCAAATATGCACCACAGTTTTAAGTGCCTCTCCCCAAAATGATTGTAGGAGATTAGCTGTGGACAGCATGCATTGAATCTTCTCACATAAAGTGCGATTCATTCGCTCAGTCACACTATTAGATGATGGATTATAAGGGGATGTAAACTCTCGTTTAAATTCTATTTACATTACAAAACTTATTAAATTCTTTAGATACATACTCTCTCTCATTATCTGTTCTTATGCATTTTAATTCTAAAACCTTTTGTGTACTAACAAATGATAAAACCTTTAATAGACGTCCAATGCCTCGCTTTTCTACTTAAGCAAGTAAAATCATAGCTTTTTGGAATGGTCATCAATAAAAAACACGATAATGAAAACCGCTATGAGTTTTTATTGGCATGGTACATACATCAGAATGGACTAAATCCAAAATACATGCCTTCCTAGAGGCTCCATGAGAGTATGAACTCTTTACATGTTTTTCAAAAACACAGTCATCACAAAAGTAAAGTTTTGAGTTTTTCGCATCAACTCTTCCAAGTGAAAAAAGTGTCTGTAAGTTTTTTTGGTGGAGTTACGTGAAATGAAACACCATTATCAACAATCTACGATTGTGACAAATCATCGTGAGCAAACAACAAGGCATCTATCACATCCTTTTTAGTGATATACATGTCTTTTACTATCATAGCATGTGAACTTGAAGATGCAACTAGCAAATCAACATCTTTATTTTCTTTTGTTTCCTCAATAAGAGCATTAGATACCACATTTTCCTTCTCTGTTTCTTTAGGGGTAGAACTGCCATCCTTATCATTTTTTTTGCCTTTTGCATTCGTCTACTTTTTGTGTTCTTGCTTCCTTTTATAGTACCTGCAATCGGGCTTTTTATGCCCTTTGCATCCATATTGATAGCATGTGACATCTTGCTGTTTTTCCTTGTGTTTGTTGTGATTTTTGTCCTTATTTGTAGCATTTGACCTCTTTTTAGTTCGTCCTCTTACATTGTAGACTAATCCACTATTTTTCCCACTTGCCTTGTGTCTAATCTCCTCATTGAGAATAGAACCACACACACCTTCAAATGTCAAGTTGGGGTTGTTGCTCAATGATACAATCAATGCTTTCCATGAATTTGGCAAAGTCATGAGCAAGAAGATAGTCTTCTGCTTAGGATCAAAAGCTGGCAAGGTTGTATCTTATAATTGACTCAAAATACCAGTGAAAGCATTTAAATGCTCTGAGGTAGGCGTAGACTCATTAAGCTTCAAGTTGACAAACTTTCACATGAGATGGACCTGATTGACAGGAGTCGTATTCTCGTACGTAGCCTTGAGTTTCTCCCAAACTGTATATGCAGTGGTGAGTCCATTGATATTAACCAAGATATCATCTGTGATTGCCATTTTGACGTAAGCGATGGCTTTTTTATTCATTTTAGCCCAATCCTCATCTGACAAAGCAACAAGCTTATGTTTTGCCAAAGTGTCATCACAATCTTTTAGAAAAAGTATACCTTGCATATGATCTTTCCAAAGATCAAAGCCATTGCTGTCAAATTTGCGAATCTCAAAAAGATTCTTTGTATCAAATGTAGATGCATTGCCAACCATTTTCAACGATAAAAAGGAAATGCAATAAAATGTTGAATACTTTCAGCCAATAGCAAGGTTACTTATAACAGTAAGTATTCAAACTTGTATTTCCAAAAGTGCCCAAGAAGTAGATATTATACTGCAATTTCTATCCCAATGGCTAATTATAGCATATATATGAACCAAATCTGATTCATATGCATAAAAGACGACTCCCACTTTAATGGTACATCACCACAATGCCCAAACGCAACAACCCAAGTGTTGCATGCAACATTGTTTCATTGCACAATGAGCATTTAGCTATGCATGTACCAAGAGAAGCTGCCGTTTTACAACATTTGATGCATCCCAAGTCCAAAATTTCCCCACTCAGCAGTGAATCTTCTGTAATTTTGTTGTCAAAGCACAAATCAGCTCAAAATGTATCACTGATGCGAAAAGCCCCAGAATATTGCAATAAATCTACTCCAGTTGCAGTATTACACATTCCGAGTGTCAAATATGAGCAAATGTTCCAGAAATTTCACAAATTTTGTTAAACCCCCAACTTTCAGGATCCAAATGTGCACAAATTTCAGTGAAATTGGCTTAGCTGAGCAAAATTTCACTTGTACACGAAAAGCCCCAAAATTTCCGGGGCAAATGCACATAATGTTTGCAATATCTAGATTAAATGTCTCTGTTTTGCATGGACAACATCAAATCTGGGGAAAGCCCCAAAATTTCGGGAACAAATTGTCACAAATTTGAGCGTTGTGCTTAAGTGCTCGAACCCTTGTTAGTAAGGGGTTTGCTGCAGAAAATAATTAAAAAAAGACAAAAAATGCTTGAAATGTGCCAACGTGACCAGTGTGATGGTCGTCACCTGCCACGCAGACTGCTGCTGCTGGTCGTTGCTGATCAGAATTGCGATGCAAATTGTACGAAATGATGCCGGTGCCTGCTCGTGATTTGCGCCTACTGCTGCTTGGAAAGAGCTGGTGTCACTTGCAATCGCGCTGGTCAGAACTAACCGCCGATTGATCACTCAGATTGCCACTTGCCTTTCGCCTATTCACAAAGCTGTTGAAGGGTTGTTGCCTTCTGCAACCTGCTGTTCTCTTTGTGCGCGCACACAGAGACTGACCCGTATAGTCCTTGGGAGGCATGCACACAATGGTCAGAACTGACCGTTGATTGATTACTCAGATTGCTACCTGCCTTTTGCCTATTCACAAAGCTGTCAAAGGGTTGTTGCTTGCTGCAACCTGATGTTCTCTTCGTGCACACACACAGAGATTGATCCGTATAGTCCTCGAGAAGCGTGCACACTCTTGCCATAGCTTTGATACTAGTTTGAAGGGGAGAGCAGGAGTTCCCAAGTAGTGTGTGTAGAGAAAATGAGGTGTGTTCAGCAATAGAGAGTGTAGAGAGAGCGGAGAGAAAATGAAGTGTGCTCAACAATACAGAGTGCAGAGAGAGTGGAGACTCAACTTGGGTGTGTACCAGTGTGGTACACACAAAGAATAAAAGAATGTATTTATACTTAAGGTATAGTACACTCCCACCCGTAAGGGTGTGGTCACATGTACAAGTAAATTTTTACATGGGAGTAGCAAAAGGGCTTTTACACCCAACATTATCTGCCCCAAAGTTGAAGGGCAAGCTTTTTCTCATTGGTTTTCCTCTCTCTCTCTCTCTCTCTCTCTCTCTCTCATCTTTTACATGTGTTGTTTTGGTCTGTTTGAAGTTTTAGATTGTATCTCTCTCTCCCTCCCTCCCTCCCTCTTCCTCTCTGCTCGTGTCTTGACTCTCAAGTTTGAGCGGCTAATTATTGTTGCAAATTTCTTACAGTGAAACAGTAACAGCCATTAACTCTCAAATTCAGTCGTTAACTCTCAAATTCTTGAGACACTCTTTTCCCCCTTAGTATTGGCTTTAAAATCTCTGAAATTTCTGATTTTACAGCTGAAATGGACATTTTAGCAAGGCTAAAACAGTTGAAAATTTTTAGTGTGATGATAAGGAAGATGAGAAGGATGACAATAATGAGGATGAGGACATTGAGGAGGAGGATGAGGAGGGTGCATCTTGTCCATGATCAATATTTCTACTCTTCTTCCCATATAGTTTACTTCAGCCCTCTACTGTAGCTTAGAGTCTAGAATCTAAACTCTATTGTTATGCAGCCCTTTGACTTTTATGGCAGTTTGTTTTGACCTATATATCCTCTTTTGGATTTCTTTCACTTGTAAGCTGTAGCCATTAGTGCTTAAATTGTGTCTAGACTCAAATGATTGGAAATGAGAATCTGAATATGTTTTGGCAAATCAATTTTGTGTCTTGATTATTGGATGCCTTGCTAGTAGAGTAAAGCTATTGAAACAGTGGAATTCCAATTTTCATTCAGCTTGTTAGCTTTTTTACTCAATTTAGTATAAAATTCTAAATCTAAATACATTTTAGTGCAAAAAAAAATAAAATTAGGGCAACGTATGATTCAGCCCTAGGGTGTGAATCATACTCCAACCATACTTTCATACCCGTCTGCGTATGATGTATGATTGCTATATGAGAAAACTATGCTCATCGCAACTTGATTGACTTGCATTTCAGATGTGTACGTTACATTTGCACAACTTAATAATGCCCAAGCTAAGCATTAAAACCGCACCTCCTTGTGACATACACTGTGTATGCATATGTGCACGTGCATGTAGCTGAGCATTGACCCTACAGTGAGGTCCCAGATCCTTCTTTCACTCATAAGTCGCTAGAAAATCAATGGTGTCTTCTCCAGTGTTTTTGATGTGCCAATATTAACCTCCACATCACCTTTTATGGTATCTACTTGGCTATCCATGAATTGCTCTACCCATTTCTTATACAATTGGTGTGGGTATATTTAAAAAAGAACATGTGAGTCTACTGCAATTGAAGTGGATTTTGCATCCTCCAGTGAGTAGCTCCTTTTTAGATAGTTTGCTTCATAGCTTGCCAACACTCAAAGAAAGTAGCGAGCTTAATGTTAATGGCTGCCAATGTGGGGTACTAGGTAGGTATTGCACCTCCACATCACCTCTTATGGCATCTAGTTGGTTATCCATGAATTGCGCCACCCATTTCTTATACAATTGGCATGGGTACATTTAAAAGAGAACATGTGAGTCTGCTGCAATTGAAGTGGTTTTGCAGCTTGCTTTTGCTTTTAATGATTCCACTGTCTTAGGTTGTGATTCGAAGTTGGCAAGAGCAAACCGGTAATGTTGAATCAGTCAATATCATGTATATGTTTGCAACTATGCTAAATCTTGTTATTTCAATTGTTTGGAGCAATCTGATCCTCATTCTGGAATGGATGCATAAAATCTTGATCTGGATGGACAAGCATAAGCTTGTTACACAAGGTCTGCTCTTAGCTGTCATGTTCATGGATGTTCACAAAATGGGTATCCTTGCGTCCTCCATAGCAGCACTTGTGTCAGACCCAGTAAGGTTTTTCTGGCAGTCTTATTGCTGCAAATTGCATGGAAGGCAGAAACAGAATTCTTCTTGGTCCATCTTGCAATGAACACTTAAAGAGTACTGCAACTTACTTCATTATGCATGATTGAGATGGGCTGATTTTAAGGACTTCAGGTTGAGTATGAGCTGAAATGGGCTGAGAATGGGCCTAGATGCAAGGATGCAAGAATTTCTAGATGGCTTGAGATTTCAGCATAGTAGCAGGGAAACGCCGTTCCACCCCCTTGGGAATGCGGGAACGCGTTCCACAATAAATAATGCCAAAGGAACGGGGGAACATTGTGAGGGAACGCTTGTCAAGGGGGAACGGCTGGGGAAATGTGGATATTGCCATTCCCTGAAGGGAAATGTTGGAAGAGTGATGGGTGCTGTCAGGACTGTCGAAAATCATGCATGAGGTGTCGGGATTGTCACGAGTGGCGTGCAAACTGTCAGACTGTTGGGAGCAGGGCGCCGTGTGCTGCGATTCGCAAGCAATTGCGTCAGCCTCTAGGTAAGAGGAAACTGTCCAGCGGGCTGCAATCTCATCTCTCTCTCTCTCTCCCCCCTCGCCCACCCGTTTCAAAACAGGCAGTAGCAGAAAGTTGAAACTCCCCCCCCCCCTTGTTTGGCTACAACCTGTAATACATCACACTCTCTCTCTTTCTAGACTCTCACATAGTACCTCTCTCTAAAACAGCTTTCACAACTCAACTTTTGCCTAACTAATTATAGCTCTCTCTCTCTCTCTCTCAACAAGCTTGGAGCTTGAGATTTTACTGTTTATAGCTATTAGCCTTTTCTTTTACTAATTACATCTCTCTCTCTCTCTCTCTCTCTCTCTCAAAAGGCTAAGTCTCATGGAGGATCTACTAATGCTTTTGATTCTTGAATTTATAGAAGTCATACCTTCCCCGGGATCAAAGCATTCGGGCAATAAGTGATCTTAGCCTAGTTGGTGGGACAAGGTTGAGAAAGTGGACCATTATGCATTAAAGGGAGGTGCAAAGAATGGAACTGCAAAAGGTGTGAGCAATTGAAAACAGGAGGATCCAATCATGTGAAGCAACACTTGCCATGATAACATCGGAGTCCCAATAAATTTCTGCCCAAATACCACATCTGAATGCAAAGGCAGCTCTTGGCAAAGTACCCAAGTAAAGAAGACAATGCATGTGCAAGGAAAAAACAAGAAATTAATGCCTCTTTTTTTGCGGACGAGTTGATGATACAGTCATGGGTGATGGAGCTATGCATTGGGGCCTTGGAACTTTTGCATGCTCACAATCCCATCATGGAAAATGCAGCAAGTAATAAACCTTGGGAACAACTTGGGATCCTCGTAGAAAGGAGAGGGTGGATGTAGTTGTGGCAAGGTTTTTTTACCATGATCATACTGCATTAAATTTATAAGATCTCCCTACTTCCTTTAGATGGTCCAAGAGATTGCAAAGTATGGTCCAACCTATAAGCCGCCATCATATGAGACACTACATACCACTTTGTTGCAAAACAAAAAGCATGCAATTGAATGTGCTTTGGCAACAATGCATTTCTTTGATAGCAGATGGGTACATTGATACTTAAAAACGGTCCATCCATGGAATGATTGCTTATTCCCAAGGAAAGATGCAATTCATTTCCTCACATGATGTCTCAAGTACAAGGAAAGGTGATGATCAACTTGTGGAGGAATGGGCGGAAAAAGTTGGGGCTGAAAATGCAATCTAGTTTATTGTTGATGGTGAGGCAATAAATAGGGCAGGAGGTATGAGACTTGAGGATAGATACCCATACATCACATTCAGTCCATGCTTTGCTCATTGTTTGAGCAATTTGTTGAAAGATATTGGTAGCTTGTAATGGATCGATCCCTTCATCCAAAAGTGCAAGGATATAATCAGTTTCATCCAAAGCCATCAATTCATTCTTAGTGAGTTCCGCAAGAGATCGCCTAAAAAAGATCTCTTAAAGTACTTTGAGACGCGCTTTGGCTATAACTTTCTCATGATGAAGAGACTTGAGAAGGTAAGCTTACCCTTGAAGCAAGTGGTGGTAAGGAATGAGGTCTAGATCAAGAGCTAGTATAGTAGTGGAGAACTTCATACAAGATCATACATTTTGGAATGAATTGAAAAGCATTAATATTGTTATGAAGCCAATCGTGCGCTTGATGTGAATTGTAGATGGATGAGGGTCATGCATTGGAAAGGTCTATGAGGGGGGAGATCGCATGATTGAGAAGCTAGGACAACTTGGTTTGGATGATGCAAAGTATCAAGAATTCCGAGATTTATGTGAGGCAAGATGGAATGCTTATCACTCACCTATGCATGCCGGAGCATATGCGTTGGATCTAGAGTTCCAAGGGTGTGGTCAAGAGAAGGGTGGTGAGGTAATGCAGGGTTGGGACAATGTGCTTTCTAGGTTGGTTCCCATTGATACTAAGAGAAGATTGGTGAAATATTGGCTTGCTTTTTATAGAAATGAGTCAGGAAGGTTTGGGTTTATTGATGCATAAATAGATCGGTTGAAGATTGGGGCTGCCTTGTGGTGGGAAGATTATGGGGCACGTACACGTGAGCTTCAAACATTGGCAGTGTGGATTTTGACTCAAGGTGCAAGCTCCTCTCCCATTGAGCAACTATGGAGTGTATTTGGGCATGCTGTATCTAAAAAGCGGAATAGGTTGTGGACAAAACAAGTGAATGACTTGATAATTGTTAGCGCAAACTTGCGCTTGGTTGTAGATGTGGCTTTCTTGAAGGTTGAAAAGTTTATAGCTCTTGATGAAGAAGAGTTCTCTGATGGTGAGGATGGGGAGACACATTTGCCTACACATATGGCCGATGATCAAGATGCTTTGGAACTTGAAAATACTGATTTTGATGATGATATGGCTTTCTTTGACAATGTGGGTGATAGTCTTTTGGATAGTCTTGTTGCTAGTAGCAGCCATGTATGATCCAATGGTTACTTTGAGAGGCTTTCAAATTTAAAGTTTTTATATATATTTTTTCCACTATAGTTGTTACTTGATGCTTCTTGACTCTTTTATGTAGTATGATCCTAGATTATCATCTATTTTGGAACTTATGTGCCATTTCAATGTAGCTAGCCTTACATGTACGTAAAAGACTATCATGTTTTGCAAATTGTACATGTATTTTTCAAAGAGCTTTTATGAAATGTATGAATGAACAGTTTGAAATATATAAATCATATATATAGTACAAGTCGTTTCCCATTCCCCTTGGGGCTTCGTTCTTGTTCCCTTGGGACCTACGTTCCCGTTCTTGTTCTCGTCCCATTGCTACTATGGATTTCAAAATGTTTGTACTTCAGAAGGTGAGAAGCAAGATAGGGCCTAGGGCCAAGATGATGATTGTGGGTAAAGATTAATAGACATTCACCTAGTTTTTACGAATCCTTTGATTGAGGATGGTTTGGGATGATGTTCCCATTTTTGATCCCCTTTTTACTTTGCTTCAAACAGCCCTGAATCAGTGGTTCAGCATAGCAGTTTGTAAACTGTCGTGAGTGCTTCTACTGCCACAGAGAGCTCCATGCAGCTCTGATGTGCAGAAAGATGTATCATTTGTGCATGACTAAATGCCAGAATTGTATCTATGGTACACTGCTGCCTCTGCATCCACCTGCCATATCTTTAGTGCCCACAAAGATGGGAGATTCTCTACATACCTTCAGTATTTTGCAAACTGTTTTGGCTGGAACAATAGGTTACATCATATTATGTCAATGTTAACTCTCATTATATATATTTGTTGATTTTTGGCGTTTTCCTTCTCGTCTTTCTTCTCCATATCTGCCAAGTGTTACTTTGAACAGGCAGTAGCACTAGGTCGAGTATCTTCCTGTCTTCTGTCTTGTCTAACAAGTCTTGTCTGTTGCACAATGGTTAGGGTTCCAAAGTCTTTCTTGGGACATACTTTAATTTATGTTCAAATGCAGATGTGCTTATTATTGTCAAGGCTCAATTTGACTAGTTTACTTTTGGGCTACTGTATTTGAAAATAAAAAATTTGTTTCCTATGGTTTTTTAAAAAAATCTAGGAATATTGTACCTTATATTCAAAAATTTGGGAAGAACCCTGTGACGGGAAAGCCACTTAGCGTAAAGGAGCTGATCAAGCTACAATTTTACAAAAATTCAGAAGGTAAGCCAACTAAGCAAAAGCACTGAATGTTTGGGATGACACACCCGTATACATGTAAATAGGCATCTAGAAATTGTGTTCATTGTGATGTTGGTGCTAGCTCGTGCTATGACTGAAGGTTTATTGAGTAGGCAAACTTTGTTTCATTGCTCCATATGAAGAAATGCGTGTGTGTTTGTAATCTGTTGGCTTCACCAGTTCTTTACTCTCAAAGTCTTTCATGAATTGATTTGTGGACTCCCTTGCAATTTGCATGCAATATATTTGATAGCAGATTATGTGTTCCCATCTTAACATCTGGTGCAGGTACACTTGGTGCTACACATGCAGATGGTCTCGATTGTGAAATTTTCCTCAACCATTAGTTATCTTCTTTTCTAAGCAGTTATAAAGCAATACTAGAACATTCACTTTTCAAATAGTCCACATAGAAGGGGATAAGAAGCAAAAAATGTCAACATGCCGTTTTCCTCTTTCTCCAGTTGTGGAGGAAGTTACTAACATAATTGTTTAAGATAAGTGAAAGGAAAAGCCCAATCAGCTGGATAGTTTGTTTGTGGGTATGGGCGTTCATGCCATTAACTTGCTTGACAGTGACAATGTGGAATATAGCAGCTCTTGTGTTGGCCAGGCTAACCCAGCTTTTATTGACTCCACTATCCTTGACTCTTTTATTGGAAACAAAGTGAAGGTTCTAGAGAAATCTTCTTGGTTGATTTGTTTTTGAATCTGACCATGTAAGGAAGTTACAAATAGAAAAGGGGAAGTTACAAATAGAAAAGAGGTGTGACCTACCAAGTAGAGGTCATGGTGAAGGAAAGCACAAAACGTGAATTCAAAATGCAGGCAACGTCAAAGTCAAGACACAGCAATGTGGCATTGGTGTAACTGGCCATGACAATGTGTTCTTTGCGAACACTGAGCAGGTTGTTAGAAGGTTGAATGCAGATGGCAACCAGAAAACAATGATTTGTGAAGGGTGATGATGACCAATTGTCATGAAGTCCAGGATAAAGTCAATACATGGCCTGTGAAAATGCATGAGTGTGATTTGAACAGGAATGACCTAGTAGCCTTACGTAACTTATCTTATTGATGACTAGTATATCGAATGTGGCTAGTGAATGAGACTTATATGCTTATGCCAATAAGCATCAAGAGATACAGGCAGTCTGGTGATTGGCACACAAGCCAATTCAAAAATTTAAGCATTTTCTTATGGTTTTTAAGAAAAGTGTGCTTGGAACAACAGCAAGAATGAGTTGCATTTTTCAGTTTTGGGACAGTTTGATTATCTAAAGGTAATAAACCATATCTTTAAGAATATTATTCAGTTGCCTTTTATGCTTATAAACAGCAACTGAGAGCTGCAGAGGAGAAAAGTATGAATTTTTAAAAGCTTTGGGATGATGGTGTGGTACCTTTTCAGTTTAGAGATCCTTGCACACTGTAGAAAGTACTCTTATATATTTCTTACGGATTTGGAGTTGGATCAAGGTCATCATGAAACATTTTATAGTCAAAATGTGTCTAGTACAGTATACTTTTGGAACTAAATGTTGCTGAGATAGGGCAAAGTGAACTGAAATGACCTATATATAATTTAAACATAAATGTTGCACAATTAGTGTTTTATCCTATCCCATTTCACATGCAAGTTTTTTTTTTGATGTTAATAACAGAATCTAGACTTAAGATGTAAGAGAACATTCATCTAGATCCTATGTTAAACACTTTGTTGACACAACTAAATAAAGAAGCAGCAGAAAGAAAGAAGAAGAAGATAATGGAAAGGAAAAGAGGTCTGATGGCCAGATTGAAATGATTCAATGTTAGGTTACTCACAGTTGTCTGTCCTTATAAATGAACACAATTAGACTTGGGACTCAAGAGATCATATTTCTAGAATTTGACTGAACACTTCATGTGGCTGGCTGCTGGCACAACTGAAGAAAGAAGAGAACTAGAGGGAAGAAAGAAGATGAAAAAAAAGGAGCCCTGGTGGCCAGCTGTTAGAAGTTTGGACTCTCGATAGTTGGGGATTGAGAAGCAAGGCAAAGAAAATTTGTAGACAAAATTCTAGAAGAATGGTTCAGGATATGTGTGATGGCTTAGTATGATATCTTAGTATATAACTACATAATGTCTTGCATGTCAAGCACCATCCCATGTGGGACATACTATGCCCAATTAATTTTCTTCAACCGCCAGATCTTAAATCCATCTTTCATAGTTGAAGACTCAGTGTTATGATTACAATTTTCGTTTTTAGATTTGTTTCCAGTGTTCCAACAGCTGGTTTCTAGGCTTTTGGCCATGAGGGTTTACAAAGAAAACATAGGAAGTGTACAAAACATAATCTGGGCTTGTTTATAAAGCTCTACACTGTTTAAAATGTTGTTTCTATGTTTTGCCAGGGACAATAGAAACTTAAACAGTTTCTTTGCCACATGGCAAATTTGGCCATGTCACCATGCTGTGATTTTAAAAGTAGCAAACATGTGGTTAAACTCAAAAGGTTTTGGTCTTTCAAATTTTACTTCTTCCCTGGTCAAGTCAATTTGGGAAATTCATTACTGTCCTATTCTCTTTCAGTTCACAATTTCACTGTTGCTTGTGGTTTCTGCCTGTTCTTCTTTATTTGCTCTCAGAATCTCTATATTTGCTGAAAATTGCAGAGTGCCTGGCTGTACTTTTTGACTTGAATCTACAGTGGAGGAACCACTTCTAGCAGTCCAATGAAAAAGGATCTCCTTTGATAGCACAAAAATGGCCGGTCTCAAGTCTGTTCCTCTACTGCATGATTGTCTTCAATCCCAAACAGAAACTCTACTTCTAATAACCCTTTTTCCTTGTCCTTGCAAAAGCCAAATTCCTACCACTGCCATAAATCTCATGCCCTCTATGATTGGCGAGCATATCTAGAAAACCAGTTGGGTTCAGACTAACCTGCTAGATAAACCTTTTTCCGTTGTCCTTGCAAAACTCTAAGTTCCTACTACTGCTGTAAATCTCAGCCCTCCAATAATTAGTGAATATATCTCCAAATCCTAATTTTAGACTTCAGTTGGGTTTAGACTAACCTGGCTGGACTACCAAAAAAATTGAGAAAGGGGCAAGCTTTTGGTATCTGCTGAGGACACTATTGCGTTGAGGTTCAACTCCTTGGACCATGCAGGATTTTAATACTGCAAAAATTCCTGGACTTCTTGGCCAAGTACATAGACTGAAGCATCAATCTTAGAGCTTGTGTCAAGCGTCTGTTCATTATGTTTATTTACATGGCTGCTTGCACCTAGGCGAGGCATGTGTCCTCATTGTCTGAACCGGCCCTTAGGTTTCATCAGCTCAGCTGCCCATGCAAAACTAATGAAGTCATTGTTAATTAAAATAAACATGAACTTATGGGAATTGGTTGTGTTGTGCATGCTCGTGCACCCTAAAACAAGGGTGGCTCCTTGCTAGCTTGGCTTTATTAGGTGGTAGGAGATGCAAGGACATGATATAGTGCTCTGCTTGTCCATGGCCGGCCATTTATTGGTATCCCTCTTTCCTTTAGTCTAATGGAGCGTTTTATAGGTTTCCATAGTGTAGAGGTAATAGGTTCCACTTTTCGTAACTTTTTTTAAAAGAATTCCAAGAATGTGAACTATTTAGAAACTTGTTCTTCTTCATTACAATGAAACTTTAATACATCTTTTCTCTGCTTGAGAACTTAGGCTGTAGAGGTTAGTTGATCTGCTTTTAGAGCACACATATTTTCGATTAAATGTAGACTTATACGAAATATTCAATCTCAGAATATTATTTGTGGCTTTTCTTCAACCCTCACATTTGGAATCCATTTAGGCAGTCCTTTCCTTGTCATTTTATTGATTTTATTACGTATATATGAAGACTTTGGTAGAGACTTCCACTGATACTGGTAGAAGTAGGGTATTTTGATGAGAATGTGTCATTACTTTCCTTTCAAGGTATGGATGTCTTGATTCGGTACTCTTGGTAATAATCTCAAGTTGTGGCTTTTCTTCAACCCTCAAATTCTGAATCCGTTTAGGCAGTCCCCTTCCTGGTTGTTTTATTGATTATATATGAAGACTTTGGTAGAGATATTCACTGATACTGGTAGAAGTAGGGTAATTTGATGAGCTTAGTGTGTTGTTGTTTTCCTTTCAAGCTTTGAAATTTTTGATTTCGTACTCTTGGTAATAATCCCAAATCAAAATTTTTAGATCGCTTCAGGTTAAAACATGTCTAAACTTTTGGGCTTATAATTGGAAGTTCAGAAATATTTCACACTCACTGTGTTGATGCAGGTGAGTTCCAGTGTCCTGTTTTGCATAAAGTTTTTACAGAATACTCGCATATTGTTGCTTTGAAGACAACTGGGAATGTTTTCTCATATGAGGTTTGTAGTTGCACTGAAGTCGATAAACTCCAGTATCCTTCATATTGGGCTGCTTGTTTCTTATGGTTTTTGTTTTGTGTTTAAAACTTGTCCAGCCTGATACGCACGAGATGGTTGCAGGCAGTGAGGGAGCTCAATGTGAAACCAAAAAACTGGAAGGATCTTTTGACAGATGAGCCTTTCAGCAAAGATGATATCATCACACTACAGGTATGGGTTGGCAGTGATGCTTAATTCTAGAAAACTCTTTTGATTGTTTCATGAAGGATTTTGAGGCAATATATTTTGTGGTTAGCAAATAGGAAATTTGAGCATTTAAGGTCTCGTATTATTCTTTATATTTCATGGAGCTGAAGAAGGTGTGGAAGGCCCAAAGCTGCATAAGTTACAAACATCATTGTACATGTGGATCGTAGTTTATGAAGATACTCATGACAATTTTTCCTTCTGAATCCCAGGCAACTTATTGAGTTTATGCGAGCTCCATATTATGGGCATCATCAGAGTATTTGTGCCCTTTTTGGATGCTCACTGTACTTGCATTTCAGTAATGGCACACTCATTTAGGTTGGCTGTTATGGGTAACAAATAGAAAATTTGGGAATTTAAGGACGTGCCTCATTGTTTGAAAATACTAACATGTCATCAACGAATGTATCCACAAAAGTTGTAGTATAAAATTTTTGGCAATCATTTGATTGAAAGTGGCAGGAGCATTCTTAAGCCAAAGGACATGAAAACAAACTCATAAAGACAAAAGAAGTACGAAAGGCTGTCTTAGACACATCCTCATGCCTAATGTGTATCTGATGGTATCCACTTTTCAAATCAATGTGGTTGAAAATGGTTGACCCTTGTAATCTATCCAAGATATTAGTGATCCTAGGAATTGGAAATCGATTTTTGATCTTGATCTTATTCAACACACAATAGTTAATGCACATATGCCATGAGCTATCCTTCTTTTACACCAAAAGCACTAGAGAGAAATAAGGAGATGAGCTGGGCTAAATTAGCCCCTTCTCTAACAGTTCATTCACTTGGCTCATAATCTTCTCCTACTAGGTTGTACTCACCATGTTTGGTGGCTTATTAGGAGTGCTATTGTTGGGGGTCAAATCTATGGCATGGTTCCCTGGCCTTTTAGGTGGTAATTGTCTTAAAAGTAATTGAGAAAATCAATCAATATACATTTTTAGAAAGGCAAGATTCTTATCCAACTTAATCACATTTCCAACACTTTCATTATCGTGTTTATCCTTTGTAAAAACCTAGTATGCTGAAAGATAAATTTTCATTACTCTTGATATGGTAGAAGCTCATACAATAGGGATAGATTATCCTTTCAATTTTACATCAAGAGTATGGGTCTTGCCCTCATGTTGAAGAGTACTAACTTTGTCATGGGAGTTGATTATTGCATGCACATGGAGACACCAAGGTATTCCAAACAATACGTCGTCTACATAACTGTAAATGTGCAAGCGAAGCTTCCCAATAATATGTGTGGTAGGCTTTGCATAGCCCTTGCATGCCATACCAATCTCTCCCATGGGTGCCATCTCATCCTCCTTGAGGCCTAGATAGGCAACCATATTTGTAGAGGTAAAGCTTGCTCGTGCTTTGTTGTAAAAAAAGATCAATGCATGATGATCTCTAACTTTGCCCTATGCTCTACAAAGTTCCATTGCATCATCGTTGGGCTGATTACTAACTGCATCAGGAATCAAACTAGCTGAGGTTTTGGGCTTTGTCCCCTTAGGATTACCCTTATTTTTAGCATTGCTAGCTTGCTGCTTTTTTGGACAGTCTCTTCTTCACATACAATATACTTATTTGCAGCCATTAGTTCCTTGTGTTGGGCAGTCATTTTTGAAGTATTTTCTTACTGTTTTTATCTCTTTTTAGCCCTATTTTCAGACCTGCCCCTCTTCTCATCCTAGGAAGACTTCTTGGGTGGCTGATCGTTATCGTCCTTGAAGCCCGTAGACTTTCCACATAGCAAAGCATCCACTATACATGCAGTTTCTATGAGTTGTGATATGCGGGTCACAGTGGTCTTTATGAAAAAGTTTTTGATTTCCTTGGGAACTCCACAACAGTACTTCTCTATGTGGAGCACAACACGATAAGAAGTAGTGGGCAGTTGTGCTTTCCAAAACTTATTATTATATTGCTCAAGATTCTTGCATTGTGTTGTAAAGCTTATGCCATGTTGTTACTTGTCAACCAAGTTGAAACAAACAATTGCTCAAACTCAACCTATGTTGACTGTGCTCTATCTTGCATCAAGAGTGTTGACCACTATTGCAATGCATTTCCCTTTAAGAAAGTGTCCAACTTTCAAATCTTGGTTGATTGGGTGAAGTTGCCTCTCAAATAGGCTGCATCAAATTGTTGAATGAAAGTCTAGACTTGCATCAAATTGTTGAATGAAAGTCTAGGCTTTCAATATAACTTACTCACCGCAAAACACTTCGAACTTCATCCCTTTGCAACCCTCATCATTGGGATTGCATTTCATTCGCGTATGGTGTATTTTGTACGGTACTGTATAGGTTCCGTGCGTTCAAATTGTTAAAAAAAAATTGATCATTTTAGAGTGGTTGTTGGTGTTTTTCTTTGAAAAAATGTCTCTTTTATGTCGCTGTTTTAACTTCAAACTTGTAAGTTGTCTCTTCTTTCAACCCTCATCTACTCTTTCACACTTCAAAGTTCAAACTTTCCAAGTTCTTATCTTGATTCTTCTTCCTCACCATAGCCATTGTAAAAGAGCAGCACCTCGAGTCCCCTCTCATCTCATAACACAAATCAGTCTCCCATCTTCTTTAATCTCCCTCACTTGAGCTCAAGCCTCCATTCAAGCTTCATCATCTACTCTCCTTCTATCTCTCCCTTTCCCTCACCTTCTCTTCCTCCTCCCTCCTCCCTCCTCTCTCCCTATCCCTCTCTCTCTTTCTCTTCCTTTTTCTCTTCCACTCTCTCTCCCTATCCCTTTTTCTCATCTCTCTTCCTCTCCTCTCTCTATCTCCCTTCCATATTTTTTTAATATACACATTATATATATATGTGTGTGTGTATGTGTGTGTGTGTGTGTGTGTGTATGTGTAAAATTCAATGCTTAGCTCTTCCATGTGGACCATAGCAGTTAAGAAACACGTTTCTTTAAATTTGAAACTTACGAAACGTTTCTGAGAGTAAAAAACGTGGGCATTTTTATTTTTTAATTTTTTTTTGGTAAGTTGTAACCCAAAACATGGTTTTTTATAAGTGATAGGTCAATAATGGATCATGGATATATAATGTATAATGTATTATTCTCAATTGACTCTATTATCACGCAAGCTCAATTAGCCATTCTTTGTTTAAGAGAGTTCCATAGAGGTTTAGAATCTCTTTTCCTAGTCAAAACTATTAAAAATCCCTATATAAAAAAACCCACGTTTCTTATTTTACCCCCTCTTGAAAGAAACTTACGAAACACGTTTCTGACGTTTTGTTTCTAAACGTTTTTGATGTTTCTAGCTGCTATGATGTGGAACAAAAAATGGGAATGGGTTCACTCTTTAGATTTGCTTTAAATTCCTAATTCACAATTTTGTGAGTCTTCAATTATTGGGCACGGATCTTGAGGTGGTTGAGAATCCCTAAATGTTGTTGTAAATTAGGGTTTCAACAACACTTTTTACTGTTGCTCATTATCAATGGTCGGATTATTTTGAGAATTGCTTGAAGTGTGGGAGAGAGTGAATATAGAGATAGGTGTACCAAATTGTGATGGTACACAAAGAATAAAAAATGTATTTATATGTTAGGGTACAATAAGGGTGTGTTCACACCTGTATAACTTGATACATGGAGATGAAGGGACTTTACATCCAATAACCTCCCACTTAAAGGCTCGAAGTGGTATCTTTAAGCTAACCAATTTCCACTAATTGGATGCAATGCTCATGTTGAGCCTTTGTAAGACTCTTAGTGAGAATATGTGTAGGGTTATCTTGGAATTTGATCTTAGTTACTGTGATAAGACCATCATCCAAGACCTATCAAATGAAGTGGTATCGAACATCTATGTGTTTGGTACGTGTATGGAATATGGCATTTTTAGCCAGTTATACTGTACTGTGGCTATCACAACCAAGCATTGGAGTACGTGAAGAAAGACCAAAATCCTTGCTGAGACGACCAAGTCAAATATCTTTCTTAGAAGCTTCTGTGGATAAAATATATTTAGTCTTTGTAGTACTAAGTGCTATAATTTTTTGTAACCTTGAACACCAAGAGATAGCCACACTAGCCAAAGCAAAGACATACCCACTAGTAGATTTTCCAGTGTCAAGATCTTTTGCCATGTCTAAATCACAAAATCCTTGCAACTCTAGTGTACCCTTTTCATAGTATATACATTTCTCTTGTGTACCTTTTAAGTATTTGAAGATACGTTCAGTGCTTCCTAATGTGACTTGCCAGGGTTAGACATGAATCTACTAGCAACTTCCACTACATGAGAAATGTGGAGGCGAGTTGTAACCATGGCATATATCAAAGATCCACAGGTTGATGCATAAGGTATGTCCTTCATAGCACTAGCAGCTACATCATCCTTTGGGTAATCAACTTTGCTAAGCTTTGTATGTGGTTGTAAAGGCACACCACGAGGCTTAGCATTAGCCATATTAAACCTGTCAAGTACTTTGCTAATATACTTGTATAGTGAGATAAACAACAAGTGCTGCTCTCTATCTCTTTTGATGCACATGCCCAAAATGTGTTCAGCTGCCCTCATATCTTTCATTGAGAAGGCTAAACTCAGTTGTCTTTTAAGAGCATTCAAAGTACTCTTATGCTCTCCTGCAACCAATATGTCATCCACATATAACACTAGTACAATAAGGCTTCTATCATTAGCCTTTTTAGTGTATAAGGAGTGATCTGCAGGATTGCGTTTAAATCCGTGGCTGAGCATGAAGGTATTAAACTTTTTGTACCACTATGCTCTTTCCCTGGAATAGCAAAACCTTTTGGTTGTTTCATGTACAACTCTTCATCCGAGTCACCATGAAGAAAAGCAGTCTTCACATCTATCTGATCCAACTCTAAATCCAAGGATGTAGTGAGAGCAAATAAAACACGGAGCGTAGTCATCTTCACCACTGGTGAAAAGATCTCGTGGAAATCTTTGCCTTCCTTCTGTGTATAGCCCTTAGCAACCAAACATGCCTTGTACTTGGGCTTTCCATCAATACATTTCACTTTGTAAATCCATTTATTAGGGATACCTTTCCTATCCTTGGGCATAGGTACAAGCTCCCATGTGTCATTTGCATACAGAGACTTCATCTCTTCTTGCATAGCAAGCTTCCACTTTCTCTTGTTTTCACACGATTGTGCCTCTCTAAATGTCAGAGGATCACCTTCATCAATCAACAAAATGCAATCCAAAGATGATTGAAAGTCTCTGTGGTTGTCTTTTGACACTTGTGGACCTTCTTACCCAACGATCTGTATTGTCAGATAATGGGCCTACATCCTTAGGTATGTGCATAGAATCACTAGGTGACTGATTTTCAGCATTTCCTTGTTGTTGTAACCTGTTTTCAGCATGTTCTTCTTGCGGTTCTATTCCATCTTGTGCATTTATTTGCTGTCCATTATCTTTGGGTTGTAGCACAATGGGTTTTTGCTCATTTTCAACATCAAAAGGAATAGAATCTTCAGTTGATGATTGCTGAATGGCTGGTTGTTCATGCTGAAATTTGACTTTCTTTTTGTCAAGGTCATCCTGTGTAGTTTCAGTAACTTTGTCTTATTAAATACTACGTCTCGGCTGCATACTATCTTCTTGCCCTGAGGGAGCTAAACTCTATAAATCCAAAACCAAAGACACGCAAATGGTCATATGAAGCAGCTTTGCCAGACCAAACCTCTTTAAGAATGCCATTTTCCAATGCACGATTGGGAGAGCAATTGCATATAGAATTGCAATCTTAAGAGCCTCTCCCTAGAGCTGTTGCGGGAGATTAGCTGAGGATAGTATGTATTTGGCTCTCTCACAAAGTGTTCAATTATATTTTTTAGCCACGCCATTTGATGTAGGATTATAAGGGGTTGTCAACTCCCTCTTAATGCCATGCATCTCATAAAACTTTTTGAACTCATCAGAAATATACTGGCTCCCATTATCCGTTCTTATAGCTTTTAACTTAAGCCCTTTTTGTGTGATAACAAAAGCATGAAACCTTTTAAAGTCATCCAGCACTTTCTTTTTGCTCTTTAACACATATACCCATGACTTTTTATTGAAATCATAAATAAAAGTAACAAAGTATTGTGCACCCCCATATGAATTGACAGACATAGTGCATACATCAGAGTGTACTAAATTAAGAGCATTGGACTTCTTAACGAAACCAGAGTAATAAGGAGACTTTGCATGCTTTCTATATATGCAGTCATTATAAAATTCGAGACCAGAGCCTTTTACATCCAATCTCCTTAAAAAGGAGAGATTTGATGACTGAAAGATGAAAGAAAAATTGTACTTATGATTTCTGCATTGCCTTGAATAAAGTTTTTATAAAAACAATCAACATCGCACTTAGGACATAGATAAAAGAAAATTGATCTTTCTAGATAACATTGACAGTTCAGCAAATGGTCAGACATCGATGATTAAACCATAGAATATGAGTACAATAAAATAAAAAATATTTTTTTATTGAAAACACGCATAATGTTAATATTAATGATTATATTAGCAAGATGATCAATATCATGAGTTGACCCATGTATGAATCAATGAGAAAACCTAACCTAAAATATCGAGAATGTTGAAGGGAAAACTACAATGAAGTACTTAACAACCTTAAAACTATTAGTATTAGAAAATTAAATAAATATTGAAAGTCTGTAGGACTTGTTAGACATTGATAAGAATTTGTCGATACAAATTCTAAAGTCTAAACAGACTTGGAAAAGCATTTGAAATCTTGCTAAGTGCGGGTTAGGGCGCAGGGCAATACATGAATTGCTTGTTATAGGCATAAATGTCCTTATTATCTTTTAGGGTGGAAATACTGTCATGAGGATATGTATTTTTGAAATCTCACTCAACACGTGGATTAATTTTTAATCACATGATTAAGTAAATGTTGCACACCTGAGGTGCAACTGGGGTTAAAGTAAATTTACGAGCCCTGGATCCGAAGAAATCAGAGGATGTCAAAGGGAAAAGTTACTATAAGTTATGCCGCACAGGTACTTGGTGGTATCTGGTGTCAGTTGTTGGCCCTGGTTATCAATTTGACCATAAGTGTCAGTTGGTGACACTAGAGAAGTGACGTTTAATGGTACCTAACGTCAATCTGATGGTCAAAGATGGCGTAGAGACACACTCGGGAATGGAAGTTGCTTAGCCAATTTAATTATTGGCCAGTCAAATTATTTTTCAAGGCACCAAAATAATTATTAGATTAATTTTCCGTCTTTAAAGATTGAAAATTATATTTAATTATGAAAAATGCTGGAAAAACCATTTGGGAAGGTTGCCACTTGTTAAAAATGCCAATGCAAGATTGAAAAACGTCTTTAGAGGTTGGAGAGAAGCATTTTTATAAATTCAGCTTGCAAGAGAGAGGGACGAGAGGCTGCTGGTCTGATTTGCAGCCATTGGAGGACCTTCTAAGGTTGCCAAGGGCAAGAGAAGACCAATCAACAGCAGGTGACAGCATCTACAGGCTATTGAGATAGGGCAGCAGTAGGAAATGATTGATTTTCTTCAGTTCTTTGCATCTACAAGCTATTGTGACAGAACAGGAGCTGCATTTGACAGATTTTCAGTCATTTTTCTTGACAAAACTCTGAATTTTCTCTCTTTACAGCCTTCCCTCTCATCTCCCAGCCATTTCACAGCTTTGCTCCGAAGATCTTATCATTTGGATCCTTGGAGGTTGAGAAAATTCAGATTTCTTTGTTGTAAATTCTAATATGTAGCAGAAATTAGATTTTAGCAGTAGCCTCGAGAAGCGTGCCAGAAATTGAAAGCTCCAAGTCTTGGATTCAACAAGGCTGAAGCTGTTTTTAGCCTATTCAAGTGGAGGGACCAGCAAATAATTGAATTTGGGGCATTTTCCATCTCCATCAAAGCGGATAAAGGCCAATTGATTTGTGTCTCTTGTGTTTGTTTTTTCCTTGAGTATTTTTGGTACAAACTTTTCTCATTGGAGGGGTATTCACCTTTTGGATAGTCAAGGAAAATAGGGCATCTTCGATATACCTCCTCATCCCACTGTTGCTCTATCTGGTAATCCTCATATATGCACTAATCCTCCTGCACGTTTGCCCAGTCCTCACACTCTTTTGGCAGATTTTGTATAGCCCTCCTCTCCATCTGCCCGTACATGAACTTGACTTGCAAAGTCACCAATTGTCTCTCTTCATGGCAGTAACATTGACTTTCTTGTAATTGACACGTGGTCTAATCTTTCTATTCTTCTTCAATACAATCACTATGGGTGACACCCAATTTGTGTACTCAATTTTATAAATGAATCTTGCTCTTTATGACTTATTGATTTTCTCTTTAATGGCGTGAGCATGTTTGGGATTCATCACATACGGTCACTGCTTGACCAACGTTGCATCAGGTGTCATCGGGATGTTATGAGTTACTATACTCAGATCTACCCCTTTCAGCTCATCAATGGACTGAGAGAACACATCTATGTACTCTTGCAAGAGAGCAATAAGAGTTGCCTTGTCATTCTCGATCAAGTTGTCGGCTACGAAAACAGGTCGGTGTGTCTCCCCTACCTTAGATAGATTGACATCCTTGACTTTAGCGGGTCCTTCTATAGGCTCCCTCACTTTCCCTTATCTTTTGGCTCCTAGCAAGACTACTATCCTATTGCCTTTCTTAAATCTCATGAATCATTTTGGTAGGTCTTGTGGCTTCCTCTACTTCCTTAGCTTGCAGATCCCTAAGTTGTTTCCTCCTTTTCTCCTTCAACCTTTGGCGCCTTAGGTGGTCTGGTATGTCTCCTTTGGTGCATTTGGTGTTAGGTGGTCAGGGTATCTTAAGATCTCTGTCTGAGCTTACTTCCAACTCAGAATCAAACTCTGCGTCTTTGCTAGAAGAGGGAGTCTCTACTGGATGTCGTAGCTCTGATGGTGATTCCGTTTTGAGTACTAGTGCAACACTTGGTTGGGCAAGACCTGCTCATTCATAATCAATCGCTCCTATGTGCTTCAACCAAGTGCAATCCCAATCCATTCGCATGACTTGTTTCTTGACTTTGAAGATGCTTTTCTTCTGCATTTTGGATTCTACCCGTATTTGTTCAATCATATGCCCCTCAGTGTTGTACTCTATCACGTCGATCTTTTCTTTGCTTTGATCACTAGAGGAATAGTAGTCTTTTTACTCATCCTCTAAACTATCCTCATCTAGATTCTCGTTATCTCCTAAGTCTTGATACTGCATTTCCTTGTCATCGATGATTATGTGCATCATAAGTTTGACGAATTGGTATTAATCAACATATCTTTGATTCTAGCAGATGGAAATGCACCATTTCAAAGTTGGGTAAGACAAAAGACCTTTTGGGCCATGTTGCAAGACGGCGGAAAGAGATTGCTTTTGAGTTGGGAGGACTACTTTAACATTTGAGTGGAATACGATTTGTTCTTCCAATACACCCAAGAGATAAAAAGAAAGCATAGAGAGCAAATGTTTTGCACTGTCTTCCATGATTTCAAGCCAGACAAAGATATAGAGTCACAGAAGTCAATGAAGTTGGCAGCATGGAGGCTTCTGTACAGGTAGTTCATAATATCCTTCTTTAATAGCATGTCTGTAGTGCTACCTTGCCAATCCATTCAAGATTTTCCAAATTCCAGCCATGCAAAAGGTGCTCCTCTTTGGATTCCTTCCAGGCTCTAGCTTGCAGCCCTCTCTTTGGATTCGTTCTCTCTTTGACTGTTTGAACTTTGAACTTTGACCCTTCTCTCATCTACAAAAAGGTGCTTCTCTCCTTCATACTTCCACACCAATTCAGCAAAGCACTTACAAGTTACCATTCTCATCTTCCTCTTTCCTGCACCCTATCGAAGCATTTGCCATTCTCAAATCTCATCTCCCATCCCCTCAGCCCTCGGGCCTCTATCCCGCACCCTATCAAAGCACTTGCCATTCTCATCTCCCATTTCCTCTCTCTCACTCTTGCTCTTTCAACTTTACCCCAATCCTTGGGCCTCTTGAGTCTCCCTCCCTTTCAACTCTCAAGACTCAAGTTTCAAGAGTCGAGACTCAAGCATGTCTCTCTCTCTCTCTCTCTCGGGCCTCGTTTATTCGTTATCGGCACCATGACTTGTGAGAAGCACGAGGCCTTCAATTTGCATACGATCCATGTGGAGAGGAACACAAAGAAGTCCAAGTTTTACCATTGGACATGCAAGTATTGCGGGAAGCGCTATACAAGTGGTGCAACTCGGCTTCTTCAACATCTTTCCAAGACGGGGGGAAAGTTACACCATGCAACGAGATCCCTCAAAACATTGTGGAGAAGATTTTCGCCAAGATGAGAGGGGGGACTCACAAGAGGAGGAGGAAGTGGCTTATCAGCACCAACTTCTATCCCTACTAACGAGGAAGCATCCAATGTGGGCGTATCTTCAACCGATGCGGGAGAGGCCTCTACCATTGGTTTGGAGGGGGGGGGGGGGGTTTCCACATCCGCATCCGGCTCCGGTAAAAGACTAAGAGTGGAGGCTCATGTGGTGCCGGAGAGACAATCGTCTCTCTCTCAAGCTCCCGGTCATGTGCGTGGATCGATTGCCTTTCTTAGAGAAAGGCAACGACTTGCGGACATTGAAATTGCACGCACGGTGATTGAGTGCAATCTTGCATTCAATGTCCTAAAGCAAGAGCAATGGAAGAAGATGGTAAAAGCCATTGCCAATGTGGGTTTATATGAAGGATGGATCGGTGTCACATACAACGGCATGAGGACGAGAAAGATTGATGAAGAGGAGGAGAGGATTGATAGAGTCCTTGATCCTATTTGGGTTGCATGGATAAAATATGGTTGCTTCATTCTCACCAACGGATGGAGTGATCGTAAGAAACGGGGCATCATTAACATACTCGTCTCATATCCCCTCAGCACTTACTCTTTGCGAGCCGTAGATACCGGGAAGAGGGGGAGAAAAACGACGGGCGCATTCATCTATCACCACATTCAACAAGCTATCATTGAGGTATACATTGCAATTTGCGTTTTAAATTTGTTTCACTTTCTTTCATTATGATAATATCATGACTCATAATTGAAATTTGATTTATACATAACTTGTAATTTGTAAATTTTGGTTGTAGGTGGGCCCCTCAAATATGGTGCAAGTTATTGTTGACAATGCATCGAATTGTTGGCGCATGGGCTGTTTGCTTGAGGCAGAGTTCCCTACAATTGTGTGGACTCCATGTGCAAGTGTAAACGCCCCGAACAACGTAGTATACTTAACAATTATGATATTCGCTTGCTTTCGAGATTTAATATAAAAGAGAATGAACACTTTAAGCTGAAAATGAAAATTACTCACAAAATTACAGCCATGAAAATGTAAAAGTAATGGAGACAAGATTGAGGGTTGAAGATGGGCAACCCCCCCTCGAAGGAATGTATTTTTGCTCAACCCAAGTCCCTTAGGGAAGAGCTCAGTTACAATCAACCTGAGAGTGAGGAGATGTAATTCTCACTCTCAGAAGATCATGCAAAGATGTACAAACACACATGCATTATCTATTATGGAATGATAAGAACTGATTTCTTTACAGTATGAGAGAAGAAAGAGGGGAAATCAGCCTTTCTACATCGTTGATCAGCAGTACATGGATAGGGCTTGCTTCTTGTTGCTAAAATGGAAGAAAGAGCTCGAGAAGGAGGTGCTGTAATGAATTTACAGGCTTGCTATCCTGTAAAACAGTAGTGATAGAAGAGGGAATATGGAGGAATTTGATAATGGAGAAGTGGGGGATGATGATGGGGATGGATGGGGCCAGTTTCTGGCTATCTGTGGGTGCTGTACATGAGTTTATAGCAAAGAAAAATGATGCTGAATGAAGAAAAACGAGCTCTTATTTATAGGAGAGGGAAGAGCTAGTACAAAAGGGGAAAGTGGAGTAGCACAAGACAAGTGTCCAGCCACATGTCATGAGATGTGACAAGTGGTGGGACACTTGGAAACTTATGTAACAAGTGTCTTGACACTTGTCTCTTCTCTATGGCCTTCCTTTTTGGGTTGAATACTGTCAAGAATAGAAACAACCAAATTTAGTAAGCACAGTCAGAGTACAGAACTTACTATTTTTAGAATGACATCCCTATTTTTTAGGACAAACATTTTTAGGCTAATTCGAGGCTCCTAAAATTTAGGGATCCCCCCAATATGGGTGTCATATGAAAGCTTTTTCCGTGTACATCGCAAAAATGATATCTGAATCTTCATGTGACTTTCCTATGCAAAGAAATGTGCATTTCAAGCTTTCAGCCCACACATGCACATTATACAAGCATTTCATGATCATGCCATCTTGTTGATTGTAACTATCTGTTCTGGTGGATCTAGCCCACACTTCAAGGCATCAATCCTTTCTGTGTGCGAGTCTAACCCTGATATGTGTGAGTTCTAGTCACAAGCGCCCAATCGGGCCATATAGGTGGAAGTGTGAACTATCTTTTCTCTAACCCACCGCGTGGGTCCACCATAACCTGTGACCACTCATCAGTGGCCAGCTCCAATGCACTTTTCTTTATATCTAATTAGTGCAAAGGAAATAAATTTAATAAATCATTATATAGACAAATTAATGAAAAAGGATACAAATTCTGTTTCTATAGAGTTGTGACTGTTAGAGAGATCACAGCCAGGTAGCAGACTTTAGCCTGGTGCAGTCGGATTGCATGCAGTCGGACTGCCACGTGGCAGTCCGACTCACTGTAGGCAGTCGTCTGCATTTAATGCAGTCGGCTACATTTAATGCAGCCGACTGGGCATTTCTGGTGCCCTATTTCCTGGCTGTCTCTGGCTATTTATAGTCGACATTCTCAGCAGTCTGCCACACTTCTCTGCTCGTAGATTACAGACCGGTGACACGCACAGATTCCGTCTCTGTTCGCAGATTTCAGACAGGAGACAGTGGAGACTGCAGCGGACTTCGAGGTGAACAGCAGGTTGCATCGTCGAGGTGGAGACATGCAGTCCAGCGCACTGCGCCCGTGTATATATCTGCATATCTTTGTATTCAGCACACTTTATACAGCAGATCTTCATCGTTCATTGTCTCTTTCTCTCTCTTTTCTCTCTGCGTTCTCTCTCTCTCAGTCCTACGCTTCCGCACCGCTGCACTCTGACATGCTATCAGAGCAGTGTTTGAGGGCTGACTGAGCGCAGAATCAACCTAAAGAGGAGTTTCTATCGCGACATAAATTTGCGTTTTTGCGTTTAAGGGCAGATAGGAGGGTTGCACCTTGGAACAAGGTTGAAACGAGTGTGGGCGCACAGGAAAGGAGTCCAGGTGGTGGATTTGCTGCTGTTTGACGCGGAGGAAGTTTGAGTTTTCAGCCTACAAGTGCAGGTTTTGCTTTTTCATCGCCTCCGGCGGGTGAAGAAGGTTCAGGACGCGGAAGAGCCTTAGCAGGTTGAGTTTTCCTAGTCAGAGGGGGCTGCTTTTGTGTTTGTGAAGGCATTACAGGTGAAGATGTCTACACAGATTGACTTGGAGTTCCAGGCGATTATGGACCGGAAGGTGCCTGTCTTACCGGCTCTTCCTGCAGATCAGAAGCTCGACGGCGACAACTACCGCATTTGGCGCGTCATGATGTTAGCCATCCTTGAGTCCTATGATTTGGCGGAGCTGGTACAGGAGGAGATTGACCGGCCTTCGGTAAGAGATGAGTCCAAACTCTCTTCCGATGCTCGTGCGGAGTTGGCCAAGACCCAGTCTCATTGGGACAAACCGAATGCCAGGATTTGTTCCTTTCTCTTTCTATCATGTACTACAGCCGTGATCGCTCACATTGAGCACTTGACGGTGGCTCGGGAGATATGGCTGGAGCTTGATCAGATGTACAATCGGATGACCCTAAGGAAGCGGGTTTCTGTGGAGGTACAGATGCGGACCTTGTCCGTAAATAAGTCTTCTTCGCTACGAGAGCACATTAACAAGCTAAGGCAGCTTCAGATGCAGGTTCAGAATGCGGGGAAGCCGATTTCCTCCGAAGACATGGCGATCACACTTTTGTCCCAGTTGCCGCCACGATTCGGTACATTTTACTCTGTCCTTATTGCTTCGGGGTAAGAGTCTACTCTTCGGTGGGAAGAGTTGGTTCCTATGGTCTTGGACCAAGAGGAACAGTTAAAGGGAGAGAATGCTTCCAAGTCGGAGGCGTTGACAGGTCAAGCCTCTTAGAAGAAGGGGAAGGACCAAAAGAAGAAGAAGGGGGATAACAAGTCCAAGAAGGACAAGGACAAAGACTCCACATGCCATATTTGTGGAAAGACTGGCCATTGGAAGAAGGATTGCCCTGACAAAGACACGAAGGACACCAAGAAGAAGGATACCAAGGATTTTGGAGCGGTGGTTGCATCCTCATCAGTTGCATTTCTTCATTTAGCTGTCATTGAGGACGCTTCACCGAATGCTTCTGATGCTGCGATGACGGCTCTCGAGGCTCGAGAGTGGATCGTTGATAGTGGTGCCTCACGGCACATGACTCCTTCATCAGATGGTGTCGCCCAGTTGCGACCCTCGCGTGGGCAGATTCTCATTGGAGACAGCTCTTCAGTATCTATTGCAGGTCGGGGTAAGATGCAGCTTATTCCCGATGGACGAGGTGGTACCCATACCTCAGAGGTTTTGCATGTACCAGGATTAGGGTACCATCTCCTTTCAGTTCATAAGATTTGCTCCCTTGGCCTTTTGGTGGAGTTTGACAGTACTACGGTGCGAGTCCTTGATCGTGGATCGAGGAAGGTTCTATCATCCGGATATGAGGAGAACGGCATTTCCAAACTGAAGTCTTCCACCGCCCTCTCTACTCTTCTTCTTACCTCTCAGTCACAGTCAGAGTTATGGCATGCTCGGTTTGGTCACCTGAACTATGACTATCTTCGGAGGGCGTCACGTGGACAGCTTGTTCGAGGGTTGCCGGATATAGTGGTGAGCCAGCAGCCATGTGTCTCCTGCATTCGGGGGAAGCAGCATAGGGATGCCATTCCCCACACAGCTTCGCGGCGGTCTACTTCACCGATGGAGCTAGTATCTACGGATCTCTGTGGCCCTATGAGGAATGAGTCCTTGCGTGGGAGCTCGTACTTCATGCTGATCGTGGATGACTACAGCAGGATGACATGGGCCTATTCTTTGGCATTAAAGTCAAAAGCTTTCTCACACTTCAAGGATTGGCTGCTCTTTGAGGAGAACCGATCGGGCCGGAAATTGAAGACCTTGCGATCCGACAAGGGAGGTGAATTTGTTTCTAATGAGTTTGCTCGGTTTTGTGCAGATAGAGGAATTCACCAGGAGTTTGCCAATATCAACACTCCTCAAGAAAATGGCATTCTTGAACGGAAGAACCGCAGTGTGATTGAGATGGCGCGCACCATGATGGAGCACCAACAGACCCCTCAGGTTCTGTGGGCCGAGGCTGTGGCTACTGCAGTCCACATCCTTAATCGATTCCCTACTTCGGCCGTGGAAGGGATGACCCCGTTTGAGGCTTATTTTGGGAGGAAGCCAGATGTTTCTTACTTCCGGGTCTTTGGGTGTGATGCCTATGTTCACATCCCCAAGGCTCACCGTGATAAATTTGAAGCAGCTTCTCGCAAACAGGTATTTGTTGGCTACAGCTCCCAGTCCCAAGGCTACCGACTGTATGATCCTGTCAAGCGGGATGTGTACACTAGCCGTGATGTGCGGTTTGTGGAGGTTCCGGCTACTTCAACGGGTGAGGAGCATCCCGTTCTTGGAGATCCAGGGGAGAGTTGGGCTCCTTCTACAGTTTCACTGGAGCCCGTGCCTTTTGATTATGATTTTGTTTCTGACACAGAGTCTACTGTTCCACCGGACACCTCTGAGGAGTTACCACAGGTGGATATTCCAGAGTCTTCTGCTGATGAAGAAAGACGAGGGGAGGTTCGGCCTCCTCCTCGCTGCGCCCGTGACACACTCCGTGATTCAGGGATCGAGGGGGTTCCTGAGGAGTGGGGACCGCAGGATGGTCCGCGGCGGTCACGGCGGCACCAGGCACATTCTACGGAGCTTGTTTGCTCCAACTATTGTTTGATGACCCGTGTTATGCAGGATCGAGAGCCCACCTCCGTGAAGGAGGCTTTACAGTCCGCACCATGGAAGAAAGCTATGTAAGCCGAGTTGGAGGCTATTGAGAGGAATGGCACTTGGTCACTTGTGCCCCGCCCCCCGCCCCCCGAATAAAAAGGTGATTGGAGTCAAGTGGGTCTTCAAGACCAAATACCTTAGCGACGGTTCTTTGGATAAGCACAAGGCTCGCCTTGTTGCTAAAGGTTTTGCACAGTGCCCAGGGATTGACTGTCATGATACTTTTGCCCCCACAGCTCGTATGGCGACCATTAGAGCTGTTCTTGCTTTGGCTGGCCATAGGAGATGGCCTGTTTACCAGTTGGATGTGAAGTCGGCCTTGCTCAATGGTGATTTGAAGGAGGAGATCTATGTTGAGCAGCCTCTTGGCTTTGGATCTTCCGATGGGAAAGTCTACAGGTTGAAGAAGGCCTTGTATGGCCTTAAGCAGGCTCCGCGTGCATGGAACGAGAAGATTGATTCGTTCCTCCAATCTCAGTTGGGATATCGGCGGTCCAAGGCCGATCCACAGCTGTATGTTCACACTTCCGAGGATGGTTGTGTGCTTTTTGTCTTATATGTTGATGATTTGATTGTCACAGGTGATCATGCACAGCATGTCCAAGAGACGAAGTCAGCTTTACATCGGACGTTCGAGATGACGGACTTGGGTCTACTCCATTTCTTTTTGGGCCATGAGATTTTTCAATCTCAGAGGGGGATCTTCATCTCTCAATAGAGATATGTATAGGAGCTCTTGGTGTCTTTTGAGATGGAGGAATGTCGGGCCCTATCTACTCCTATGGATCCGAATTGGAAGGCCACTTCCCATTCAGCTTTTCCTTTGGCGGATGCGTCCCGCTATCGTCAGTTGATTGGGTCCTTGATTTGGCTTCTCAACACTAGGGTTGATCTATGTTTTGCTGTTGGGCTCTTGGCAGGGTTCATGAGTGAACCTAAGACGGTGCATTGGCAGGCTGCTCAGAGGATACTTCGGTATTCGAGGGGGACGTCTGATTTAGGGATTCATTACCCCGCAGGCACAGATGGTTCAGATCTTGTACTTGCAGGTTGGAGCGACTCGGATTGGGCCGGTGATGTGGACCACATGCGGTCTACTACAGGTTACTGTTTTACCTTGGGTGCAGGTGTTATTTCATGGAGTAGCAAGAAGCAGCCCACGGTAGCCCTTTCGTCTACTGAGGCGGAGTATCGGGCCGCGTCTTCCACCACATGTGAGGCTGTGTGGCTTCGGAGATTATTGGAGGAGCTTGGGTGCCCCTAGACTCGTCCTACTTTGCTGTGATGTGACAATGAGAGTTGTATTGCCTTGGCACGGAACCCTGTTTTTCATTCCCGGACGAAGCACATAGAGATCCAGTACCACTTCATCCGAGAGAAGCTTCTGGATGAGACCATCACTGTGGAGTACTGTAAGACAGAGGACAATCTTGCGGATTTGTTTACGAAGGCACTTCCCCAGGCTCTACTTCGGAGACATTCCAGATCCCTCAGGCTTCTGCCCTGCCCAGGCTCTGAGAGGGGGTGTTAGAGAGATCACAGCCAGGCAGCAGACTTCAGCTTGGTGCAGTCGGACTACACAGTCGGACTGCCACGTGGAAGTCCGACCCACTACAGGCAGGCGGCTCCATTTAATGCAGCCGACTAGGCATTTCTGGCGCCCTATTTCCTGGCTGTCTCTGGCTATTTATAACCGATATTCTGAGCAGTCTGCCACACTTCTCTGCTCGCAGATTACAGACCGGTGACACGCACAGATTCCCTCTCTGTTCGCAGATTTCAGACAGGAGACAATGCAGACTGCAGCGGACTTCGAGGTGAACAGCAGGTTGCATCGTCGAGGTGGAGACACGCAGTCCAGCGCACTGCGCCCGTGTATATATCTGCATATCTTTGTATTCAGCACATTTTATACAGCAGATCTTCATCGTCCACTGTCTCTTTCTTTCTCTTCTCTCTCTCTCAGTCCTACGCTTCCGCACTGCTGCACTCTGACAGTGACAGCCCTCTGGCTTTTATTCAGCTGCCCTCAGCTGAAAAGCTTGTTGATATGGCTGAAGAATGTTTGGGTAATCCTTCATGAAATTTTCATCTACCCACTGTGCATTTGTTGTGGGTAGATTCTTGAATTTTAGTAAGAATTTTCGTGTCACAAGGCCACTTCTCGTGGTTCGATCCTTGAGAAACAAAATCTTTTCAAGTTCCAAGAGTTGCTCTGTTTCTTCAACTTCTGGGGGATCTTCAGTAATGGGTTCCTTTGGTTCTGGTCCTATGTAAGGTTTTAGCAAACTTACATGAAAAGCATTGTGTGTTTTCCAATGAGTAGGAAGCTCAAGTCGATAAGAAACTTCATTTATTTTCTCAATCACTTTGAAGTGTCCAAAGTATCTACTGGAGAGCTTTAGAAAAGATGAATTTTGACCAAAACCTTGTTTGAGCCTGCTTTTATCAAACTTTAGCAAGACATATTGACATTTTTCAAAAGCCAAAGGTCTTCTTCGTTTATCCGCTTGCTTTTTTTGTCGCTCTTGGGCAACTTTGATAGTGGCTCGAACTTGATCCATTGCAGTTTTTAAATCTGAAGTAAACTCATCAGCAGCAAAAATCTTATCTTTAGTGCGAATAATTGGAGGAGGAATCACTTTACCCTGTAATATTTCATTTGGAGCTTTCCCTGTGGATGAGTGCACTATATTGTTGTAAGCAAACTCCAATAATGGAAGATATTTCTCCCATTGTGACTTATGTTTACTAACATAAGCTTTCAACATATCCAAAAGAGTGAGATTCATCACCTCTGTTTGGCCCTCAGTTTGAGGATGAAAAACTGAGGAGAACTTTAAAGTGGTTCCCAAATTCTCAAATAAAGCACGCCAAAAGTTACTTGTGAATTTGGAGTCTCTATGTGAAATGATCTCAGAAGGCATACCATGTAATCTGAAGATATGTTGAATGAAAAGTCTTGCAGCTTGTGGGGATTTCAATGTTTTATGACATGGAATAAAATGTGTTTGTTTGCTAAATCTATCAATTATGACCCAAATCATATCATGACCTTGAGGTGTTCTTGGAATACCTGAGATGAAATCCATTGTGATAGATTCCCATGGATCTTTGGGCACTGGAAGAGGTTGCAACAATCCTGGAATCTTCTGCCTATCATATTTGGATTTTTGGCATACCAGACAAGCCTCAATGAAGTTATGTGTATCTCTTCGTAATGTTGGCCAATAAAAGTAGCGCTCAATTGCACTTAGAGTGGCTGCCCTTCCTCTATGCCCTGCATAAGGGGGTTCATGACTTTCTTTAAGCACCTTTTGTCGAACAGGAAGAGTGACACAAAGGCGATTGTTCATGAGAAGGTAACCGTATTTGATGTAATAATCTGGATGAGAACCTCCTTGCTGTAAATTTGACCAAATTGCTGCAAAATCAGTATCTTCATCATAAGTATTCTTCATCGTTTGAAAATCTTCATGATGAGCCACTGTAATAGTTGCAATGCGAGGCACTCTAGAAAGTGCATCAGCAACTACATTTTGTTTCCTTGGAGTGTACATAATTTGAAAATGAAACATAGACAAGAAATTTTCCCATCTTGCATGTTTCTCTTGCAAATGCTTTTGAGTCTTGAAATACTTCAAGCTTTCATGATAAGTTTTAATAAGGAATTCATTGCCTAAAAGATAATGTTTACATATCTTTAAAGCATGAACCACGGCTAAGAGCTCATTTTCATCAATGTCATATCTTTTCTCCACATCATTTAGACGACGGCTTTCAAAGGCTACGGCATGGCCTTCTTAATTTAGCACTGCACCAATACAATCACCGCAAGCATATGCTTCCACCACAAATGGTTTTACCAGATCTGGAATGATAAGAACAGGTCCAGAAGTAAGAGCTGTTTTCAGCCTTGTAAAGGCTGCCTTCTCTTTTTCCTTCCATTGGAAAGAGATCTTCTTCTTTGTAAGGTCATGAAGTGGAGAAGCTATATGTGCAAAATGCTTGATGAAGCGGCGGTAATAAGAGCGTAAGCCAAGAAACGATCGCACCTCATGTATATCATGAAGAAGAGGCTATTCTTGGATTATCCTGATCTTTTCAGGATCCATCTGAATCCCTTCAGAAGAGATGACATGCCCAAGGTAATTTATTTTATGCATGAAAAATTCACTCTTTTTACCATTTACCAAGAGTTGATTTTGTTGAAGTAATTGTAGAATAATTTCCAAGTGTTGATGATGCTCCTCTTCATTCTTGCTAAAGATAAGAATATCATCAAAGAAAGTACTGACATATTGTCGATGCTCTCTAAAGATGCGCTCCATCATTCGATTAAAGGTGGCTGGTGCATTGGTTAATCCGAAAGGAACCACCAGGAATTCATAAAGATCGTATGAAGTGCGGAAAGCAGTTTTATGTACATCTTGTGATATTACCCTAATTTGATGATGACCACTCTTTAGATCAATGCGGTTGAAAACCTTTGAGCCTCCTAGACGATCCAAAATGTCGTCAATTCTGGGAATAGGAAACCGATTCTTCACAGTGATTTTGTTGAGGGCTCGATAATCAATGCACATCCTGAATGTGCCATCTTTCTTTTGAACAAGAACCGATGAACAAAATGGTGAGCTACTTGGCCTAATTAGCCCACGGTTGAGTAGGTCTTCGACTTGCTTTCTGATTTCTTCTTGTTGAGGACGGCTCACACGGTATGGTGCTATATTAGGAGGAGAACTGCCCGGGATAATATCAATATGATGGTCTTCTGGCCTTTATGGGGGAAGCTGATAAGGAAGATCTTCCGAAAAACAATCTTTATACTTTTCCAAGAGCTGAAGTCGCTCTTGGTTTTCAGCATTCATATTATCTTTTACATCAGTGACATAAAGCAAACAACATTGAACACAATCCTTAATTGCTCTAGAGACTTGCATATGGCTTACCATAGGTATGGTGTCTCTAGAAACTCCAGCTTGGATCTCGTACTTCTTGCCTTTGTTGGTGAGTTCTACCTTCTTTTTCTGAGAGAAGATGGTTGAATCTACTCTATGATTCCAGGGCATGCCAAGAATCACATCGCAACCATCAAGGTCTCCGATACAGAAGGTATCTTCGTTAGTGTAGCCTTGAATTTGAAACTTGAGCTTGCCAATGTAGGGTATCACAGTCTTCACTGTGTCACCTTCATTAGCATTTAAAGCTTGGCGAACTTCTGCCGGAGTGTCCATCTCTTCATTCTTTAATCCAAGCTCTTTAGCTAATTGCAAGGAAATGATATTTTCATTCGCCCCAAGATCTATCAAGAATAGTGCTTGCTTACCTTGCAACTGTCCCCAAGCTTTTAATAATTTGCGCGTCTCTGGAGTGTGAGTCGTGTTTGCAACTACATCTTTGATAGCATTGATTTTCATTGGCGACTTAGGCTTGTTGTCAGAAACCTTGCTTTGTCCCTTGTTTGGACATTGCTTCGCTATGTGGCTTGTTTGTCCACATTTAAAGCAGTTCCCTTTTTTCATGAAGCGTTGCTTTTCTTCTTCGGAAAGTTGCTTTGCTTGTGGGTATAGATTGGAGCGAAATTGAGGAGCATTAGGAGGTGCATAGGGCTTCATCTTCTTTTGATTTGATGGCTGCTTTTGTCGCTGTTTTTGTCCTTCATTTGGGGCTGAATACTCCTCATCGTCAGCTACTCTCTTGTTATCATTCTTTTGGAATGATTTGTTGCCATTGTGCTCCATTTCCCATGTCTCAGTATAGTCAATGAGTTCCCTGAGACTAGAACAATGATAATGATTAAGAGCAGTACGAAGATTAAAATGCAAACCTCCTTGAAACTTCCTAAGCTTTTCCGAACTGCTGATCTTCTTGAAATGTTGGACCTTCAAAACTAGCTCCCAAAATCTCTTGGTATAGTCACCAAGTGACTCATTTTTCCTTTGCCAAAGCCGATCCCATTCCATTTTTACATCTCTTTTGAAATGAACAGGAAGAAATTGGCTTTGTATCACGCGAACAAAGGACCGCCATGATTTTGGGGTAGCATGATCATATTCCAACCCCGTCCGCCAAGTATGGGCTAAGTCGGTTAAATGTAAAGCTGCAAACTTAATCTTTTCTTTTTCTTTATACTTGTCACGACCATACAAAATTTGAAATTGACGAATAAACTTCAGAAGAAGATCAGGATTTCGGGAACCATCATACATACTGAACTTGATCTTCTTTTCAAGTTGAGATAGTGACTTAGTCTTCTTCTTTTTCTTATGCCTTCGTCCATGCCCGGATCTTGAGGTTGAAGATGATGAAGTGCTTGATGGGGATGAAGATGGAGACGAGGGTGAAGAATGTCGATGCCTTTGACGATGATGAGGTCTTCCACGAGAAGGGTGTGACTCTTCGTTACTAGAAGAGGATCCATTAGAATAGGCGCTAGATGACTTTGAAGAAGAGGATGAGCTTCGATGCGATCTCTTTCTTTGTCTTGAAGTAGAATGTGACTGTCTCTTAGAAATAGTTGGACTTCTTGATCAGCTCCTTTCATTGGTATGGCTTTGTCTCCTTGAAGCAGACGGGTTTCTTTCCTTGAATTCTTTGGGATTCTCAACTTTTTCTAGTTTGAGAAGTTGGTCACGAATTTGCAGATTCTCCTCTCTAAGACTTTGAATGGCTTGAAGGATAGCACTCGACTGATCCATTGAGACTATTAAGGAAAAAAAATATGCTCAAGCACTCAATGCAAGGGCTGAAAACAAACAAACTTATAATTGTAAGCACTACCAGTGTTGGGGTGAGGACCGAGCCAAAGCTCTGATACCACTATAAACGCCCCGAACAACGTAGTATGCTTAACAATTATGATATTTGCTTGTTTTCGAGATTTAATATAAAAGAGAATGAACACTTAAAGCTGAAAATGAAAATTACTCACAAAATTACAGCCATGAAAATGTAAAAGTAATGGAGACAAGATTGAGGGTTGAAGATGGGCAACCTCCCCTCCAAGGAATGTATTTCTGCTCAACCCAAGTCCCTTAGGGAAGAGCTCAATTACAATCAACCTGAGAGTGAGGAGATGTAATTCTCACTCTCACAAGATCATGCAAAGATGTACAAACACACATGCATTATCTATTATGCAATGATAAGAACTGATTTCTTTATAGTATGAGAGAAGAAAGAGAGGAAATCAGCTTCTCTTCATCGTTGATCAGCAGTACATAGATAGGGCTTGCTTCTTGTTGCTAAAATGGAAGAAAGAGCTCGAGAAGGACGTGCTGTAATGAATTTACAGGCTTGCTATCCTGTAAAACAGCAGTGATAGAAGAGGGAATATGGAGGAATTTGATAATGGAGAAGTGGGGGATGATGATGGGGATGGATGGGGCCAGTTTCTGGCTATCTGTGGGTGCTGTACATGAGTTTACAACAAAGAAAAATGATGCTGAATGAAGAAAAACGAGCTCTTATTTATAGGAGAGGGAAGAGCTAGTACAAAAGGGGAAAGTGGAGTAGCACAAGACAAGTGTCCAGCCACATGTCATGAGATGTGACAAGTGGTGGGACACTTGGAAACTTATGTGACAAGTGTCTTGACACTTGTCTCTCCTCTATGGCCTTCCTTTTTGGGTTGAATACTGTCAAGAATAGAAACAACCAAATTTAGTAAGCACAGTCAGAGTACAAAACTTACTATTTTTAGAATGACATTTCTATTTTTTAGGACAAGCATTTTTAGGCTAATTCGAGGCTCCTAAAATTTAGGGACCTCCTAAAATTTAGGGACCCCCCCAATATGGGTGTCATATGAAAGCTTTTTCCGTGTACATCGCAAAAATGGTATCCGAATCTTCATGTGACTTTTCTATGCAAAGAAATGTGCATTTCAAGCTTTCAACCCACACATTCACATTATACAAGTATTTCATGATCATGCCATCTTGTTGATTGTAACTATCTGTTCTGGTGGATCTAGCCCACACTTCAAGGCATCAATCCTTTCTGTGTGCGAGTCTAACTCTGATAAGCGTGAGTTCTAGTCACAGGCGCCCAATCGGGCCATATAGGTGGAAGTGTGAACTATCTTTTCTCTAACCCACCGCGTGGGTCCACCATAACCTGTGACCACTCATCAGTGGCCAGCTGCAATGCACTTTTCTTTATATCTAATTAGTGCAAAGGAAATAAATTTAATAAATCATTATATAGACAAATTAATGAAAAAGGATACAAATTTTGTTTCTATAGAGTTGTGACAGGAAGTCATTGTTAAGGAGTGTGGGGAAGGCTTAACTATTGGACTACAATCCCAAAACAAATGCAAAATTCACGATAGACGTTAGGGTAGTGTGTTCCTTAGATGCTCCTAGTTGCGAGGTTGAAGGGTGTGTTCTTTGAGTATAGAGAGATCCGTGGCTAATGCTTACAGTCAATGTCGGGTCGACAGGTGGTGGGTTTGGTCGGAAGCTGCTAATAAGTGGTGGCTTTTGAATCATGGCTATAAGGGACCCATTATTTTTCGTAGTTTCTAATTGGGAGCCGCCTTGAAGTGGTGGATATCAAATGCAGGTTGATTAATACTTCGGTCATCAACATGACACTTAATCCAAGGAATCCCCATAACTCGAAAGATTCCCTCATGGAGGACATTGGGAAGCTCAAGTGGGTGAGGAGGGTGGTCTACATTGTACAAAGCTATATCAATTGTCACATTCTTCACGGTAAAGGTAAAGGTACTTGTGATGTATCGTGAGCATAGCACACTAGAGTTGAATAAGCCTTTTTCAGCTCGCTTTGCTTACATGTGGTTATTGCTGGAGTACCTTTATGAGGTGTAGTTCGCCTTGCGCTAGACAGTGATGTCCACTCTATGGAATTTGTGGGATGAGCATGAGATAGAGGAGATCAAAGCCATTTAGCGCTTGTGTCTTAATGAGCAATTTTGGCAAGAAGTCCGTGCTGTTGTCATTGTCGTGACTCCCTTTATAGGGTGTTATGTATGAGTGATTGGGAGGGGTCCACCATGGGCCTTCTCATTTACTTCTTTAGAGCGGCATTGGCGGAGGTACGTGCTTGTACAGTGATCACAGAGACAGTGTGCACATGTTTTCGAGATAGCAGAGAGGGGATGGGTGTGGATGCATAAACCCATCCATGGTTTTGCTGCATTGGTACATCTAGCCTACAAGTCACCGGCGGTCATGGATGATAGAGGGTTCCTTTCAGAGCAGCTTGCTTATTTGACTCATATGGTCCTTGTTGATAACCACAATGTAGTGCTAGAGGAGGTAGGACGCTATGCAGATTAGAGAGGGCATGTGGCTTTTGCTTCTCCTGCTTGTTGGAGGAGAGAGTCACTTGTGAAGCCTTTATTTTGGTGGCAAAACTTTGGATACGCACTAGAGACCCTTCAGTCCTTAGCCATGAGGGTCCTTGCTCAAGATTGCTCTTCGGGTGCATGTGAGAGAAACTGGAGTGGCTATTCTCTCATTTACACAAAGATTCGCAATTGACTTAGCACACGACAGCTAGAGCGGCTAGTCTATTGCTACACTAACTTACACATGACGAGGGCTATGATGAGCATGGGTAGTTCGAAGCAGGTAAAGTTTAAACACTTAATCATAACATTTAAAATTTGTTGTTTTAACTTTTAAACTTTAAACTTTGAAGTTTAAACTTTACAATTTAGACTTTAGCATTTACAATGAATCATGATCAATCTTACGTGCATCACTACATTGTGTAGGTGAATGTTGATACATTCAAGTTGACGGGTGTCACTCTTCCGAGTATACATAGGGAGGTGGATGAGGAGGAGGAGACGATTTTAGTAGAGCTCTATAGAGAGCTTATAGTAGTAGATACTCGTGACACTCACAATCAACATGCTCGTAGGTGAGGAGTTCCAGTAGGTGGTAGCAGGGGCATGGTCATTCGACACCCTCCATCATCGAGGAGGGGTGGTTCGAGTGGCTTGCAGACATATGTAAGGCGAGGCTTTAGTAGCTCACATCTTGTGCCTCATGATGACATCCCCCCCTTGCCTACACAGCTGCCACCTAGGAAGCCATCATTTGATAATGATGGTAACCTCATCAGTGAGGATGAGTATGAGTCTCTGTCTCATCATCGGATGCCGAGGAGTCATCTTTAGATTGTCTTGATGAGCACTCAGATGGTTCTGATGATGATGATGATGTCAAAAGATGACGTACCAGCAAGATAGTAGGGTTTGCGGGGAGGAACACGGAGTGAACTCAGTAAACATGGAGAAGAGAAGAGAAGAGAAGAGAGAAAAAACTCTCATGAATGAAATGATGAAGTTTCGAATCATGAAGTGAATGTGATACAAGGGAACAAGGGTGCCGTAGCACAAGGAAGATGATGAAGACAGCCACGAACCACGAACCGCAATGTTCTCCTGAAGGGGTGTGAGGGTAGTGGAGAGGCTGGAGAGAAGAGGTGACGGACTGAATTAATTAGCTGCGAGGAAGGAATGAGAGAGTTGCCTATAAATAGGTATACTTAGTCTAGGATGGCGCCTCTTTTTTGGGTTGCAAACCCTAAACGCAAAATGTAGAAACGCAAAAACGCAAATTGCAGGTGAAGGGTAAAGGGTTTCTCAACACCCCCTCTCAGGCCCAAAAAGGGGAACAAGAGAAGAGTGAGGTGGAGATGCAATGTTACATGCTGAAGAATGCTCATGCAGTAGGTGCCATTTGGACAGTGTCCCTCATGGGGAAATGGTTCACTTGCCAAAGCGCCCTAGTACAAAGATGATGAAAACATGCAGTGCATAGGAGGAATGTTAGACTTTGTGTGGTGCTGAGAACCATAAGGATATGCCTGTACTCGATCTTCGAAGGTGGCTTCATGCTAACCAAGTGACCAAGGCAAGAAGAGAAGAGGAGGAAGAAGATGTAGAGGATCCCTAAGATCCAATATTTCCACCGGAATGGAAACCTGCAGCAAAGAACAGTAGACAGAGTGAACTGGAGAAATCGAAACTCAACCCTCGGGAGAGAAGCCACTAGCTCCGTGCATCCATGCTGGAAAGAATGATTGGTCGAAGATCTTGGGTATCAGTAGAAGAGATGATTGGTCGAAGATATGCATCCCAAGAAAGTAGAGGATGGGTGAAGAACTTCATGTGGAGTAGGTTCCCCCTCTGAGGTGGGAGGTGGAAGGGCCCCCCGCTGAAGTCCAAAAAGAAGTAGATGCCCCCTCTGAGGGCAAAGAAATAACATCCCCCTCTGAATCCCCCTCTGAAGTAGATAGGGAATCCAAAAACTCATGGATCACGGACTTTGAAATGTCTGATGACGAAGGAAGTGCCACCGGTCGTGCCGAAGAGCTCCTAGAGGTAGCCTCTCGAACTTGAGTAGTCGAGGGTGGGGAAGGGTAGGGCTCAGAATAAGCAAGAGGTGGGCAACAGTCACTGTCTCTCAGTGCAGCAGTCTGGGTAGCCGAAGAAGAGGAAGGAGTCGAGTAGCCATTGTCTCTCGAAGGAGCAGATTGACGAGGAGACAGTATCAAACAATCACTGTCTCTCGATGGAGCGGACTACAGATCCGTAGGTGGTGGAAGCCACTGCACCTGAAAATAAGTGGGAGAAGATTGCCACTGGCATTGTGATGATCTCCAGGAGGTCATAGCGCCAATCGATTCTCCATGTGCTCAAAAGGACTTAGTGCGCATCGAAAGTGTCTTATTGCCTTGAGCGTAGTACTCTGATAGCCGACACAGAACAATCTCTGTGGCCCAGAAAGGAGAGGTGGCACAAGGAGTGCTTGGTGGAAGACGCATATACCCCGGGGGGGTGGGGAGCAAGGGTCGAAGTCGGCAAGCATTGGTGGTGTGTCCAGTGATGCCATAGTAGGAGCACCCAATAGTTTGGTCATCTAGTGGTAAAGAAGCCATGGATACCAGTGTGCCTTATTGAAGAAGGAAGAGGTCAGTCACCACGAACCACGAACCGCAATGTCCACCTCAAGGGATGTGAGGGCAGTGTGAAGCACAAACCACAATGTCTGCCTCAAGGGGTGGGAGGGTGGTGGAAGGGCTGGAAGTGAGCTGCCAGTGGGAGGAGGATGTGACCAACAGTAAGAGGTTGCAACTAGTAGAAAAACGCAGGTGAGGGAGAGAAAGACTAAAAACGCAAGTGAGAAGAGAGAAATACTAAAAACGCAAGCAACATGTGAGAAAGACTAAAAACGTAGGCAGGATAGCAACAACAGTCAATATGCTGAAATCAGCTCTGAATAGTTTATGATAGGCTGGAAATAGGCGCCAGACTGTTGTAGACAGCAATGGCCAGCTTGGACCGTGATGTCCTCCGTGTGTGGGGTGTGGGCAGCAAGCTGAAATACCTGAAATTTGCAAAAACGAGATTGTTTTTTGAATGGAGAGTGATCAACAACAGCCGTTCTGGTGTAAACAACTGCAAACTGCAGATGAAAGGTTGGAAACAGGCGTCAAACTGTAGATGACAGCAAGGACAACTGAGACTGCGATGTCCTCCGTGAAAGGGGTGTGGGCAACAAGTTGAAAACATCTGAAACCTGCAAAAACGAGATTTTGATGCAGCGGAAGAAGAAGAGAATTGGATGCCAAACCCGCCACCGATCTTTGCCTTCACCGCGGAGTGGAGGATCTTTACCACTGTTTGAGCGGAATTGGCTTTGATACCATGTCTAAAGATGACGTACCAACGAGACAGTAGTGTTGGCGGGGAGGAACAGGAGTGAACTCGGCAAACATGGAGAAGAGAGGAGAAGAGAAGAGAGAAGAAACTCTGAAGAATGGAATGATGAAGTTCTGAATCATGGAGTTAATGTGATACAAGGGAACAAGGGTGCCGTAGCACAAGGAAGATGATGAAGACAGCCACGAACCACGAACCACAATGTCCCCTGAAGGGGTGTGAGGGTAATGGAGAGACTGGAGAGAAGAGGTGACGGAATGAATGAATGAGCCGTGAGGAATGAATGAGAGAGTAGCTTATAAATAGGCATAGTTAGTCTAGGATGGCGCTTCTTTTTGGGGCTGCAAACCCTAAACGCAAAACGCAGAAACACAAAAACGCAAACTGCGGGTGAAGGGTCTCTCAAGAGATGATGATGATGATAGTGATTCCTCATCATAGATTCATCATTCATATGACATATGTCTATCTTTTTTTTTGTATCAGATATAATAGATTATAGTTGTATGATGTATCGCATGTTTTGCGTAGCCCATGCGACGGTGATGGTCATCCTCATGTATTCATCTTATTCTGTAATGAAATGGCTATTTCCACTTTAAACATGCATTCTATGATCTATCATTTAATGATTAATGGTTTTTGTTATTTAAAAAATCATATCAATTTTTTTCTTACTATTATCGTACCGTACCTTATTAAATCATAAGGTATCAATTAGTACCATATTTTATCGTACCGTACCGTATTGTACCTTTCGTACTTGACAACTATGCTTGCGGATCTGAAAAAGAGTTGCAAGTAGAAATCGAAACTTGAAGGCCTTTTTGGCTCATATGGCCAAGTCTTTTGTGCCAAAATTCCATTTGTGAATGAACTTTAGCCACAACCAAGAACTTGCTAGGTAATGCTTTACAATGCAAATAGTACAAAGTCCCCTTTTTACTGCCCTTAACAATTAGCATAGAGCCCTTATGGACCTTCCAAGGTCCACCACCAAAGGTAGTAAAATATCCTCTTGCATCAAGTTGCGCAAGTGACAGTAGACTTTTCTTTATGCCAAGTACATATCAAACATCCTGTAAAATCAGCTCTTCGCCGTTTTCAAGGGCCAAGTAAATAGTACCTACACCCTCTATCTCACATGCATAGTTGTTACCCAAGTAAACCTTGCCTAGGTAACCTGTAGTGTATCGAGAAAATGACTCCAAAGAGGGAGTAATATGAAAAGAGGCACTGTTGTCTACTATCCATGATTGAAACAACCCATCATGAGTTGAAAGTAAAGTATCAATTACCTTCTTTTTGGTGATGTGCATATCACTTGCTGTTGCTGTAATATCTATATCATTGCATGAGGTTGCAACAAGTATCTCTCCAGTGTTAGAGAGCTCTTCAAGGACTACACTAGATGCAATATTTGCCTTTGCAACTTCTTTTGAGGGAGAGCTGTCATCATCTTTGTTATCATCTTTCTTTTTCTTTCCTTGCTGTTTCTTTCTTTATTACTCTTTCTTGTAGTACCAACAATCAAGCTTTTTATGCCCTTTACGCCCATATTGATAGCAAGTAACATCTTGCTGTTTGCCCTTACTTTTAGTTCTACTTTTGCCTTTATTTGTTGTATCACCCGTCTTCTCTGACCTACCTCTAAGATGATAGGATGACTATTGCTTTCTCCATTGGACTTTCTTCTAATCTTCTCATTGAGGATAGAGCCCCTAACACCATCAAAGGTTAAAGCAGGGTTGTTGCTAAGTGAAACAACCAAAGACTCCTAGCTCTTAGGCAAAGTCATTGACAATAAAATAGCCTTTAGTTTATCATTGAAGAGTTGTAAACTAGGCTCTTGAAAACTGACTCAAAATCCTTGTGAAAGTACTCAAATGCTCAGATGTTAGCTTAGACTCATCCAACTACATGTTCACAAGCTTGCGCATGAGATGCACTTGATTTACTGGAGTTGTATTCTCATAAGTATCCATTAACTCTTTCCATATAGCATAAGCTGTATCAAGACGCTTAATGTCTGTAAGTACATTCATTATCAGATACAACCATTTTAATGTATGCAATGGCCTTCTTGTTGAGTCTAGCCCAATCCTCATCTGTTATAGTTGTAGGCTTGGTTTCCAAGAGAGTATCATCATAATCCTTGAGAAACAAAATGCCTTGCATCCTGTCCTTTCACTGATCAAAGCTAGTGTCGTCAAACCTCTTGATTTCAAGAAGGGATTTAGTGTCATTGCTACTAGAAGCATTAGTGGTCATTTTTCAGCAAAGTGCCAAGTATCAATGCTGTATTTTATGACAGCAAATAACACGGTGAATATTCAGCTAATTTCAGCTCAAAATTTCAGGAAATAAGAGCAAGATTTGGTCCAGATACATGAACAGTAGTAGAAAGGATGACTTTCATCAATATAACTGAAATTTCAGCCTACATTCCATGCATACATCACTGCAAGCTGACTCCCACTTCAGCAATATCACCAAAAATGCATTTGCAACAATCCCAGATCTACAAATGATCACTAAGATTTTTGCACCATGAATATTTAGCAATACATCAAGTCAATAAGAGCTGCCTAACATGTAAACTGCATACATGTGTGCCCAAAAGCACTTTCTGATACACAAAAACCATAAAAAATTCTTTGCTATTTCTCCAAAAATTTCACAAGTGGGAGTTAATAAACTCGAATCACATTGCTTACAACACCAAGATTGCTTCAACAATGTCCCCAAAGTGCATTTCACAAATCAAATTTGCCACAATTCACAAATTTCAGCAAAAGCCTCAAAATTTCGCTAAGAGCAATTTGCCTTGATTGCATTAATACATGTTTTCAAGAGCATAGAATAGGCAAATTTAGCAAAATTTTGCAAAAGCCCCAAGTTTCTCAAGTCCAAATGTGCACTAATGTCAAAAAATTCGGCTCAGTTGAGCAAAATTATCGATACATGAAAAACCCCAAAAATTTCAAAGTCAATGTGTACAATTCTTGCAAATCTTGGGTCAAATGTCACTATTATGTATAAATAGCACCAATTTTGAAAAAATGCCAAAATTTTCGGGCACAAATCTGCTCAAATTAGTGAATTGTGCTTACATGCATGAACCCTTGTTAGTGATGAGTAGGGGGACATGCTTGCTAATATATTTAAAAAAATGATGGATTTGGCATGCACTGTCTATGGCTCGTTGACGTGACTTGCAATGAGCAGCGTGACTTGTCGTGAGCTGTAAACAGATTGCTGCCAGTTATTGTGAAGAATTTCTTGGTCCACACTGACTTGAAATTGTTGTGTGTGGCCTGTTGCTGATTGCCACTTGTTGTCGTCTACTTGCAGAAGCGAGGACTTGCTACTCTCTTCGCGTGTGCGAGTTGAAACTGACCCGCCACCTTAGCCGCAGTTGTGATACTAGTATGAAGTGGAGAGTGAGCAATAGAAGTGGAGGTCAAAAGTGCGAGCAACAATGTTGAATTTGGGAGAGAATGAATGCAAAGATAGGTGCACTAGATTGTGATGGTACACAAATAATAAAGAATGTTTTTATATATTAGGGTACAATAAGAATGTGTCCACACCCGTATAACTTTATACATGGAGGCGAAGGGACTTTATACCCAACACTGTTGAGGGAATGTCAGAGAAGATGAGAGGAAGCTAAGGAGAGAAATTTCAGAATTTCATTGCCAGAATGTGCCTAGATTTGTTGTTGCCGCCTTGGCCTTGTACCAATAATTGCATGTTGTTTGATAGCCCAAACCATATTGTCTGTTGCTCCTAACCTTGTGGATGATATTGCATGCACTTTGGTATGCTTTTAAAGTTGTTGACGCCAATGGGTCCTTTGGTGCCTACCAATGGTCCAAGACTACTCTTGATAGGCTTGGAACCTCTCTCATAGCAACTCTCCTCTCTCAATTTCTAGAATTGCCATAGTTGTTAGGTATGAAAGGTACGATATTGTATGGTCTGATAGAATATGATACTAAATGGTATCTTAAGATATTATAAGGTACGATATGATATTAATACATAATTTTTTTTTGGTATTTTGGACTAAAGATGATAGAATAAGTGTGTAAAGTCTAAAGAGCAATGTTATTAGAGTATAAAAGATGATTACTTGAGGGTAACATCCCAAAACCTCTATGGTATATGCCTCATGTGCAATATGTGCTACGATATACAAGTTACAAGTACATAGATGGGATTGGACTTTGAATACATCATACATAAATGATGATACAAATAAGAGAAGTGTAGGCTTGAGAGAGAGAGAGAGAGAGAGAGAGAGAGAGAGAGAGAGAGAGAGAGAGAGAGGACATACGAGCGAGATAGTAGGGTTTGTGGGGAGGAACAAGGAGTGAACTCGATAAAGATTAAGAAGAGAACAGAAGAGAAGAGAGAAGAAACTCTGATGAATGGAATGAATGTGATACAAGGGAACAAGGGTGTCGTAGCACAAGGAAGATGATGAAGACAACCACGAACCACGAACCACAATGTCCTCTTGAAGGGGTGTGAGGGTAGTGGAGAGGCCGGAGAGATCAGTTGACGGATTGAATGAATTAGCCGTAAGGAATGAATGAGAGTGGCCTATAAATAAGCACAATCAGTCGAGGGTGGCACCCCTTTTTGGGGTTGCAAACCTTAAACACAAAATGCAAAAACACAAAAATGTAAATTGCGGGTGAAGGGTTTCTCAACACCCCCTCTAAGGCCCAAAAAGGGGAACAAGAGAAGAGTGAGGTGGAGATGCAATGCTACATGCTGAAGAATGATCATGCAGTAGGTGTCACTTGGACAGTGTCCCTCTTGGGGAAATTGTTCAAAGCGCTCCTAGTACAAAGATGATGAAAACATGCAATGCATAGGAGGAATGTCAGACTTTGTGTGGTGTCGAGAACCACAAGGATATGCTCGTACTTGGTCTCGGGAGTTGGCTCCATGCTGACCAAGGGACGAAGAAGATGCGCCGTGTAATCTGAGAAGACCACCTGAAAGGAGACCTTTGAAGATAGTCAGGAGATTGGATGAGTTGTAGAACTTGAAACTCAACCTCGGGAGAGAAGCCACTAGCTCCGTGACTCCATGCTAGATCTGAATCGGAAGTCGTAGAAGCTGGAGCTCTCTCTGAAGTTGAAGAAGAATTGGATGCCCCTTCTAAGGGCGAAGTAAGAAAATCCCCCTTTGAATCCCATTTTGAGAGAGAAAGGGAATCCAACCACTCATGGTTCACGGACTGCGAAGCATTAGATGACAAAGGAAGTGCCGTTGGTTGTGCTGAAGAAGGTATCTGGGGCTCAAAAGAAGCAGCCGGAAAGCACCCAGAAGTGGCCTCTCAAACTTGAGTCGAAGAGGGTGGAGGAGGAGGCTTAGGATGAGCCAAGGGTGGGGAACAGTCGCAGGCTCTCAAGAGAGTGGACTATGGAGGAGATGTGAGCTGTGGAAGTCACTATACCCAGAAGTAGGCGGGGGAAACCTTCGCGCAGTGGGATGGACTTCAAGAGGGCTTATTGCCTCGTAATGTCTTAGAGCCTCCGTGTGCACAAAAGGACTTAGTGTGTGTCGGTTGCGGCTTGTTGCCTTGAGCATAATACTCCGATAGTTGATGCAGAACGATCTTTGTGGCTGAGAAAGGAGAGGTGGCACAAGGAGTGTGTGGTGGAAGATGCATATACTTCGGAGGGGTGGGGAGCAAAGCTCGATATCGACAATCATCGGTGGAATGATTGTTGTGTTGCAGTAGTAGCACCTAGTAGAAGGACAATTTGTCGGTGGAGACACCATGGTATCAGTGTGGCAAATTGGAGAAGGGAGGGTGGGAGGGAGAAAAAGGATATCTCCCAATACGCAATAGAAATGATAGAGAAATCAAATGTTGATGTCGAACCCACCACCGGTCTTTGTATTCTCTGATGAGAAGGATCTTTGTGGGCAAATGCAGCCAAGGAAGGTTGGATCTGAAGTAGACGACATTGCAAGAGAGAGAAAGGGTAAAAACACAGGTGAGGAGAGAGAAAGACTAAAAACGCAGGCTGCAGGAGAGAGAAAACAGTGAATGCAGGCAGTGGAGAGAGAAAATCTGCTGCAGCCGGCTGAGGAGAGAAAAACAGCAGCCAGATTGCAGAGAACAGCTGCCAGCAGCAGGGAGGAGGTACCAGTAGTAAAGAACAGCCACCAGCAATCTGGCTGAGCTGCCAGCAGCAGGGAGGTTGAGGCGGCAGCGGCAGCCCTGAATGCAGGCTGGAAAACAACAAATGCTGGAGGGAGCAACCGCCAGTTAGGATGAAGAAGAAGAGAAGTGGATGCCGAACCCGTCACTGGTCTTTGCCTTCACTGGAGGGGATGATCTTTGCCGCTGTTTGAGCAGATCCAGCTCTGATACCATGTCAAAAGATGATGTACCAGCGAGATAGTAGAGTTTGTGGGGAGGAACAAGGAGTGAACTTGATAAACATTGAGAAGAGAGAAGAAACTATGATTAATGGAATGAATGTGATACAAGGGAACAACGGTGCCACAACTCAAGGAAGATGATGAAGATAGCCACGAACCATGAACCGCAATGTCCTCTTGAAGGGGTGTGAGGATAGTGGAGAGGTTGGAGAGAAGAGGTAACAGACTGAATGAATTAGCCGCAAGGAATGAATGAGAGAGTGGCCTATTTATAGGCACAGTTAGTCTAGGGTGGCACTCCATTTTGGGGCTGCAAACCCTAAATGTAAAATGCAAAAAACGCAAACTACCGGTGAAGGGTTTCTCAACAAGAGAGAGAGAGAGTTGATCATAAACGAGTGAGAGAGGCCTTTTTTTGAGAGAGAGAGAGAGAGAGAGAGAGAGAGAGAGAGAGAGAGAGAGGTTTTTTTCTGGGGGGACGGGAGAGAGAGAGAGGGGGAGGGGGGAAAGGTTAATGCTTGAAAAAAAGGAGGTTGGGGAGGAGTGTTGCCAAAGTACTCTATTTTTTCGTACGAAGTTGTACTAATACATACTGTATCGTACCATACTACGTATAGAGACAACTATGAGAATGGTTGCCACCACCCTCAGCCAGCCCCAATAGCCTTCTCTCAGCTTGCATGGACAAGTTTGCCACGTGGCAGCCTTTCAAAAGCATTTTCAAAAACTAATTAATGAATTTTTTGAAAATTAATGAATTATTGATCTATCCTTGCACAATAATTAGCTGGTGCCCATTCCCCTTTGGTATGAAAGAAAATTTAACATGATTTAAAAAAAAACCATAAATTGTAAATTCTAAAAAACATATTTAAAGTGAAAATAGCAATTTTATTATAAAATAAGATGAATACATGAGGGTGACCATCGTGGTCGTAGGGGCTGCACAAAACATGCGATATAACTACAGTCTAGGCTCTAGTGTATCATAGTGGCATCATGCATGTGGATACAATGATAGTAGATACAAAAAAGAGAGAGACCTATGAATCTATAATGAGGCATCACATTATCATCATCATCATCATTAGAACCATCTAAGTGCTCATCAAGAGAGATTGAACATGACTTCTAGGTATCGGATGATGAGACAAACTCATACTTATCCTCATTGATGAGGTTATCATCACCATCGTCAAATGATGGCTCCCTAGGTAGCAGGTGTATAGGCAAGGAGAGGGGAATCTCATCATGAGGCAGAGGATGTGAGCTACTAGAGCTTTGCCTTACATATGTCTATAAGCCACTCGAACCACCCCTCCTCGATGTTGGAGGGCATTGAATGACCATGCCCTTGCTATCATCTACTCGAACTCCTCGCCCACGAGCACGCTAATTGCGAGTGTCATGAGTATCTGCTGCTATAAGTTCTCTATAGAGCTTTGCAAAAATCATCTCCTCCTTATCCATCTTGTAATGTACACTCCGAAGAGTGTCATTTGTCAACTTGAATGTATCAACATTCACCTACACAATGCACGTAAGATTGTAAATGCTAAAGTCTAAATTGTAAAGTATAAACTTTAAAGTTCAAAGTTGAAAACAACAAATTTTAAATTTTATTGTTAAGTGTTTAAACTTGCTTCGGACTACCCATGCTCATCATAGCTCTCACCATGCGTAAGTGTGGCAATAGGCTAGCTATTGCAACTGTCGTGTGCTAAGCCAATTGCGAATCTTTGTGTGAATGAGAGAATAGGCACTCCAGTTTCTCTCACATGCACCCGAAGAGCAATCTTGGGCAAGGATCCTAATGGCTAAGGGCTGAAGGGTCTCCAATGCATATCCAAAGTTTTGCCGCTAAATTAAAGGCTTCAGAAGTGACTCTCTCCTCCAACAAGTGGGAGAAGCAAAAGCCACATGCCCTCTTTGATTTACATAGCATCCTAGCTCATCCAGCACTGCTTTGTTGTCCTCCACAAGGACCACACGAGTCAAATAAGCAAGCTCGTCCAAACGGCTCCCTCTATTATCCATGATCGTCGGCGACTTGTAGGATGGATGTACCAATGCAACAAAACCATGGATAGGCTTATGTGTTCGTATCCATCTCCTCTTTGTTATTTCTAAAACATGTGCACATTGTGTCTTTGTGATCATTGTACAAGCACGTATCTCTACCAATGTCGCTTTAAAAAAGTAAACAAGGTCCATGGTGGACCCCTCGCAATCACTCATATATAACACCCTATAAGAGGGAGTCACAACAATGACAATGGCACGGAGTTTTTGCCAAAACTGCTCATTAAGACACAAGCGCTGCATGGCTTTGGTTTCCTTTGTCTCATGCTCATCCCACTCATTCCATAGAGTAGATACCACTATCTAGTGCAAGGCGGACCACACCTAATAAAGGCGCTTCAGCAATAACCACATGTAAGGAAAGCAAGTTGAAGAAGGTTTCTTCAACTCTAGTGTACTATGCTCATGATACATTGCAAGCACCTTTACCTTTACTATGAAGAAGGTGACAAGTGATGCAGTTTTGTGGACCATCCTCTTCACCCACTTGAGCTTTCCAATGTCCTCCATTAGTAAGTCCAAACAATGACTTGCACATGGAGTCCACACAATCGTGGGAAACTCGGCCTCAAGCAAACGGCCTATGTGCGGACAATTCGATGCATTGTCGATGACAACTTGCATCACATTCAATGGGCCCACCTACAATCACAATTTAGAAATTACAAGTATACTAACAATACTTTGAGGTTAGAGAGAGAAAGAGAGACTCGAGAGTTGAGCCATTCAAGTTTCAACTTTCAAGATTCAAGATTCAAGAATAAAGAGAGATGGGGTTGGGGCCTGGGGAGAAAGAGAGAATCGAGATAGATATTAGAGAGAATTTAGAAATTAGAATAGGGAGATAGATAGTTATGCACAAACCAATTATAATAATGAAAGAAAGTGAAACAAATTTAAAAGGCAATGACAAATATATATCTCAATGATAGCTTGCCGAATGTGGTGGTAGATGAATGCGCTCGTCCTCCTCCCCCCCTTTGCTGGTATCTACAGCCCGCAAAAAGTAAGTGTCGAGTGGACATGAGACGAGTGTATTGATGATGCCCCGTTTCTTATGATTACTCCATCCGTCGGTGAGAATGGAGCAACCATATTTTATCCATGTGGCCCGAATAGGATCAAGGGCTCTATCAATCCTCTCCTTCTCTTCATCAATCTTTTTCGTCCTCATGTCGTCGTATGTGACACCAGTCCATCCTTTACATAGACCCACATTGACAATGGCTTTTACCATCTTCTTCCATTGCTCTTGCCTTATGACATTGAATGCGAGATTGCACTCAATCACTGTGCGTGCGATTTCAATGTCTGCAAGGTATTGCCTTTCTCTAAGAAAGGCAATCGATCCATGCACATGACCAGGAGCTTGAGAGAGAGAGGATTGTCTCTCCGGCATCGCATGAGCCTCCACTCTTTGTCTTTTACTGGAGCCGGATGCAGATGTGGAGCCCCTACCACCAATGGTAGAGGTATCTCCTGCATCGGCTGAAGATATGTCCACATTCGATGCTTTCTCGTTAGTAGACATAGGAGTTGGTGTTGATAAGCCACTTTCTCCTCCTCTTGTGGATCCCCCTCTCTTGGAGAGAATCTCCTTTGCGATGTTTTGAGGGATCTCCTTGCATGGAGCAACTTGCCCCCTGTCCAAGTGGTGGAATGAACATTTTCATTTTATGGATATGTTTTCTTTCTTTATTTATACTATATGTATGGATCCATTTTTCTTCCTCTTATATTAGTAATATGAAGCCGGTCTATGACTCACATAAAGTGGTAGTTCCTTCAATTAACACCTGTTCTTTACACATACATACATAAGTAGAGACCTCACTCCCTCGCTTAGCACCAGATTGACCCCGAAGACCGGCGCCTTGCCCTTCTCGATATTTCTTTATCAATTAAAAGATGGAAAATCACAAAAATGATAATGTTTCAAAATACATAACTTTTGAATAGTTAGTTTTCATCTCTTTTGAGTAAATCCCAGCTGCATAAGAACAGTACAACATGTCCAGATCAATATCCCTTTTAGGAAAGCATTTTCTGTGACCAAAACTCAATGATTCCTGTGCAAAATTGCAGTCTGCAAATCTCTGAATTCACTGTTCTTATTGTCCAGCACGTCTTGCATTTTCTGTGACCAATACTCAATGATTCATGTGCAGAATTTCCAAGAAAACACAGAATTGTACCTTTGATGGAATCAGCCCATCATGCGAAGCATTTCCTCTGAGAATAGAGAGAGAGTTGTTCAAAGGGAGCAAGCTCTACCTCTGTACTTGAGTCAGAGACGTAGAAGTACTCTCCATGGCTGATTTTCTTGCTGCAATTTGCCCTCAGCTCCTCAAAACTTCATTCTCCCATCTGCCCCTTATACTTGTTACTTTTTTTTTTAATGCTCTCTGTCTCTCTCTTTTGGAAATTTGTGCCACATGACATATACGTAACAATTTTTCCGTTTAAACCTTCTGGTCTAAAATTCTCCACGATTGATGCAAAATTTGACCTTGGCACAGACCAAAGAATTAATCCTCATGCAAAAAGGAAGATAATGACGCGAACAGATTTTGGGGTCCAAAAATAGTAACTCCCTAAGTTTTAGGGATGGTGACCCCTGCATTCCTCAAGTTGTTCTGAGCAACTTTTATCATTGTGGCCACATCAAAAAGTGTAATGTGGCTTAGTTACGGCGACTTTTATTCTGTGAGCATACTCACATGTTCATCTTCTGTCCTGGCCAGGCTCATTGTCCTACACCATCTCCAGTGGTTGAGCACACAGTCCCAAACCACTAGCATTCTATTCTTCAGTCCCCATTCAATATGGAACCGGTCCTAAGGATCAGACAAACCATTAGTCCAATTTGTCCCAATGGCTGCCTCTTCTGGCCATGCAAAGATTGTGGCTTATTCCAAGAGAACTCTGGGGGTAAAAAGCAACAGCAACAAAAGAAAAGAAAAATAAAATATTTATATAAGTAAATAAGAAAAGCAATTGTAAAAAGTATCACCACTTGGTGACAAATATATAATAATTTTGATTATTATAAATAATATATTTCCAAACCTTGAAACCTCAAGATAGCTAACGAAACAAAATGCGAAATGAAACCTTGAAACCTTGAAACATGAGACAGGATGAAATATTTTTGGTGACTATGTTGGGATTCTATTCTTAGGCCCATTGCATGTTGGGTGTAGTGCACGTTGGAATTTTTTCATTAGAGCCACTCCATCTAGTTCTATATCTAGAGATCCAAGTCAAGACATGAGTGTAGCATAATTTGATGGTCTATGTGCTTGGCTATAGGCTATAGGGCATTGGGATTCTGTAATTGGGTCTCGTCTAGAGAACTAAGCTGAGAATTGAGTGTAGATAGATTGGGGTCTATATCCTTTGCTAGATGTATTTGGATTCTATCATTGGGGCCACTGCATACCCATTTCATATGATGTCATGTGGGACTGAAAGACTTGCTTTTTTATCATTCTGCATAGCATTGTGACTTGGGGGCCTCTCAAATTGGTTTGTATTCTTGATCTATTACCCTCCCTGCTGCCCATAATTTGGTTTATTGATGTTAGTTTAGTGATGGAATAGAAATTTCTTTGTTCCAAGCTATGGGAATTGAGCACTATGTCTTGTATAAGCCAAGGGCCACACAATTTTTGGTTTGCTTTGTCTATGTGGCACGAGGCTTGTTGAAGTGTGGGTACTAGAAAACAGATGTCCAAGATCATAACTTAGTTATTAAGTTTCACCTTCCCTTTCCCTCCACTTTATGTTCATCTCTCTCTTCTCTTAGTTTTGTTTTTTGGAGAAGCTATCTTCTAGATTTTGAAATTTTGGAGATGTGTCAAAGCTACAGTACATATGCATTTTGTTTCTTGACTGCGAGGCTAATACTGGACAGAAGTGCACTATTTGATGAAAACAGCATCCAACCTTGTCCTATTTGTGCAGGATCCACACACACTCGATGCGAAGGTGCTTACAGAATTTGATCATGTCAAAGAGGAACTTAAGGTCGACGATGAAGGTTTGGTTTATTCATGTAGTGTGTAATGCCCATAAATGAATTGATGGAAAATATAGAGCTGGGCTTATACTGATTGAGATATAAATTAACTGCGGCTTGGCTAGTAAAATATTTGCTTCTTATTGTATGGAATATGCTATTGACAGAATTGAAGAAACTGAAAGAAGATCCAAGCTATAACATAAACCTTTCTGGAGATACAAAGGCCATTCTGCGAGAGCTTGGTACAGAAAAAGCAAAGGAGACTGCTAAACTTGGGGGTGGTGGTGGGAAAGCACGAAGTGAACAAGCAGCAGCTCTGGCTGTTCTTGATAAGGCAAGAGAAAAAATATCTGAAGATAAGGATGCTGAGAGCAAGGAAGTAAAGAATGTTGTACCAAGTATTGTTGATGCAGCCTCTGCGGCTGTTTATGGCCGAAGTGCTGCAGCTGCTAAGTCAGCTCCTCGTGAAAAGACCGTAGCTCGTGTTGCTGCCCATTTTGCAGGAGAACTTGCACCTGTGAATGCTAAACTGGTCTGTTGTAACTAGCTTGTGAACCATTTTATTGACTTGATTGTAATACTCATCTGAGAATGCTGATAGGCTGCTTGTGGCTGAATGCTGACAGGTGAAAAGCCAGTATACCTCTGGAAAGGCATCAAGATCTTTCACATCGACAATGTTTGATCCTGTAACTACAAATGACTTTGAATATGTGAAGGTTGAGAAAAATCCCAAAAAGAAGGGCTATGTGCGGCTCCATTGTACTCATGGTGACTTGAACCTTGAATTGCACTGCGACATAACACCGCGAACATGTGAGAACTTCTTGACATTGTGTGAGCAAGGGTACTATGATGGAGTAGCCTTTCATCGAAACATCAGGTATGTATTATTGGTTAAATCAAAATTTTTTTGCTACTTAATTTTACTCTCTCCTTGGACTCTACATTAGCATTATTCTAACTGGTAGGAGAATCATAGCAGAGTATGATGTTGACAAGGAATTCTAGTAGGAATGGTATGCATGAGGATTTGTAGTTATTTAGTGATTACTAATTATCTAAAGGGCTAGAATTGGTATGCATGTGAGTGCAGTCTCTGAAGTTGGAGTCCTTGAGCTGGCACTGCTACTGCTATGATTCCACATTCCTAGTTTATTCTTGCTCTGATATTGCTTGTGCTTCGTCAAAGGAAGGTTTGCACTGGAGTGCCTGGTTCATTTGTCTGGTTGGTTATAAGTCTGGGCTTTGTGGGTCCTTTTGGCTTCTTGTTACTCCCCTGGCTAGAAGAGCATTGAGTCTTACTTGCCAGCCTGTTTTAGGGAGAGGAAGTGAACGAATTGCCCTTACTGCAAAAGTGATGCTGTCGGTGAGCATTGGACTGATACATACTTATATCTCTCTTTCTAAATTAGTGCCTGTTCCAGCCAAATATTAGTCTCTTCTACTCTCAAAGGCAAGGCTGTGAGGCATAGGTAAGAGAGAAGCTTTTGCAAGAGAGAAATGGCTTTGGTGAAGCTGGCTGTTGTACCTCTGTTAGCCTGGGTGTGGAATAGTTGCGCGCGCGAGAGAGAGAGAGAGAGAGAGAGAGAGAGAGAGAGAGAGAGAGAGAGAGAGAGAGAGAGAACACAAGAACACTCAATCATAGTGATGATTATTGAATGCACTCAACATATTGAATCAAAGTAGAATGAATGATAATTATCATAATGATCCGAATCAAAGTAGAATGAACGATAAATCGATCCCAAAGATGTGCTTAAATGACAAAATGTCTTTAGATAGAAAATCCTAGGATTGACTGTACCAAGTGTCCTAAGAAACCGGGCCCTAACTGTGCTAAGCGTACAAACTGTCTTAACTATCCTAAATGACAGTCAGTGTACCTAGGAAGCCTGTACCAAGGGCATCAATAGGCAGCTTAGATGACCAACATTGAAAACTCTATAGTCCAGCACTAGGGGCATCCCATTGTGTGATGCCAAACCTAGGATAATTAGTGGCCTGATGATTGAAGTCATGACATTTAAGGCACTAGTTCCACTAACATGTGACTATGATGAATTGAACAATAGTTGTGCCCTTGCTACAATCTCCATAGCCATTGGTATCATGTTGGTGGTTTTGACAACTACCCTAATCGTCAACACCCTTCCACCAGACATGTCATATGCAAAGGATGCAGGAGGATGGTGCCAAAAATGTGGTGCAAAGGATGATGCTGGTGTGGGAAACCAACATTATGATGCCATTGGATATCCATTATGTAGGTAGGCCGTTGCTTGGAGAACAACCCAAAGTGATCCTTACCCAATCATTGAGACACATATGCTCTTCCATTTGGCTTCCAATGGTTTCATTTACCAACTTTTGAGAGCATGCACAAGAGTTCTTGGTGTGCATGAAGAAGGGATAGTGAGGACCATCATGGTGAGGTAGGAGATGAACCTTGTCATCCTTGCCTTTGTGGGTTGCAAAGATTCCCACTGCCAAGGGAAGAGGGAACTTGGCATTGTTTGCAACTTTAGATATGTGGAGGTTTTGCAGTGGAAGAGCTCTCATGGCAAGAGTTGGTTGTGATGGGAAGTTCCTTGATGGTTGATGAAGAGAAAGAATTGCTAGTTGGGCAGCCTGGGTTGTGAGGGCATTGATGTGGTCTAAGTGAAACGAGTGGCATTGCTTGCAAATTGTTAGAGGGTCTATAGTGGAAAAGCTCTTGTGGGAGGAGTTGGTTGTGATGGGAAGTTCCTTGGTGGTTGATGAGGGTCTACAGTGGAAGAGCGCCTGTGGCAAGAGTTGGTTGTGATGGGAACTTTAGATATGTGGAGGATGTGCAGTGGAAGAGTTCTTGTGGCAAGAGTCGGTTGTGATGGTAATTTCCTTGGTGGTTGACAGAGAGAAAGTACTGCTAGTTGGGCAGCTTGGGTTGTGAGGGCATTGATGTGGTCTAGGTGAGGCAAGTAGATTTTTGTAGGAGTCTCCCATGGGGGGGTGGGGGTTGGGTGACCTACTGGTTGAGGGGGAGGGGAGATGGTTGACCTACTGGTTGAGGGGGAGGGGAGATGGTTGGGCCTTTGGGGGAGGGATGTGGAGGAGGATTATAGTGTAGGATGGGGGTTGGGTGACCTACTGGTTGAGGGGGAGGGGAGATGGTTGGGCCTTTGGGGGAGGGATGTGGAGGAGGATTATAGTGTAGGACATAGTCACAAGTAATGGCCATTTTTGGACTTGGGGATTGCGGGGACAGAAGCTTCTTTCTGTCCCACGTGCCATTCCATGTCACCACATAGTCAGAAGTGTCGGCAATTCTTGCCCGTTCCCGTTTCCTGTCCCCGTCTGGTTCTGCATCAGTTGACTATGGTGTAGGTGGAAGGTTGAGCCATGAGGGGTCTAAAGTGGGAAGCTAGATTTGAGAGGGAAATGGTGTTCTATGGTTAGGGATATGCTTAAAGAGGGGTTCATTGAGGTCTAATGTGGGTTCCATTTGTGGGACAATGATTCCATTGAGCTACCTTCCCTTTGCCTTTCCCCTTGCCCTGACTACATTGGCCAGCATGTGGAGCCTCACGTTGTGTGATCTTGTCACCAAACCTAGGGTAATCTGTGGCTTGATGATTGAAGTCAAGTCATTTGAGATATTTGTTCCACTAACCAATGACAATGACCAGCTGAATGATAACAGTGTCCTTGCTATAATCTTCAAAGTCAGTAGTATTCAGGAAGAGGTGGTTTTGACTGCCCACCTAACCTAACCTTTGGCACCCGTCAATGGTGATGCCATTTTCAAAGGTAGGTGGGAGGGCGGTGCCAATGGCTGAAATCCTGGACTTGGTGGTGAACTCTACCACCAGTCACCAGTCTTGGAAAAAGAAGGGCCATTGAGTATATTGGAAACTTGTGGCTTCGGTGAAAGCATGATATAGTGTGGCTGTATAAGGGTACCATGTAGATGACCTTGGTCTTGGAAACAATTGGGAGCTATCCATCAACTCCCTATCCGCTTTTGGTGTTGAAAGCTGAACTGTGAAGATGCCTTGCTCCATAAGAACAGCCTCCACCTATTTGCAAGGTGCCTATGAGAGTGGGTGAAGTGAGTCACAGAATTGTCTGCGTGAAATGTTTTTCTTTGGTGAGGAGTATGCCACAAGCTATCCAAAGATGATTGTTTTAGACTATTCTAATACTTGCATGTACTTGAGTTGCTTGAATGAAAGAATGACATGCAAGGTAGAAGGCTAGTTACAACAATAGGCTGCTCCAATGCTAGACCAATATTTTCCATTGCATGAAGCAACCGCTATATTCCCCCCAAATTTGGTGCTAAGAAGTGTTAGATGTTATCATTTACATGCTCACTATGAAAAATCATCCTAGCAAAAGGAACATCAAATCTGTCCCATGGTGAAGCTTTCGCCCTTGGCTTGAAACAGCTAGATGTATCATGTCCACAAAAAGAATTTTGAATAAAAAATCAAGGGCTGAAACATACTCACTCTGAAAAATCATCCTAGCAAAAGGAACATCAAATCTGTCCCATGGTTGAAGCTTCCACCCTTCGCTTGAAATAACTAGATGTATCATGTCCACAAAAAGAATTTTGAACAAAAAGTTGAGGGCTGAAACATTAGGTGGCGATCTTGGCTTGGCTGTAACTTGTTCTTATCACCTATCACACTCCCTTCTACAAAATTTCCTTCGTCTGCCCAGCTTGAGCATCGGCATGTAGGCAACACCACTCTTTAGTAGCACACATCATGTATATAATATATGGTCCATCACAATTTCCATCTTGGTGATGTATTTGGACTATTTTTGGAAAGGGGGAAAATAGGGGAAGAGAAGGCAATAAGCTGTTAGAGGTGATCTCTCACTTGATTCTTGGTCCCGAAAAATAGGGAAGCTTTCCTTGATCATCAAAGAAGAGTTTTGATGAGTTTATGCTCTTTGTGTGGATTGTTTTGGGTTATGAATAACAATCAAGAACAGGCTAGCAAGCTGGAAATGGAGATTTGATACTCAAACAAGGCTTCTATTGAGTTTTGCCGCTTGATTTTTAATCTCTACCTTTGATAGACATAGTATAGACAACAAAGATAGAGTTTCTCTTGGATTTGGGGCAGCATCTATATCATGTTTTCCTGTTGTAATAAAACTGTAATTACAAGGCTGAAGTCCTTTTGAAGGGCCGTATAGGGTGTCGGCAAGGAGTAATGCATTAGTGGTTATATGTCTTGCCTATGGTAGATGCCATCTACCATCTACCACTAGAAGATTGATAAACATGTATGAGATTATGAGGTGATTCCTATAAGTTATGGATAATGTTCAACAGAGATTTGTCATATGTCAGTGTGTGTTTTGAGCCATAGTCTCAGTTGTATTAGGCTATTATCCCAAGTGTATGTTTCTACCTATGTCTTGGTAGTTCTATGAGATGTATTACAGGATGATTGCTTTGTTGAGCTTAACAAATGAAATCACTAGGATTCTCCTCTCTTTGCCTCACTTGACTCTACCTATATTCTAAAATCTTTCTATTTCTTTTTGTTGTTTGTCTTTGAATCTTGCCACACCCTTCTGTCTCTTACCTGTGCGGTAGACCTTCAACCTTACACGCTCTGACATTGGTGAATTCAATGTGAATGTCGGCGGAAGTAGTGTTATCATGGGGGATTCATTAGGTGTTGGTTTAGGAGATATTATGCAACAAGTGGTCTTGCTATTGTAGTTGTAGCAGCAGCAAACCCAACAATAAAGAAGGCAGGAATATGAAAAAGTTGATATTGCAGTTGTGCATGCTTTGCAGGATGTGGGACATGAGATGAAACAATATAATGGGCAGGAAGTATCAATCTATCTATGGGTATATGCAAACAAGATGATTTTTCATGGGGTTCCTCAGTATGCATGGAGCCGGTATTTTTCCGTTTCAGTGTGCATGCATTGCAAGAATGATTGGTTGAATTGTATCGAAGAGATTCTGATTGGGTTGCCTTAAGAAGGCTCTTAGAGGTGTTTTTTCTTGAAGATACAAGATTAGTTACACTGAAGACGTCTATAGATTGGGTGGAAAAACCTAACAAGGGTCTTGTTGCTACAACCTTGTTGCGTGAATTTGAAAGTTGCTATGCTCAATTGGATGTGGATGACCAACAATTGTTGGAAACTAAAAAAGTTGAGTTATTGTTGAAAGTTATTGACCCTGTGTTGTAAGAGAGATTGATTGATTGGATAGAAGATGAAACCTCAGAAATTGAGCTGAAATCTGAGTGGGCTCATGTCATCGATGCTATAAATATGATTGTGAAGTGAGAAAGGATGAGATTGAGGTTGGGAATTGAGTCTACGCTTATAGTCTCTATGAAAAGTCTTGAAATTGCAGCAAAGCCTTTTGTATCTATGGTTGAACAATCTGTTATGCTTGCTGGTCTGACCCAAAAAGGAGATGTTATGGATGAATTGGTGAAAAGCTTGTGTGATATGCACTTGAATATGACAGGCCTTTACTCAAAGGCTATAAAATTGGACGAGAAAGTGGAAGAGAAGAGGCGGGCAGTAGCCCAAAGGCTTGTTAAAGAAGGGTTCGAGAGACGATGTATATAGTGTGATAGCTTGCAATATGAAAAGCGGGAGTATATGGCTTATCATGATGCAGAAGCAAAGAACTTCGTGTTTTGGAAATATAGAATAATTCCTGCAATTGAAACGTGGTTGTCTCTTGAGCCAAGGTATGTAGAAGGGTTTGCAAGAACTCGTAGCAAGAAATGTGTTTGCAGCCGTATATGGTGCCACATATGGATTGTAACTTGAGGAATCATATGGTTCTTTGCATGTATGCAAAGCTGATGCAAAATCTGTTGTATGGTCATGTACTTTGGCTTGTGTAGAGAAGGCGAAGACAATTAGGGCTGAATTGACAGGCGCTAGTTTGAGCATATGGAATAAAACTAGATGGGATGCTCTCGTTGATTCATTTATTGCCTATGCATATTTGGCTAAGGTGCATAATATGGATGCCATTGTTGAAGAAAAGAGAAGAAGAGATAAGGATGCAGGTTCTTCCATTGCAGGTCTTTCAAAGCGTATGTCACAAAGCAAGATGGAGCAACAAAAAGTTGCTGAAAAAGCTAGTCCAGAACATATAATGGAAGATGTCTCACATGAAAAGAAGCAAGAGGAAAAAAAGAGAGGTAAGTAGCTTGGTTACAAGTTGCAGTTAGACATAGAGACAACAACTAACATAAAGAAAGTGCTTGAGGAACACATTCTTGGAAGAAAGGTTGAATTTATGTTTGGTGAGGTTCTTGGCATCACTAAGCGTGTGGTCCATGATGAGATAATAGATATCATTAAGCGGAAAAGGTAATTTGTAGGAGAACCTACTCAAGCATTGTTGCAAGTTGAATAAGACATGAATTCATAGGTTATTCAGTTGGAATCTATTGATGATTTCATTGCTGTCATAAAACAGGCTGATGCTGAAAATGGGCTGTATCAGGGTGGAACAAATGAAGTTATGGCTGAAAATGTTATGGTGGGTAGTACTACACATAAGGGAGTTGTGCAGTAGCAGGTTTGTGAGGAAGAGAATACTCACTTTATTTGTAACAACCACTACTCTCGTACACACTGGGCAAGAGGTACAACTAAAACTGTCGTGAAGGTATGTGAGTGGGAGATGCCATGCATTGCTCTCTTGGGACCATGGGTCCAAAATTAATGTAATGGCACGTAGTCTCTATGAGAATGGTGGATGGCTTGTGGATATGGTCTATTGACCTCTATTAAAGGATACCATGGCCGTTGTGGGCACTGTTTTGGTTTCTCCGAGCTGAAGGGCCACGAATCATAACCGTTTGTGTATGTTATGGGACATTGCTCGGAAAAGGCCTGCTTGGTTATATCTTAATTGCTCTGGCATGCATACTTTGTACTTTCGTTTGAAATGGGGTAACTTTGCAGGGCATTGTTTTTCGTGTGGAAAATTGGGGCATTTTATGGCCGAATGTCCAGCGAAGCAACCGACTTCAGATGCTGAACATGTTTTGCCTCCCATGGAAGATGTGGTACTTGATGCTCCGTCGCAGGATGCGACCCAGCCACCTAAAGTTTTGGATAAAGGCAAACAAATGTTTCGGGTTTGGATTCCCGTGACAATGATTGGGTAGATGTACGTGCCAAAAAAGGTAAAAGGTTTGATGCTGGCATGGCGGATACTGTGCCTAATGTTTCACAAGATTCCTTGCGTACTTATATGCGCAGGAAAGACATGTTGTCTTCAGAGCACACTACTCATTCTATGGTTTCTTCTGCTCCTCGCAATCAGCCCACTAGGAAAGTATATATGGATGGTCCGAAGGGCCCACCTGCTAAGTTGGCTTTTGATGCTAGAGGTAAGGTGATTACCCCATGGGATCGTCGTTATCCCTATTCCATCCCCAAGACAGTGGATACACCGTCTACCTCTAAATATGGCCGTCATAACTCTTTTGCCGTGCTAGCTAGTTTTTTGGATGAGGGAGTCCTTGACATTCTAGCAGAAAAGGTTAAATCGAGGCAAGCTTTGTCTCGTTCTTGATTTTATTTTTTGAATACACATGAAGATAGCCACGTGGAATGTGTGAGGCATTTGTTGCAATAAGCAACATGCCATGTGGAGTTTATTGCATGAGAATCAGTGGGATGTCTTGTGTACTATTGAGCACAAGAGTCACGGTGAAGCAGGAAAAGTTGTGGATTGCCATGGATTTCGCTTGTTTTATGCAGGGACACATGCCATGTATTATTCTGGTGTGCTTATGATTGTACATAAGAAATATCAGCCTGTACATGGTTGTTTTGTGGTGATTGAAGTTTTATTTGAAGGAGAGATCTTATGGTTACTTGGGCTCTATGCTCCAAATGATCCTTTATCCTGTCGGGATCTTTGGAATACTTTGCAAACTTCCTTGTCACTTGGCAAACGGGGTTTTTTGATGGGGGATTTTAATGTGTGTGTTGATCCTTCATAGTCCACATGAAAGCATTCGGTGATGGACGCTCCGGAAAGTCGTGCGTGGAATGCGTTTGCTCTTGTCGTACTTAAGCAAGATCTTTGGTCATGGCTACACCCTTCTTCTACCTGGTTTACTTTTCATTTTGCGCAGTATACAACTACGTGGTTGCGGTTGGACCGCATGTACATCATGCAGGATGATGCTTTTTTTCCTGAGATGTTGGAAATGAAAGTGTTGTAGCAATATGCCTTGTCGGACCATTTTCCTCAACAGCTTGAGATGCTTGTACAACCCATTGCACCTTTTAAGCAATTTTTGGATAGACTCCCTTTGCGTTTCAACTCGTCTTATTTGAAGCATTCTATCTTTCAGGGTTATATGCAGCAATTGATTCATAGATTTTTATTGGACTTCTCCTCTGAGGGCAATACTTCTTTTGAACGATTGCTCTCTAATGTGCAGCGGGTTGTCGGCAGTTTTTTATCAGCAGGCCAAATTGCAAAATTTGATTGAGAATTTGCAAGATAGTGCTTGTCAGACTCATAAGTTCTTTCGAGCTCTCCATGCATCTCCTGCTCGAGAGAATATGACTAGACTCCAGGATGCAGAAGGTCAAATGGTCATTGATTCTCAGAGTATTGTGAATATGTGTAGGAATTATTTTCTAGACCTTCTTGGTTCTACTCCTTCACCTTCTGACCAAATTACTCATGCTCGCTCAGTTTTCTATGATTTGGTCCACAATCAGGTTCCACATGATATGTAAACTACTTTGGAGATAGATATTCGTGAGGCGGAGGTTATGGATGTTTTGTTACACTTGCCCAAGGATAAAAGTCCCGGTTGGGATGGTCTCACCAATGAATTCTTTGAGGTTTTTGCTACCCGACTGGTGAAATCATTGACGGCTATGTTTCAGCAGGTTTGGGAAACGGGGTTCATACCTTCCTCATGGAAAGGACTTATCAAACTGCTTCCAAAAGTTCCTTCGCCGTCTATGTTGAAATATTGGCGACCAATTTCTTTGATGGGTTCTATGTATAAAATCTTTTCCAAAGTGATGGCGAATCGGCTCCATAAGCATCTTCCTGCCATTGTGCATCCTCTTCAATATGGTTTCATTAAGGGCCGAAACATTCTGCATAATGTCTTAAATGTGCAAATGGCTATTGACTATGCAAGGTACTCTAATCAGGAGGTGGTATTGATTCAATTGGACCTGGAAAAGGCTTTTGATTATTGAGACTGGTCTTTCATTGTAGAACTTATGTCTACTATGGGCTTTGGTACTCGGATGTCTTGTTTGATCTACACCATTAGTGCTGCGGCTTCTTCGCGAGTTATACTGAATGGTGGTGTTACCGAGCCATTTGTCCTTGCACTCTCTGTGAGACAGGGTTTCCCTTTGAGTCCTTTATTTTTTGCCCTTGTGACTCATCCGGTTCTTTCAATGTTATCTCACATGGCAGTTTCTACTCAGTTGGCTGGATTGTCTCTTCCTTTTGGACAGCACTTCATTAGTCAATCCTTGGCTGATGATAGCTTTATGATTTTGCGTGCGGACTAGGATAATCTTCGCAAAGCATTAGATGTTTGGGCTCTCTTTGGTCATGCTTCTGGTCTTCATATCAATGCTTTGAAATCAGCCATTCTCAGTAACACGGAGTCAGATTTGCAGTCATTGGACTGGCAGGGAATGGTTGTTCCCCGTGGTTCCATTGTGAGGCATCTTAGATACCCTTTGGGTGTTGATGTTCGGCCAAAGCAACTACTAGAGTAGATTTTACAGAAATTGGTAGCTAAGTTTCTGTATTGGAAGTCACAGGCTTGACCCTTCCATGTTTGCCTCAAAGTGGCTCAGACAATTATGTTGCCAATGCTCACATATGTCTTGCCATTGCTGCCTTGGACTACTACTACATTGAATGCTCTTATTCAGTACATTCGTTTCATGTTATGGAAAGACTCCTTGCATGTAGGCGTTTCATCGATTTTTTGGTCGCATGCATGTACCCCCAAACGCATGGGTGGTGGGGCTATTTTGGATGTCGAAACTCATATGCTGGCACTCCGTTGGTCTCTTTTTCGTGCCATGTGCTTGGATCATCACCCGTGGGTCTTGAGGATCACGGGCTTGTGCATGGTAATACCCAAATTCGGAGCTCTTGGTGGCATGTTCTTAATGCAGACTCTCGGTTTTCTAGTCCTTCATCATCCCTGCTCGCTCATTTGGTATGTTTCTGGAAATTGGTTCTCCAGAAGGCTCAGTGGCATTCAGCGGAGGACCGCTTAGCTACTAACTCTTTTCAATTGGAATTGTTGGCAGCCTCACGATTACTTTCTTGGGAAGGCAAACATGAGCTCAGACCAAAATTTAACCGCATGGCACGTTTGGGCTTGACTTCAGTTGCAGATGCCACCCTTGCCAATCGCAATGTGTTGATATCGTTTCGTACAGCCAGGAGGCTTTTCAGGATCTCTTGTGGATACTGTGATTTATGGGGACAGCTTTTGATGGTGCTCCAGAGCAGACAACCCTTTCCTGCCCTTGCTTCGGATCGTCCCTAGCAAGATTGGACCTTGCAGGCGGGCTGAATTTGGAAAAGGCCTCAGCTAACCAGGTGTATCATCTTCTGATTAAAGATCATCAATGGCTGGTTACTAAAGCTAATACTGTATGGGAATTGCATAAATCTCAATCATGGTGGAAGGTAACTGTGATGGAGGGCTGGTTGAACAAGACACCTTTCAAATGCAAGGTCTTTCTTTGGAGGGTGATGATTGGTGGTCTTCCTCTTGCTTCAGCACTTTCCAAGCGTTGAATCTCCAACGGCAATTGTTTCTTTTGCACCACCAGTGTGGAATCGGCTCGTCATCGATTTATTTCTTGCCCTCTCGCTAAGAAAATCTGGTCACTCTTGTTAGCGGTTTGGCGAGCTGTGGTTGGTTTCTTGCTAAGCCCTTTTGATTGGGTTTTTGTGCGGCCTAAATACCCCACACCGGCACAGTCGCATATGAAGATCTTGTTTCACTTTCTCAGATACTGGGGCTGTTGGCACAATTGGACCATTCGGAATGCTTTTCTTTTTGATTCAGCCTCTAATGTTTAGGGACATATTGCTAGGCTTAAAGGTCTCTTGCATTGGCAGATAGATCTCATTCGGCACTCTGACTTACTCCCTCGGGAGGACTTACTTCCCTGGCATATGGCAATTTCCTCTGCGTCTTTGCCATGACTTTTGTAACTTTTTTGTCATTTAGTACTTTATAAATATAACATCCATTACGAAAAAAAAAGAGTACACACGTGCGTGTAGATGTGTGTATGTATGTGTGTGCACGTGCACACATGCATTTTTTTTTTTGGGGGGGGGGTGTGAAGATGGATTTTGCATGCTGGCCAGATTGCCTCTTGTATGTTTGATTGTTCTTAAAATTGGCAAACTTTAGGAAAAGAGAGGTGTAGAAGAAAGGGTCTGGTGGGCAGCAGCTTGATGGCAGGCAGTTTTGACAGTCATCTGGAGTTGGGAAGGTCAACTGAAGCAGGAAGCAGGTTATTGTGAAGTTTTTAACTATTTTTCCCCAAAACAGGAGTTGGTGGATTGGTAGGGAGCAGCCTGAAACTTTCTTACCCATTACTTGGCCTGTGTCTGTACACAAGTTGTTGCATGCAAGTGTCAGATCGGTGGCATGCAAATTACAATTTACACATCGCTTAAAGATACTCTCAATTGATGCTACAAGTTCATGCCGACTATACATAACTCACCAACCTTGGGCCAGGTTTCATACCATGCTATAAGACAAAATGTCCTTATCTGCACTGTCAAGCGTGCAGTTTTCACCATGGCATCATGGAGGTACAAATTGACAGACAACTATCCATAAAAGCTGCTCTTAACAAATCTTAAAATTTAAATAGCAAGAAGTGTCCAAACAAAAGAAAGGAGAAATTCTATTAATAAACACCTCATTCAAAAGAGACAAAGACAAATACAAGATTATAAGGCCTGTAGAGGATAACAATGATCCAACACAATTTAACAAGAAATAGTCTAACACAAGGGATGTGTGAAAAGGAAATCAGATGGTCTGTACAGGAAAAATGTTTTTTCCATTTTAGAATGGAATTGCCAGATTGCCAAATGGTTGTGCAGTGATTCTTTTACCAACGTTTGTTCCTTTTTTCTTGCAGAAATTTTATGATTCAAGGTGGTGATCCCACAGGTACGGGAAGAGGGGGAGAGTCAATATGGGGGAAGCCTTTCAAGGATGAGTTCAATTCGAAGGTTTTGCACACAGGAAGAGGTGTGGTGAGCATGGCCAATAGTGGACCACATTCAAATGGGTCTCAATTTTTCATACTTTACAAGTCTGCACCACATCTCAATTACAAACATACAGTATTTGGCCGAGTTGTTGGTGGCATGGATGTTCTTTCAGTTATGGACAAAGTCCCCGTGGACGATGATGATCGACCTTTGGTATGCCATTTGATATATCCATGTATTTCAGTCTGTGTTGTGCTGATTTTGCTAATTTTTTAAGTGACTGCATGGTCTACAATTGCATGCTTATGCACTTAAGCTATCATTATTTCTTTGCATTCCAATAGTGCCATTTCTTTAAGTTTGTATTGGGGAGAATTTGAAATCTGGAGGGTATGAAGTCATGGTAAAAGCACTTTTAGCCAGAATTGTTAATTACTATTATTTGTGTGAAAAGGATTTGTCTTGATTGCTAGAATTACAGATTCATACTTTTCTCTGAAGCTTGTTCCTAAACATTTCAATTACAAGGTTTATCCAGTTATTTGATTAAAGTAAACGGAATGACAAACTTTTCTGCATGGCATTCCTCCTTGTCTAGAACTTTTGTGAACTTGATCTCACCGCTGTCCTGCGCTGATGATGTTGCCCCCGTCTATGCCAATAGTAGGTTTTCACCACTCAGCTTTTGCCACCATACTAGTTGCTAAGTGCTCAAAATATTGTTGGTTTAACCTTCAGTGCTTGAATGCGAGGGCTTGGTTGGTATTAGTGAAGTTTGTTGTAGCTATAAACTTCTGAGGTTCTAGGCGTTTGATTGTATGTTCTAGCAGTAGAATAAATTTCCTGCTGGTTTGGTCTAGACACAATTGTTCAAGCTCTCTATTGATGCATGTACCATGTTCTGGAATAAAAGGAGGCTGTTGATTAATATGCAGACTGTAATTTGAAATATATCAGAATTATATCTTATAACTACTTTTGGTTGATCAAAATGAACAAGCATTGATTTACCAGTCTTTCTAGTCAATGTCTAAACCTGGATCTCAATTCTTACAGGAGGAAATCAAAATCTTGCGAGTCTCGGTTTTTGTAAACCCTTACACAGAACCTGATGAAGAAGAAGAAAAAACTGCACCAGCAGAGGAGCATGATGAGGATAGTGTAAGTTGCTTCCTTGGATTTGCACAGGCTAATTGTGCAACCAATTTGACTGGTTACTCTTCATTAGTGCTCTCCATGTCTTTTAACATCAACTGTCCCAAGTTTGAAATGGTTTCTGTGGGGCTCTATGGTATGTCAGGAGAAAATTGGTACATGGTACAGCAATCCTGTTTCAGATGTGACTTTAACAGCAACTGGCAATGGTGTGGGCAAATATCTTCCAACTTCAAAAGTGCAAGTATCCACAAAAGAAAGATTGATAGAGCCGGAAAGTCTAGAAGCAAGTGACAGAAAGAAAAGGAAAGTGGCTGCATCTGGGGTCCAGTTCAAGGACTTTTCTGGATGGTGATCATTGTGAAACATATCATTGCAACATTTAGCATTCTATGTCTGTATGTACATGGCAGAGTTCTTGTATTGATCATTCCTAAGCTTTGAGTAGTGCTTCTGTTATCTCACTAGTCATTGTATGGCAAATGGCTTTAACCATAGGAATGCTTGAGGCCTGGCATGAATTTGTCAACTCTCATTACTTCCAACAGTCTTCAGATGCATCACACAAAACTTGGGATACATCACAAGAGAAGTCTAGGTAATGTTGCCATATGCTTTTGCAGTGGTGCTCTTTTCACAGCACTGGAAATTCGAGAATGACTGGTAGGATGATATGCAGCCTGCATATCAGGTGTTGGCATGCGTGATGTTTAGTTAAAATAAATGTTCTTGGTTTTGCAAACATCTGAAAAGAAACACATGGAACCAATGTATATGTAATATGGCATGTGACACATTACAGAACATGGTGCATAAGAGTGAAATTGAGTTGATTAAACATCTGCAGGTATCAGAAAAGAGAAACTGTGCTGGATTAAGTCTCTGCTGTTACCAAAAGAAGAGGAGGAAACAAGGGATGGAACACAATTTAGCTCTAGGTACATGCAAGTTTTTCTTCCCATCAGCAATGGAGGACCATTACCTTGATGTGGCTATGCATGATGTTGTAACTTGCAATGTATGCCTTTTTGAGGGTTCCTGTCCTAATGTTCAAGTTGAAATAGCTCAATTGCCATCACAATGTTTTTTCATGTCATGTAAGAGATGTGTAATGAAAATTATCAGGGACACTGGGCCATCTGTAATACTTTTAGTACCCTCTCGCAGTGTTATGACCCCACATCTTTACTCTAATTTCTGTGATGATGACCATATGATCAAGTATGAAACAGTCATCGTAGTTGATTGGGTCCATAAATTTCAAGTCGATCCCAAAAACTTGGTTGATGTGACCCTATTTCAATTATGGCAGGACCTTTAATTTAAAATTCACAGGCTTATGTTAGGCTTCTAAGAAGAATCCAAGACACACCTATGATACTTTCTAATCGAGTCAAATTGTTAATGGTGTAGATTTAATTCTATGCTCATGTGTGCATTGCATAAATATATGAGAGAGAGAGAGAGAGAGAGAGAGAGAGCTATTCAACCAAGTTGCAGTCTTATCAGCCTTGCCTCTCACCTAATGTGATGGACTGGTCTTTGGCATATTTGGCGGGCTTGCAATACTCTTATCTCTGATTCGGCCTTCCACAGCCATGTGGGACGAGTGCAAGGCTTGCTTGTGGCAGATTCTTCTATGATCTGGCCTCATAATCAGAGAGGTGGCTGCTTCATGCATGGATACCGTTTGCTCCACTCTTGGTGTGCCTTCTTCATGATCCCTTTCTTTTGTTCTTTGGAATGGTGCTTGATAGCCTTTTAGGGAGTTTTGGTTTCTGTAGAATGTTCTGCTAGCCTTTTGGCTTCACATGTGTATTGTTGCTGTCCTGCTTGGCTGGCTTGAAGACTTGATATAAATATTTCCACGCGTTAATTTAAAATTGAGAGAGAGAGAGAGAGAGAGAGAGAGAGAGAGAGAGAGAGAGAGAGAGAGAGAGAGAGAACTTCGGAAAATTTTTACTTCAAAAGTTTAAATTGCCATAATGAGCTCGATTATTGCATCTTTTGGGCTCGGCATATAACTACTCGAGAATTGTGTAAGTAATGCCTTTAGATAGATGTTTCCACAAAATTTTGAGCCATTCTTTTTCATCTCGAGGATGAGGATTCAAATAATGGATATACTAATTCCAAAAACAAAGAAGTATCTAGGGCGCAAGCTTATTGTGGCCTTCTATCAAATTGGCTTTTCTAAGTGGTGGTTTTTATCGTAGCAACTTGATTGTGATGCTCTTTCACAGGGATTGTGTTTTGTATTTCTTGGAAAGCACATCCAAATTATAATCCCTTTGCTTGCCAAGACAAAAACAATACAACATAAGCGTAATGTTCCAAATATAATTTAGTACTACTTGGGAATACCAAACTTAGAATAGAGCCAAGACACTTGTGATGAGCTACTTTTCGTTTTATTTGCCTTTGTGAAATTACATTGGAAAAGCATCTAGGGTGTTTTACAAAAATCCACATTAGTGAAAAGTACTATTTCATTCTTTATAGGTTATAGAATACATGCACAAGTTTTTCAACATACAAGTTCAAAGAGGCTACAAATTGAAGTTACATGTATATTTGTTTTCTTTGCCTTTGTGAAATTACATTGCAAAGACATCTAAGGTGTATTAGAAAAATCCGCATTAGTGAAAAGTAGTACAATTCATTCGTTCTAGGTTATAGAATACATCCATAAGTTTTTCAACATACAAGCTCAAAGAGAGGCTACAAATCAAAGTTGCATGTATGTAAGGGTGGTAATGTGCTTCATAGTTAACTTTTGAAGATATTCTTCTTTGCATTAAGAGGACCTAGTGATGATTGACACCAATCCAATGTATATTATCAATTTGATGAGCCATTATCTCATTTCTTTTTTGGTACACATTCTTGAATCCCCAAACAAGTCTTGTTGGGTGGATTGCTAAGATGTCTCGTATTGAATGTGCATTCAAGTACTATTGGTAAAACCCCTTTGTACCGCATATTGCTATGAATAAAATGACCTCTTTTGCTTTGTATTTAACGGGTTAAGATGTTCTCCCTCACATTAGGATGACTTGTTGACGATTGACCCTAATCCGAGTGGCCCTCATCCAAGGTGTATTATCAATTTAACCAAGATATGTGATAGAGCTATTTTTGATTTAGCCTCTTGGATCCCAATAGGAGCCTCGATGGGTGGATTACTGACATATCTTGTGTTTAATGTGCACTCAAGGGCTATTGGTAAAAACCCTCTGTATGGTATATTGTCATACAAAAAGCCCCACCTAGATACTTGGGAAACCGATATACTTGGATTATAATAACACGACCTTACATGTGACGTGGAAAATCCCAACTTTAGGAAAATGGATAGGAGTCTCCAAAGCTAGTTTTCACCTCTCAATCACAAGTAGTTTCTAGGAAAATTACTCTTAAGAGTCCACATTCACTCTACACATGTAAACGTTGTTACAAGAGTGGTGATCGAGAGTTAGCCTCACTCACAATCTGATAACGAGATGTTAAGGAGTGCCGGTTAGGATAATTGTCTTTGTTCAAAAACAACACAAGCACGAAGAAAGTCAAAATTTTTGCAAACCCCACAAAAGCCACAAGCGAAAACAAATGACCTACAATACCTCTTGTAGCTCAGAAAAAACAAAAAACTCAATTCGGTAGAACATCACACACCTTGTGCAATGTTTGAAATCACAAACTTTGAAACCAACACCAATATTATTTAAAATCTTGTATCTTGAAAAAACTTGAGCGGAGACTCAACACTTCAGCTTCCAAATTCTCAAACTTCTCAATTGGAAAAATAAGAGTCCACACTCGCACACATGCTTTCCTCACAAATTACAAACTGCAATGCAAGGAGTAGGGCAAGGCCCTTAACTCTTAAGAGCTCTTCTACCACATTATATCGATTTTTCATAACACGTTTGTGTTTAGGCTTATTTTAAAGAGCCTAAGCTTTGTATCCGTTGTTTGCTTTCCAAAATCCTTTTACGATTATGAAAAAAACAAAAGCTCAAAGCGTTAAGCTTTTCTAAGGTTCAACGTTTTAAGCTTATGAAAATAATTGAAGCCGCCACCCTGCCTCGTCAATAGCGAAAATGGTCGCAGAATCTTCTACTTGCATTCCTAAAATATGCTGGCTCCCCTGTGTTCGCCATCTTGCGCCAAGAATGCCGCCGTCATTGATCACAGGCCACCATGTCATCTGTGTTTCGGAATCTGTCGCCTTCGTGTTGTCAGAATGCTGCCACCTGCCCGTCATGTACACTTCCATTGCGTCTTCCCACTTGTGCTCTTTAGTGGTATCACAACACTATTCAGGAATCAGAATCCAGCTCACAAGATTCCACAAAGACCTCCTTGGCTCCCAAAGTGTCATACGACTTTCCATCTTGGGTATCTGTAACTGCAATGGACCCAACTGACTGTCTATCTAATTGCTTATATTTAAAGATAACAGGAAAAGTCTCTCAACAATTATCCATGAGGGCAATTCCCTCACTCTTACATCAAATCTCTTTTGTGTACGAGCACTTCCCAAAATCTGTTGAGTTTGGAGGTGTCCAGGTTCACCTAGGGTCGTTTGCCATGCTATTTGCAGTTTTCCAAGTGTATTGCTACCTTCAAGTACCCTCAAAGAACTTGGTCCATTCAGAGGTTGCTTCAACTGGTATAAATAATTGCGAACCCCTCCATTAGCTCTCATGAGATGTGATTGCTTGGTCGGTTCACTTCCAAAAAGATTTAAAAGGAGAATTTTCATCTTCAACTTGTAATACCCTAAAATGGAAGGAAAATTTACATCCTCAACTTGTAATACCCTAAAATGGCAAATATTCAAGACTTAATATCCTCAAAAAATGATTGCCTTGTTCGCCCCATTCATAAGCCCAATCGAGAAGATAGGAACACTCCAAATCCTCAAAACACTTCTACAATGAAAAGATAGGCTCATTAAAATACATGGGAAAGAAAACTTAGGTTAAATCCTTCCAAATGTTGTCCTTGATGAGTGACTACAAACTAGCGCCTCTTTCTTTCTCATTTGGTTTAAACAATCTTTTCATGAGTATAGTTGAAACCAACAATGTCCATACTGGGATCACCTCCATTAGCTTGTCATTGATACTTCCTTCAACTTTTCTCCTTCATAGCACCTGTCAATGTTATTTTGATAATAATCTCCATTTGTCTTCCTACTAATGGTTTCATGCAATGTGGCCTAGTAGAATATGCTTTGAAATTATATGCCCTGCTCTATCATTCATGATTTGAGAAATATGCAATGTTGGATCCATGCTATGCAACCAAAACAAGTGATGCTCATAGAAAATTATGTATGCACTGGAGAAATAGTGCCTAGCCTAGCTACATGTGTACATGTCATGCAAAATGCAAACACAATTCCTTGATTAGAATTAATCCTTAATCCCACCTCTCAACACTTATCAAGAAGAAATGTCGTACTCCACTCCATCCATACCAAAATCTCTTTGCTGCTCAAGAAAAATAATGGTCCTCAAGAGGTTGATGAGTTAAAACAACCCATCTCACAATCGGTAGTGTCTTTTACGACCCTCAAACTTAAACAACCACCTTATTCACTCAACAAGAGGTTCCTAACTTAGTGATGAATATCCCAAACATCATGCGCGCAATAAATAGTGCGTGCTCATTGAAAGGTGCTCTCTCAAGTGCGCGTGTAACTAAGATTTATTGCATATAGCTAAAGCGGGCCACCTCATGTTGTGCTAGTGCTCAATGATGGTGCAAAATGTGCTTCAACCCAACCCATGGCATGGAAGTATTTGAAAGATCAGGAGATGACCCTCAAGTGCAGTGCTCATCATAGGCAACGTGAAGTACTCATGAACCCATAATCCCCATGATGTACAAGTGTCTCGACAAGAAAACTTACTTGTTCCACAATGTTTGACATCTTTTGGCAAACTCTAGCTAGAAGGGTGTGGTATGCTAGAGGAGGCAAACCTCAGGGTGGTGGTGCTGTTCATCAACACCACCTTGTAGTATGTGGATTGCTTCAACTTCGAACACATCAAGGATTCATGCATAGAGAGAGAGAGAGAGAGAGAGAGAGAGAGAGAGCACATTGTCATCATAGCTAGTGCCTTTGCCTTTGGCATGTGCTCTGAGAAGAATAAAGTCATAAGCACAATGAGAAGAATAAAGTCATAACTTGTGGTTTTACCTTTTGGCTTTTGTGTCTAGTAAGTTATGCTATTGATTTTACTTCATCTATGTCATCTTTATCTACTTTGTCTTGGAACATAGTGTTATTCTGCGCTTTGATCTGGCCTTTTATGCTACATTTGTTTCATGTTCTATAGCTTTAACTTGAATCTAAGCTTCGAACATTACTACCCATTTAGCAAGTAAGAATCCAATGTCCTTACTCCAACTACACATGGTTCTAGCAAGGTTGTCAATGAGAGGAACTGGGAGAGAGAAAGAGGAGAGAGAAGACTGTAGAGAAGAAGAAGAAGAGTAGAAGAGAGAGAAAGACAATTATGAGGAGAGAGAGAGACTAGAAATAGAGAGAGAAAGACTAGAAGATAGGGAAGGAAGACGTGGAAGCTTGGAGAGCAAGGTGAAGGAGAAAGAAGACTTGTATATTTATTTAATAATAAAAAAGTAAGTCTCTCTTGCCTTATATACCAGCCAGTGTAGCTAGTATTTCCCCATTATTAAATCCCCCTCTCTTACATTCCATCCCCACCCGAAGGTTTTTGCCCTCAAAAACAATTTGGCTTGTGGTAATTGGGAGGGGCCGATTAGAGTACTACTCTACGACATTATTACAAGGGTACACTGATGAATGAAGAGGTATTATTGTGTATGATGTGCCATGGGGTATGTATGATACATGGGTCTTATTGGGAAGTTATAAACATGAGTTTTTGACCCAAATAACTGGAGTAAATGTGGGTTGCAGACAGTGGACAGCATGATGTTTACTACAGGACCATGTTGTAGTAAATCTGTCATAACTTTCTGTGGGGGGCTGAGAACGGGGTGTGCTATATATCAAAACAGAGCTCTCGAGAAGTACTTTCAGGCCATGTATGGTGTACATTGCTGTCCGTAGTGCACAATAAAATATGCTTTAAGTCAGAGTGTTGTCTACAGTCTGTTTGGGGGGGGAAACAGGGCCATAATTAGCTAGATTTTAGCCAAATCTGCTTCTAAGAGGTATGAGAACTTTTCCAAAACTGAAGCTGGCCTCCAAGAAGCTTCCTCGAGTGGTAAACCTTGCCACTTAATCAAGTATTCCATGATCGAGTGAGAGCGAAGCCTCTTTTCCCTTTGTCCAATGACTTTTTCGGGTATGTATTGAATGATGCCTTCCTCATCTATCGGTGGGAGTTCCTCAACATAGTCCACTGCTGAGCCAATGAAGGGCTTCAACTGACTCACATGGAAGACATTATGGATCTTCGTAGATGGGGGTAATGCCAATCGATATGCCAAGTCTCCCACTCTCTTGATAATCTGGTATGGTCCATAGAACCTGTGTGCCAACTTATTGTTGGACCCATCTTTAAGGGAGGCATATCTAGACTTAGGCACATTCAAGAGCACCAAATCCCCTTCTTGGAACTCCACATCCTGTCTTTTGTCATTAGCATAAAACTTCATTTGATCTTGGGCTCTCTTTAAGTTAGCTTTATACTGCTGTAGTAAGGCCTGCATTCTCTCCAATTCTTCCTTGCTTTGTGGGTTTATTTTATCATTGAAGATAACCATAGGAAGGGGCCCCTTATAGCCATACAAGGACTCGAAATGTGAAACTCCAATGCTAGCATGTGTAGAGTTATTATAGGCAAACTCAGCCAAGTGCAACCATGAGTCCCAAGCATGCTGCACATCATGACAGAAATGCCTCAAGTAAGTTTCCAGCCATTTGTTAACCCTTTCTGTTTGACCATCTGTTTGTGGATGGTAAGCAGTGGAAGGGGCTAACTAAGTGCCCATAGAGCTAAAAACTGCCCGCCAAAAGTTACTTATAAACTTAGCATCTCAGTCATGCACAATGACGTGTGGTAAGCCATGTAATTTGAAAACATATTCCATGAGTTGGCTTGCTACTTGAGAAGCATTATACTGAGTCTTTGTGAGAATGAAATGGGTTGCCTTTGTGAGTCTGTCCACAACTGCATAGATGCTGTCCCAACCTTTCTTGGTCACTGGTAGGTTGGTAATGAAGTCCATAGTGATGTGTGTCCACTTGCCTTCAGGCATAGGCAATGACTGAAGTAAACTTGCTGGTTTTAAGGTGCTGTCCTTGTTTTGCTGACAAGGCACGTAGCCCAAGACAAAGTCTTTCACATCTTTCCAAAGACCCTTCCAGTAAAAGCTTTTAGCAATTTTGTCATAGGTCTTAAAGACTCCCAAATGGCCAGCTATAGGGACTGAATGCATCTCCTGCATGATTTTTTGCTTGAATGGGGAGGTAGGAGGGATGGCAATTTGGCCATTATACCATAAAAGCCCATTTTTCAGCTGATATGAAGAGTTTTCCACACATTGTCCTTGCTGTAATTTTCTGAAATACATTGCTAAGATCATTTGAGAGGGGCTATTGGAAAAGGATGTTTTGCTTGGTGCTGCACTGCTGGACTGCATAATGCTATTGCTGAGCTGTTGAGGGAAGATCCCTTCTTAATGTGCAACTGGGATGCACTATTAGAGCAGCTTGCTGCAGCCACACCAGATTCTACTCCAGGTTCCAAACAGATATACCATGCACTAACCTATGGGTGGTTTTGTGGTGGAATCATTGAGAAAGCTACTGGAAAAGTTACACAAGCTGCTTTTGGAATTGGCAGAGCAGAAAAAAATTCTAGGCATCCAGGTCTGTGCTTATAAAAATGGAAAAGTTATTATTGATTCAGCTGGGGGGTTTCTTGGGAAATATGATTCCCGCCCTGTCCAGCATGACAATTTATCTCCCGTATTCTCAGCTACCAAAGGTGTGACAGCAGGGCTTCTTCACTGGTTGATAGATCAAGGGAAATTGAAAGCTTGTGGTAATAATGGGGCCGCTTTTCTGTAGCAAAAAGCTGCGTGCTGTATGGCAAAAAGGGGGGAAAAAGAACACTATTTCTGGGAAGGAAACATGGTGATCTTCGTTTGGTCTGGGAAAAAGGGGGCGATCTCTGTATTGAAGGGGAGGCATCAAGGTTCACCTAGGGTTGTTTGCCATGCTATTTCTAGCTTTCCAAGTGTATTGCTACCTTCAAGTACTCTCAAAGAACTTGGTCCATTCAGAGGTTGCTTCAACTGGTATAAATAATTGCAAACCCCTCCATTAGCTCTCATGAGATGTGATTGCTTGGTCGGTTCACTTCCAAAAAGATTTAAAAGGAAAATTTTCATCTTCAACTTGTAATACCCTAAAACGACAAATACTACATCACTCAATATCCTCAAAAACTCATTGCCATGTTTGCCCCATTCATTAACCCGATCAAGAAGATAGGAACGCTCCAAATCCTCAAAACACTTCTACAATGAAGAGATAGGCTCATTAAAATACACGGGAAAGCAAACTCGTGTTAAATCCTTTCAAATGTTGTCCTTGATGAGTGACCACAAACTAATGCCTCTTTCCTTTTGCTTTAGTTCAAACAATCTTTTCATGAGTATAGTTGAAACCAACACTGTCCATATTGGGATCACCTCCATTAGCTTGTCATTGATCCTTCCTTCAATTTTTCTCCTTCATAGCACCTGTCAATGTTCTTTTGATAATAATCTCCATTTGTCTTCCTGCTACTAGTTTCATGCAATGCAACCTACTAGAATATGGTTTGACATTATACGCCATGCTCAATCATTCATGATTTGAGAAATATGCAATGTTGGATCCATGCTAAGCAACCAAAACAAGCGATGCTCACACGAAAATTATGTATGCATTGGAGAAATAGTGCCTAGCTAGCTACATATGCTCGTGCATCATGCAAAATGCAAACATAGTTCCTTTATTATAATTAATCCTTAACCTCACCTCTCAACACTCATCAAGAAGAAATGTCGTAGTCCACTCCACCCACCCAAAATCTCTCTGCTGCTCAAGAAAAATAATGGTCCTCAATATCTTGACCATATAAAACAACCTGTCTCACAATTGGCAGTGCCTTTTACAACCCTCAAAACTCACCCAACCACCTTATTCACTCAACCAGAGGTTCCTATCTTAGTGATGAATATCCCAAACATGATGCGTGCAATAAACAATGCGTGCTCATTGAAAGTTTCTCTCTCAAGTGCATGTTGTCGGAGCGTGTAGGGTTGAAGGTCAACCTAGGGGTTTGAGAGAGAAGAATGTATGAGGGATCAAGAGCTTGAACTCTGAAGTTGGTAGAGATAAAAGAAGGGTTGAAGGTTTTAAGCCAAGTTCTCAAGGATGTCAATAGAGTTTCCAATTGCATGTACCTAGCAAAGACCACAAGAGTATTGCCTCTTAAGATCTACTTTAAACCAAGCTTGTTTTATTGACCATAAGAGCAATCACAAGATACGTGTTCAAGTACAATATGCTATCATGTAACATAAACAATTTTGCATTCCATCAATCACACATGATGCCAAAGCATGATTCAACTTTGTATGAATATATTTAATGTAGACTGTAAGGGCCAAACAATTATGAGTTAAATACAAGCTAGTTAGAGCAAATGAGACTTGCTTGAAGATAGCTTCAAATAGAGTTTCAAATAGGGGCAAGTTACTTCAGCCAAGAAATAAGGCGAAAAAGCACATCTTAATCCAACTCAAAGCCTTTATGAATGGTCTATAAACATTAGGGGCACATAAGACTTACATATCTTTGACAAGATGTCTTCTGAAGAGCAAGAAATGAATCAAAAAGACCAATGTTGAAGCTAATTTTTTGATTATGGTTGAAGATATCAACCCCAAATTAGCCCAGATATCTTCCAGAATTCACCTCTGATAATAGCATAAGCTTTCCCTAACATGGAGTGTAAAGATCAGCAAAATACAGGTGTCTATCTCACTGTATGAAGAAATAGAGAAGGAAAAGGACCGCTGTCCACAAAATCCCTGTGTGATTGCCTATTTTAGTCCATATACATGGCATCAACCTTCCAAGAAGACACTTTGTTGAAGTACAAAAGCAGCCCCTAGATTCAAGAGCATGTAACAAGCAATAGGTAGCTTGTAATAAGCATGTAGAAGTAGGAGAGGAGGAAATCCTGTTGCCCTTGTCTGCCTTGTTATTAGCTACCTATTTTAGCCCAAGCATGTATATAGAGCAATCAAGATGCTCTCTTGATGCCCCTTCCACAATCCTTATGAAATGTCAACTTGCATCAAGCATATCAATGTTGAGTAAGACCAATGATTGATCATGAATCTTGAAGAAGAGAAAGAAATGTACAGTTGCCCTCAATTCTTTGTTTGGGCTACCTATTTCAACCCACTTCCATCACATTTCCAAGTCAAGAAGGCTTCTAGATACTCCTCTCTTCAAGCTTCTTCAATGGTGGCTTCCAAGAGCAAGAATGAGCCCTTGATGAAACAATATTAGACAAGAATGCAAGGAGATGAACCTCAGCCCTTCAGATTACAGGTTTGGACAGCCAAAAGCAGTCCTCATTCAACTCTTATAGAACTCAAGAGGGTAAATTTGTTGCCTCCCTTGGCATGGGAGATCAGGCTCAGCATATAAACGAATACCCAAATCAAGAATATATATTCTTCAAGAATCATCAGAGAGCATTTTGTAAGTATGGGCTGCTGCCCTTAAATACATAGTTCAGCCCTGTTTTACACAGCCAAGGGTGGCTTTCAATTTCATCAGTGCGTAGGAATAGTGGTACTTACATGTCAAGTGGAGTCTTCTTCAGATGTTTGTGGTTGCATTGCTTGAGTTCCTTTGTGTATGAGCTTCATTCTCCTCCATCCAGGATGCTCCTTGTTTCAGTCCCGAAAAATGTGATGCTGATCACGTTGCCCTCTTGTTTCTTTGTTGACTATTTTACATGTATCTTTGGTCACACAACTAAGGTGTAAGACACATACAATGTCCAACGCTTAGTCAACTTAGATAACTCCATCTTCCTTGTGACTTGGCTCGTGAATACACTTGAAACTCTTGAATATCTTAAGTTCATAACCTCGTCATTGGCTTTTGGAAAAATGTAACCCAAGGGAACCTACCAAGTCATCTACTCATGATCATATTTCTTCTTGTTTAATGTTTCCATGACTTAGAGAACTTGTAGCAACTTCATGTAAGCAATGCAAGGAAGGTTAAGGGTAAGTAACCAAAATCAATCATCTTGTCAATGACCCATAATAAATTTATTGTATTTTAAGGCAGAGAGCCCCATCTCAAATACACCATACCATATGCTGGTGAGCTTAGGTTTTTAAGACTTATTGCACTAGGCAAGTCTCTATGTAGCATGTCTAGATTACAAGTGACTAAGTGATATATGTAAAGGATAAAAGTTTTATGTTTAGACCATGGGCAAAGAATCCCATGACATTCACCCCCTCCTAACCTGCACATCCTCCGGCATGTGCCACTTTATGTATTAGGAGCTTTCTTCTTCTGTCATATGCTCTTGTCCATTTTTGATGTCATATTCTTCTTCCGTGTCTTCATGCTCTTGGATTATATCCAAGTCTTCTAACTCATATGTTGAACTTTCTCTTTCCTGGAAGAGCTTGATTCTTTTTCCAGCTATGGGTATCTTCATGCTTGTCCCATCCAATTCAGTGAATGAATATGTAGCATTGTCATGTACTATCTTTACCACATATGGGCCAAACCAACGCTTTACCATATTTTTAGAAGCACTGCATTGATTGTCTAGGCTGCTGTTATAGACAAGCACCCAGTCATTTTCTTGGATAGCTCTTGGCCGAAGTCGATGTTGCCTCTATCAAATCTTCTTTTGTTCTTTAGTCTTGTTGTTTTTAGCTTCTCAATGGCTGCATGAACATCTTCAGGCCTGCTTTCTAGCTGCCATATGCATAAAGTCAGTAACTCTTCTCTATTGATGCCTTCCTCCCAAGTTAGAAGACTCCATGTGAGAATAGATTCTTCCGTTGGCATAATTGGTTGCTGCCCATACATGAGTTCAGCTGGCATATAGGGAGTTACGGTATTGTGAGTAGTCCAGTCAGCCCATAATGAAAAATGTAGCATTTTTTGCCATTCTTTAATCTTTCCTCTACAAGACTTTGCTAGAGATTTGAGAATAGGCTGACGCCCTCTCTCACTCTTCCCATTGCCTTCAGGATTGTAGGTTGATGTCAAAGCCAACTTGATATCCAATTGAGTAAAGAAGTTGCGTGCCTCATCGGCATCCAACTCTCCTCTATCTACGGTTACTTTACTGACACAGCCATATCTGCAAAGTACTTCTTCAAGCAAAAAATGACAAACAACTTGAGTGGTTTTGGTTGTTAAAGCTTTACCTTCCACTTGATTGGTTGGATCTTCTCTTGCAAGCACTAAATACCACATATTCCATATCCTTGTAGGCATGGTTACAAGATCAATAACTCATCTATAATGTATAGACAAGGGATAAGTCGGTTGTAACCTATCTCGATGCTTAATCATAGAGTACATCTAACACACATAATAAGTTTCAACAAAATGCTCTATGTCTCGATACATGTTTTGCCACCAGTATTTGTCTTTGAATTTAATAAAGGTTCCCAATATGCCTCTATGGCTGGCCCACAAACTTTCATGAAATTCCTTTATTACATGTTGCTGCAATCTTTTGTTACCTACAACTCGGACATGCGCCTATTTCTTCTTCTTTGTGTGCTTCCATAGATGCCCATGTTTAAGAAAAAAGCCATAAGTTTTCCTCTTAATATGCTTGAACTCCTCATCAGTCCAAGTCTGCTTCTTCTTCATTGTACTACTCAAATATTGGCCGATCTTCAGCCAAATCTTCTTCAAGGAAATGAACTAGAACTTGAGTAATGCAATGAGCATGCTGGCATCTAGGTGACCACCCTTCTTCCATAGGCAAGTCTTTATTCTTTACTACTATTTTTTTATTTGATTCGGTTTCTTTTTCTGTTCTTGCTATACTTAATATTGTACCATTAAAAAGATCAGCTGCATTTGCTGTTTTCAGCATTGGTTTTGCATATGCAACAACTAAAAAGGTAGTTTCACTCTTCTTTCATTAGCTCCTCTTCATTGTCATATCTTGCGCATGACAACATGTCAACAACTGGATTCTCCTTTGTTGCAATATGCTTTAATTCAGGGTTGATAGGTTTAATATATGCAATCTATCTTAGCATAGTAAATTACTTCTAATATATTTGTGCATTTTTTTTACATTCTGTTGATGGAATCTATCTTGATTGGTGAAGTTTTACATCCATAGGGGCCACACAAATGTCCAACCACCAGGACTTTTTCAACTCCAAAAATCAATTTAGCTCCACAAAGGGTAAGATGAATCTCTTTTAACCTTGTCAAAATCCTGTCACAATCATGAATATGGTTAACTATAAATGCCATGCAACCATGTTCGTCAAGCTCCTCATTCTTTTCATAGACTTCACATCCCTTGATAGGTACATCATCAAGAAAAGGGAGAGTAAGCTGTGGAACAAAGTCTGTTAAGACTTTGTGCATGGCGTTCATCATGTGAGCCATGTAATTTGTTACACCTTGCAGTAAGGTACACATGTAGACCAACCCAAGAGGTGTCTTCATTGTGGTAATGTCTCGGATCTCTAATGAAAGCTGAAATTGATCATCTCTTGAATATATGTCACCCATGTAATAAATTACTCTCCATGCAAAAGCTTCAACAAACTCATCAACAATTGGACCCGAACCAACATTTCGGATTGTGACTTGATTAACAGGCTGTAGATCTTGAATGAATCATAGAGATCCATTTTTCTTGGACAAAGTAAACCACCGATTTGAGTAAGGTGCTGAAGAAAACACCATATTGGGGAATATGGAAATTTCCCATAAGTTTGGGACATATGGTCAAATCTTTGCATTTGTCATAAATTGAACACTATAACTCCAAATTGAGCGCTTTATAGCTCAATAGATTCCATTTTTCAAGCACTTTCCAATGATAGGTCACATCATATGGTTTTGAGAAACTTATGGGCATGTTATCTAGGTGCCACCTTTTTAGTATTCAAAAAATAGGAATGGGGAATTCCCAAACTTACTAATATTGTGTTAGAATGTTCTAAAATCTTCATTCTGATCTTTTCATTTAGAAGTTCTTGTAATTTGGGCAAATGCGCCCTTGGAACAGGAATAGGCTTGAGATTCCAAAGTACATGTGGAACCGTAAAAATGACCATTGGAGCCACAATATTTGGATCCACACAGCCTATTTGATTTGGCTGAAATGCAAAAGCTTTTCCATGCTTCATTAACATTTGCACAAAAGCTGATAAAAGGAAAGAATTATCACCTATTTTGAGCTCTTTTATACTTTCAGATGTAAACTTGTGACCAATGTTGCAAGGATCACGAAGACTTGGCTGATTTGCTACCCTATCAGCCAGCCCTTCACTTTCAGGAGGCAGCAGGATTGCCACAGGCTTGACTTTCTTATCTACTGTTTTGTATTTTGTCTCCGCTTGCGTTTCAGCTTTGTTGAGTAAACCAATATCTTTCCATTCAACACATTCTTGAATTGTTTGATAAAAATCCAATGTACTTACTTCTATGGATTGATTATCAACCCAATTTTCTGCATGAACAGCTGTATATATTTCAACCAATGTGTCAGTAGTAATCGGCAAAAAAAAAAACTAAAATATATTCGATTTCAGTTATCATGTCATAAGTTTTGAGCTCCCTTGTTACAGGGCATAAGTATTTTCTTTTAGCTTTAATCATGGCTGAAAGAGACTTATAACAACCCATACTGTTGGCTAAACATACATGTAGATTTGCTAGAGACACAACTTCTGTAGCATGAGGAGGCACAATCTTTTTACATGAAGCACTACAATAGCCTCCTTTTATAGCAGTGCTGCCCAAAAACCCTTGAATTCTCGGGCATTAGGAGGCACAAGATAATCTCGCAATTGATCTCTGTTTCGATGATGATTAACACACACAATAAGAAATTGGACAGCTCGTTCATTATCCTTGCTTCTGATTCGAGCATAGGAAGAACCGTCATCAAGAGATTTTGTTTCCATGCGGGCTTCAGAAATGTAGGGTTTCCCAAGAATGATAGGGTAACTACAAGAGTCTTGAAGAAATAAGTGAGAATTATGTCTTCAATAGTTACATGCACATTAGGACATGTAGTATATAACTCTCTAGAAGAATTGTTTGCGGCTCTCATTTGCCAACCTAGATCAACATCTATGGGCCATTCGCCACTTTCACAGAGACTCCTTGCCATGACGTTTATCTCAGAACCATGATCTAAGAGTGCAATACATGGTGTTTCTTTTTCTCCAATTTTGACAAATGTCTCCGTTGTTCCTCTTGTGCAATGCGTACGGGAGTAGTGATTGCTTGGAATGAATCGAGCTTCTTCCTCATTATGCATGTGTTGTAGACAACCTTCTTTTTGAGAGGCAGACTGCCCAATTGATTTGGACCAGCCGACCATTTCATTTTCAGCGTTTACTTCTTCAATTTTCACTTCCATGCTTTCTTTATCTTCAGCTTCAATTGTTGCAATTAATTCTTTAATTTTTTTAAGCTAAATTCCTTGTGCATTCAACTTCTCTTCGTTTGCACAAATACTCGAAGAGCTTGCAAAAAAGCATGCACTGTTTCTTTAGCATCATCACCAACATATTGCCTTTTTCTTTTGATTACATTAATAATTACATCATGAAATTCATGTTTGAAAATTCCAAGAATTTCGCTACTCAATTTTACTTTCCAGATTTGTTCTCTTAGGACTTGTTTGAGATTGGTTGCAGATTCTATGTGTCAGACTACAATTTGTAGCCTTAGCTGCTTCTTTCCTTTGGCCTTCTTAGTTTGTGGCATATCTTTCATCTCTTGATATGGCGTTACTTTTTCAATGGGCTTTGGTTGTTCGGGCGTTCTTTTAGTTACCCGTTTCGGAGGGCCAGAAGGGGAAGGACCAAGATCATCTTCTCTTCTTCTCTTTTCTTCAACCAATACTTCTTTATATTTAACTTTAGCCAAATGTGCAAAGGCGGAGAAAGAATCTACCAGTTCTTTCCAACCAGTTATTCCTTGAATGCACTGACTGGTGTTAGTCAAATAATCTTTGACTGCTTTGCCACGTTCCATTTGATCTAATGCCTGTACCCATACTTTAGATTGCACATTAGCTTTGCATGCTTTCAAATTAGATTTAGTTGGCTCAATTTGCATCCCATAGGTAACTGCATCAATTGCTGCATATGCATTCTTTACAATTAAATCTTCTAGTCTTTTCTTCATTCTGCCTTTGCCAAAATTTGGCTGCAGTGGAAGACTGATTTTAGCTGTAGGCATTTTTCTGTCTTTCCAAAAGATGAGCTTTTGTGCTTCAGGCTCACGAAAGGCAAAACACTCCCTCTTGTTATGTTATTGACTGTCACACCAAATACAACGTCTCTTAAAGCCTTCTCTCATGGGTCTTTGAGTTGATGATCGTCCTTGTTCTTTAACTTTAACATCCAACTTTTCCACCTTGAAACTAATTTCTATAAGATTCAGATGAAGGTCTCGCATGTTATTAATGAGTTCATTCATTACATCATTTTTAGAGGAAACATAAGAAAAAAGAGTTAGTTGATTAGTTAAAGAGATAGGTGTTTTTGGAGGTGGAATGAGCTCCATCAATGGAGTTGTTGAAGTAGAAGAAGAGCCTTATCTTAGTCGCATATGCTTTCTTCGAGCAATCATGTTAGCTGCATCAATAACATCTGTCCATGCAATTTTGATTCCTGTTTTGCAGGTAGCTGATGCCAAGAGATGCATATTTCACGGTGGATTCCATGAGACCATAGTGGATTTCATGAGGTTTTGTGGTGGATTCCGTAAAACTATATTTATTTGTCAGGGCTCGTACACAAGGTGGATTCCTTGTGTGAGAAGTTGACGGGGATGCCTATTCTTTTCGGGCATCATGCTCATTTAATGTGTACGTGGGTGACTCCACAGCGGGTGATTCCACAAATTACTTAATTAAATTAATGGATTTTTATGAGTTTTGAGTGCACTCATATTAAATTAAGGTTAGGACAGAGTTCCAATCTATTTATTTATTTTGTAGCTGAAGATTGCTAGGTATTCACTTTTATCAGTTTATTTTTATTATTTTCTAACAATTATGAATGCTTCAGTTGATGTGTAGAGCAGGCAACGGTGGCATTGGGAAACATTGGGTGATAGCATGTATTGAAATTACCTAGAAAAAATGATCATTTTTTATGGGTGTGTGTATTATCATTAAAGACGTGGCGCTAATATTTATTTAGGCGCGCTTATTTATTGAAGCACTTGACAAATATTTCTTATTTTGTATGTGTATGAACATAGGGTTTAAATATTTTATTATTGGACATTGTATTTGGACACAGCCGACTTTTGGGGCGCCCAACCACTTTATTCTTTATTTGGACAAAAGCAAACACAAAAGCTAAAGCATGCTTATTGTGAAATTGGGCTATTTTTGAGCTTTGAGATTAATAAATTTATAAATACATGCCTTGTAAAGCACTTACACAAGGCATGGGGGGAGATTATACCCAATTTGTCTATTTTCTTCAGGTCGTGTAAATCTATCTTCATGCTTTTGAGCTTGAGTAGAGTTCTTTTGTTCTTGGGGACCTTTTGCCACTCGCTAACGTACGCATCCAACATCCGATTTGCGCATCAGTAGTATTAGAGCAAAGTTGAGATCAAGGGTTTCCAATTGCTTACCATCTCGTGCGAAGGTGAATCTCCTGGAATGAACGGCTCTACAATTAACCGTCAATGCCAGCGTGTTCTTGATGGTGAAGAACCCGCTGTTGTGTTATTGGATCGCGAAGGACCACTCTTTGACGATGGAGGATCACTTCCAAAGCTCCCTTATCAACATGTTTTTTCTCAGAGTTAGCAGAGAAGAAAGATAAGTCAATTGAAGTTTAAAAGCTTAATAAGCTTTATAAAAAAATCTTAAACTCTCCAAATTCTATCGTGAGCGGCGACAGTATGCATTGAACAATGTCGATGTCAGCCCAAATGTGTCTCTGTCGTGTCAAAATCCCAAAAGAAATATAAAGCTTTTAAGCTTACTAAGGCTCAAAATTCCAATTTTCAATCTTTCCCATAGTGGTTGTTCACAGTAAACCAATCCTAAACCGGTTCTATAACTCCAACAAGCCCCTATTTGTACTTGCACTTTGATAGAACCAATTTCCAGCAAACAGATTGCTATACGAAGTCTACAAGGATGAAGTATTCGTTAGTAGAAGGACTTCATCAATTTCCATATTGATAAAAAGAAGAAAGATCGCAAAAAGCCATATTAAAAAGAAGAAGAAGCAAGCCTTGTAAACCCAAACTTGAGCTACGCTCATTCTGCTAAGAAGATTTCGAGTGTGTGAAGTTGTTTGAAATTTTGCAAGATGTCTGATCAAGATATGGAGATTTTATGACCAAAGTGATTTACTGGAATCAACCATGGAGCAAAAATTGGACCTACTTATGATGCAGCTTCAAAAGGAACGAAGAGCACGTCAAAATTTGCAAGCTCAACTGGCTACTCTTCAACGATTCACTGTCGATCAAGATGGACCGCAACCCGAAGATGTTATACGATGTACAATTGATGCGACACTCGAAGCAGGAAAGAGGCCAAGATAAGTAAAAGAAGATTCAAATTCCGTACTTTTAATGGGCTATGTGATGGAAAAACTGTTCTCACTTTTATCAATCAGTTTGATGATTATTTTCATGAAGAGTAGTATGCCGAAAAAGATAAACTCAAGTGTATCACTAACCATTTAGTGGAGAGAGCATCATTATGGTGGACTGTTGTCTGCAAAAGTATTGATTGTCCTACTACTTGGGAGGCTTTTCAAAAGAAAATTTTGCAAAATTTTCTTCCACCTCAATTCCATGAAAAAGCAATCAAATAGTGGGATTGCAACAAAGAGATTGTAAGCCTATTTTGCAATACACTAAGCATTTTTGGAACGCCTTATTACAACTTCGAATGCTTGAAGACATACCTAAGGCGATCCACAAGCGCAAGTTTATGTTTGGTTTGCTTGGTCACTTCTATGCAGAGGTGAACATGTTCAAGCCAATGACTCTGGAGGATGCAATTTCTTTGGCCCATGATGTTGAAGACAAAATTAGAGGACGAGAGAAGCGACCACAACAATTTCCAACTAACGATAACTTCGGTACAAAGCAATTGAATTCTAACTTTCGAAGATTCAATCAAAATCACTTTGTTTCTCCTTTCCGTAAATCTTGGACACGATCCCTTGCTTTACCGTGAAACACAAATTCAAATCCTAAGCTATCTTTCCAACCAAATCCCAACATACCTAAATTCACAGCCATTATCAATAATGTTTCCAAAGCCAAGCCTATAGTCTACTACAAGTGCCATCAACTTGGATATCTAATGGTGAATTGTCAATCCAAAAAGCCAACTGTTCACATCAACTACTTGGGAGCAACTGAAGATAAGGATCATGAAGAAATGTCATATTTCACAGAAGATGATGACGATATCGGTATTACTTTAGATATTTTACTAGGTATGCCAAACCCTCATTCATTATTAACGATGAAATGTCTTGTGTATGGTAAATAAAAGATTGTTTTGCATGATGATGGAAGCACACATGATTCTATTTTTGCAAAATTGGTCAAAGAATTGAATTTGCATACTATTCCAACTCATTATTGCATAAAGACTGCATTCTTACGTACTAGATACAATGGTACACAAGAAGTTCATGATTTAGAAATTAAAATTGACGGTTATGTTGAGCACATAAATTTCTTGGTTGTGCCTTTGTAATCTAGTGATATTATTTTAGGAATTCATTGGCATCATAAATATAATGCTGATAGATTATTCCACGCATTCAATGAAGATTCATTCTAATGGAAAACAAATCACATTACATAGTATGCACACTTTAGATAATTTTTCATTGCTTAGTCACACATATGCTAAATGTGTATTAAGAAAATGTAGTAAACCATACTTAGTATGGGTGAATGAAATTGAAGCTAAGGAAAATCAGATGCATCCTAGGCACACACAATTTCTTTCACAATTTAAAGATTGTTTTGCTGCTAACTTACCACCTGGTTTACCACCTACATCTCCTGAAGATCATAAAATAGATTTAATCCTAGGTTCTTAACCACCATGTAAAGCACCCTATAGACACAATCAAATTGAACAGAAAGAAATCCAAGTCTAAGTTGAAGAACTGTTAACCAGAGGACTCATTAGGCCCAGTAGTTCTCCTTTTGGTGTACTGTCCTATTAGTCAAAAAGAAAAGTAATACCTATAGGATGTGCATTGACTATCGTGCCCTAAATAAGATTATTGTCAAGAATAGATATTCGATCCCTAGGGTAGACGGCCTCATGGATAAACTACAAGGAGACACAATATTTAGCAAGATAGATCTCAAATCTGGATATCATCAAGTACAACTGGATACACAAGATATTTTCAAAACTGCATTTAGAACTCAATTTGGTCATTATGAATTCCTTGTTATGCCTTTTGGTTTAACTAATGCACCAGCCACATTCAATCGTATGATGAATCACATATTTTTGAAGCATCAGCATTGTGTAATTGTTTTCTTTGATGGCATATTGGTTTTCAGCAAGAATGAGAATGAGCATTATGAACATTTATCTTTGGTTTTCAAATTATTGAAAGAGAATCAATTGTATACTAACCTTGAAATGAGTGAATTTTCCCAAACCCACATTGAATACTTAGGACATATCGTTTCTTTTGATGGTATTTAAGTTGATCCTAAAAAGATAGAAGCAATTTTAAATTGGCCGATCCCTAGAAATGTACATGAATTATGTTGTTTCTTAGGTCTTGCTAGCTTTTACAGAAAAATTGCAAGAAATTTTTCATTGCTTGCATTACCTTTAACAAAATTATTAAAGAAAGGTATTGTATATCATTGGTCTGATAATCAGCAAAAGTCTTTTGATTTACTGAAACATGCTTTAACCCATACCCCTGTTTTGCAATTACTTGACTTTAATAGACCATTCTTTCTAGTAGTCACTGATGCTAGTGGATCAGGCATAGGAGCTGTCCTTATGCAAAATTCACATCCCATACCCTACTCTAGCTGCAAACTTAAACCATTTGAACTGAAGTATTCTACCTATGATGAGGAATTGCTAGTTGTAGTATAAGCTTTACGTCAATGGAAACACTATTTAATGGGATCTAAATTCATGATTAAAACTGACCAACAAAGTATCAAACATCTCCTTAGTCAGCCACACAAATATCTGACTGTCATATTAAATAGGCTGCTTTTATTCAAAGTTTTCATCCACTTATCCAATATCAATCTAGAAAAAAGAATGTTGTTGCCAATGCCCTAAGTAGAAGACAAAGTATTCACAATATTCTGTTCTATCTTTTGATTCTCTTATCCCTATGAAAGATACCTATGACCAAGATCCCAGTTTTCAAGCTGATTGGAATAAATTAGTTGCTAATAACTAGATTCTAATAGATTCATTGTCTTATTTTGACGGATTTATATTTTATGAGAAAAGGTTGTGTGTAACTGTTCCATTTAGATAATTTGTGTTGCATGAAATTCATTGTCCCCTATATCAATGCCATAGAAGTATTATTTCTACTTTACGTACATTGGTTGAAGATTTTTACTGGCCACATATGGAATCTGATGTTTCTAACTTTGTATCTGAATGTTTAATTTGTCAAAGAGTTAAGTGACACCATGGTAAGCAATATAGTTTATCAATGCCTTTACCAATTCTTGAACGACCAAGGGAACATATTTCAATGGATTTTATAACTGGTTTGCTTAACACCCAAGCTAATGATGATATGATTTGGACTATTGTAGATTGATTTAGTAAACAAGCATATTTCCTTGCATGTAAGAAAACATTGACTGCATCTCAAGCTGCTCAATTGTTTTTGAGAATTGTTTTTACTAACCATGGTCTACCAAAAGTTATTATTTCAAATCATGATTCTAGATTTTGTAATAATTTTTGGACCACTTTGTTTGCTAATTTAGGTACAAAGATTTATTTCTCAACTACATTTCATACTGAAACTAATGGGCAAATAGAAGCTACTAACAGTACAATTTTAGATCTTTTGCACGCATACACAATTTCAAAACCACAAACATGGGATACATATTTGCATTTACTTCAATTTGCATACAATAATACACCGCACATAGCTACATAAAAAGCACATTTTAAAATCATTTATGGACATAGATTACCTACATCTATTACATCATTATCAAACAAAGTTAAAGCTACTGATGATATTGCCAATATACATGCTACTATTTTTGCTGAAGTCAAATACATGATTGCAAAAGCCCAGCAATCATATACTAAACAAGCTAAAAAGAAAAGAAAAGCTATGAGTTTCAAAGTCGATGATTATGTTTGGTTATGCATTGAAAAGAGAAGATTGCAAAGTGTTGAGAGACACCATGTTGTTAAGTTAGTCCCTAGATTTTATGGGCCTTTCAAGATCATTCACAAAATCAATGACAATGCATTTAAAATATAACTACCCCAACACTGAAAAATCCACAATACTTTTCATATAAGTTTGTTATGAACTTTTAGAGGCCAATTACCTATTCATCCTGTTTATGAAAACCCTCCTTTGTTAGAAGAAGAAACTGAAATCCTTGAATATGAAACTATTCTAGACACTAACTTTATGACCACTAGAACTAGTCGTAGATACTCTAGATATTTGGTTAAGTTTAAAAATCATCCTGTTGAAGAGGCCCAATGGATGTATACCCGCGACGACCTGACTGCTTAACATTGAGCTAATAGCAATTGAGAACAATTGCTATCCCACCCCGGGGGTATGATGCAAGGAGGTATATTCCATGGTGGATTCTGTGAGACCACGGTGGATTCCATGAAGTTTTGTGGTTGATTCCGTAAAACTATGTTTATTTGCTGGGGCTCATACACAAGGTGGATTCCTTGTGCGAGAAGTTGGTGAGGACGAATATTCTTTTCGGACGTCATGTTAATTTAATGTACATGTGGGTGACTCCACAGCAGGTGATTATGCAAAATACATATTTAAATTAATAGATGTTTATGAGTTTAGAGTGCACTTGTATAACATTAAGGTTAGGATAGAGTTCCAACCTATTTATTTATTTTGTAGCTGAAGACTGCTAGGTATTTACTTTTGTCAGTTTAATTTTATTATTTTCTAACAATTGTGAATGCTTCAGTTGATGTGTAGAGCAAGCGACGATGGCGTTGGGAAGCACTGCGCGATAATGTGTATTCAAATTACCTAGAAAAAATTATCATTTTTTGATGGGCATGTGTCTTATCATTAAAGGCATGGCGCTAATATTTATTTAGGCACGTTTATTTATTGAAGCGCTTGATAAATATTTATTATTTTGTATTGCATGGGCACACGGTTTAAATATTTCATTATTGGACATTGTATTTGGGCACAGCCCGACTTTTGGGACGTTCAACTGCTTTATTCTTTTTTTGGACAAAAGCAATCACAAATGTTAAAGTATGCTTATTGTAAAATTGGGCTATTTTTGAGCTTTGAGATGAATAAATTTATAAATATATGCCTTGTGAAGCACTCACACAATGCATGGGGGGAGATTATACCCAATTTGTCTCTTTTCTTCATGTCGTGTAAATCTATCTTCTTGCTTTTTGAGCTTAAGTAGAGTTCTTTTATTCTTGGGGACCTTCCGGTGCTTGCTACATACGCATCCAACATCCGATTTGTACATCGATAGCATCCTCTAGGTGATTAGCAAGCTTCTCTTGCAGGATGGGATTTGTAGCCTTAAGAAATAATTCAATCTTCTGACCTTCCGTACTTTGTTGGTCTTCAGCATCAAGTTGCCCAAATTTACTTTCACACTTATGGTATAAAGCTGTTGCAGCTTGTTGGGTTTCTCAACCCAATCAGTAAATCTTTTCTTTGTCATAAGGCCGGAGTCTTCTAAGAAGAATTCTTTGCATAGGGCTTTTTTGAATGCAGCCCAATCCGCATCTAGTTGAAAAAGTCCTTGGATTCTCTCTTGAAGACCGTGCTTGGCTAGTCTGGCAGAATAGGGACTCCATGCATATTGTGGTACACCAAAGAAGAGTATTTTCTCAACATATAAACGAATAAAAACAGAGACATTTTGACCATTAAAATTTTTTAATTCTGGCCTAACTTCTTCTAGGGCCTTAATAGTTGTAGAATCAATCTTCTCTTTGTCTTGCCTTTGTTATTGTTGTAACATTTGGATTTATTGTTGTTGAGTCTACTGCATTATGCGCATCAACTGTTGTAGAGTATCTACTGAAGAATCCCCCAGCTTGGAGTTTTCTTAAATCCGACCTTTACGTCCGGTTCACCAATGTCGGAACGTGAAGGGTTGAAGGTCAACCACAGGGTTTTGAGAGAGAAGAATGTATGAGGGATCACTCTGGAGTTGGTAGAGATAAAAGAAGGGTTGAAGGTTTCAAGCCAAGTTCTCAAGGTCTTTAATAGAGTTTCCAATTGCATGTACTTAGCAAAGATCACAAGAGTATTGCCTCTTAAGATCCACTTTAAACCAAACTTGTTTTATTGAGTGTAAGAGCAATCACAATATATGTGTTCAAGTACAATATGCTATCATGTAACATAAACAATTCTGCATCCCATCAATCATACATGATGCCAAAGCATGATTCAACTTTGTATGAATACATTTAATGTAGACTGTAAGGGCCAAAAGATTATGAGTTGAATACAAGCTAGTAGAGCGAATGAGACTTTCTTCAAGATAGCTTCAAATAGAGTTCCAGATAGGGGCAGGTTACTTCAGCCAATAAATAAAGAGAAAAAACTCCTCTTAATCCAACTCAAAGCCTTTATGAATGGTCTATAAACATTAGGGGCACATAAGACTTGCATATCTTTGACAAGATGTCTTCTGAAGAGCAAGAAATGAATCAAAAGATTACTGCTAAAACTAATTTTCTGATTATGACTGAAGATATCAGCCCCAAATCAGCCCAAATATCTTTTAGAATTCACCTCTGATAATAGCATAAGATTCCCCTAACATGGAGTGTAAAGATCAGCGAAATACAAGTGTCTATCTCACCATATGAAGCAATAGAGAAGAAAAAGGACCTCCTGTCTACAAAATCATTGTGTGGTTGCCTATTTCAGCCCATATACATGGCATCAACCTTCCAGGAAGACACTTTGTTGAAGTACAAAAGCAGCCCCTAGATTCAAGATCATGTAATAAGCAATAGGTAGCTTGTAATAAGCATGTAGAAGTAGGAGAGAAGGAGGAAATCTTGCTGCCCTTGTCTTCCCTATTATTGGTTGCCTATTTTAGCCCAAGCATGTACATAGAGCAATCAAGATGCTCTCTTGATGCCCCTTCCACAATCCTTATGCAATGTCAACTTGCATCATCAAGCATATCAATGTTGAGTAAGATCAATGATTGATCATGAATATTCAAGAAGAGAAAGAGATGTATAGTTGCGCTTAGTTCTTTGTTTGGGCTACCTATTTTAGCCCACTTCCATCACATTTCCAATTTAAGAAGGCTTCTAGATTCTCCTCTCTTCAAGCTTCTTCAATGGTGGCTTCCAAGAGCAAGAATGAGCCCTTGATATAACAATATTAGACAAGAATGCAAGGAGATGAGCCTCAACCCTTCAGATTATAGGTTTGGATAGCCAAAAGCAGTCCTCATTCAACTCTTAAAGAATTCAAGAGGGTAAATTTGTTGCCTCCCTTGGCATGGGAGATTAAGCTCAACATATAAAAGAATACCCAAATCAAGTATATATCTTCTTCAAGAATCATTTGAGAGCATTTTGTAAGTATGGGCTGTTGCCTTTGAATACATAGTTCAGCCTTGTTTTACACAACGAAGAGTGGCCTTCAGTTTCGTCAGTGCATGGGAAGAGTGGTACTTACATGTCAAGTGGAGTCTTCTTCAGATGGCTGTGGTTGCATGGCTTGAGCTTCTTTGTGTATGAGCTTCATTCTCCTCCATCCAGGATGCTCCTTGTTTCAGTCCTGAAAAATGTGGCACTGATCACGTTGCCCTCTTGTTTCTTCCTTGACAATTTTACATGTATCTTTTGTCACACAAGTAAGGTGCAAGACATATACAATGTCCTATGCTTAGTCAACTTAGATAACTCCATATTCCTTGTGACTTGGCTTGTGAATACACTTGAAACTCTTGAATATCTTAAGTTCATAACCTTGTCATTGGCTTTTGGAAAAATGTAACCCAAGGGAACCTACCAAGTCTTCTGCTCATGACCATATTTCTTATTGTTTAATGTTTCCATGACTTATAGAACTTGTGGCAACTTCATGTAAGCAATGTAAGGAAGGTTAAGGGTAAGTAACCAAAACAAATCATCTTTTCAAGGACCCATAATAAATTTATTGTATTTTAAGGCAGAGAGCCCTCATCTTAATTATAGCATGCCATATGGTGGTGGACTTAGATTTTTAAGACTTATTGCACTAGGCAAGTCTAGATTACAAGTGACTAGGTGATATATGTAAATGATAAAGTTTCATGTTTAGACCATGGGCAAAGAATCCCATGACAATGTGCAATGAAGATTTACTGCATATAGCTGCAACGGGCCTCATGCCGTGCTAGTGCTTATTGATGGTGCAAAATGTGCTTCAACCCAACCTGTGGCATGGGAGTATTTGAATGATTAGGAGATGGCCCCAGAGTATAGTACCTCAGACAAGTGCAACGTGAAGTGCTCATGAACCCATAATCCTCGTGATGTGCAAGAGTCTTCGATAAGAAAACTTACTTGTTCCACAATGTTCAACAGGTTTTGGCAAACTCTAGCTCCAAGCTGACCAAACTTGACCAAGGCTATCAAGTTTCCACACTAAAAAGAATAAAATAAAAAAAAATGAAAAAACAAATCCTAAGCTAGACAAATACATAAAATCCAACTATGAAACGACAAAACAAACAGTCACACAAACCTCTAAGCTAACATAAATCAAACCTATCTACAATTTTTCTAGGGGTTATCGGTTTTTAAAAAAACACTTGACATCATTTTGGTCTTGATAATTAGTTATGTTGAGGGAGATACCTATTTGTTTGGCTTTGAAGCCGATTCATAATTCTTGTAAATGATCTCCTTGGGACAATGTATGGGGCTGGAAAAGATGTTAGAATTTGCCATGCCTAAGTCATGGTGGAGGGCATTTCACTTGGATAGATATTCTTAATCATGCCAAGAATATATCGTTACGTCTTTAAGAGTAGTTCCTAGTATAGGCACCCATTAAGAGTTACCTCCTTTAGTGTAGGTGTGTGGTGAACTAGCCTTACCCCTTACCTTTTAGTCTAGTGCCCTTGAAGCATACTCTTCACCACTTTGTTGGGGGTAGAGTAAGGGGTGGCCAAGAAAGTGACAACTCCCCAAAAGAATACACAATTCACCCTAAATGAGTGATAATTTTTACGAGTGTATAATTTTTCACCACTCCAAAATATGATAGAAATTCTAATATATTAGATATAGTTTTAATGTGATTCAAAAAATTGAGCAAAGTAAACTTCTTATATTTTGGATTTTGTAAAATCTTAAAACAACTCATCCTAACTGCTAGTCTATTGGCCCATCATTGTCACTCTTTTGTCACTCTTCATGTATACAAGGACTACTTGGATAAAAATATAAAAATGTCTCAAGAACTTTTGTATTAGTGAGATATGATGTAGAAACTTTAATAAAAAAGGATATATTGTATAACCGACCTTAATCACAAAGATCTAATGGGGTTCCATTGAATGTCACTCAATTAGACCCTTGACCCTTGTTCTCACCTTTGAGAGGGGAGTTCCTTGCCCACATTCACTTAGCAGTTTTAAAAAAAAGGTGAAGTCTTCATCTTCTATTTAGCTTTAAGAGAACATTAGATAATATTGTCTTGAGTTTTCATCAAATGAGGACATGAGGAGCCAAAGGAGGAAATGTCATGTTTTGTGCCTTAAGGTATTTTGGATCTAGTAAGTTTTTAGGATTGTGGCATTTTCTTTTCGAGGATATGGTTTTGGGGTTATTTCTATGGCTAGAAAGATTTTATAGGGTCACACTATCTTTGTTTGAAAAGAACAAGTCTTCATCTTCTATTTAGGTTTAGTGAATATAAATTTGTTTTGTCTTGAATTTTCATCAAAATAAAGATGAGCTAAAACATTTTTTGCTTCTATGTTATGGTTTTGGGGCTATTTCTATGGTTAGCGAGGTTATAATGAGGACTATGATGATGCTTTGAAGTCTCTAAGACCTCATGATGATATTTTAAAGTTCTTTTTTGATGAGAGTATGTATTAAGATTGCAGTTTCCTTTGTTAAAGTGAAACTTGCAACGATGAAATAGAACAAATGAGAAAAGTATATTAATTCAAAGTGCAAATGCACTAGCAAATTAGTCATACTTGTACACTAAGTAATTGCAATACAACACAGTAACTGATTAACTACTAGTGAATTAGTTATATTTGTACACTAAGTAATTGCAACACAATACACTCACTAAATAACTAAATATACTTGATTAATTAATACACTAACTACAAGGCTATGGTACACTAGAGGAGCAAAGCTTAGGGTGGTGGTGCGTGTAGAGAGAGAGAGAGAGAGAGAGAGAGAGAGAGAGAGAGAGAGAGAGAGAGAGAGAGAGAGAGAGAGAGAGAGAGAGAGAGAGAGAGAGAGAGAGAGAGAGAGAGAGAGGGAGGGAGAGAGGGAGGGAGAGGGAGAGGGAGAGGGAGAGGGAGAGGGAGAGGGAGAGGGAGAGCGGGAGGGCGGGAGGGAGGGAGGGAGGGAGGGAGGGAGGGAGGGAGCGAGAGAGAGAGAGAGAGAGAGAGAGAGAGAGAGAGAGAGAGAGAGAGAGAGAGAGAGAGAGAGAGAGAGAGAGAGAGAGAGAGAGAGAGAGAGAGAGAGAGAGAGAGAGAGAGAGAGAGAGAGAGAGAGAGGGAGAGGGAGAGGGAGAGGGAGAGGGAGAGGGAGAGGGAGAGGGAGAGGGAGAGGGAGAGCGGGAGGGAGGGAGGGAGGGAGGGAGGGAGGGAGGGAGGGAGGGAGGGAGAGAGAGAGAGAGAGAGAGAGAGAGAGAGAGAGAGAGAGAGAGAGAGAGAGAGAGAGAGTGTGTGTGTGTGTGTGTGGCACATTATCATCATAGCCCATGCCTTTGCCTTTGGCATGTGCTCTAAGAAGAATAAAGTCATAGCTTGTGCTTTCACCTTTTGTGTGTTGTCTCAAAACAAGTGTTTTATGCTTTTTGGCTTTTGTGTCTATTTTGCTTCATCTATGTCATCTTTATCTACTTCGTCTTAGAACATGGTGTCATTTTGCGCTTTGATCTAGCCTTCTATGCTACATTTGTTACATGTTCGGTTTCTTTAACTTGAATCTAAGCTTCAAACATTATTACCCATTTAGAAAGTAAGAATCCAATGTCTTGACTCCAACTACACATGGCTCTAGCAAGGTGTTATTTTACACATGTTTCTCTCTTGCACTTTTGATTTCTCTCTTTTTTAAATTGATTCTTCGATTTTAACAACTATCATGGAAAAATCTCATGTGAGTGCAGTTTGCCAGAGTGGATGAGTTGGGCACTTGAGAGGTAAGTAGAGACTTGTGATGAGGATTGGATTGTGAAGAGGTGAAGCTTCTAGGCCATGATGATGCCACAAGAGGCACCACCATCGCCTTGGTGCTAGTCTTCACCCATGCCATCATTGTAGCCATCAATAACTGTGGACAAAGAACCTTGTTGGCCATTGATGGAAGCTTGAACTTTTGATGACAAACTCCTGTAGCTGTCCCCACTGCTTCTCTCACTCGCAACTCCTAGCCTCCCTCATGCAACCGCATGCCCTATCCCCCTCCTCTATCCTTAGCAAGGTTATTTACATTGCTAGCTTCATCAACTCGGACTCCATGAACTATAGGCTGCGTAGTGAGTAGTGGATAAAGAGCTACACATTCGCATTATCATCGATGTTGCACATGGTTTATATATGTTATCTTAGCACCTTTGTGGTTTGCATCATAAATTTTGTGTTGGCACATTTATGTCTCATACCATTGCATTTTCATCACAAAATTTAGATTTAAAAAAAAGAGAAAAATCAAATGTATAAGAGAAAATATAAAGAAAAGTGCCATTTAACTACACGTCATATTGTTCAATATGGCAAAAAAAAAAGTAGATTCTAACATTGTGAAATATTGTACCTATCAAGATTGCAATAGCCTTTGTTGAAGTTAAACATGCAATGATGAGATAGAACAATTAGACCACATTAATTTTAACTAGAGAAATTCACTAATTTCACATTGAAAACTACTTGAAGTAAGTATTACATTATTAACTTAGCATATGGTATTATTATATTGACTATCATCTCTAACTATAATGTATTAACTTAGCATAGTTTAGCTATTTGGTATTAACTAAGCAAATATCAATTTAATATCAATTTAACTTGCTTAATATATGGTATTATTACGTTGACCTATCAATTCTAACTACATTATATTAACTTAGCATATTTTTGATGCCAGGAGGCATATTCCATGGTGGATTCCGTGAAGTTTTTATTCCACGGTGGATTCCGTGAGGTTCTTCAGTGGATTTCGTAAAACTATATTTATTTGTCGAGGCTCGTACACAAGGTGGATTCCTTGTGCGAGAAGTTGATGAGGACGCTTATCATTTTCAGGCGTCGGATTAATTTAATGTACACATGGGTGATTCCACAATAGGTGATTCCACAAAACACATATTAAATTAATTGACATTTATGAGTTTAGAGTGCACTCGTATTAAATTAAGGTTATGATAGAGTTCCAACCTATTTAATTATTTTGTAGCTGAAGACTGCTAGGTATTCACTTTTGTGGGTTTTATCTTATTATTTTCTAACAATTGTGAATGCTTCAGTTGATGTGTAGAGCAGGTAGCAGTGGTGTTGGGAAGCATCGGGCAATGGCGTGCATTCAGATTACTTAGAAGAATTATTATTTTTGATGGGTGCGCATCTTATCACTAAAAGCATGGTGTCAATATTTATTTAGGCACGCTTATTTATTAAAGAACTTGACAAATATTTATTATTTTGTATGCACATAGGCGCTCGGTTTAAATATTCCATTATTGACATTGTATTTGGGTGTAGTTTGATTTTTGGACCCCCAAACGCTTTACTCTTTATTTGGGAAAAAGCAAATACAAAAGCCAAAAGCATGCTAATTGTAAATTGGGCTATTTTTCAGCTTGGAGATTAATAAATCAAATATATGCCTTGTGAAGCGCTCACACAAGGCATGGGGGGAGATTGCACCCAATTGGTTTTTTTGTCTCTTGTCATGCAAAATCTCTTTTTGGCTTTATGAAGCTTTTGTAAAGTTCTTTGTTCCTGGGGATCTTCCGATGTTCACTACGTGCGCATACAACATCCGATTTGCATAGTAGTAGTATCAGAGCGAAGTTGAGATCAAGGGCTTCCAATCGTTTACCATCTCACGTGAAGACGAAGATCCTAGAAGAAACGGGCTCTACAGGCAATCTCGTGACAAATTGTCAATACAATCGTGTTCTTGGCAGTGAAGAACTCCTTGTTGTGCTCTTAGATCGCGAAGGTCCTCTCCCAGGAGGCGGATGACCACTCGGGAAGCTCCTTTTTGAAGACATTTTTTTTCCCTCTCTCAGACAGAAACTATTAAGTTTTATATAAAGTGTCAAGGTTATTGTTTAAGCTTATAAAGCTTAAGCTTTACAATTCTTCAAATTTGTAACTCGGAATGAACTGATCAGTTGTTTGAGATTTTGAGTATGTGAGGTTGTTTGAGATTTTTGCAAGATGTCCGATCAAAACATGGAAGATTTTACGGGTGAAGGTGATTTGCCAAAGCCGATATGGAGCAAAAATTGGATCTAACTATGATGCAACTTCAAGTAAAGCGAAGAGCACGTCAAAATTTGCAAGCACAACTAGCTACACTTCAACGATCCACTATTGATCAAGACGGAGCGCAACCTAAAGATTTTATTCAACATATGATTGACGTGGCACTCGATGCACAATCTCTCAGGAAAGAAGCCAAGATAAGAAAAATAAATTTCAAATTTCATACTTTTAATGGGCAACGTGATGGCAAAATTGTTCTCACTTTTGTTAGTTAGTTTGATGACTATTTTCATGAAGAGCAATATGCTGAAAAAGATAAACTTAAATGTATCACTAACCATGTAGCAGACATATCATCATTATGGTGGACTGTTGTTCGCAAGAGTGTTGATTGTCCCTCTACTTTGGGAGGCCTTTCAAAAGAAAAATTTGCATAATTTCCTTCCACCTCAATTCCATGAAAAAGTTATCAAACAGTGGGATATTCTACAACAAAGAGATCGTGAATCCATTCTACAATATACTCAGCATTTCTGGAGTGTCTTACTACAACTTTGAATGGTTGAAGATGTTCCTGAGGTGATCCAGAAGTGCAAGTATATGTTTGGTTTGCTTGGTCACTTCTATGCGGAAGTGAATAGGTTTAAGCCAAGACTTTGGAGGATGCAATTTCTTTAGGGCATGATGCTAAAGATAAAATTCGTGGACGAGAAAAGCGAACGCAACATTTTTCGACTAATGGTAACTTTGGTACAAAGTAATTCAATTCTAACTTGCGAAGTTTCAATTAAAATTGCTTTGTTCCTTCTTCTTTCCATAAACCCTGGACTCGACCTCCTGCTTTACCATCAAACACAAATTCAAACCCTAAGCCTTTGCTCTAGTAAAATCCCAATATACCCAAATTTCCAATCATTATCAATAATGTTTCCAAAAAGAAAAGCCTATAGTTTGCTATAAGTGTCATCAGCCTGGACACTTAGCAGTGAACTATCAATCCAAGAAGCAAGTTGTTCAAATCAATCACTTGGGAGTGACTGAAGGTGAAGACCATGAAGATATGCTAGACTTTGCTGAGGATGATGATGATATCGGTGATGCTTCAGATACTTTACCAAGTATGCCAAATCCTCATTCATTATTAACGATGGAATGCTTTGTGCATGGCCAAGAGAAGATTGTTTCGCATGATGATGGAAGCGCACATGATTTTATTTCCGCAAAGTTGGTAAAAGAATTGAATTTACCTACTGTTACAACTCATTATCGCATAAAGGCTGCATTCTTAGGCACTAGATACAATGGTACACAAGAAGTTCATGATTTAGAAATTAAAATCGATGATTATGTTGAGCCCAAAAATTTCTTGGTTGTGCCTTTGCAAGCTAGTGATATTATTTTAGGAATGCCTTGGAGTCACAAATATAATCTTGACACAGATTATTCCACACATTCCATGAAAACTCATCTTAACGGAAAACAAATCACATTACATGGAATACACACCTTTGATAATTTTTCATTGCTTAGTCACACACATGCATTGAGAAAAGGTAGCAAATCATACTTAGTATGGGTGAATGAAATTGAAGCTAAGAAAAATCAGACGCATCCTAGGGATGCACAATTTTTTTCACGATTTAAAGATTGTTTTGCTGTTGATTTACCCCCTGGTTTACCACCCATACATCCTGAAGATCATAAAATAGACTTAATCCCAGGTTCTCAACCACCATGTAAAGCAAAGCACCTTGTAGACATAATCAGATTGAACAGAAAGAAATCCAAGCACAAGTTGAAAAACTATTGAACCGAGGACTCATTAGGCCCAATAGTTCTCCTTTTGGTCCACCTGTCCTATTAGTTAAGAAGAAAAATAATACCTATAGGATGTGCATTGATTATCGTTCTCTAAACAAGATCACTGTTAAAAATAGATATGTGATCCTAGAGTAGATGACCTCATGTGGATAAACTACAAGGAGCCACTATTTTTAGCAAGATAGATCTCAAATCTAGATATCATCAAGTATGATTGGATACACCTGACATTTTCAAGACTACATTTAGAACTTAATTTTCTCATTATGAATTTCTTGTTATGCCTTTTGGTTTGATCAATGCACCGGCTACATTCAGTCGTATGATGAATCTTATATTTTTGAATTGTTAGAATTGTGTGATTGTTTGTTTTCTTTGATGATATATTGATTTTCAGTAAGAATGAGAATGAGCATTGTGAACATCTATATTTGATTTTTAAATTGTTGAAAGAGAATCAATTATATGCTAACCTTGACAAGAGTGAAATTTTCCAAACTCAAATTAAATACTTAGGTCACATTGTTTCTTCTAATGGTGTTCATGTTGATCCTAAAAAGATAGAGGCAATTTTGAATTGGCCAATCCCTAAAAATGTGCATGATTTACGTTCTTTCTTAGGTCTTGCCAGCTTTTATAAAAAAATTATGAGAAATTTTTCATTGATTGCATTGCCTTTGACAAAATTGTTAAAGAAAGGTGTTGTGTATCATTGGTTTGACAATCAACAAAAGTTTTGTGATTTATTGAAACATGCTTTAACACATACACCTGTTTTGCAATTACTTGATTTAATCGATCATTCTTTCTAGTAGTCACTCTGATGCTAGCAGATTAGGAATAGGAGCTGTCCTCATGCAAGATTCACATTCCATAGTAGCAAACTTAAACCCTCTGAACCGAAGTATTCCATAGTAGCAAACTTAAACTCTCTGAACCGAAGTATTCCACCTATGATAAAGAATTGTTAGCTATAGTTCAAGCCTTACATCAATGGAAACATTACCTTATGGAATCCAAATTTATGAGATCAAAATTGACCAACAAAGTATCAAACATCTTCTTAGTTAGTCATAAATTTCTGACCGTCATATTAAATGGACTACTTTTATTCATAGTTTCCATCCACTTATCCAATATCAACCTGGAAGAGAGAATGTTGTTGCTGATGCATTGAGTAGAAGACCAAGCATCCATAATATTTCCGTTCTATCTTTTGATTCCCTTATTCCTATGAAGCATACCTATGATCATGACCCTAGTTTTCAAGATGATTGGAACAAATTAGTTGCTAATAATTGGTTTGCTAATAACTGGATTTCAATTTATTCTTTGTCTTATTCTAATGGATTTATGTTTTATGAGAAAAGATTGTGTGTCTTTGTTTGATTTAGATAATTTGTGTTGCATAAAATTCATTGTCCTCCATATCAAGGCCATAAAGGTATTATTTTCACTTTAAGAACATTGGTTGAAGATTTTTGTGGCCACAAATGGAATTTGATATTTCTAACTTTGTTTCTGAGTGTTTAATTTGTCAAAGAGTCAAGCGACACCATGGTAAGCAATATGGTTTGTTGATGCCTTTACCAATTCCTGAGTGTCCATGGGAACATATTTCAATGGATTTTATAATTGGTTTTTCTAATAAACAAGCTAATCATGATATGATTTGGACTATAGTAGATCGATTTAGCAAATAAACATATTTCCTACCATGTAAGAAAACATTGATTGCATCTTAAGATGCACAAGTATTTTTAAAACTGTTTTCACTAACCATGGTTTGCCAAAAGTTATTATTTCTGATAGTGATTCTAGGTTCTATAACAATTTTTGGACTACTTTGTTTGCTAATTTGGGTACTAAGATTGATTTCTCATCTGCATTCCATCTTGAAAGTAATGGGCAAACATAAGCTACTACTAGTACAATTCTAGATCTCTTGTGTACATACACAATTCTAAAACCACAAACATGGGATACACACTTGCATCTACTTCAATTTGCATACAATAATACACCACACACAACTACAAAAAAAAAACACTTTTTAAAAATATTTATGGACATAGATTACCTACACCTGTTCCATCATTGTTGAACAAAGTTAAAATTACTAATGATATTGCCAATATACATGCTACTATATTTGCTCAAGTTAAAGACATGATTGCGAAAGCCCAGCAATCATATACTAAACAAGCTAATAAGAAAAGAAAAGCCATGAGTTTCAATGTTCGTGATTATGTTTGGTTACGCATTGAAAAGAGAAGATTGCAAAGTGTTGAGAAATACCCTGCTGTTAAGTTAGCACCTAGATTTTATGGACCTTTCAAAATAATTCACAAGATCAATAACAATGCATTTAAATTAGAACTACCCTAACATTGGAAAATCTATAATACTGTTCATATCAGTTTGTTACGACCTTTTAGAGGCCAATCACTTGTCCACCATGTCTATGAAAACCCTCATTTGTTAGAAGAAGAAACTGAAATCCTTGAACCTGACGACACTGACTTTATGACAACTAGAACTGGCGGTAGATATTCTAGATATTTGGTTACGTTTAAAAATTATCTTGTTGAAGAGGTCCAATGGATGTACACTCGTGACCTAAGTGCTTACCCCTCACTGCTTGCTCCACATTGAGCTAATAGCAATTGAGGACAATTGCTATCCCACACTGGGGATATGATGCCAAGAGGCATGGGGTGGATTCTGTGAGGTTTTTATTCCATGGTGGATTTCATAAAACTATATTTATTTTCCAGGGCTCATACACAAGGTGGATTCTTTGTGCGAGAAGTTGATGGGGACGCCTGTCCTTTTTAAGCATTAGATTAATTTAATGTACACATGGGTGATTCTACATCAGGTGATTCCATAAAATACATATTAAATTAATGGAAGTTTATGATTTTAGAGTGTACTCGTATTAAATTAAGGTTAGGACAGAGTTTCAATCTATTTAATTATTTTGTAGCTGAATGCTGCTAGGTATTCACTTTTGTGGGTTTTATCTTATTATTTTCTAAGAATTGTGAATGCTTCAGTTGACGTGTAGAGTAGGGAGTAGTGGCGTTGGGAAGCATCGGGCAATGGAGTGTATTCAGATTATCTAGAAGAATTATTATTTTTAATGGGTGCGTGCCTTATCACTAAAGGGGTGGTGCCAATATTTATTTAGGTGCGCTTATTTATTAAAGCGCTTGACAAACATTTATTATTTTGTATACGCATAGGCACTCGGTTTAAATATTCCATTATTTGACATTGTATTTGGGCATAACTTGATTTTTGGACGCCCAAACGCTTTACCACTCTCTTTGGGCAAAAGCAAACACAAAAGCCAAAAGCATGCTAATTGTAAATTGAACTATTTTGATTGTCAGAGAGAGAATCAGGGAGAGAGAAAGAGGAGAGAGAAAGACTGCAGAGGGGAGAGAAAGACTACAGGAAGAGAGAGAATAAGAGTAACGAGGAGAGAGAAAGACTAGATTTGGAGAGAGAAAGACAGGAAAGATGAGGAAGCCATAGAAGCTGTGAGCAAGAAGGGAGAGAAAGATTGTAATTGTATTGATATGTCAAAAAGATGTGAAAATTTACAACTTTTCTCCTTATATACCAATGTCTGTGTGACATGGCATATTATCAACATTCTAACTATTCCCAACTTCTTACAATCCATCCCTTCCCAAAAGTTTTTGTCCTAAAAAACAAACCTAGAAAGAGCTAAAGAGGAGATGAATAGAATAGAGTACTACTTTGTTTTATAGCTTTACAAATGGGAAATGAATGAAGAATTATCATTACAAGGGCTGAATTTGAAGAACGGTAAGAGGACCCAACTATATACATGACTTGAAGTATTTCAGAAGCAAATGGAGCCATAGAGTCTTCAACAAATAGTTCCAGAAGAAAGTAGACAGCTTGTTGAATAAACAGTCCCTGCTGAACCAAATCTGCCATAACTTTTGATAGAAGTGTCCAAATAAGATGTACCACATATCAAAACGAAGCTCTTGAAGAGTACTTTAAGCTCATGTAGATAGCTTAATTCTGAAAATGAAGTACGATAAAAACTGTTCTAAAATAGCGTGCTATCCTGAACCAGTCTGCATCAATACTAGCTCCATAAGTAATAGGCTTCAGCCACCAATGTATCCCTCAAGTATGGATACTCATCCAATATTGAATCAGGTCTACAAGAAGCCTCTTCAGAGGGTAAACCTCTCCATTTAATCAAATATTCTACAATAGAACGTGATCGAAGCTTCTTTTCGCACTGACCTATCACAGCCTCTGGGATGTACTGAACAAGACCATCTTCATCAATAGGTGGCAGCTCATCAGCTATATCCACTAGATCACCATAATAGGGCTTAAGCTGACTAACATGGAAGACATTATGAATCTTTGTAGAAGAGGGAAGCTCTAGTCTGTAAGCCAAATCTCCAATCTGCTTAAGGATCCTGTAAGGGCCATAAAATCTGTGGGCAAGCTTATTACTGGATCCATCTTTCAATGTAGAGTACTTGGATTTGGGCACCTTCAACAAAACCAGCTCTCCTTCTTGAAACTCTAAAGGTCTCCTCTTCTCATCAGCATACATCTTCATCTGATCTTGAGTCTTCCTTAGATTCACCTTGCATTGCTGAAGAAGGGTCTGCATTCTTTCCAACTCTTCCTTTCCATGAGGGTTGATATTTTCATTAAAGATGACTGTGGGTAAGGGCACCTTGTAACCATACAAAGTCTCAAAGGGTGAAACTCCTATACTCGCATGAGTGGAATTGTTATAAGCAAACTCAGCCAGGTGTAACCAAGAATCCCATGAGGTTTGGACATCATAGCAAAAATGGCGAAGATAAGTCTCCAACCATTTATTAACTCTCTCTGTCTGTCCATTAGTTTGGGGATGATAAGCCATAGATGAAGCCAACTTAGTACCCATAGATGTAAAAACCGCTTGCCAAAAGTTACTCATAAACTTTGAGTCCCTATCATGGACAATCACCTGCGGTAATCCATGTAATCTGAAAATATGCTCCATAAACTGGTTGGCCACTTGAGAAGCAGTAAACTGAATTTTTGTCGGGATAAAATGAGCTGCTTTGGTGAGTCTGTCAACCACCACATAAATACTATTCCACCCCTTCTTGGTAGTAGGTAAGCCAATGATAAAGTCCATAGTAATATGAGTCCATTTACCCATAGGAATAGGGAATGGCTGCAACAAACCTCGTGGCTTATGGGTGCTATCCTTATTTTGCTGACAAGGCATATACTTCATAACGAAGTCCTTGACATCTTTCCATAGTCCTTTCCAATAAAAGCTCTTGTTGTTCCTGTCATAAGTCTTGAAAACTCCCAAATGTCCAGCTAAAGGCGAAGAATGTAACTCCTCCATAATTTTCCGCTTGAAAGAAGAAGTAAAGGGAATAACAATCTTGCCCTTCCACCAAATAAGACCATTTTTAAGTTGGTAATGTGAGTTTTCTTCCATAAGACCTTGCTGTAATTTCTGAAAGATTTGGCTGAATTCCTCATCTAAGAGATAGGCCTCTTGTAGTTCTTCAATCCAATCACTATGTAGTTCTGTCATGGCTGACACTTTGCAGGCCCACATATGAGAAAGAGAATCAGCCTGTCGTTGCTTTGGAGTGAGATTTGACTGAGTAAGGAAATACTTGAGTACCCGATGATCACTATGTACTCTGAATCGGCTGCCATATAAGTAATGGTGCCATTTCTTGATTGCATGCAGGATAGCCAACATTTCCTGGTCATAAACATTCATGGCCATCTCCTTATTTGTAAGCTTACAGCTTTCAAATGCAATTACTCCATGCTCCTGAAGCAAAACAGCCCCAATGCCACGACCACTAGCATCGCACTGTATAGTAAACTCTTTGTAGAAATCCGTGCATACAAGGATAGGAGCAGAAGTAAGTAATTCCTTTAACTGGTTGAAGCTGCTATTTGCAAGAGCATCCCAAAAGAAAGCCTCTTTCTTCAACCTGTCAGTCAAAGGAGCTGCAATTGTCGCATAATGCTTTATAAATCGGCGATAGAATGAGGATAGACCAAGAAATCCTCTAAGAGAGGTAGTAGTAGTAGGCGTTGGCCAATCTCTTATGCATTGCACCTTCTTGGGATCAGCCTGTATTCCTTTTTCACTGACTATATGTCCCAAGTATTCCACTTCAGTCTGCATGAAAGAACACTTCTTCTCCTTAGCAAAAAGCCTATGATGTCTCAACACATCAAAAACCTTCCTCATATGTGACAAATGATCCTGTAAAGTCTTGCTATAGATCAAAATGTCGTCAAAGAACACCAAGATAAACTGAAAGAGGAAAGGTTACAAAATCTTATTCATCAAGCTTTGAAAGGTAGCTGGAGCATTTGTAAGCCCAAATGGCATCACTAAGAAATGGTAGAGCCCATGATCAGTCCTAAAAGCAGTCTTGACTTCATCACCCTCTCTCATGCGAATCTGATGATACCCTGATCTCAAATAAATCTTCGTGAAGAATCGAGCCCCCTTAAGCTCATCAAGCAAATCATCAATCCTGGGTATATAATACCTGTTCTTCACTGTTATCTTATTGAGATTCTTGTAGTCAGTGCACATTCTGAAAGATCCATCTTTCTTTTTGACTAACAGGACTGGGGATGCATAAGGTGAAGAACTTGGTTCAATAAATCCCATTTCAAGAAGCTCTTTGATTTGCTTGGCTACTTCCTCTCGTTCACATTTTGATAGTCTGTAAGGTGGCTTATTGATTGTCTTTGAGTTGGGTTCCAAATCAATGGGATGATCCACCGCTCTCTTAGGAGGCAATGAAGTAGGTACTTCAAATAAATCTCTATACTCCTCAAGAAGAGCTGTCAAGGCTGGATGGTTTGCTGAATTATTGGGCTGATCCTGTGTTTCTTTGTTCAAATGCAAAAAAAATATCTGTGAGTGCTTCTTGTACTCTTTCTTAAGTTGTTGAATGGTGATAAGCTGAAAATCAGATCTACTAGGGATTCCCTGTAAATGGATGAGCTGTCCATTGGAGAAAAACTCCATATATAACTGTGAGAAATCCATAGTAATCCTGCCTAAAGTCATCAACCAATCACAACCAAGTATAATATCTATGGGCCCCATTTCCAAAGTGATCAAGTTTACTTTGACTTCAAAATTTTCAGCCATCTGCAAAGAAACCTGTGGGCAAATCTGTGTTGCTGATTTCCTCTTCACCATTAGCCACTTGTACTCTAATGGGCTGCTGTAAGTCGGTGGGAATACAATTCAACTTGTACATAATGGATTTATTGACAAAACTGTGAGTATTGCCACTATCTATCAAGATGAACACTAGCTTTCCACATATGCTTCCCTTCATACGAAGTGTATCAGGGCTCTTAGATCCCGTCCAAGCATCCATAGAGATAGAACAATTAGTGGCAGCAGGCAACTCATTACAAAATCCACCAGGATCAAATGGAACATCTCTGCCTAGATCAAAAGAAAAGAGTCAGATGGATCATAAAAGTACTCCTGTCCACCATCATCCTCGAAATCTTCATTTTTAGCATTGATTGTCACTGCATTAGCTTCATCTATGTCATTTTCAAAGTCCTCAAGAACTAGCATACTCTGAAACTTTGGCTTGGCATTTTTGTATACACACTTTGAAGCATGGTCAGGAGTATACTTTTCTCCACACTTGAAGCATAAGCCTTTGTCCTTTCTTTCCTTGTAAAGATCCATGGGAATATTTTTGGAATTTGTATTGGCTGAAGTGGACTTAGGCTTATTGTCACCCTGCTTAAATTCAACCTTTGGACTGTTTGTTGTCCTGAAATTGCTTTGAAGCCTAGAAGCATTAAATGGAGGATAAGTTGGTACTCGTAAGCTCCCACTAGGCATATGATTGTTGCCATAAATGTTACCAACTTGCCCTTGCTTTAAAACAGTCCTTGGCTGTCCATAACTTGGCTGAAATAAAGACTCTTTCTTATACTTTCTTCCATAGCGCTCTGCAAGCTCAATAGCCTTGAAAAGTGAAGTAGGATTCTGCGCTATAACATCAGCTGACAAGGATGGTTCTAAACCATACATAAACTTGTGTAACTTGGCCTCATCACTGATGTTTTCTACATACATAGTCAAGTTGAGGAATTGGTTTGTATATTCTCTTACACTTAGGCCCCTTTGTTCCAAACCATACCATCTTCGTTCTAACTTCTCTTTTTCAAGAGGTGAAACAAAGACTTCAGCCATAAGTGCCTTGAAAGCTTCCCAATTCTCAATAAGTACATTCTCTTTCTTGATATACCTCCACCAAGTGTGGGCAAATCCTTCTAAGTGCAATGAAGCAAAGTGTATCTTCATATCATCAGTTTTAGAGAATATGTCAAAATAGGACTCCATCTTAGAGGTCCATTCCTCTAATTCCGATGGTGAAGATGACTAGCCACTGAATTTGGATAAAACAATTTTGTCCTTGAATTCTCTATCATGAAAGGGTTGTTGTCCCAAAACTGGTTGATCAGGATTTCTAAGCACAGAACCCCCAAATTGAGACTGAAATCTTCCAACAGGTGGCTAAGAATTACCATATAATCTTCCTGTTGGTAAGGCACCCCTGGAATTCTGAGTATGCAGTCCAAAAGCTTGAGTATTGGCTCCATTCAAACTGCCCAAATAGTCATCATACCTTTGTGAAGCTTCTCCTACTTCATACTGACTATTTGGAATGACTCTTCTTCCAATAATCCCATCTCCATGACCATTTTGGTTGGATGGCTGAAGTGGGACTGAAGGGTCACTGTTTGAACAAGTCTTCTCATTGGCTTCTTTTGATCGTTTGTGACGGCATTAATTGAGAAAATTTTGTCATAAGTTGAGCATTGGATTCTACTAATTTATCAATGGAAGCCTTGGTTTGGGTAGTTGAATCCATCAAGTTATCAACGGTAGACTTCGTTTTACCATGAGATAAAATCATTTGCTCCATTGTAGACTTCGTTTGACCATATGATAAAATCATCTGCTCCATTGACAAAATAGCCTCATGATGTTCCCTATGTCTTAGTTCATGGGCACACAACGTATCAGTGAGTATACTAATTTCTCCTTGTTGTTGAAGCTCTTCAGGGTTCTCTTGAAGTGTGCTTTCCATCATGGAATCCCTGATTTGCTGTGCATAATCCTCCTGGACCTTATTTTTGCCTTTATGTCCTGCCATACTAGTGCAGTCTTGCAGTACCCCCTATCAGTAAAACGGCTATAACTTTGGCTAGGAAACTCCGATTTCAGAACTTTTTTGTGCGAATTGAAGCTAACAATGCCCTCTTCGAGATGAGCTATAGCATGCTATAACAGGTTTAGGACAGAAAATTCTGTAGCTGAATTTCAGAGTCTGAACTGTCCAGTCCTACACCCTGTTTAGACCTGTAAGTGCCCTGTTTTGACCCTGTAATGCAAGAGAGTAACCTCAAATGGCTACCAAACCCTGCAAAGGGGTATATAGGACCTGTGAGTACCCTGTAGTACCTGCACCTGTGCTCCAACAATGAAGGGTGTACGTGTATCCACTTGTAAATACCCTGTAAGTAACCTATAAATTCCCTGTTTTACCCTATTTTAGTCCTATAGGTACTTGAGTCCTTGGAAAGTCTTCAATCATCAATCCTCCACTCGTTGTACCTGTGTGAGGGATAAAACGGCATGACAGGCTCCCTACACGGGCTCCGAATCACCGGGAGGTGGGCAAAGTTCCCCCCGGGTCAGTTGGTTGCACCCCTTCGAGATCTTCGATAGTGAGGGAGGGTCACCTCTCTTTTTTCCCACTATCTCCCCCGGCATCCACCTTTTTCCTCGGTAGGAATATCAACATGGCAGAGGCTAGTGTGCTAAGCAATCAGCATGATATGAATTCAAAAATATCCATTCAGCCTTTCATGAGATGCAATTGATTGAGAAAAGAAAACTTGAGATGGGAGAAGGGTTTTACCTATGCAATTCAGTGACTCACTGATTGCTAGTACTTACCCTTTTACAATTTTCCAATTTAGGCAAAAGAGAATCAACCAATCAATTGGATTAGAGTAAACAAAGGCACCAATCAATGTATTCAGTCAATAAGATTCAAGTGTTATACTGAAATCTCAGATTGAGGCCTTTAATTCACTGATTGAAGCTAATATGTATTAGGCAAGCATTGCATTCATGAATAGATGGATTTAAGTAAAGGTTGGCTGAGAATTTGATGAAAATGTTCAATTCTTTAATGTCTCAGTGCGAGAGATTAAAAATTGAAGAGAAATACCTTGACATGGCTGAAAATGACTTGCCAAATGCTTGATAGGGCTCCCGGTTGTCCAATGTTAGCAAAATATTCCATAAAGCTTGCTTATCTGATGGTTGAGACCAATCTTGAAGCTTCAAATGCTTGAAATTGAAGCATTAAACCCGTTTCCCCCAAATTTTTTTGCTCCATAGAAGCTCTTGATCCTCAATCTTTAGCCATCTTGTGCTTAATCCTTGCAATTTGTTGAAGAATCCTTGCTGAAATGATTCCACGGGCCAAAAGGATGAAGAATCTTCAAGAAATTGTCAAGAATTGGAAGCTTGGGCTGAAGCTTTCATGGCTGCCCATGGACTGTTCACCTAGGGTTCAAGAGGAGCTGAGGAATCTTTAAATGTGGCTGAGAATCTCAATATGGCTGAAGATTTATGCTTGGAATGGATCAAGAAGAGTGCCAAGGCTGAGAGGAAGCAAGCTGAAGCAGGGCAGGGCTGGAATCAGCCCGAAAATTGCGCCGCAATTTTCGGGGCTGCTTTTGGCCTGAATGTTGGCCCAATCTTGAATAATCTGGTCCTCAACCTGAAGCTCCTGCTGAGTAGGATCTATTCCAAGTGGTTTTTGGTCAAGAAGATCAGAGATGAAAGAGATATGAACAGATCTTTAGGGCTGAACTTCCATGAAACCTACGGGAAACTCCAGGAAAGGGGAAAAAGAAACCCCTCTTTTCAAAGTAACCACAGTTTGTTCCCAAACTAAGCTCGGTTAACCATCCCTTACCCTACTTACCTTCAATTTTGCATAAAATTTGGTGACGTCCAGCCATTTAAGCCTTTACCCGCCATATCTGACCTTGGATATCTCCAGATGTAGTCACTTGCTAACTGTAGTTGTCCTGCAACACTCCACTAGTCATTGTCTTGTACCATTTTTGTCTGAAATTTGTTTTGAAATAGGAAAATGAGACTGAAATTGGGAGAAAATAATGGATCAAAGACTGAAGCTCTGATACCACTTGTCAGAGAGAGAACCAGGGAGAGAGAAAGAGGAGAGAGAAAGACTACAGAGGAGAGAGAAAGACTGCAGGAAGAGAGAGAATAAGAGTGACGAGGAGAGAGAAAGACTAGATTTGGAGAGAGAAAGACAGGAAAGATGAGGAAGCCATAGAAGCTGTGAGCAAGAAGGGAGAGAAAGATTGTAATTGTATTGATATGTCAAAAAGATGTGAAAATTTACAACTTCTCTCCTTATATACCAATGTCTGTGTGACATGGCATATTATCAACATTCTAACTATTCCCAACTTCTTACACTTGTGAAGCGCTTACATCTTTATGAAGCTTTTGTAGAGTCCTTGGTTCTTGGGGACCTTCCGTCATTCACTACGCGTGCATACAATATTGGATTTGTGCACCAACTTTAGCTCTTTGGTATTAACTTAGCATATATCCACTTAATAACAATTGAACATACTTTTGTTAACTTAACATACTAAGTGAACTAAAGTAGTAACTAAATAATTTTTTAAAACTAATCTTTAACTATAACTAAATAATTAAGTAATTAAATAACTATAACTTAATAACAATCAATGCTCTTATAAGGGCGCAAGTGACTTTTTTTCAATAGCAACTCCATGCCCATGGTATATGCATGCACATTATTTTTATATGAAAGCTTCTTGATTTTGGTAGACTCACTCCATATGTTGAAAGTCGATTCAAGTGGTGAAAGCTACACACACACACACACACACACACACACACACACACACACACACACACACACACACACACACACAAATAGATATAGACAACATAAGAACTTCTTATCATTTGATTATGTCTTGGAGAGAAGACAACGGTTCTAACTCAAGAAGAGAAAGAGAAAATAGAGGTTGCCATAATCATATACTTATGTCTTGAAAGAAGACAAGTTGTGAAAAAAGGAGAGATAATCGAAGTTGGTATCATCATAAGCTTAGGTCTCAAAAGAAGATGAGTTTTCCTTGTAAAAGTGAGCCCCATTGAATCTACGCTTTGATGTTGATATCAGCTAGGCAAAATCCAAATTTCTATCACCAACTTTTAAATCAATATTATCATGGCACACAAGTTTTAGTTTTACCAAAGAAATTGCCCATTATATCTAAAGTATCAAATAGGTTTCAAACTCAAAGATTATGGGAAGGTCAAAATCCTTCTTCTATAGATTAAAGGGTGAAGAACTTAACTATTTTTGAAGAGAACATCATCTCTTCTACAAAAAAGCCACTTTGACAAGAAGATGCTCTACGAGAATGATGCCATTGTGAGTGCTAGTGACAATAACATTACTTCTCCAAAAATATTGTTGCCACTAGGCACAATGCTGTCGAACAATTCCAGCCCACCATCTCTATTCCATAAGAACCATCATCTTTAATGTAATGGAAACCTTTTAACTTAGTTGCTCAGCTCTAGCATCAGTGCCAAGGGTATGTCGACACCTGCGGGGGATTCTTAAAGTACTTTTTGACTTGTCTCTCTTGGTAGAGGATGCATTTGGGGAAGGATGGTAGCACATGAAAGCCATGTGCAAGGCACACCTCCAATTGGGTGCTTGCATTGATATACTTCCACAACATCATCATCAATGTCATGTGCACCAACATGCACGAGTTCAGCTTGGATGCTAGGATCCAGGGCCTTGCTGTTTCGAAGCTAGTTGTAATGGCCATACAGAAGCCACACCATACAATAGATATGTCTCCAAAGATGTTTGAAATTGCCATTCTTCTTTGAGTAGGTCCTTCACAAAGGTTTGCAAATCCAATTTGTGATCATTTGAACTATATGTGCCTTTGTTGAGGGTGCTCATGCTGAACTAGTGTAAGATATTAAAAAAACACAAGGTCCATGCACATAGTAATTTTGATGATGGGATCAAGGATGGACGAAGCAAGTTAGAGGGCCTAAAGGAAAACAATGATTTAATAATACTCAAGAGAAATAGAAAAAAGATAAGTAATGAGGTAGAGATGGCAAAATTGTCACAATGGGGAGGCACTACATGGGAAAAAAGGATTCCTTACAATCATGTGGATGCATGAGGGAGTGCTTCCTTTGAGGTCGATAAGAAACATTGCAATCAAGGAAGGACAACTTTAATTAGATTGCATGTTTGTGAACATATTTCTTTTGAGGTAGTTGAGGGTGTGCAATCTACACTTTGTATCAAAGCACCATGCCATGCACGTGCGCACGCGCACGCGCGCGCGCGCGCACGCACACACACACACACACACACACACACACACACACACACACACACACACACACACACACACACACACACACACACACACACACACACACACACACACACACGCACGTACCCACACACCCACACACACACACACACACACACACACACACACACACACACACACACACACACACACACACACACACACACACACACACACACACACACACACACACACACACACACACACACACACACACACACACACACACACACACACACACACACACACACACACACACACACACACACACACACACACACACACACACACACACACACACACACACACACACACACACCCACGCACGCACACACACCCACGCACGCACCCACCCCCATGCACGCACGCACGCACACGCACACGCACACGCACACGCACGCACACACACACACACACACACACACACACACACACACACACACAGAGAGAGAGAGAGAGAGAGAGAGAGAGAGAGAGAGAGAGAGAGAGAGAGAGAGAGAGAGAGAGAGAGAGAGAGAGAGAGAGCCATAAGGCTATCTAACTTCGGAAAATTTTTACTTCAAAAGTTTCAACTTTCATAATGAGTTCCATTACAGCTTTTGGTTTAGACAAACAACTTCTCAAGTGAGAGGCCATAAGGATATATGACTTTAGAGAATTTTACTTCAAAAGTTTCAACTATCATAATGAGTTCCATTGCAGCTTTTGGTCTAGAGATATCACTACTCAAGCAAATTGTGTATGTAATGTATTTAGATGGACGTTTCCACAAAAATTTGAGCCATTCTTTTTCATTGGAAGGATGCAGATTCAAATCATGGATATAGTAATTCCAAAAATAAAGAAGCATCTAGGATGCAAGCTTATTGTGGCCTTTTATTTGTTTGGGTTTTATATGTGTTGTTTACTCGAGCAACTTGATTGTGATGATCTTTTATAAGGATTGTGTTTTGTATTTCCTGGAAAGAGAATCCAAAGTAAAGTCCCATTGAATCTATGCTGAGACAAAGAAAGATGCAACATAAGTGTAATGTTCCAAATATAATTGGTACAAGATATGTAAATACCAAACTTACAATAGAGCCAAGACAATTGAGAGAAGCTTGAAAAAGTAGTTCAACCCTCTCCTTCTTGAAGTTTTTTTAAATAAAATCACTTTTTTTTCTTTGCCTTTGTCAAATTAGATTGCAAAGACATGTAGAGTGAATAGAAAAATCCATGTTAGTGAAAATCACTACTACTTTATTAGTTCTAGGTTATAGAATACATGCACATTGAGAGAGAGAGGCTACAAATCAAAGTTACATGTGTATAAGGTGATACTCTACTTTAGTGTGCTTCATACTCAACCTTTGAAGATATTTTTCTTTGCATCAAGAGGATATTTTGATGATTGACACCAATCCAAGGTATATTATCAAGTCAACAATCTTTGATAAGAGAGCCATTATCTCTTTTATTTTTTGGTGTACCTTCTTGGAGCATATTGTTAGGAATAAAACTACCCCTTTTGCTTCGTATTCAACCTTTGAAGAGATTATTCTTCACATTAGGAGGACTTGTTGATGGTTGACCCTAATCCAAGGTGTATTATCAATTCAATAAAGATATGTGATATGAAAGTTATTTTTGGTCTACCTTCTTGGATCCCAATAGGAGCCTAGATGGGTGGATTACTAATATATCTCATGTTTAATGTGCATTCAAGGGCTATTGTAAAAGCCCTTTATATGGCATATTGTCATGAATAAAATGACCCCTTTTTCTTCATAGGCTCTTTTTTCATGAGGTCTTTCCTTGAGAGCATGATTATTCTTGACCTTGTGAGGTTTTGCCTTTGCTATCTCTTAGAGCTAGTGATTTACATTTTCTTCCTTTCTATTGGGTTACAAGGTATGCCTTGGGCTTATGTTTATATATCTATCTATTATGTTGTTTCTTATTCCATACACATATAAAGTGATGAAAAACTCAAAGAATAGGTGGAGGATTCATGCTTTGTTTTGATATATCTAGATGACCACCTTTGTGGCTCCAACATTTTGGAGCTCTACTTGACAATTTACTTGCAAATCCATAACCCCAAAACCAACAGGTTATAGTCAACAACCTAAGAGCAGTCCATTAGAGGACCACCTTTTCACGTATCTCCTTTTTAAAGCTTTAAAATTTTTTCCAAAGGCAAAAAACTATTTTAGGTAATCTTTACACCTTCGTAGGAAAAACTTTATGGATCATAAACATAAAAAGACCACAAAAGTGCCTCCTTGTCCATGTGAGATGCACTTGAGTGTGAGACCACTTGATAAGACTCACAATGTAAGTTTGAGATGCACAAATCATTCGAATAATTGTGAGTGCATGGAGATAACTCCCTTAAAGTCACTACACAAGAGCAATTGTCTTCCCATGTCCTCATTGCATGAGAGGAAATGCCTTACTACCTTCTCATCATTCTTATCATCATGCGAGAGTAAGGACAACTAGATTTGTAAGTAAAATAGTGTAAAAGCAACCATAGGCCATGCCATTATCTAAGATTGTCCTCAAAATATAAAAATATTTTCCCTTTTATTGTCACCATTATTTTCATAAAAATACTACTCTTAGCCAAAAGGTCTTAATTTTCCCTGTAACATGCTAGAGAGAGAGAGAGAGAGAGAGAGAGAGAGAGAGAGAGAGAGAGAGAGAGAGAGAGAGAGAGAGAGAGAGAGAGAGAGAGAGAGAGAGAGAGAGAGAGAGAGAGAGAGAGAGAGAGAGAGAGAGAGAGAGAGAGAGAGAGAATGCTCACTACCATAGCCTCTAGGCCATCATCTTCTAGGCCATGTGCTCACCTCCATAGCCTCTATGACATCATCTTCTTGTTTCCCCCATCTATTCAAGTATGCATCTCTCACTCTCTTGTTCTTTTCAGAAGCTTGGAATGTTGAATGCTCAAAGTTCATTTACTTTGGTTCTTTTTCTTATCTTGTGCTAAGAAGCATAGTATTTGCATGAGGTGTCCCAAATAATGAGCAAAGTAGAATGACCAAGGAGAAGAATGAGTAACATCACTTTTTTATAAGTTAGTACACAATCTGATAAAAAAGAGGATGTCAATGTAGAATTCTCTCACGATCTCTTTCACTTCATGATTATGCAATGAGAAACACATGTGAGCTTCAAGCCACATCCTCAATCTAGCTATTCTTTACACAAAGAAGAGCTAAGATGTGATGGAATCAATATCTTGTCAAGATCCATTGAAACACAAAAATTCCCTCTTTGGAGGAAACCTCAAAGCAAAGGTATAGTGCCACATGCCAAGTGCAATCCCTCCATTGCAACAAAGAAGCTCCATGTAGCATATTACTAAGATGTGGCTTCTTATATGTGCCCCCAAACATCCACGCCCATTAGAAAGGAAAGAACATCAATGTATCATCCCTTGCTATTAGGAGCTGAGTGTGGTACAATATGGAGTTCATGGAGTTGAGCCAAAGTACTTGAAATAGAGGAAAGTTAGAATCCAAATAGAGGGGAGCTTACATCCACATTTTGAAACAAAGAACAACATAGAAGTCAAACATCATATTGCAATGAGAAAATAAAAAACACATCCCCACATATGAGTGGAATGTTGTTAGATTAAAAGCTTTCAATGTCTTTGTCACACTTGTCTTAGCACTTGCTAGATCAATGTAACCATACATGCAACATGAGAGCACACTGCTAGATTTTCATACCATATATGTGTGCATACATCTCTATCCTTCCTAGATATGGACCTAGAAAATAAGATTGTAGTAAATAAAGACATGGCTTATCAAGCATTTTGTAAGAAGCTATTGAGAAATCTTGCCACTTGAGGTTGGTGACATAAGCAACAACCACCAATAATCTGATAGTGAAGCCACAACTAAAGATATTATATCATAATGTATATGGTTTTTGGAAAGTCTACCCATAATTGGATGTGATGTGGACCCGTAGAGTGGGCCAATAAATGGAAGATTTAAAAAAAAAACCATCTCCTTAGCCCAACCCATACATTTGCGAGTATAAATGTACTCTCTACCCTTAGGGCAATGAGAATTAAAGGGCTCATAAATGTGCATGTACACATGGTTCTTCATCCCAATTGAAAAGTCTCTCCGAATTGCAATGAGATTGCAATATAATCACCCACAATCGTCAAACATGGATGATAACTCCACTAGGTGACATGAAATCCTCCACCTATTTATCAACAAAGCTAAAAGTGCTTGTCTTGTTAGCCACATGAGTGCTGCCACCATCACGTGTTATCAAGAAGCTCCACAACCTTACCCTCACAAAGAAGGAAAATGAAGAACCCACACAATACTTGAGAGTTTTAGTTGCTTGAAACAAAGTCCTCTCATCATTGGGGGTATTCTTCTTATAATGTGGATCCTTTCCCTTATGTCCATGATTCACAAGTATTGATTGTGCTTGAAATAAGATTAAATAGAATTGAGAATAAAAAAAGGAACCCTAACATGTCTTCCCAAATGAGAGAGACTATATTTAATAGTAGCACAATGACATCCAATCTATAGCATATTAATTTCCTTTATAGCTCAATGTCTATATCTCATCTTGCTATCTAGAATCATCTTGTTACAACTAAGTAGCCATACCTCTTTCCCTCTCCAAAAACTCCCCTATGCTCATATCCATGGACAATTTTCAATCTTCCACTTTGAGAGAAAGTGCATATCGAGGGTATACATTGTTGCAACTTTGTTGATGAGTGAGACCAATAATGCCTTACAAGTTATCAAAAGGGAAGGCAAAATCCACCCTCCCTGAAGAACAAGAAAAAATTGCCACACAAAAAGAGAGCACAAAGCGGTTCCCCAAAGAAATAGAAACAAAAAGTAATATCCCAATGAAATATTTGATAAAGACAACAACATTTCTTACCTATACACAACTCTATATGCAACCATCTCAATCAAGTCAAACATTGTTAACTTCTTGAGCTTGACATTCTTCTCCCTTATCTCAAGTCACATAATGGAAGGAAAAAAAGGTTTCGTCTTCTGAGTGTAAACTTGACCAAAATACATTTGCAAAGAGTGTTTTGTAAACATGAGAACATGTTATGTAACTATTATGTAATTTAACTCAAAAAAAGAATCTGCATTTAAAATAGGTAAATTAATATGTGAAAATTTCTGGACAAGTGATTTCATAAATGAAATGCGGATTCTTAACGTATTTGCACACTTATATATTGTTAAATGCAAGAGAAATTAATAATTTAACCCATAACATTAAAAAAAGAAAAAAAGAACACATTTTAAAAATGGGACATTTAGCATTAAAACAAAAAAATATTGGCATAGACACATTTACCTAAAAAAATTAGCCACTCTACAATTTTATAGCGTATTAATTTGACATTGAGAGCACATTAGGTCTCATTGCAAACAAGAAACATGGAGAAAAGCACTTCTGGGACAATACAATAATGGGAGAAGGGAATAAAATTAAGAGTGAAAAAGAAATTTGAATCTAGCTTTTTAAGTGAACGTAGGAAGGTGAAAAGAAAGTATGCTTTTTATGGAGAAGGCATGTTGATGAACTAGGGTAACTTAAAAATAAGATACCAAAAAGACCATGCAAGAGAGAAACACATGCCATGCTCTTCTTCCCTAAACATCTATTTATATGTTCCCTAATTGGCAAGAAACCATGGATTTGAATCTTCATGAGATAGGCTAAGATATTGGAGGATCTTAATCTTTGAGATGTGAGGATTTCGGCCATTCGAAGCTTCATGATTTTGTGCTCTCCACATTATCTTCTTAGAATTTCCCTGTTGGCACCTATTTGCTCATTTCTCTCTCTCTTTCTTAGGAAACATGAATTGTAACAACACTGTTAAGTCTCTTCACACTATGCTACAACCCTGTGCCACTCCTTGGGGTTTCCTTCTTTATTTTGAGCACTATTATTGGAAGAGGGTTGATTTTTGGGATCTAATTGTGTTGATGGCTTTTCAAAAGCCATTGGCTTCGCTTTTGGACTATCTACTACATTGGTGCATTGTATTTAAGGTGGACTCAAATGACTTTTGTGAATTGATTGGCTCATTGGTCTCTACCTTACTAGCTCAATCTTCTCACTAGTTTTGAATCTAAGAAAAATTTGATTTGTGTCTCAATATTGTTCTTTGTTTCTTTGCTTTTAGTGAGATTTGGGTTGTGATCAGTGGAGGTGGTGGTGATGGAAGTTTTTTGGGCAACTAGATCCATCAATTTTCCACATAGTACCCTTGAGTTGAGCACATAACAATACTTTGGAAACCCATCACAACATTGTGCCGAGTCTCTATTGATGTTTGTGTTGGTACTTCCAAGATCTCCATCTTTATTTATATGGTGGTCTTTTTCTAACACTTTTTGAGGTTGTGATAAGTGCTTTTTCGCTTGTGTTCTCAATAGTTCCTTAAGAACCTCATTATGGTTCTCACTAGGGTTTCTTTTCTACTTAGAGACACATCTCTTGCCCTTGTTATGAGAATTGGAAACTTGGTTTCCTTTAATAAAAGCCATGGTTATCTTGACACTTGGGTAGGGTCAAGTGTGTCACTGTGCTTTGTAGTCTACTTCACATTTGGTTACATGATTGAAAGGTCTTCCAAGCATGACTTCCTTCCCTACATCTTCAAGATTTGGAAGCACATAAAACATGGTAGGCAAGCTTTCCATTTCTAAGGTCATTAATATTTTGCATTTTCTTAGGAAAAAATATGGAGATCCCCCCATATGGGTTGATTTCATATCAAGCATTGGGACAAGTTTGGGGGTTTTTCGATTGTGGTCCATGCATCGTGGCAAGGATAGTATAATTTGCTTATTCATCTCGATGAGAGCCTCAATGTATGAGATAAACTCTACACCTTTTGGATTGATGGTTATAGCCTTGACCATTTGAATTGAGATTTAACATCCATTGAATCAATTCCGTGTGTACTTAGATGCCTAATGCATAGGGAAATCTTGATACATGTGAGTAATGCCATCCTTAGTACACAATTAAGCACAATTAAGTGTTGGTATTGCCATCGACTAGGGCATAAGCCAAATGATTGTCCCGAAAAGCAAGACCCTTAGATTTGGGATTACCAGTACTACCCAATTAAGGAATGCTTGCTCCTAAAGTTGAAACCAACCCATCAAGAATACCTAAGCTCCTTTGCCCCATCATAACCTTGTAGCAACCCTCCTACACATTTGAAAGAAGAGCCATATGATAAGAAGAAATACATGAATCCTCACATAGCATATGATAAATAAGGTAAGTTAATCCTCATAGATCATTAACCCTATCTCAATCATGATGCTAGGATGTGAGAGAGAAAAAGGAGCAAACTATTGTAGACACCAACAGGGTTGGGATAACTTTCGGGATTTTACCATTTTTAACACCTCCTATTGCTCCTTTCTTATATCAACCACCATAAGGTATTGTGTTTTTCTCACCTAAGGTCTTATCTCAAATCAACTAAGGGTATTGTTGGTTATTTATGGATTTCTTATATGTACTTCTCTTCTTGTCTAGGTTATCAATGCAAATTGCTTCATGAAGTATATAATTGATGTTGAAGTGATTAAGACCCAAGTTTTCTACCATGGTCTCGTATATATTTTCATCACAGATGCCCTTGATGAAAGCTTTTATTGGGGCCAAGAGGCTCCCTATCTTTGAGACATCACATGCTCTTCTCTTCTTGCAACTCAATATTCATCAGCCAAATGATGAGATTATCATTATAATTGGCCTTTGCAAAGAATTTAATGAAGAGATCCTTGAGCAGTGTGAATGAGGCTTTCTTTGTGGCATCAACCTTGGTGAACTAGGTTCATCCCTTTTCTCCTAAGCACAATCAAAATGTTTGTGCATGCTTAGCATCACCCATATTGTTTTTCACTTTGTAGACTTACTCAAATTGTTCAACAAAGCTATAAGGGCCATTTTTGGCCTAATATCTATGTATCCTTGATTATTATTTCCTAGTATGTTTCTCATTCTTGTTAAGAGGGTATGAGCAATGTGAGTGCCTTCCTATAACATGTAATTTTGAAGCATTTGAAATTTAACTATTCTCTTGAAACATGCATGCATGGTATATATGAAAAACAAATGTGTCCATGAATATTCATTCATGCATGTAATCAATCATGATCTTTTTTGTCTTCCATACATGGCACATGCATTCTTGCATGTAATCATTGCATAGATCCAAGATATGATCATGAGTTTGAATCTAAAATGTCTTGCTAGCATGAATCTTATCACAGTGTATATCAATATGGAATTTGATCTTTTCGATGCATCAATCTAAAATTTTAAAATCATCTAATCAATCTTTTTTCTTGCATGTGATCAAATGGAAAATTTTAAAGCTATCTTTTATGGTTTGTGATGCATTACTAATCATAAATACATGAAGCAATGCATATGCATTTTTGCATGTAATAATTCCATATTTTTTACGCAACCTCTTTTCTTACATGTGATCAAATTAAAATTTTCAAAGCTATATTTTATTCTTTGCAATGCATTGCTGACCATATGCACTACCACTCATTAAAGCATTTTCACGACATGATAATTTCCTATTGTGTAATTAGAACAATGATCATTTTATACCATTCAAAATTATGAGATAGGATGTAAATTTTTTGTAATTATTAGATAAGCATGGTAATTGGAATAGTTTAAGATACAATTCTTGTGTAAATCTTTGACAAGCTTGTAAGAAGAAGGGAAAGATTGATACAAAGTTCTCTAAATTCTTTTAGAAATGCTGTCTTCTATGCTTGTTTGCTTCCCTTCATGTATCTTGGGCTATCCAATAGAGGAGGGTCTTGGGATAGATAATGGCATACCATTTACAAATATGGAGGAGCACATATAAGATGACACATCCACAATAATGGATGAGATCATATATGAGTAGATTTGGCCATCTGGGCGCGGCAGGGACAATAGCAATAGCTAGCCTCTGGTTAGCAGATGACTCCAAGGCCTCAAACACTAATCCATGGTATGCTAGGGAGACTTTGGCCTTGATCATCACCAAGATAGATTTGGACAATATGTGATAGAGATGGGACACCTACCAACCCACATTTGAACTACTAGTCATGGATGGGACTTTATTGCCAAGCAGTGCACATAGTTTAATGTTTGTAGAACTAGCAAGTAATGTAAAACACAATGGAACATAGTCCACAAGGAATGGAAAATAATATGTGACTATGAAAAGTAGATTTCCTTTCATAATCTCTCATACTAAAAAATGGCTTCTTGAGAGAAGAATTCATGATGTTTTTGGTCTCTTTCAACCTATGAATTTATGATATAATACAATAGAGAGTGGAACAGGGGGTGCATGTGTAGTCAATCCAGCGGATCATGTCATTGACACCTCATTAGACCCCTTGGTTGCAATAGGTTATTTTTTCTTCCTTAAAGGATATTACATCCTAATGGCTATCTTTGTGAAAAATATTACATCCTATTGACATGTTATGGGTTTGGTGAATGGATTTCCATTAGGGCTGAAAACGCTTCAAAAAATGCATTTTGTTAATCACGGGATTAAGAAAAGGGCCAAAGAGAGTTTTGCACGTGTGCAAGAATATGGTATTCTTGTCTCCTCTTTTTTGGAGATAGTAGAGTCCACTTCGTGATTCTCTCCTCCTTTTTAGCCAAAATCTCCAATGTTTGACATGTTTTGGTAGTCCCGAAGTCCTTATTTACTTATAAAATTTGACAAATGACATAATAAAGTTGCTGTGAAGTTAATGATGTTTTTTTTGAAAGTCGAGAACTTTTTGGCGCCCAATATATTTTCATTAGTCTTCTTAATATTCCTTTTTAGTTCATTCACCTTTCTCAGTGAGCTTCTTTCTCTACTTTTTAGTTCATTCATCTTTCTCGATGAGCTTCTTTCTCTGCGAATTTAATTTAAGTATGGCATTCAGAAGGCGCTCTTCTCGTTTAGTAGACTCTTGCACTTTCTATAGCCATAGAGTTGATGAAAATTGGGAGCCAAATATCTTTAGTATAAACGATTAGGTTGCCATGCTGCCCTCTTGCAAGGACTCTCACAAGGTGAAAAGAAAAAAATGAGAGGATATTAAACATCACTGGAAGGGACGTATCATTTCTTTCAAAATTATGCATGAAGGGTGGTTTATCAAACTGCAACATGTTTGCATGGTGAAGGATATCCACTTGCCTCCAAACGAGCATGTTTCGCAGCAAACACATTGTAAGACTTGAGTTGATAACGTTTTTTTTTTTTCATTTAAGCAAATACTAATAATGAATTCTTGGTTGTAGATATATTTCTATCAACAAGTACGGAATGGCAACCTATGGAAAGCTTAAGTGGAACCTTCCATGCGATTCATAAGGTGTTCACAGACATTATCTATGCTGATAAGATTGTGGGTTTTTTTATAATGCATGTTTCATGCCTTTATGGAGGGGGAATCGAAATCAACTAGTGTGATTACCCTATCCAAAATCAACTCAATACATTGCTCCCTTATCCACTGCATATATGAGTTAGGGTAATCTTAGCACTACGAGAAAAAATGTAACAAGTTGGTAAACTAAAAAAGGGTCCTTAAAAAAACCAACAATATGAAAGAGACTTACATTCACTCCATCTGTCTTGAGTATCTTTGAATCTATTGTCCTGCAGACATTTGAAAAGCACTCTCTTTCCACAAGTATATGTATGACTTTGTGACTTTGCGATGATACTTCTTGTTAGAGAGAGTTATATGGTTTTCTAGGATTAACAATATCCTCATATGTGGTGTCCAAGAAGGTAGTCATGAGCCTGCCAGCACTTCAAATGGAAACATGTAACTAAAATAGACAATCAAATAAAATAAATAATTAACCAAGAAGCAAGCAGTATTCCATTCAACCGACATTCTTCCTTGGCCATGGATACCACTTAGAGAGTTCATGAGGATAATTTCTCTGGTGAGTGTATCCGATGTAATGAAAAAAAATATGGTAGTTGTGATGGAATCAAAAGATTTGAAAGACATTGCTATATTTGAACCAAATCTCGAAAAAAATTCAATTGATAAAACAATGGATCAACAATACACATAATTTTAGAGATTTATTGGCTAAGAGATGCAATCAATGTCCTAAAGCTAATAGCAAAAATAAAGGTGTGTTATTTGCAATCAATAGTACAATTATTCTATTTACTAAAAATTTTTAGAGTAAAAATGCCTTACCTTATGCAATAATAAACTACAGAATCTAACAATTAAATATCCTTTTTACAACTAGCATGGACTTGTCCTCATGAGATATGCTAAGATAGTCCTCTTCCTCAGAAGTGCAAGAAACATTGATAACCATTTGCCCATACACCTCACCCATTCTCTTATAATTAACAGGTCCAAATACATCGATTTTTCTCTTGCAAACATCATCCTCGTCCTAAAGAGAAAGAATCGCTGCAAGCTACCATTTCTTTTGCAGGCAAGCTACCATTTCTTTTGCAAGCGAGTTTTAGTCAACATTCTTGAAAATCTATCAAAAATATCCTTGATTTGTTGGCTAATCAAGCACTCTAGGGGAGATTGGAACCTTGGCAGTTGTTTGCTTTGTCCTTGTTATTACTACTACATGAGAAAATGATAGGAAGAGTAATAAAGAATATGAACTTCCTTGAGAAGAAGAGGATCTAGATTGATTTGATCCTCGAACATCCCATTTTTGCGCCGTATCAGATATGCTATTTTTGGGTTTTTTTTAAATTTTTGGTCATTTTTAGGCCATTTTTTGCTAAAAAATAGTTTTAAAATAGCAAATGAGCTCAAAAAAATATTAAAAAATTTCTAAATTTTTTAAAGAGCCTTATAGACTTATGGAATTTGTTTGAGTTTTTTTGATGGGTTTAAGGTCTCACAAAAAATAAGTCATTAGAAGGGGGGTGTACTTTGCACACACATGTTTACTCCTTCATGATACGGAGCGAGGAGGATCCCTACGGAGATTTTGTTGTGCCACTCTCGTGCTATATCAAGTCATCCACGATACAGAGTGAGAAGTATAGTACCAAACATTATGCTTTGCCACGCTCGTGCCGTATGAGGAGTTGCTCCACGATACAACGCGAATAGGACCCTGCGAAAATTTGGCTTTGCTGCTTTCGCATCATATCAACTTATCCTCTCCATGTCGTATCGACCATACCATCGAGTAGTTTTTTTTTACTCTTCTTGTCATATTCTTAGGTGTAACAATGATGACAAGGACAAAGCAGACAATTGTCAAGGTTCCAATCTCCCCTAGAGTACTTGATCAACCAACAAATCAATCTAGATCCTCTTCTGCTCAAGGAAGTTCATGTTATTTATTTATCTAACTTCATTGACTTGTCAAAAGTTCATGTTATTTCATGTAGAGAACTTTGTATAACATCATATAATACTCTTTAAACTATTTTTAAAAAATAAATAAGATCATGAATGCTATAGAGTAAAGGAGATCTATAATCACAAAGATTATTTTGATCGTCATTTTTTTTGTGAAATTGAGATATATTACATTTGAAAAAAGATATACAAGGATAAAGCATCAATAATGTAGTGATGCTTTCAATTATAAAATCAATTTGCATTAGAATCAGAGTTCTGAGAGAAAGAAATAGAGTCAAGTCCTTTCTATTTCTTCTTACAAATCAAGGGAAGAGATCTTAAGAGATTTGCTAGGATATGATAGCATGAGTAGTATCATCCCATGACATCAAGCCACCATTTAGGTATTGAAATCTGATAGTGCTAATAAGAATCACAATTGAGGATATTGAAACTTGAAACCCCATAGTGCTAATCATAGTTGAGGGTATGATGAGAAAAAGACTCCCAAGAGCTAATATCAAGTAAGAAGCTGTATTCTTCATATTCTTCGAAGCATCCTGCACACATAAAATCATCTTAGTCCTAAAGTTGATATGATACACAATATCACTAATACTTCTATCTATTACTTGTTTAATGTTTTTTATATTTTAAGAGACAAAATTGAATAATAAACATTTTTAATCTATTACTAGGTAAATTTTTTTATCTCCCAAAAATCAAAGTACTTCCTTTCTTCTAATTATAATATATTATCCTTGTCTTATCCATTAGTGCTTGCTAAAAAGTTGATATTACAACAATGTATAATGAAGATATTCTATTTTCAAGTGCCAAGATCAAGGTGAAAATTTTCACTTTCTATTCTATTAGCTTAAGGATTATCCTTAGTATATCTATCCCTACCAATTTGTATCAACACCATGGGACTCTTTTACCCATTTTCTTATGAATCAAATTGAAGAGATTGAAGAAAAAGCTTGGATTTAGTTGAAACAAAATCTTATAGAATGGATGTCTTAGGGGTTGAAGTAAAGATGCGGCTTGGATGTCCCAACCTAGTTGGGTTTGCTGAAAACTAACGAGATGATCTCATCTTAGGTCCATGGAGGGCCATATCTCTATAGCTCAATCGGCAAGTAAGTGGTATTGATCCTATGTGTAGAGACTCTTTTGATTGTTGATCACCTTCTCAAGATTTTGTGAAAGGAGACGAAGGGAGACCAATGCACGCTGCTGGTAAGAACCAAACGTGATTTTGGTGAGAAATTTTATGACAGAGTAAAATCTGCTTTAAGAACTAAGAAACAAAGTGAAGAGGAGAGAACGATGATTCAAATGAATGCAGACGAAAAAAGAAGCGTGATTTTGGTGGGAAACGTGATAGTAGAATATTCAAAAAGAAAGAATAATCGTCGAAAAGTGACCTCTGACATGAGTTAACGTCCTTAGGCATTTAATGGCTAACCTCTTAAATGAATAATAAATTCTCTCATTAATCAAATCTGAATGGCTAAATTTGGAGGGTTCATTATTTTAAAATCTCAACTAATTAGTAACTTAATCATTTTCTTACAAGTGCCATTTTTGAAATGTTTTTGGCCCTAATGCTAGGCACATCGATAGGTGATGATGTAGGCATTCACACTGAGAATGGGCTAGGAGGTCATGGAGATGGAGGAGAAGATGTAACAAAGCAGCTGATGGAGAAGTTTGTAGATTGAGGGAAGGTGAGTAGCATGCGAGTGAGAGTAGTGCAAGACACTTTGACTAGCCAAAGGGAGCATTCCAATCATCAAGTTGAGAACAATAAGGTTTGTTGGCAAAGTAGAAGAGAGGCTAACAAGGTGACGCTTGAGCTTGCAACCTCTATTCGATTTCTATATGAGGGCACTACATCCAAATCTCACAAATAGAGTCCATAGCTCTAAGTTTTTTTTTTTTTGGAAACATATATGTCTTGTATCTTTGAGGATTGAATTTAAATGCTATCACAATGTTAGAACTCACCATTGAACTAGGTTTACTTCCTTTGAGAAAATTTGAGCTATTGTACCTCGCTTTTGCATCGGAGATAGACTAAGCATAATTCATGTAAGAAATTTACACAATATTTATAAAGTACGCTTGCTTGGGATGTTCAATTGGAAATAATTGACATGTTTTTAGTATCAAACGTTGCATCATGTACACAAGTACTCAACACATTCTGAAGAAAGACTTTGAAAAGAAAAACAAAGTACCAGATACCAAGGCCATCTACCACTACAAGGGAAGGGGGGAATAGCGATGTCGGTTTTCAACAAAAATTAGTGGCGCTACTATTTGTGTCGCTATTGGTGTCGCAAATGCGACACAAATAACGATGCAAATAGTGGCAATACTCAAACAAAAAAAATGCGGCCGAAACCCGAACGTGGCATTTTGCAAAAGAGTTTTTTGCGAAAGAGAGAGAAAAAGATCAGAGAGTGAAAGAGGGTGGGAGAGGGAGAGAAAGAGAGAAAGAGAAGTAGAGAGAGCTTCTCCCTGCCATCGCCGCCGCCGCCGTGCTACCATTCACGAAGAAGAGGAGGAAGTGTACGATGGGCGAAGAGGAGCCGTCGTGAAGAGGAGATAAAGAATCCATCTTCGAGTCTTTGCGGTAAGTACGTTGCTCCCTCTTGCTTTGTTCTTGTTCTTTATCCTTTTCTTTTGTTATTTTTTGTTGAGAATGAGGTGCATTGAGGGAGAAAGAGAGGAAATGAGAGAGGGAGAAGAAGAAAAGAAATGAAAGAAAGAACGAGGGAGAGAGGGAATAAATATAAAACATAATAAAGAAAGAGAGAAAGAGAGAGAGAGAGGGAGGGAGGGAGGGAGAGAGGAGAATGAACAAGAAAATATGAGGGGGTAGAGAAAAAAAAAAGAGACCGTAGTCATGCAAGAGGACATTTCATGATTAAAAGCTTGGTGAAAGAAACTCCCTACACCTTGACACATCACAAGGGCCATTGCACTTGAGAAGGAGTAACCAAGTCTTCACTAATGGGAAGCTCAACTTAACTCACTTGTTTCGACACCTTTAGGAGTGTTTTCAAAGTGTTAGGTGGAGGCAAAAGAGATTATGCCAACACTTTTGATATGCTTACTTTCAAAGTAAGTGCTAAAGGTCCCCTTCATACCTCCAGAAGTGAACTTGAGTAGTCAACCTAAAACTATTCTTAGGCTCACATGGAACTATTTGGTGAGAACAACTTGAGTGGAGGTAGCACTAATAGTGATAGTCAAGCCCTTGGACCTCATGCAGCTAGGTCATCAAAAGTGACTACATCTAAGAGATGACAACCCTAAGAAGACTAGGATCTCACCTTAATTAACCTAAAAAATCACTCACAAGTGATTGGATCATCAAAAAAGGGAGTTCACACATTGTGTAGTGTTGTAAACATTGTGATTGAATGCTTTTTTTCATATGTCATAATTGAATTGGAAGTTTGAGCACCATCATCATGAAGATACTTGCATTTATATTGAATCACATTGATTATGAAAAAAGCCTAGTTGTGTATGGTGCACCTACATACACTTGCAAGTTAGTAAAATTGTAAATTTTTAACAAAGGAACACAAGATACATAAAGAAACAAATCAAAAAAATAAATCACAAAATACATAAAGAAATTTCAAAAATAGAGAGAACAAATATTGACTGACTCTAGAAACCTCTACAATCATAGCTTAGACAAAGAAAAGAGACTGTGAAAAATGGACCTTATCATAAAAAATATTCTTAAGCTTACACACCATGCAACAAAGACCACATCACTAAATGAGCCTTACTAGCCAACAATGAAAAATTAGGCAACAAAGCCTTTTAGCACCTAGCATACGACACATCAAACATATGACAAATTTGGAGAGCAAGAGGTGTCTTCCTCAAAAGCCACCACTTCCTTGCCTAAACTTAGATAAATTATTTGTCATAATGTAGAAAAAATGGAAAACGATGAAGGTCATGATGTTCAAGATCGTGAGGGTATCTTAATCAGTGTGTCTCGTGTCCTTGCTCTCGATGCAAGTTGGCAATCAAATGAAAGCGTCGCTTGTATGTAGGACACGTACAATGCTTTGACAAGTTTCAATTGGAGATCATTGATCAGGCGATCTCAAACTTTGAGCAAATGGTAATAAAAGTGTGTATCAATCATGCATTATATTTGCAAACTAATTAAATATCATATATAAAAACAATGGATATGACTGTAAAATTTATATAGGGAGGTGACATCTCATCCCAAGGAGGAGTGCACCTATTGCGACCAGTTAGAGGAGTTTGTGGACCTGCGATGGATGGAGTGTCCAAGACAATCTACCACTTGGAAGGCACTACCTAGTCTATACCGTCAATACCAGAGGAGACAAAGAGCCTTTTAAACTTTCCTACAATCTTGGAGCGTGAGATGGAGGCAATGATCGATGCATTGATACCCATGAATACTGAGACATCTAATCCTCTTAGAGAGGCATCATACATACCATTATATGATGGGTGCCGAGTATCTCACCTGAAGACGCTACTTGCACTCCTAAGTGTGCATGCAAAATACGGGTGGAGCGATGCGGATGTGACCGAGTTATTCAGGTACCCTTCTATATATGCTTTGTTGATTTCTTTTCGACACCATTATAAAAAACAATTGTACCTTTTCAAGGTGTTTTATGATTTCTTTTCAGGTTGCTAAAGTATCATATATTACCACTTGGAAATACCATGCTGAGTCTCGTGATGATGCACGACATATTTTACGAAAGCTTGGCATGGACTACAACAGCATTCATGAATGTGTCAACGATTGTGTGCTGTTTTGAGGAGAGTACAAGACTATGGAGACATGTCCAAAGTGTGGTGCTTATAGCTATTGACAAGACTTGCAAGGGCAAACCATCCCTCAGAAAGTTCTTAGACACTTTTCACTTATTCTCTGTATATATCACATATTTCGTATGTCGGGCTTGGCGAGCTTGACAAGTGGCATGCGCAGAATAGATCCACATATGGAGTCCAATGAATATCAACGGATTCACGTGCATGGAGCCACATTGACTCTACCTTTCCAAGATTTGCACACAAGCCAAGGAATCTTTGACTCGGTATTGCTATGGATGGCGTGAACCCATTCAGTCTCCACTCAACATCTTACATTGTGTGGCTTGTAGTGCTTGTTAACTACAATATCCTGCCATGGCTTTCTACGAAGAAAGGACACCTGATCCTTAGTCTCTCATTCCTGGCCGCTACAAAGTCAAGAATATGGATGCCTATCTCTATCCATTAATCGATGAGCTTAAGATTTTGTGGGAGGAGGGGGTTACCGTACAAGATATGAGCAAGCGTGATGGTCGAAGGTCCGCCAATATACGAGCCATTCTCATGTGGACTATGTATGAATTTTTGGGATTCAGGAGGTGCTTAGGTAAGTAGGATTTTGTTATCGTTGGTCATATCTATCATAGCTCGTTCAAGTTTGTGTTCACTAAATAGAGGTGTTGGGACACGTCTAGTTACCTCAAGTTATCATGCATGTCCAATGTGTGGGCCACAGTTAGGCTCTCGAAGGTCACGAACCATGAAGAAGATGGTATATCAAGGACACGCCACTTTCTTGTCGGAGAGTCATGAATTGAGGGAAGGTTTTCTTAGATGATCTTCACCACGAATGAATGCCCAAACCTAGTGCAAGCTAAAAATGGTCCCCACACGGAGTTGCATCCAAATGGAATGCGACAATTCTCAGTTTTTTATGAGTTGCCGTATTGGACCCACTTATAGATCAACCACTTATTGGATCCCATGCATATTTTCAAGAATGTGGATAGCTCACTATGGGACCGCATCACAGGAAAGAGAGACACTGCAAGGGCACGAATGGATTTAAATGAGGTAGGCAAGATGGAGGTGCTTTGGCCATTGTTGAGTGCTGATGGTCGCTTGCAACTGTGTGCCTTGCGCTCCCTAGCTTTTTTCCACTAAAGAAGAGCACTTTGTGAAGCAAATTATTAAGTCTATCCGCACTCCAATGGGTATGATGCGATCTCTCAGATCTGTGTTTTCTTAAGACGACCAATTATCACGGCTAAAATCCCATGATTGGCATAAGATACGTCAGATTTGTACTATGAATGGATTGTAAGTGGCTTGCATATTTTGGTATTTAGAGTGTAGTCGTTGTTTGTAATGCTTCTTTATTTGTAGCAGTTTGTAGTACCGATTGCGATTGCATGATGCCTCACTCCAGAAATACGTAGGGCGATTTACAGGTTGTCAAATTTAGTGCAATGGATATCATAGAAGGAGATCAAGACATCCTCTATTGAATTCGCAAGGTGGGGAGCAATTGAGACGGTCTATCTCTTTGAGAAGTACCTACCCAGTAGCATGCTTAGGATACAAACCCACCTCCTAATGCATCTTGTAGATGAAGTAGGGATTGCAGGACCTGTCCATACACAATGGATGTTCTTCTTGGAGCACTTCATGAAAACCCTGAAAGGCTTTGTGTGACAATGAGCTCGGCTAGAAGGTAGCATGGTTAAAGGCTAGTTGGTGTCTGAGGCATTAGTGCACAAGGCGGGTTGGTGTTTGCCGAGGCATTAGTGCATATCTCACAGTGGCTACCAACGGTGGATTTAGAAAACAATATGCTATGGTCATTGAAGGATGATGATAGACTGATTGGAGATATGGTGGTTGGAAACGCAGTAGAAAAAATGATGATGCTGCAATGGAGGAGAAAGTGAATCATCGCACCATGCCTCCATGGAGACGTTGCTCGCTAGGTATGAGCAAGTCAGGAAAGATCGGGAAGAAGCGTGATATGAATTTTGACATAGTACACACCATCGACCGATTCAATATCGCGAGGGCATGGAGGAGATGTTGTGGTTTATGTCTATGCAATGGTTGCATGGAGCTTTGATCACAGCCTCTCACGGAGGGGTGGAGGTCTCTACTGAGGAGTGGAGATTCTTGAGGGGATGCAGTCCAAAGGTGACCGCATGTTTTATAAGTTGTCGCATCTAGATTTTATATATGATAAATTATTAACCATTTCAACGTATAATATAAAATATACAGTGTGGCATGGTCGCGTGGAGCGTATTGACAAAATGCGCTACATAACGGATTGTGGTGTCATGGAAAAGTTTGAGCAAGAGAGCCAATGGGGAACCATGGACCCAAACACTGTTGTAGAAGAGATGGAGTATTTTGGGAACTTGCAAAGTATTATCATAGTGGATTACCGTAGCTTCTCCATGATCCTATTTGATGTGTAGTGGCTCAAAGTGGTATTGGAAGGAGCCGGGGAAACTGTTCGTCGACGAGGTCTATCTCGATTTCTCGAAATAGATTTCGAAAAAAGATGGATGGATTTGTGCGACACATTTGTATTACCAGCCCATTGTGAACAAGTACATGAACTCATGTTTTTAAAACTTTTATTACGACATGGTATATGTCACAAATGTTAAATCTCTATTGTATGTGATTTTGAATAGGTAATTTTCTATCCAAACCCCCAACAACCTTGATAGTGGTATGTTGTACCTTTAGCTCCCCAAAGTGCGAAAGTATATGATAAAAGCAATGTTCCCAGCGTAGATGAGGATAGTATGCAGATAGAGGGGTTGATATTGCAAGGGGTAGAGACCGCCCAAAGCTTGGAGCATGTAGAGGAGGCAGAATCGAGTAACAATGATGGAAAGACAGGAGGCCAAGAATTCTTTGAGAACAAGATGGACTCATTCTTTTGTGGTGAACTTTCTATCAACCTTCTAGTGTACATGGAGTTGTGTCAAGAGATTGACATGGGACCATAGGCTACGTCATACTTGGAGCATCCACCTACTCAATTTGTTGATGAATCGCTTATAAGGGCACTCTAGAATATGCATTTTAAATAAGATCAAATTTTTAAGAGTTATAATACCATGCTTTAGGAGGTGGCTCAGTGAAGATCGAGTGCGCGTAAATCGCAGTAGCTGCTGAGATCAACGTGAGAAGGAGCGCCAGTATAATTATCGGTGGAGGCCTCATCTTTTCTTCCATCTTCATATCTATAAGGAGTATACACACCTTTATAAACCCTTACAACAACCTACTAAGTCTCTTGTATATATATATATACCTTTACAATCTACTCAGTCTATTGTATATACCTTCAGAATCTACTTTCTCTTGTAGACAACTTACATACTTGGGCCTCTTTCCTAAGAGGAGTAGTCTCCTAGTGCATATTGCAGTCTGGTTTTGTAGGTTCAACACCAACATGCTTTTCAATACCCACCTCCTAATTCCTCGTCATGTACTCTCACAATAAAAGTGTACTTTAGTCCACAAAAAATGTTCTCGAGCGTAGAATCTTTCAATTTAGATGATTTAATTTGCAATATTTAGACAACCAAAGGCTAGGCCCTTGCATTCATTCCTAAATATTTCATAAGCAAAATATATTTTTGACAGGTTGTAGAAATCTTATTGGTCAAACATTAAAAGCATTTACTATCTACAATAAGAGTGGCATTTTATCTTTTTCAAATTTACATGCAATTGAAGCAACATTTCATTGTTATACGAGGCTCTACTTGCAAATCTTGTAGTTTGTAGGCCAACTTACATTTGAATGCAAGTCTCTTAATTCATCTTGTATTCTCTTAGTGGTGTAAGATAACGTTCAAGCTTAGTTTGGGCATTAAGTGTATTGTCCTTGTAGTGTAAACAAGAAATATTCATAATAAATATTGCTATAAAAAATTTCAACCTAAGCTATTTGTAAAAAATTTCTTCAATTTTGTGTGTTTTTGGGTTATATTGTAACTAAAATGACATTCAAATTTGCATTTTTAATAAAAATCTTGTCTCAAAAAAGCTAAGGGTTTATTTTCAAGTGTATAAGTCTCTTGACACTAGATCCATATTTTTCATAAATACTAGCTTTAAAAAAAGTTCCTTAATATAAAAAAATTCAACATGGGAGATTTGCTATGCTTGGTCTACTAAAGGTTAGTCCCTTGAATTCTTTCTTTCCCTAAATAAAATCTATTTTGAGAAATTTTATTGTTTGATTATTCAAAGCACTAACTATAAGATAATAATATCCTTTTACAATTGTCAACAATAATGAGTATCTCTAGCCACTCTTTAGGTACATGTTTGGAAAAAGTCTAAATCTATGCAAGACTTAAGGAAAACATCAAAGATCATGTACACTTCATTAGAAAGGCCAAAAATCTTAACATCATCTCCTTCTTGATGTTGGAATTGTTCTCTCAATAAGTCAAGAAACATCACATCATTGTATAAGGCTCTAGCTACTATAAAATTTACTCTATTGTTGTGCTTAATCAACCATGCCATTGATTTGATTCCTCTTTATTTGCAACTTCTATTCACTATTCACAGAAAACTTGTTTGAGAGTCAATATACATATGAAAAGCCTTTAACATTATAATTTTGCATGTTTTTTTCATTGGGGGGAGGGGGGCATGTTGACAAAAGTGAAAAGTAGCAATATAGTGATCACTTTGTGGATGCAATCCAATGCTCATCAATGTAGCTTTGTTGTGTTATTCATATTTTTTATTTAAAATATTACAAAGAGAACACATCAATGCTTTCTTAATGACTTAGTGGGAGGTAGCTTTCTTTCAAACTAAGTGGTGGTGGTTTCAAGTCTCTTTCAAATCCTTTAAAACTTCAAGTCTGAAACTAGAATTTTATAGTTCAAATCTCATTCAAATCCTATTATAGCTTTAGACAAGACAAGCTTAGAACTCTTATGAGGATGTGTAGCATTGCAAGTCTTCAACTCATGACCTCTCAAAGTTGTCACAAACATAAAATATAATTATCCAAAGTTGCAGTCAACTTAATGAAATGAAATCTCTAATTGGATAGGGGTATAAGCGTGAAACACTTTTTTTGCTAGTTAGCATATGGCAAATAAAATATCTTGTTAGCATGCAAAGAATAAATAGTGAAATTCAAATCATAATGATAGATGAAAAAAAAAACATTTGAAAACTTAAGACATTGCCCCACTGCAATGTTAGAAAAAAAATGTTCTTTAGTCTAAAAAGAATTCTTCAAATTTCAAAAAACTTGCCAAAATGTTTGCAAATTTATTACAAAAACCAATTTGGAAGCCTAGATCTCTATAAGTTAAATGAGTAAAGGTGAATTTCCTCCTTTTCACTGGTTGATTGTAAATTTTAATAAATATAATGCCCTTTCTTTTGGACTCATGTGGTATCTTACATGTTCTATAAGGTGGATCCCCCAGGTACCATGTACACTAGAAGTGGGTGTCATGTTCATATTGTATATAGTAGTAGCAACTACTTCAACCCAATAGTAATGAGACAAGTTTCTTTATGACATTAGTGCACGAACCACCTTTGTAATAGGCTCATTTTTTCACTTAGCAACTCCATTTTGTTGCGAGTATATGTACGTGTATATTGTATACAATTTTTTTGTAAAAAAATGGAAAACTCATTGGATATATATTCTCCCCCTCCATTTGACCTTAGACATTTAATATACAATCATGTCTCCTTCTCAATGAAAGCCTTAAATCTTTTAAAGCAAATGAACACCCCACTTTTCTCACACGTAAAGTAAACCCATATTTTGTGAGTATGATCATCAATGAAAAAACATAATACTTGCAACCACTCAAAGTTGTAGTATTTTTAAGTTCCCACATATCATAATATATCAATTCAAGTGGCTTCTTGAATACATAATTTTCATGTGGAAATGCATGCCTTACTTGCTTTCCAAATTGACATGCTTCATATACTTTGTGCATCCCGTCAACCCTAAACTTTGGTTGTTGAGTGTTGAAATGACTTGTTTTTTGGCTGATTTTTGTTGTTTTTGAGAGCTGAATGGTTGATTTTATGGGATAATTGGTTGATTTGGAAGTGGATTGAGAGTGTTTTGGATGATATTGATTGTGTTTTGGAAGTTCATGATGTTTGTTGATGGTTCTGTGATGTTCTGATAGGTTCTGATTGGTTCTGTATACCTTCTGTTTTGCTCTGTTTTGGTCTGTTTTGTTCTGATTGTCTTCTGTAAGGAGGGATGAAGTATTCATTGATGAAGAATGAGATATTGTGAAAGTTTATTGAATGGTTTGTGAGAGTTTGGAATGATTTGAGAATGAGTTATGAGGTTTTGATGACCTTCTGTAACCTTCTGTAGGTCTTCTGTAGAGCTTCTGCTTCTGTTCTGTCTTTGTTCTGTTCTGTACTGTCTCTGTTCTGGTAATGTTCTGTAGACTGTTCTGTATGCTTCTGTAAGTGTTCTGTGGAATGTATGTGTGACTTTGGGAAAGTTTTCTAGCCTTGGAAAGAGGTGAATACAAGTGCAAAAGAGCTGAAGGAAGTGGAAGAAGTAGCTGTTAAAGACTCAAGTGAAGACTAGAGTGAAGTGACAGTAGTGAGCTGTGAAGAGACACTGTAGTGGCTCTGGTGACCCTTCATATCAGACATACCTCTTGGGAGGGGTATCCACGACCTAAGAGTGATTATTGAGTGTGATTTTGAGAGATTGTAGTGAGGATATGATGTATTATTGATAGAGTGAGAGAGAGAGAGTCAGAGATAGCCAATTCTACTGAAACAGGGTGATTGTATATGAGAGATTGAGAGAGAAGACTATGAAGATATTGAAGATGAATACTATGTGATGTATTTCCATTCAAAGATGGTGTATTTCTTTGCTTTCTTTGTTCTATTGATGGATTTTGTGAAGATGTTGAAGAATATGGTTGATTCTATTAAAACCGTGGGAGATCTACATGATGTTGCATGAAGATTTGTTGTGCCTGGTGTTCTTTTCTTCATTGTGATCATATGAAACATGATAAACAAGCTTTTTGATGTTACAAGATAGATTTTCTTGCAAGAGAATTCCCTTTTCCTTGGTGTTCCTCTCGGGGCTCCATGTTTTTGGTGCGCAGCTGGGGAAACTTGCCATCAACAAGCATCAGAAGAGGCTAAAAATGAAGGAAATGGCATTGCCAAGAAGAGAAGAATTCAATGGATGTTTGTAAAGTTCCTTCTTCCAATGAAGAGTTGGAATTTCTCATAATCAAAGCCACTTTCCACAAGAAGTTCATCCCACAATGGCGGAAACACATCACCATTATGATACATGCTCTATGTGGTGGACAGTTTCCTCTTCATGTTGAAGCAGCAGAAACTTGCATCTTGGTGGCAAACTGTTTGGGAACAAACTGAAGAGTAGAAACAGAGAGGATGGCCATCCATGGAAGATTTGGCATTCATTGAAAAGTTTCCAGACAACATCAAGTGGGAGATTGTGAAGAAGCTTCAGGAGTCTTGGTCTGTAGAGGTTCACAAAGACAAGAAGGAAAAGAGTTGGAATTTGTTCGTGGATGCTCAACAGCAAGATACATGGGATGCTTGGTGTACTGATAATCTTCTGTTTGTTCAATTAGCAACCCACTGGAAGTTGGTAGACAGAGTGTTTTTCACAACATACACTATTGAAACCATCAGAAGCTGGCATTACTATGATGATGGCACCACCACCATGCTCAGACGTATGCATTTTGACACCTTCAGAACAGAATACCTTCCTCTGTGCAGTGGCATGAAAGAAGAATTCAAGGACGTTGAAAAGAAAGAAGTAGAAGAAATGTTGGCCAGAGAGTCCTCCAGAGACTGAAGCCTTCTGTTAACCCTCTGTGGAGCACTAACAACATAGTGGAGCCACACCTCTGATGAATGACGCAATAAAGAGACAAGCATTGGAACGAGTCCAGAGGTACATGAGAAGAGAGAAAGCAAGAATCAGAGCCGAGAGCGAACTCGCAGCAGAAGCCGCCTTGGACGCCCTTGCGGAACTCTTTACAGAAGTCCCAATGGCACATCAAGCCCTTCCTCCTCCTGCTGGAGGTCCACTTCCAAGCCAGATCCGTCCTGGAAATATTGATGACAGACCAGCGAATGTAGTCCCATTGCCAGTTTTTAAGGGAGAGTATAATGAAGACCCCGATCTTCATGTAGCAGAGTTTATGGTAGCGTGTGTGGCTAACAATGCCAGAACCCCTGAGCATTGGTTGGCAATATTTCCCGCCACTTTCAAGGGCGCGGCGTTTCAGTGGTATGAGAGACAAGCAGCAGGAACTTTTGGCACATGGGATGACCTGAAGTTGGCCTTCCTCACTAAATTCAGGCGTGAAGGTTTTGAAGAGCGGATGAGAGAGGAATTTATGAACCTAAGTCAGTCCTCTGGAGAAAGAGTAGAAGCTTATGTCTCACGAATGGAATCCATCCTGAAGAGATGGACTAACCATAATCTAGATGATGGCATTCAGAAGGGGGTTGTTTCTTAGAGGATTACAACCAGAAGTCCGTAAGTTTGTGGAGCTGCAAAGACCAGCCACACTACAAGCTGCAACAGAAGGTGCAAGATTGTACGATGAAGTGGAAGCTAGACTAGCAATGAATACAGGAAGAGGAGTCCTACCTCCTCTGGTGCCAGGAATGATGTACCCACCAAATGCAGTTGCAGGGACTGTTCCCTATCCCTACCAACAGATGCCCCCGGTATCACAGTACAGTGCACCAAATCCACAGTGGCCACAATCCATGCCTCAAATGATGGCTCAACCACAACAACAATGGTCCCAACCAATTTCCTCAATGACAAATCAGCAGCAACAGTGGAACCCTACCAACTGGAGCCAACAGCCAACAGTTCAAACAGGAGCACTGAATCAGAACCAGAACAGAGACCCCTCTGTACCAGCCCAACCCGTTTATGCAGTGATTACAGAGACTCCTCAAAACCCTCCTGCCAGTACGTCCGGAGGAGAAAGCTTGAAGGATTATTTATCCAACTCAGTTGCAAACATAAAAAAGGAGTTGATGGATGTGATTACAGAGCAGCTATAGACGTTGAAAGTGAATACCGCTAGCATATCCAATGTTGCAGGAGCAGGAAGAGATGTGATGCGGTCAAATACTTGGTGTGGTAAGTGTCATCAAGCAGGCCATTTAGCCACTGAATGTACACGGAAACCAACCATCCCTGGAGCCTTCTGTTCCTACTGTTTGCGGAAGAATCATACAGAGGACATTTGCTCTCTGAAGGAGATGCATGATAGGAGAAGGAAGGAAGAAGATGCAAGATTTAACTTGCTGGAATCCAAAATGACAACACAAGATATTGGACCCAAGCCTAGAGAGTTTGGTCCTAATTTCGGACCCAGAAGATTTCCTTCCCAAAGTTACAGAGGCAGACAGTCTGGCGGTGGTCAGAGATCAGAAGTGGAGTGTTATAGATGCGGAGAAAAGGGACACATCTCACCAAATTGTCCAAATCCTCGAAGGTCAGTGGATTACAAGCCCTTATGCAGTCGATGCAAAGGAGAAGGCCACACTGCAAAAGACTGTCCAAGCCCAGCCCCAGTGAAAAACAGTGCTATTGATAGTCCAGCCAAGGCCCAAGAGCCTACCTCTAATTTGGTGGAATTGGAAGTTGCTGCCATCACGCGTGCAAAGCAGAAGGAACCACCTATCCAGAAAGAAAATAACCCCCCTGCCAGAACAGTGAAGTTCAATCTTCCATCAGAAGAACAGAACAGAACAGAGCCTAACAGTGCCGTACAGAGCCCTACAATGCCACAGAGAGTCACAGAGACAGTTACAGAGACAGGACCAGAGGTCCAGGATACAGAAGAAGAGGAAGTGCCACAAGTGGCAGAAGAAGTTCCTGTAATTCCTCTGATGGAAGAAAGAGGGAAAATGAAAATGGGTGTTGCCCCATTCCCTAATCGGTTAGAGAAGCCAGTGGATCCTATTAAGGAATACGATCTGGTCAGAGATCTAGATACCTTTGGACCAAACCTCACATTCCGACAATTATTGATGTTGTCCCCCAGTTGCCGAAAAAGATTCAAAAGTATACTGACAAAAAGACGTGGTTTAAGGATTGCTCCCTCAACAGTGACAAAGTCCAACAAGGCTCCAGAGCCTGTAAAAGAAGTGGATGTGGCTAATGCTTTTCTAGATCCGGGTACTCCAGAGACTGGTGTGTGGATAGAAGGCTGCTTCATTGCAAATGCACTGATTGATGGAGGTTCATCAGTAAACATTATGACGGATGTGACAATGAAGGATCTAGGCCTACAAGGTGTGCAACCCACCCAATGGCTCATCAGATTGGCGGATCAGAGTAGAATCAAGCCTTTGGGCATTCTCCCATATGTGAAGACTACAGTGGCTGGAAAAGATTATTGGCTGACCTATTTGGTGGTGAAGCCAAACTCTTATGGTACATCTTATCCTCTGTTACTGGGCAGACCATGGCTTTTTGAAGCCAGAGCAAGGACGGATTGGTTCAAAGGAACATTGACCTTGGGTAGAGGACCCAACAAAGTGGTGCTGAAACTGTATGGTTCTCAAAAAGGACATGGATCCAACTCCTTGGAATTATCTTCTGACTCCCCTAATGAGGCTATAGATGGAACATCAGCAGACGAAGATGCTATAAAACAGATCCTTCCCAAGAAAACAGTGGCACATTCCTTAACAGTGGATACTGTAAGCCGACTTCCAAAAGATGCAAAGCCATTATCAATGGGTGAATACTTCCTGCCTGAATCAGGAATGCCTTCTGAAATCACTTCTGACAGTGAGATAGAAGCATGGATGTACTGCTCTCCCTCTTACATGGCCATAGCAGAAGCAGAAGTAGAAGCAGAGACAGAGGCAGGAGAGGAACCAGAGAATCTGTTCTTCTGTTACAGAGCTCCTACAGAAGCAGAAGCAGAAGCAGAAGCAGAAGCAGAAGCAGAAACAGAGACAGAAGAGGATGGATATGATATGGACGAAGAGAATTATGAAAGTGAAATGGAAGAGTCTATCCCACCTGAAGAGGATACATTTGAGGACGAAGTTCCAGAAGCATCAGAAGTAGACGAGCTCATGCTATGGGACAGAATGGTGATGGTACCATTCGGTCTGGTAAATGGATCTTCTCATATGCAAAACCTTTATAAGAAATGGGTTAAGAAGAATAAGTCGTCTTTCAGCAGTGGCTCCTGCCGTCCTAACCCATCTTTGCCTAAGAAAGATGATGATGATGCACCGTGCCAAAGAGCACCAATCCCATAAACCCAACAGGCATCAGAAGGTCCCTGTTATGTGACGTTCCTGGATGTGTCATCTTCAGAAGAGGAGTCCTCAAGCCAAGAGGTAATTAATTTTTACACCAAACCCGAAACAGCTCTAATCCCATTCCAACGTCTTTCTAGTGGGACATCAGAAGAGGACACCACCCCCTTGAAGGAGTCAGATCTCTACCCAGAATCAGTACGTGGGACCTTCATCCGAGAAGTGGAAGGTGAAAGGCAGTTAACCTTTGTGGATTCAGAAGGCACTGAACGCCACTTAAAGGTGGGTAGCAGTCTCCCAGAAGAGGAGTTGTTAACCTTGTACAATTTGTTGAAAGAAAATTTGGACGTGTTTGCATGGTCTTACAAAGACCTAAAGGGGATTGATCCCACAATATGTCAACATCATATTGACTTGGAGCCTGATGCCAAGCCAGTACGGCAACGACAGAGGCGAATGAACCCGAATTATTCCACATTGGTGAAAGCGGAGCTGCTGAAGCTTCTAGAAGCCGAGTTCATCTATCCAGTGGCAAATAGTGAATGGGTTTCACCCATCGTGGTTGTACCCAAGAAGAATGGCAAATTGCGAATATGTGTGGATTTCCGAAAGCTTAATTCCAAGACAAAGAAGGATCATTTTCCTATCCCTTTCACAGACCAACTGTTGGACATAGTGGCAGGACATGAACTTTATTCTCTTTTGGATGGATTTAGCGGATACAACCAAGTCCAAATCGCAGAAGAAGACCAATCCAAAACAACCTTCACCATAGAATGGGGGACCTACGCTTACCGAGTGATGCCATTTGGGCTCTGCAATGCCCCTACTACTTTCCAACGAGTCATGATGGCCGCATTTCAAAATCATCTGCACGACTTTATTGAGGTATATTTAGATGACTTCTGTGTCTATAGCTTGATCCGTGAACACTGGGAACATCTGGAACAATGCTTTGATCGATGCCGGGAGTATGGGATTTCCCTCAACCCCGACAAATGCATCTTTGGGGTCTCTTCTGGAGTTCTGTTGGGCCACATTGTCTCTGCACAAGGGATATCAACAGACCCTGCAAAGATTGAAAAGATTGCAGCTCTGGCAGCACCCACCAACCTCAAACAGTTGAGGGGATTCCTAGGCCATGTGGGTTACTATAGAAGGTTCATAGCTCACTTTGCAACAAAGGCAACTTCCTTGCACAAGCTCTTGAGGAAAGATGCAGAGTTTACTTGGACAGAAGAATGTGACAAAGCCTTTCACACTCTGAAGCAGTGTCTGATTGAGGCACCCATTCTGCAACCTCCTGATTGGACGAAAGAGTTCCATGTACACACTGATGCATCAATTGAAGGCTTAGGTGCTGTCCTCTGCCAGAAGGGCTCCTCGAAGTTGGATCAACCGATCTATTATGCAAGCCGAAAAGTCACTGATAGGGAACGGAACTATACGGTGACCGAGCTGGAGTGCTTGGCAATGGTGTTTGCCCTGGAGAAGTTTCGCCATTACCTCCTATCTACCCACTTTAAATTTTATGTGGATCATGAGGCCCTGTCCTTCTTGATGAACAAAGCAGATGTGAAAGGACGATTGATGAGATGGCTCCTTTTATTCCAGGAGTTCGACTTTGAGGTGATTACTAAGCCTGGTCGTTCCCATGTTCTGGCTGATCATCTGTCGCGTATCCCACAAACTGCAGACGAGGAACGAGATGATCCAGACCTCCCTGATGCTTCCCTATTCTTGGTAGAAACTGTCACTCCCTGGTATGCGGACATTACCAATATGTTAGCAACCCAACAGTACCCTCCTGGTATTTCTAGTCGGGAAAGGAAGAAGCTCATGCTAGAATCAGCCCCATACACCCTGCTAGGCGGTGCATTGTACAAGAAAGGCAAAGATGAAATGCTCAGAAGATGTGTTGCAGGAGACGAGATTGGGATTGTTCTGAAGGCTTGCCACGACGAGCCATGTGGAGGTCACTTTGCAGGAGAAGCTATAGCCAGGAAGGCTCTGCTAGCGGGATATTGGTGGCCTACCATCCACAAAGATTCCTATGATTACTGTAAAAGATGTGATGCTTGTCAAAGAATGGGGAAACCCACGAAGACAAGTGCCATGCCACTGCAACCTATCCTTCCCTTAAAGCCGTTTGAGAAGTGGGGCATTGACTTCGTAGGTCCAATCGATCCTCCCACTAGAAGGAAACAGAACCGATACATCCTCGTATGTATAGATTATGTCACAAAGTGGTGTGAAGCTAAAGCCCTAAAGCGGGACGATGGTAACAGCGTGGCCCTGTTCATGTATGAGAATATCATCACCCGTTTTGGCAGTCCCTTAGAGATGGTAAGTGACAGAGGCACACATTTCCTCAACAAAGTCATGGAAGAGTTGACGGAGTTGTATAAGATCCGCCATCGCAAGTCCACTCCTTATTACCCTAGAGCCAACGGCCAAGTCGAAGTCACCAATCGCATCCTCTGCTCGATTCTGACCAGAACAATTGCCGCACATCGTCGTGATTGGGACGATCGACTTACAAAGGCCCTCTGGGCGTACAGAACCTCCCATAAAGCAGCAACGGGACAGACACCTTTCCAGTTGGTGTATGGAACAGAAGCTGTTTTTCCTGTTGAACTAGAATTACCCTCTTTGAGAGTGGCTATCAAAGAGCGTTTGGGAGATGATGATTCACTGCAACGCCGTCTCCTGCATTTGGACTGTTTGGACGAAATTCGTCGGATGGCTCTACGGTGCATGGAAGCCACGCAAGCCCGACGTAAGGCTTACCATGACAGTTTCATCAAGCACAAAGAGTTCAAAGAAGGTAATTTGGTCCTAGCCTATGATTCACGCTTTGGCAAGTTTCCTGGCAAGCTCCAACAGCGGTGGATGGGCCCCTATAAAGTACTTGCAGTCAACCCTAATGGTTCTGTCCAAGTGCAGACCGTTGATGCCTCTGATGATCCCTTTCTGATCAACGGATATCGCTTGAAGAAGTACTTCCCTCCTTGGGGATCTTGACAATTACGGACACTTGATCCTTTCCCTCGTTGGCGCGGCACTGTACTTGTTATGATGCTACTTCTGATAGCCGTTCTTCAATCACTCCTGATGAAGTGGACGCAACCCTCTGTCCCCTCAAAACCCCCTTCCAGCCTTGATTTCTTATCCTCTATTTTCCACCAGCGACAGTGGCGAGGTGGGTTCTGACAAATGGTCTTTCTACCATTCCCCTGCTCAATATTGAAAAAAAAAAACATACCGGTCATGGGAGAAAAGGACTAAGGTCCCTGTCATGCCGACCTATTCTTCGAGAAAAGGTGGAAACACCCTCGGGAATAGGGGAAAATAATAAAAAGAAAAAGAAAACCAACGAAGAAAGAAAAAAAAACAACAAACAAACAAATCTGTTATGAGAGAAAAGGAAGCAATTCCCTGTCATAGCAGGCCTCATTCCAAGAAAAGGTGATAAACACCCTTGGGCGAGAAGCTGGCTGTGGAAAAGGTGGTAACACCCAGCAGTCCAGAAAGTGGATTCATTAATTGATATCCCTAGGATCCAATTCCGACGCTACCTCCCTTGGTACGCTGTGTCCTGGGTCTCTTTGCAAAGCGACTACCTGTCCTCTAGCAGACGCTATGTTCCTGTCCAATACAATGTTCGATTTGATGGCTACCTCCCGGGGTACGCCTCTTCAACAACTGATGACGCGATCTTCATCGACAAACAACAGAGTGCTGTGAGCTTTCATCCTAACCGGATGGGGAAGTGAGTATGGTTGCCCTCTGTATCTATCAACAAAGAGTGAGACAGAGGGTGGGGTGAGAGACCAGTCTTTTCCTTTTAAATCGAATGAGAGGTGAGAAGTGTGAATGAAGTGTTGCACGCACGGGATGGGCCTCTCAATGCACAAAGCACAATTTGTTTCTGTGCACTGCACCATAAGGCTCCCTTGCCTTCCTTCTCGCACCGTATGCCGGCACAGGGCGGGATGCACTGTTGCACCATCAAATGCGCACAAGGCATACAATCTTTGCACAAGTGACTGTGAGGATTACATCAATGGGTTTCAGGAAAAGGCTGCCCTCCTGTATCTATCCACAGAGCGTGAGACAGAGGGTGGGTTGAGTGTGACTGGAGTTTCTTCAATCAATTACCGAGAGGTGAGATTGAGGGACGTTACGACACTTGGAGTCAGGTATGTTCCACTTTCCCTATGCACCCACGGGATGGGTTTTTACCGTCAACACAAGACACGTCACCCTGTTCTGTACACGGCACTGTAAGGCTCCCTTGCCTTTCTTCTTGCACCTATGCCAGACGGGTTGGACGCACTAATGCACCATCAACTGTGCACCCTGGCATACTCCTTTCTGCACCATTCCCCCTTGTCGATTCCTCAACCGGGTATGAGATATGGATTTTAATCATGCTTCCTCGAGTGATATTAGTCATGGGGCGAGTGACTGTTCTTTCATTCCAATTGAGTGATTGCGAGTTGAGTGTAGTATCCCTCATCATCATCGACGAATTTCCTGCGATTCCTTCCATCAGCTACCTCCCTGGGTGCTGCCGCGTGGTCCCTGCCATGACGGTCGTGTGCCGAGAAGATGCCTTGGTCCCTCCAGCACCGACAACAACATTGGACGTGCCGTCAACACTCAACCTTGATTCTTGACGAAACGGGCCAAGTTTTTCTAACCCTACACTTTGGTTTCTTCGTGCCGGTCATGTTTTAAGTGTGGGGACGTTAGTGGATGGTCTGTGGCGTGGTCCTAGGTCCCTATTGCTCGGTTAACCCTATCCGTTGAGGTCTTAAGTGTGGGGACGCGTCCCTGCGCGTCTATGTTGCATACCCCTCTTCATATGCCTTATCTTGCTCATGCATGAATTCCATGACTTGCTTTTACCCTCCTGGGGTCCCTTCACACCCACCCGGTTATGTTCCACCCACCCTTGGGGCTGTTTCCTTGCAGTTTTCCTTCATTCCCTGATTTTGAGGTCTTGCCATGTGAATGCACCCTACGTTCACCAAAGTCCCCATCCAACCTTATAGCCCTGTTCCCCCCATTGAACTGATCATTTTTCCTTTTTACCTACCCCTGTTCCGGTGCACGGTTTTTGAGTTATTAATTTTTGAAGCATTTTGCACAAATTAGCTGGTTTTCCATGTGAACGCGTTTTTCTTGCCTTGGAACCGTGATCTGATGTCATAGCCCTGACCAGCGCTTTTCCCCTGACATTTTTCCTTTTTATTCCGCATCATTTCGATACATGGTTTGTCCGTTATTAATTTTCCGGTTTTTAAAGACTTTTTCGTGTGTATTTTTGACATTTTTCCATGTGAACCTGCCCTATCTGCATCGGAATTCCAATTTGATTTGACAACCGTGTCCCCTGTGCCTTCCCCTACCTTTTTCATTTTTCCTCCACCCTTTTTCGACTTCTCGATTTTTACTTATTAAATTTTAAATGAGTTTTCGGGAGTATTTTTGGAGTTTTTCACATGTGAACCCCTCTTACTTTCACCAGAACTGCGGTTTAACATGATAACCCTGTGCCACCCCTTCCTGCGGACATTTTTCCTTCTTACTGCATGTCATTCCGATGAACAGTTCGTCCGATATTAATTTTTGCTCCCATTTTCGGGTTTGTTTTTTGGGTTTTTCCCATGTGAACGCGTCTTATCTCAGTCGGAATTATGTTTTGATGTGATAGGATTGTCGGGCACATCTTTCTGCACAGTTTTCCTTTTTTCTGCACCTCATTCCGATGCACGGATCTTTCGATATTAATTTTTAAATTGCGTTTTTGGTTCGTTTTTTGTGTTTTTTGCACGTGACCGCCCTTTACCCCTCCCGAAACCCCCGTCCCGTATTTTCCTTGTTTTCCCCCTGTCGTCCTGCCCACTTTTCGTTTTTACGCTATTTCGTTTTGACGTCCGGATTGGGAGTTATTAATTTTTCTTTCTTTTTACGTTTTTTCTCGCGCCCGTTTTGCGCGTGAACGCGCCCTTTTTCACTTTTCCGAGTCTCCACGCGCCCCGGTCGTGTCTGCGTAACCCGTACCGTCTTCCCCGCATCATTTCAATCCTGTCACGGCAAATTTTTTTACCCCGCCCCGCGCACGCGCGCGGGACGGGGGTACGCGCCCTTGCCCCCCACCCCTTCCCCCCAACTGCCCACCCCTTCCCCCCAACCGCCCTTCTCCCTCTCTTTCTCTCTCCCTTTCTTTCTCTCTCTCCTCCTGCGTGCCCAGCCCCTCCTTCTCCACCTCCTCCCTCCCCCGTTGTCTTCTTCCTCCCTCTCCCGTCGTCTTCTTCCTCCCTCCCCTGCTTCGCCTACTGCCTACCCCCCTGCCAGCGCTTGCCCCCCCTGCCAGCACTTCCTCCCTCCCCCAGTGTCCCCCCGCCAGCGCCTGCTTCTCCCCTTCCCTGCCAGCGCCTCCTCCCTCCCCCGTCGCCTTCTCCTTCCTCCCCCCTGCCTTCCTGCCTTCTCCTTCCTCCCCCAGCCCGTCCCTCCCCCGTCGTCTTCTCCCTCCCCTAGCGTCCCCCCGCCCGCCGCCTGCTTCTCCCCTTCCCTCCAGCGCCTTCCCCCAGCCCCCCCGTCTGCCGCCAGCCCTCCCGCCGTGCTCCTGCACCTCCCCCCAGCCTCCGCCCGCCTCTACCCCCGCCTCTCCCTCCCCCATCCCCTGCCCTGGCTGCCCGTCATCCGCCTCTCGTCGCCGCCGTCGAAGCCGCACCAGACGCCCGCCGCCGCAGGACCGACTCGCCGCCGCCGAATTTGCCACCACCACCTCCTCCTCCTCCCCCTCTCTAACCCTCATTAGGTTAGTTAACTAACCTTTAATTTAGTTAACTAACCCCTAATTTAGTTAATCTAACCCCTAATTAAGTAACCTCACCCTAACTTAATCTGAGTTAGGTTAACTAATCTAACCCCCACCCCTAACCCTAACTTAACCCTAGCTAGGTTAGTTTTAACCTAACCATAGTCAACCTAGCTAACCTAACCATAGTCAACCTAGTTAACCTAACCCCAACTTAACCTAGTTAACCTAACCCCAACTTAACTTAATTAACTAACCCCTACCTAGTTAACCTACCTAGTTGACTAACCTAAGCAACTTAGACTAACCTGACTTGACTTAGGTAGACTAACATGACTTACCCCACTAACCAGACTTAATTGACTTATGCCTAACTGACTTATCTGATTAATGTGATTTAGGTGACTTAATTAATCACTACATTAATTTTTCCATAAAAATTTTCAGAAAAATTTCTAAAAATTCCTTTTGCCTTTTGCCAATTTTTGGGAATTTGTCAGTTGGAAATTGCCTACCTAAAATTTCTGGAAATTAAATATTTCCTCATTTAACCCCCAAATTGCCAATACATGTAGAAAATTCATTTCAAAATTCTAAAAAATTCTAAAAAAAATTCTAAAAAATTCCCCTCACCTCCCTTGCTCATTTTCCATTTATTCAACCCTAAATGATCCCAACTTACCACAATAAAAAAATAAAAAAATATAATAAAAAATAAACATAAAAATAAAAATAAAAATAAAAAAACCCACAAACAAGAAAAAAAACCAAATTAACACATCTGCTAAGGTGTTGTCATTGTTGTTTCATCAGTGATCTTTACTTTTCCTTTCCTGGATTCCCTTCTTTTGGTGGACTCTTCCGTGCGCATTTCTGCATTACATACACACCCCTTCCAAGCATTCTCCTTGATTGTCTGTGTTTGTGGTGTGTGTGTAACCATCTGAATGGCGCCTTCTCATGCTCCTCCCCCTATCCAGTACGTCCCATTAGTTAGTAGGGATTACTCTTCCCTACTTACTTTTGAGCCTCTTACGAAGGCGGGACTTGCTGCTTTTGTGGCCACTCCTTTTCCATTACTTCCAGAGGATCCGTCGTTATGTGATGAGTTCCTGGCCTCTTACAGCAAGAAGACAGGCGTAGTCCAAGGAATGTCTATGACTTTGACGTCTCGCGGCTTAGGGAAGGCTCTGTCTCTTCCCTTCAAAGGAGAACCTTTTGTGACCACTCGTCAGCTCTTCTCTAATGAAGAGATTCTCAAGCTGTTGCAAAAGCAAACAAGGGAAGTCCTTGATGTTAAGAAAGTGATAAACTCTTCAGGAGTTTCGTTTTCTATGATTACTGATCCCGTATGGAAGACGATGTGTCAGTTCCTTCAGGACAGGTTCATGCCTGCCAAAACGCCATCCCACTATTTGTCCAAAGAGCTTTTCACAGCTTCCAGGATGGTGCTGAAAGGAGTTGCTATTGGAAAGAGGTGAATACAAGTGCAAAAGAGCTGAAGGAAGTGGAAGAAGTAGCTGTTAAAGACTCAAGTGAAGACTAGAGTGAAGTGACAGTAGTGAGCTGTGAAGAGACACTGTAGTGGCTCTGGTGACCCTTCATATCAGACATACCTCTTGGGAGGGGTATCCACGACCTAAGAGTGATTATTGAGTGTGATTTTGAGAGATTGTAGTGAGGATATGATGTATTATTGATAGAGTGAGAGAGAGAGAGTCAGAGATAGCCAATTCTACTGAAACAGGGTGATTGTATATGAGAGATTGAGAGAGAAGACTATGAAGATATTGAAGATGAATACTATGTGATGTATTTCCATTCAAAGATGGTGTATTTCTTTGCTTTCTTTGTTCTATTGATGGATTTTGTGAAGATGTTGAAGAATATGGTTGATTCTATTAAAACCGTGGGAGATCTACATGATGCTGCATGAAGATTTGTTGTGCCTGGTGTTCTTTTCTTCATTGTGATCATATGAAACATGATAAACAAGCTTGTTGATGTTACAAGATAGATTTTCTTGCAAGAGAATTCCCTTTTCCTTGGTGTTCCTCTCGGGGCTCCATTGGTAAACCATCCATAATTTGTTTTGACTGCATGTCTTTCAACTACTACACATTTGCATGATCAATTCTCTTATGCAAAATTTCAATATAAGCTATAACACATGAACCTTGTGCAAACATGGCAACATCCATTTAAGGCAAACTTACATAAAGAGTAAAAACTCTACCAGCATGTTTCCCTTTTGTAATCAATATGCAATCATTTTGAGATTTTCTACATGACAACCATCAAATGTGAATTGAACTTGTAATGCTTATTCTATCATCTAACCAATAGAAACCAAGTTTTTTGTAATATTTGTTACATGTAGTATATCAACCAAATACTTAGTTTTGCCATCTTGCGTACTCAAAATAGACATTTTTAGCATGAGTAATGAGGTGATCTATATCATCCCTTGTCTCCACATAGCTCAAAGACTTTGGACTGCACCTCTCTCTAAACCACTCTCCATGAGAAGTTATATGGTTAGATGCACCTGAATCTACATACCATACATCATTGTTTGATGAGACATCAATAGTAATAGTGTTTATAAAGTGATGCATACTAAAAAATTATTCACTTCTATCATCATTGTTTTTGCTACTACTAGATGCATAATTACATTGTTGCTTTTTCCTATTTTTAATTTCAGCCTTCTGCTTGAAGTAATTTTTAGGAATGTGGCCTTTTTGACTGCAATGCTAGCACTCTCTGCTATCATCAGACTTCTATTGCTTATTAGAATTTGTAATTTGGCCTCTTTGACTCCCCCTTCCTCAGGACTATCCTCCTCTATTTTGTTGTGCATCATAACCTTGACCACAAATACCATATTGGCCTCTACCATGACCTCTATCTTTGTTAGTAGAGTAAAATACTTATTCAAACTTGTTTTTGCTTTGAGAAGAAGAACAATCTAAGTCAAGATTCTTCTCCTCAAGTATCAACATAGAAATCAAGTGTGCAAAATCAAGAATATCATCCCTTATATTCATAGATGACATAAAGCTCTTATATTCATCTCCAAGTCTATCTAAGCATGCATGCACAATATCATCATCATCAACTCCACACTAATAGATCCAAGATCTTTCACAATAATCTTGATCTTCAAGGCATAGTCATTAATACACAGGTTCTCTCTTTTCACTTGGTTATTGAGGTGCAACTTTTCCTGGCCTTTGTATTTACTTCAAACAGTCTTGCCAAATTCTTCCATGCAATAGCTAGGGCTTCAAAATCCTACAAATAGCTCATCACGCTATCTATGACACAGACAGACAGTCAATACATGACTTTACTCCATGTCTACTCCCAACCTTTCTTAGCCTTTACCTATTATGTAGTAGCATTTTGTGTAAGAACTTCAGGTGCTACTACCAAGTGTCCTTTAATGTAATTTCAAACACCTTTGCTCTTCAAGAAATTTGTCATTCTGAACTTCCATGTAACATAATTGTTCTTATCAAGCTTCTTGCTAACAATTTGGTTGAAGTTGTCAAAATTTTGATAAAACAGAAAATCTTGTAAAAACTACAATCTACAAGCAAGTTGATACTAGGTGCATCACAACTAAACATGTGGCCTTTTATATTGACTGCACAACAATAACCACAATATCTGAAATCTGTATGCAAAGCCTTCTCTATCTACAATTTAGCAAATACCTAAAACCTTATAGATTCAAGATTTGCAACTTGCGTACCTATAAACAACTGACACAGTTGAAATTGCCGTATATGTAAAAAACTGATGTCGAGACCACTATAGATTCATAACAGAGGTTGAAATCATTAGGGCCAAAAACGCTTCAAAAAATGCACTTTTGTGAATCATGGGATTAAGGAAAGGGCCAAAGAGAGTTTGCCACGTGTGCAAGAATATGGTATTCTTGTCACCTCCTTTTTGGAGATAGTAGAGTCGAGTCCGTGGTTCTCTTCTCTCTTTTAGCCAAAATCTCCAAACTTTGACATGTTTTGATGGTCCCGAAGTCCTTATTTAATTATAAAATCTGACAAAGCCGGTTATGATAATGATGTTGTGAAGTTAATACTAACTTTTTTGAAAGTCGGGAGCTTTTGGCGCCCCGACTTTATTTTCATTAGTCTTTTCACTATTTCTTATTTGTTCATTCATCTTTCTTGGTGAGCTTCTTTCTTTGCTCATTTGCCTTTCTCAGTGAGTTCTTTTCTCTGCGATTTCAATCTAAGTATGGCATCTGTCTCGTTTAGTAAACTCCTACACTGTCTATGGCCAAGGAGTAGACGGAAAATGGGAGCCCAAAACCTTTTGCATAAACGATTGGGTGACCATGTTGCCCTCTTGCAAAGGTTCTCACAAGGTCAAAAGAAGAAAAAGAGAGGATATAAAACATAATTGGAAAGGGCGTATCATTGCTTTCAAAATTACGCATGAAGGGTGGTTAGTGCAATATGTTTACATGGCCAAGGATATGCAATTATCTCCTAATGAATGTGTTTGCCAGCAAACACATTGTAAGTCTTAAGTTGATAACATATTTGATTTTTAAAAAAAATTAAGCAAGTATTAATATTGAATTCTTCATTGTAGATATATTTCCATCAACAAGTATTGAATGGCAACCTGTGGAGAGTTGAGTAGAACATTGAATGCGATTCATAAGGCATTTGCAAACATTATATATGCTGATGAGACCGTCGGTTCTTTCAGTGAGAGAAGATTTTTTATATATTATGCACAATATGTGGTTCCATCTAAAGCGGGTACATATGGACATATCGAGGATTTGCCATTGCCAAGTCTCTCCTCTCTTATTTGGGAGGTTCTTGATAAGGCAACCATGAATAGTTTTAAATTCAAAATATGTCAAGATATTCAAAAGTCCATGACATCTGGAAGGATCTCAAGAAGAATACGCCAGTCATGGTTTATCCCCTTACATATCTTTGTGGGTTGCTTCAAAATAGCAAACTTATAGAGAACAAAAGTATATTGGCTAAGTAGAAATTTTGCAAGCGCAGAACTAGATAACATTATAGGGAAGCTTTGGAAATCTAGAGATGTTGACCATAAGGGCGACACCATGAGGTGTATTGAATGCCCCCAATCCTTGTCTCTGTGTTATAATATAGCACGACGAACTCTTGTTTTGGGTTTTGATTATAGGAGATACAAACTTAAATTAGGCATGTGGATTCCCTTGGATTCAGATACGATTGTATGCCCTTCAATCTTAAGGTGCAAGTTATAGAAAAGGAGGTAAATATCACTTCCAATTGGAATCTTAAAGATGTAAGGGATACCTTGGAGATGCTAGACTGTACATCCCCAGAATATAAGTTCAAAGTAAACGGTAAAGTAGTAGGGAAAAGAGCTCAGCGCTTTTTCTCTTGTATGAGTTGCTTGCCTCCTTTAATTGTAAGCTTCAAGCCATAAAATTGAAAAAATTACGTTGGACAAAAAGCTTTTCATTGAATGAAGAGTTACAAAATTGAAGTGTAGATATACAAAGATCTTGCCATTTGTATCTATTTGTCTTCTTTCATCATTGTAACTTCTTTGTCACTTTTTGAAAAGATAGATCTTGCAGTTGCAGTGACTTTTTTTTTTTGGTTGGTTGAAGAATTTAACTTGGATAGGAGCCCTCTTCTCTTGAGGGGGTAGATGAGAAGATGGATGAGAAAGTGTTGGCATTTCTGTCTTTGTGGAGCTTGCCTTACTTGTCTTTCAAGATGACTTACATTTTTCCTTACTCTTAGTTAACGATTTATGTGGAGGAGAGTTGGGGTTGACTGGCATGATTGCCCTATCCAAAATTAACTCAATACATCTCTCTCTTATCCACCATGTGTATGAATCGGGGTAATCTCTGCACTGCAAGGAAAATTGTAATAAGTTGTAAGGTGAGTGATAGTTCATACTTGTAGGGAGTAAAAACAAAGAAATGGAATGATTATAAAATTTGATAATAATGTTGTTGCTCAAAATCTAATAACGTTACTCATAACAGAATGTGAAAGATACTTACATTAGCCCCATCTATCTTGAGAATCTTTGAATCTATTGTCCTACAAACATTTGAAATTACTTTCCATCCACAATAATACACATCATTTTGTAAGGGCACTTCTTGTAAGAGAAAACTATATGGTTTTTGAGGATCAGCAATATCCTCATATGTAGTGTCCAAAAAGGTTACCACCAACCTCCCAGCACTGTAAATGGAAACATGTTATAAAAAAGGACAATAAATAAAATATACAATAAACCAAAAAGTGAGGATTTGTATTCAATGCACATTTTTGCTTGACCGTGGATACCCCTAAGAGAGTTCATAAGGATAATTTATCGAGTGAAAATATCAATATATATTAAGCTCCAATGTCCTCTGCAAAGTAAAATGTTAGTAAGAAATGCATACTATAAAGAAGTATACATTAAACCCTTTGCAAAATTACATACCTTTCAACGTAAGGAAAAAAAATATGGTAGTTTGTAATTGGATCGAACGATCTGAAAAATAATTCTATGTTTGAATGAGATTTTGAAAACAATTCCATTGATAACAGTGTATCAACGATAAATATAGTTTTAGAGATTTCTTGACTAAGAGAAGAAATCAACGCCCTCAATAGAATCAAGTGTATGTTGTATACACCCTGATTACAGTAGGTCTTCACTATTTTCAGATCTGTGTCAACTGTCACAGCTCATAGATGAGCTCTACATCAAGGGTTAGCATTCTAGGACAATAAACCATCTTCCAATGATGATTTAGCAAGCATTTAAGTGCTCCATTCCCTTCCAATGTGCTTATCCAGCCAGCATATGCAGATCAACAACCTAGCTCAGTTTGCATGGACAGATCTGGGCTTCTCCTTCTTCACATTGATGATCACTTCGATGTATATCCACTCAATGATGATCAACCAAGCCTTTACAAGGCTCCAAACAAGTCACAGGTCCTCCTTCAAGCAATGACAAGTCACAATGATAATGCCTACCTTGTAGCATAGGAAAATGACAGTTAGTCCTTTGTTCTCTTCAACCCTGTTAGTTCAATATTCAGGTCTTCTTCCCATATGCACTCCACAGAGCCCAGTCATGGGTGATCTGATACCATGTTAAGATTCAGAGACATAGACAAGAGTGAAGAGCTGAGTGCTCTCTTCTTCTTCTTTCATTATCTTGGCTTGGCTACAGGGTCAAGCAGTTCTAAAAACAAGGATGCAATTTTCTATTCCAATCAACGTGGCCGTGGTAGAGCTGAGGTAGAGGCTATGGATCTGGTAGAGGAGGCCAATAGAATGCATCCTATGGCAATAACAACCAACATGTATCGAATGCAAGAGGTGGTGAAAACTTTAAAGGCAGGGGGAAATCTAGCCCTAGAGGTAGAGGCTCCTGGCAACAACAACGTCCATCTCACAATCCGAACAAGGATAAGGATTGTCATTACTGCGGGAAGTATGGGCATATTGCCAAGGCCTGCTAGAAGAAGTAGGGCAATCAGAAAGGCAAACAACATGGACACTTTGCTACGTCTAGTCAGGCAGATGATACTTCAGGAGATAGATTGTTTGCCATGCAGTATGTAAAAGACAGAGTTGCTGAAAAATCCACTGATGATGCAGTTTGGTATATTGATTCAGGGGCATCAAACCATATGACTCCTCACGGTGATTGGTTCACTAATATGGTGGCTGAAAAACATGGCTATGTCTGTACAGGTGATGACACGCAGCATAGCATTGAGCATAAAGGCAAAGTGCCTCTTATGGTTCATGATGGCAGAAAGAAAAATTTGCATGATGTATTGCACATTCCTTCGATTACGAAGAACTTATTGTCTGTCGATCAGATGATGGAGTAGAACTTGCAGGTTAGATTCAATAAGCGTGGCTACTTTATTGAAGAGTTTGGCAATGGATGCAAGTTAATGGCTCGCAGTCACAGGAATGGCAAAATGTTTACTCTTGATGATACCTTGCCAGAGCTGAATTCAGTTATGTTTGCTCATGGTTCTGGCACTATCAGAGATTTGGAAATTTGGCATAAGAGAGTGGGGCATGTGAATTTGCAAAGGCTGCAAATTATGCAGAAAAAACAGCTTACCCAAGTTCCAATACTTAGATATTGGTCATGTATGCGATGCTTGCCAATTTGATAAGCAGTCAAGGTTACCATTTGTCAGGCATGTTGTAAGGCAGAGTACACGTCCATTGCAGTTAGTGCACTCTGATGTTTGGGGGCCAGCCCATAATGCATCTATGGGAGGCTCGAAGTATTATGTGTCATTCATTGATTATTACAGTCGCTATACTTGGGTCTACATTTTGAAGACAAAGGATGAGGTGTTTGCTGTTTTTCAGCAGTTTAAAAAGCAAGTTGAAAAGGAATTTGACTGCTATATTTCTTGCTTGAGATCAGATAGCAGTGGGGAGTATGTGTCAAATGAGTTTGACAACTTTTTGGCTAAAAATGGCATACGCAGGCAACTTACCTGCAGCTACACTCCTCAACAGAATGGGGTAGTTGAAACAAAGAACAGGGTCTTGATGGAAGCTACTCGTGCCATGATGAATGAGAAGAAGATGCCGCTCTATTATTGCGCTGAGGCTATTATGACAGCCATGTATATCTTGAATCGGACTCCCAGTGCAGGTATTCATGAGATGACACCGTTTGAGAGGCTGTATGGCTATAAGCCGGATGAAAGTCACATGAAAGTCTTTGGTTGTCTTGCTTATGTACATATTCCAGATGAAAAAAGGAAGAAGTTGGATCCAAAAGTGCATAAGTGTGTTTTCATTGGATATTCGCAGGAGAAGAAGGCATACAAATGCTATGTTCCCTCTACCAGGGAGACTTCGGTGAGCAAGGATGTTATTTTTGATGAGATGGGTTCTTGGTATGTATCACCGGCTGCAATACCATCGGATATGCCTTCCACTCATGTATCTATAATTGATTTGCAGCAGAGCACTGCTATGACAGGACCTAGTAGTCAGACAGTATCCGCATGGACAGGGAGATTGAGGAGCTCACCGTCCATGGGGAAATGAATGCCTTGGCTGAAAATAAGACATAGGATCTTGTGCCACTGCCTAAAGGAAAAAAGACCATTGGCTGCAAATGGGTCTACAAAATCAAATGCAAGTCGGATGGCAGTGTGGAAAGGTACAAAGCTAGGCTGGTTGCTAAGGGGTATGCCCAACAGTATGGACTTGATTATGAGGAAACATTCAGCCATGTTGCCAAGATGGAAACCATATGCACTGTGATTGCTTTGGCTGCTGCTAGAGGTTGGAAATTAGAGTAGATGGATGTGAAGAATTCCTTTCTTAATGTTGACTTAGTAAAGGATGTCTATATGGTTCATCCGGAAGGGTATGCTCACCTTGATTTTCAGCATTATGTATGCAAGCTGAAAAAGACATTGTATGGGCTGAAGCAGGCTCCGAGAGCTTGGCATGCTAGGATCAGTAACTACTTGCAGAGGTTGAGATTTACTGTTGGTAGGGCTGATCACAGTCTATTTACAAAGAAGACTTGGCTTGGTAGTTCTGGTCATATATGTTGATGATTTGATAATCACTGGTGATGATGACTTGGGCATACAGTATGTAATGAAGATGCTGAAATTTAAATTTGACATGAAAGATCTCGGTGAATTGAAGTACTTTTTGGGTATTGAGGTAATCAAGGCTGAAAATGGTTTATGGCTAATGCAGAAACATTATGCCATGGAAATGTTGAAAAAGTATGGCATGACTGAATGCAAACCATTGTATACACCCCTTGATTAAAATGTCAAGCTGGACATTAGCATTGGAGCTAAAATTCAGGATGTGACTATGTACAGTCAGATGGTTGGAAGTCTAATCTACTTGACCATCACTAGGCGAGATTTGAGTAATGCAGTTGGGCTCATAAGTCAGTTTATGCAGAAGCCCAAGAAGCCACATTTGGATGCTGTTAGGCGGATTATGAGATATGTTAAGTCCACTGTAGATTATGGGTTGTTCTACATGAGAGATAAGCCCTTGAAACTAGTTGGATGCACAGATGCGGATTGGGCAAGATGCTCATATGATCGCAGATCTACGAGTGGTTATGCTTTTGGCTTTGGAAGTGGCATGATTAGCTGGAGCAGCAAGAAGAAACCCATGGTTGCATTGTCTAGTACTGAGGCAGAGTACAGGGGTGCTGCATTGGCAGCATGTGAGTTTTGATGGCTGCTCAAGCTTATGGCTGATTTGGATATTCAGGTGGATGCTCCGATGACCTTATTATGCGACAATCTTAGTAGTGTACTCCTGGAAACAAATCAAGTATACCATGCCAGGACAAAACACATAGAGGTACACTACCATTTTATCAGAGAGATGGTTCTTGCAGGGAGAGTAGATCTTATGCATGTGAAGACTGATGAACAGGTTGCAGATATCTTTACCAAGTCTTTGGATAAAGATAAGTTTAGTAGTTTCAGACAGTTACTTGGAGTTCATCAAATGATTTGAGCTTGAGGGGGAGTGTTAGAATATCAAGCTCCTATTATTCTCCTGTCAGTTTGTATGACCGATATTAGCTGTGTCCAGCTGTATCAGCAAGTGTGGGACATTAAATAAGTCGGTGGTCTTAGAACTAGTGTGAATGGTCCTACGGACCTTAGTGCTATTGTATACACTTATGTTATGTGTGTGGTCTATTAGATAATGGAAGAAGAAGAAGAGAGCACTTAGCTCTTCACTCTTGTCTCTGTCTCTGAATCTTAACAGCGTTCCATCTTTCTTCTTTTAGAACAACACTGGAGCTCCCCATGGTGAACTGCTAGGACGGATGTAGCCTTGCTCTAATAGTTGATTGAGTTGCTCTTTTAGTTCTTCTAGAATGGACATCTTATACGGCCTCTTTGCAATTGGTGTAGCTCCTAGCACCAGTTTGATTTTGTGGTCGACTTCCCTTTGAGGAGGAAGTTCTATCAGATCTTCAGGAAATACGTCTACGTATTCCTTTAACCATGAGGGTTCTTCCCCAAATTCCTGATTCTGATCTAGCTTATTTAGTTTAATCAGATAGACAGGTAGGCCCTTTCTGACACCTTTTATTATCCGTGTTGCTTTTGCTAGCTGTATTTTTGGCTTACCAGCCTCTAGTTTCCCTTTAGAATTTTGGAAGGATACTTGGCCCTTCCCATAGTGGATGTGAGCATCATTGGGTATTAGCCAATCCATTCCAAGTAAACATTCGTGGACACCTAGGTTCATTACCCTGAATCTCACCGAAGTTGGCTTCCCACCCAGTAGGAATTTCACCTTAGCAATTTGCCTAGTATAAGTGACCTCACGACCATTTGCTAATTCCATAAGTAAAGTAGATGCGTCTGTTGTGGCTAACCCTAATCTTTTTGCACAGATTGGTGAAATGAAGGAATGGGTAATGCCACAGTCAATTAGGGTTTTGAAGCTTTTACCTTGATAATTTGATGGAGTTTGAATCACCGAGAATTGGCGATTCGGACCCTTCTTGTGAAGAGCAGCATGAACCATTACCCTCTCAATGTCAGCATCCATGGATGGATCTTCTTCATCGTCCAGCTCCTTGTTGGAAACACTGAAGGTTCTTCCTCTAGCCATAACGATGGTTCCTTGACCATGAGCGGCTCTATTTTGACCTTGGAATTCCCCTTGGCGATGTCCTCTGCTAAGATTGGGACACTACCTCTTGAAGGCTCGTTGCAATGGAAGCAACGTGGGTTGCGATCATTGCTTTATGTTGGGACAAAGTTGTTAACAGCATTGGCCCTAGCTTTCTTTCTTTGGCCCTGATTCTGACCCTGCGCTCTCTTAGTCTGAACCTTAGACATACCCTTATTCTAATCTTTGTAAGGCCAAATCCTATTGTTCCTTGGTTTGGTCTGCACCTCCTATATTATTGGAGCAACTCGAATGAGTGCATCTTGTAGGTTCGTTGGGCACATTGATTCCAATTGGGTGTTTATGGGTGGATTCAACCCAACATAAAATTTTGACACTTGTTGTGTCATATCCATTGGAGGCGCATACTTTAGGAGTGAAACAAACTTTGAATAATATACTTTCAGGGATAACCCTAGCTGCTTCAAGTCATAGAATTCATTTATCTTTTGTGTTCGGTAGGCAGGTGGTAGATACCTCTCTCGCATAGCTTCCTTAAGCTTATCCCAAGTGACTGTCCCCTCCGCTTGGTCTCTCCACCACTGTTTCCACCAAAGTCTCGCTTCGCATGTAAGCTTAAGTTTGGCGAGCATGGCTTGGTTAGCAGATGTAGTTTCTTTTGTCTCAAAATAGTCCTCCATGGACTCAATCCAGATCTCGGCGTCAGCTTGAACAGTCCTTCCCTTGCCATCAAACTCGGGTGGCTTAATTTGTTTGAGAAGAAACTTCTTCTCTTGAACCACAGCTGTACTTAGTGCAGGAGTCGGACTTGTAACCTGCGCTTGGGGTTGCATCTAGACAATAAGATTCTTTATGTTAACATCTTATCAAACATTTCCCCATATTACGTTAATACGACTAGGACAGCTTTTAGCCAAGTGATTTAATCACTTACACCTTAGCTATTGGATAAGCAGGACAAGCTGATTGATACATCAGTTTGGAAAAAATAGGATTGTGTTACAATCGGCTGTAGGAATGGAATAATAATATGGAGTGGGGTCATGGATGTTCAGGAAATGGTAAGTCATATGAAGCTTGGGGTATCCCTTCCTTTGATACTCGTTTTTCTCATAGTGCCCTAATACTTTGATCCTGTCGGTAGAGATCACCTGTGTCACTTCTTCATAGACATACTTGTTCTGCTTGACTTGCCAACCGCTAACATGCAAAGTTGCGTTTGCATAAGCTTCGTTAAAGATGAATAGCTTCACAATCTTTAAATCCTCTATCCACTTGATTCTCTTCAAGTTGGTTTGAAGGTACGTGAGTTGGTGGGCTGCTATGTAGTATATTCCTGAGTCTCCTATCCATCTCCATTCCGCATACAGGGGCGAAGGATTATAGATGCGGTCTAGAATGTTTATCATGCCAAGCCTCTGACGATAATCCAAAGCACACATTGCAGTCAAAAACATGACCTGGAACACCAAGAACTTTCTCCATGCTTCGTGACTCTGCAATCCAGCATCCATAAGTGAGTAAAGAAATGTTTTCAACAAAAAACACTGCTCTATTCCACTCACCTTTCCCTGACTATTCTCTTATTCCCTTTATTTTCCCCCATTAAGTTCCCTTGTAATCTTAGATCCTGTTGGTTTTCTCTGATACCAATTGTAATGTGTCCGCTCGTCCGCTTGTGGGACATGTCTTAGCAGCCTATCGGGAAGCTGGGTCTAGAAAGCTTCGCCTAACACTCGCAAGGAATGACACAGGGTTTGTGATCTAGGTCTTCCCGAGTCTGCCCCAAGTGGAAGTGTCCGGCCATTCCCACTTAGGATCGACCTGAGGTCAGGGTTCCTTTCCTATTAGCAAGGTCTCTAGGAAGCAACTAGCGTCGAGCTCCAGATGAACCACTTTGCGTAGGAACAATAGAGTCGAAGCGGATTCATGCTACACTTGGTTCATGGAGAATGGGAAATGAGAGGGATGCGAAGCTCAACCTCTCTGCCATAGGGCATAGTCCAATTCATTTCCCCTAAAACATCTTAAATTGGGATTTTATATCTATTGATAATAGGTCTTCATAGTCTTGTTATCTCGTCATTTGAGAAAAGTTCCTAGCTAACCGGGACCACCCTTCCGTAAGACGGACCCAAGTCACGTCCACCACACTTTCCTCAGTTTTCTTAGTTATCTAATTACCTATCACATTACATTTGATATGCAAAAGTAGCTTCCTTAATTAATCAATTTAATCACTGGTTTCTTCACGTAACTTAGGCACTGACACAAAAACAATGTCAAGCAAGTTCCTTTTTCTCAAGTATCTGTTCTTTATTTATCATAATCCTGGGGTACATCAAGTATCATGCCCGAAAGCTATCCCAACAATCTGCAAGATTGCTGCTCCAAGTTTTGCCCCTAGACTAGTACACGAGCCTCGAGATCCCATCTCAAGTCACGTCAGCCTCTTGTGTGGCCTCTTGTGTGAGATCTTGAGGCAAGGAATTTATAGCTAGAGCCTCCCCTGGCACCCAAGCGTCCTCCTGCTCCAAGCAGCACCCACGGAGAGACCTCTCGCGGCAGGTTAGGTCCATATACTCGGCGCTGCTAACAACCCCCTTGGATAGGGCTAGGTCGACAGTCGGAGGTAACTATTCCTGCCTCTCCCTCCAGGCTTCTAACCTGAAGCATTTAGTGTTTTTCCTTAAATTAGTTCCTTGAGCAAAGGAGATCAAATAATATACCTAAGTGTACAATCACAAACATTTCGGAGGCCGTTTGTACGACCAACTACTAAGGTGGGATTCCTTTTTCCTGGATGCTCCTAGCATCCGATCGTTGGGATCGGATGCTCCCAGCATCCAATCCTGGATCGTTCGTGGCTTGGCGAGATCCCAATAATCTCAAAAAAGATCATGCAAGAAAATGTTCTTGGTAAGTTAACTTATTTTGACTTGCACTTTCCCTTGGGTTTTACCTTATGGTATCTTAACCCTAACCCAAAGCATTAACTGGTCAACCAAGGCAATGGACATGCCTTATTCGCAACCCAACCAAGGGTCTTTTATTCTTCCAGTTCTAACCAAGTTCAGTTAACACACTTGGCAATGCAAGATTCTTCATCTAGGCCTTCACGATACACTCTAGATGCATGCGTCCCTTCCATCTCTCTTAGTGTGGTACTATGCAGATTTTTCCAATCATCCTTACCCATCATGCACATGGTGTGATTAGTATATATGTACATCCTAAACGACCTTTAACTCTCTTCATACTTGGCAATGAATACTTATTCCTAATGCACCGGCTCACATATGACTTGTGTATATGAAAGTCTAGGTTTCTATCCATCGGTGCAATTGCATCTTACGAACGGAAACTAACATTTCATGTGTTTCTTTTAATCATGATTGCGAAGCATGAATTCTAAATGACTATTCATGCACTGAACTAGTTTAAAAGCTATTATTTTATGTGAAATAATGTGAACACCTTATCATTCTATGTGTGTAAAGGCTATCATTCCATGCATATAAACTTATGCGAACTCCATACTTTACCATTTCATGCATGCAACCTAGCACTTAGAGTAAAAAAAAATCCTAAGACTCGTTCTTGTTCCATGCATGTAGCTAACCCCTTTATTTCTTCCTCGAGAAATAATATAGAATTAATTATAAAGCTTAGAATATCTAAAGAACCTGGGTTTGATTCGTGATCATAGGGGCATTTGTTTCGTTGGTTGCTCCACTTGCCCTTCCCGCATTACCGGTACCAATGGTAGCTTTGGCACTTACACTTCCCGCAACTCTCTTTTTGGGAGCCATTTACCACACGGAGTTTGGATAGTCCGGACCTTAACGGCCTTCAAGATGACAGGCTCGAGAAGGAAAGGTCGTGAGAAGGGGTCCTTCGCTAATGAGGGGATGGCTTGAGAGTGGCTCCCCGAACACAGCTCTCGACACCTTCTCCACTCACCAACTCTCTCCCTCTCTCTCTCTCTCTCTCTCTCTCTCTCTCTCCTTCTTCTTCTTCTCTTCTCCTTCCCTCTTCTTCTTATTTTCTTCTCTCCTTCTCCTACACTTTCTTTTCCTCTTCTTCTTCTTCTTCTCTTCTTCTTCTCCTACTCTCTCTCCCTCTCCTTCTCTTCTTCTCTCTCTCTCTCTCCTTCCCCTTCTTCTTCTTTTCTCTTCTTCTCCTTCTCTCTCTCTCCCTCTCCTTCTCTTCTCCTCTCCCTCTCTTCTTCCTCTCCTTCTTTTCCTCTTCTTCTCCTTCCCTCTCTCCCTCTCCTTCTCTTCTTCTCTCTCTCTCCTCTTCCTCTTCTTCTTCTTTTTCTCTTCTTCTCCTTCCCTCTCTCTCCCTCTTCTTCTTCTTTTCTTCTCTCCTTCTCCTACTCTCTCTCTCTCTCTCCCTCTTCTTCTTCTTCTTTCCTTCTTCTTCTCCTTCTCTCTCTCCCACTCCTTCTTTTCTTCTCTCTCTCTCTTCTTCCTCTTCTTCTTCTTTTCTCTTCTTCTCCTTCTCTCTCTCCCTCTCCTTCTCTTCTTCTCTCTCTCTCTCTTCTTCCTCTTCTTCCTCTTCTTCCTCTTCTTCTTCTTTTCTCTTCTTCTCCTTATGTCTCTCCCTCTCCTTCTCTTCTTCTCTCTCTCTCTCTTCTTCCTCTTCTTCTTCTTTTCTCTTCTTCTCCTTATGTCTCTCCCTCTCCTTCTCTTCTTCTCTCCCTCTCTTCTTCCTCTCCTTCTTCTTTTCCTCTTCTTCTCCTTCCCTCTCTCCCTCTCCTTCTCTTCTTCTCTCCCTCCCTTTTCACTCACCAGAGGGGGGGGGGGGGGGGGGGTGTTGCCGGGCGAATGAGGAGGGGGGGAGTCTTCTGATGGAAGCCCATGGGGGCCAGTGCTGTTGCATAGAGAGGGGGGAGGTGACGAGCACGAGGGGGGGAAGGACCTGCCTGCAGACGTCCAGAGGGGGGCGCTATGTAGACGAGGGAGGGGGGGAGCTCCCCTTTATAGGAGGGGGAGGAGGGTGGCATGACCGCTACCCTTCCCACCTGGGGGGCTACATACCCCCCTAACATCTTCACTTCACTCCCTCTCTCTCTTTCCCCGATGTGCTGTCAGGCGGGGAGAGAGAGAGGGATAAAAAATTTGCACTAAAGTTAATAATTTTTTTAAAAAAAATTAAGGGGGGAAGTTCTTATGGGGGAGCACGGGAATATTATAGATTGGCTGAAGATTAGTGAGAAACATGCTAAAAAAAATCAACGCAAATTTTGTTCTGCTATCCTGGACACATGACTGATCCTCCATTCAAGAAAATGGTATGCAACCTATAGCATTTGATGCATACAAGGCGATTATGCAAGCCATTGTTGAAGGAGAGCAAGGATCAGAGAGAGAACGAGAGAGAGAGAAAGAGGAGAGAGAATACTACAGAAGAGAGAGAAAGATTGCACGAAGGGAGAGAAAGAGAGTGACGAGGAGAGAGAAAGACTAGAATTGGAAAGAGAAAGACAATAAAGAGAAAGAAGCCATACAAGCTGTGAGCAAGATGGGAGAGAAGGACAGTAATTGTATTAATGTGTCAAAAGATATGAAAAATTATATGTCCTCTCCTTTTATACCAATGTCAGTGTGACATGGCATAACATCAATATTATTTTTACACTAAATCCTTATTCCCACCTTCTTACACTTGTTTAACATTTTCCCTCTTTCTTGGCAATCCTTTATCCTTCTCGGGATCAACTTTACTATCAATAGGCCTTAGAGGTCCACCTTTCATATTAGGATTCAAAACTTGCTTTCCCCTAGCATCTTGCTTAGGGTTTTCCTCAACATGTTTAATTATAGTTCCTTTATCACCCTTTTTAATCTTTTGACCTCTTGTTACGGCTCGTAGATTATAAGTTTTAGTGTCATTGACACATATGGCCTCAATAAGACTGACTTGACTGCCATGAGGCAACTCCTCTAAATTAACCTTTCCTCATTGCAGTATTTGTCTTGATCCCTCATCTTGCTGGAGATTATTCCCTTGTGTGCGATGGTTAACTGGACATGGCAGTTTACTCCCTTGTTGGAGAGAACTAATCTTACTCCAATAGGTAGCAGCTAAATGGCTAGACTTTCTGCAAATATCGCATTTGACATTCAGAAAATTCCTAGGGAAATGTTGGCCACCACATCCCTTATAGTTGAATCTTGAGGGGGCACTCTCTTTAGGGTGTCAACTCCCTATCAAATTTTGTTTCTTCCTAAGGAAATTGACATCCACAGCTATTTGTCTATACTATTCGCTAATCATGTCAGTGTAGTGCTTCATCATGTCCTTAACTTCACCAAGGACATTAGAGGTACTCGACTCATAGCCACGATCATCTATTTATTGTTCCATTGATCTAACCACTTGATTAGGAATTGGCTGCTGACCTACTGGGACAACATTAGAATTCATTATTTGTCCTCCACCATTTAGTGGGCCCATCTAACTAGCCATAGGCATAGTCATACTACTGGGAGGAGCTGGTAACATAGGCAAACTTGGCATGATACTCCCTCTGCCATTTGCATTTGACATGGGGTCCCCTTGACTCCCGTTGGTCAGTGCCAAATTATTACCATTCCAATTTATCCTTTTTGTGTAAGCCACTTGCAAGCGCCACTCTACTCCTCCTGCTTGGGTAATAGCAGTGTCATTGTCAACCAAAGCAACACTACTAAGTTGCACCTGGATATTAAAATTTAATCCATGTAGAAATTATTGCAACTATGCAGCCACCGGTGGAATAGGGATATAAGTATTAAGTTTGCGAATAACTTGCTTTAGCTTCTTCGAATAGGCCTGCACATTGTCATTTGGCTCTTCGCATGCTACATTCAAGACACACAACCAAGACTGTCCACCCCTCTCAAGAGCAAACTCTCTACAGAAGGCCATGAAGAATTGGTCAGTGCTAGTTATGGTTCCGGCCTCTAGCCATGATACCATATTTTTGCCCTTCCTTTTAATATCATATTGAAGAACATCATTAGGTGTCCTTGGTCTTGGATTCGATAGTTAAAAATGAGCGTTTGAAAATCCTTAATATGGATTTCTCCATCCTCTTCTACTAACCCATGAAAGATGAGCAAAGGTGCTCCTAATGTTGGTAAATTTGGTGTCCCTATGCTGGAATTGTAATGGGTTGTGCCATGGCTACAACCAGATTGACAATAGAAGTTTGTATAGGTAAAACTACACCCCCACTTGAAGTGGGTTGATTGATTGGAAGCAAGGAAGTACTAAGATTTCTGCTTGTGCTCAAAAGGCTACTTATGTCACTTAGGTTATTAGAACCACTACCGCTTATGCGTAAGGGGTTGCTCCTTTGAGGAGAATAACATCTTAAAATCTCTAACTGCTGTCTAGCCCTCTCAACACGTTCCTCTTTTTGTATTTCGGCTTGACAGTTCTTGTAAGAGGACATAAACCAACTATTTGGTCCCTAGAAACCCTAGATTTGGAACCACAACTTATTGGTAGCTCCCGGAAGATGCATCACTAATGGGACCTAAAATGGTCCAACACTGGCTATGGCACTAGTCAGACCTCATGCACACAACGGACAACCCCACCACACGGCCAGCTCGCGGCCAGGAGCGTCTGAGCCTCACTCTACACTAATCGATTCTGCATTTGTATTGAGTCATAGTACAACGTTCACCATATCTTCTCCTCAGAGGGAGACCCCATAACATATAGGTATAGTGCCTTGTAACACAAACATAAGGAAGCTCCTCTCGGCTGATTGCCGCGGCTCCACTATGACTCTCCTACACCTTGGGGATTGGCCCCAAGATGCGTTGCTTCAACATAAAGTACACATGAGACAAGCTCCACTCTTTTATTTTGAACGTATTCCACAAGATACCACGTGTTCTTACCAAATAATTCCCAAAAAAACCAATCGACTAGCCTACGGATTAGGTCGTCCCTCACACTCTCAAGCATAGGTCATCATAACGAAAAACACGTGTTATGCATCTAGTTCTTCATATTTTGATACCATGGTTGATATGCGCATGCAAAAGTGGATGATCCTAATGTTCTCAAACATAATTTGCAATCAAAAATGTGTCGTGCACAACCAAGCTTTCCAGTGCTCATTTACTAACTCATTGCGGTGATGTAGGGATAGCACCGAGACAACGCTCATGCTACTATCCTTTTAATTAAAATTTAATGAACCCTATATCATAATATACATAAGAAAAATTAGCAATGATTAGCACTCAAATTGCATCATTCAAATACCCCACCCTCTACATTTAGGTAGTGCTTTTGTTGTATAGGTGTAGGGGTTCATTTTGTCATGTTTTGATGTATGAAAAGCGATAAATCACAAAATTTGACAAAAAAATAGAAAAAATTGATGCTAAACCTCATGCTCCGCTACTACCATATATTCACAAACACTCATTATATTTTTCCTTATTTTTATGAAGCATATTTCTATTTTTTTCCTATTTTTCCTTATTTTTAATGCATTTACTTGGCAGTAATCACTATTATTTTCTGATTTTTCCTTATACCAATCATTTTAACATACTACAATTCAATTTTATTTTTCATTTTTTCCCATGGGGAACACATTTAACCCACCCGAAATGACAAAACCATCATTTTACCCTTAAAAATCACATTTTGGGTTTGCAAAAATTAAATAACGCACGTAAATCATTATAAAATCAGAATTTTTTGATGTACAACAATTAAACATAATGCAAACATCACTGAAACAAATCTTCATTCACTTAAAAACATCATTTCCATCATAAAATATAAAAAAAGCTTCATTTTCTTCATAAAAAATTATCACACCGTGTTTTTATGAAACCCGAGATGCATTAAATGAGTGTGTGACCAGCAGCCGGAGCCATTAATCTCCATCATTATTTGCTTCAATCTCCTTCCCAATTCTTCCTTCAAGAACATACGCATGAACAACCCATAGAGGGAAGAGAGAGGGAGGAGAGACAAAGACTAGATCTAGTTCTCCATGTCCAGGCAGCCATTGCTCACGCGAGATATGGCGATGAAGAGCGTAGGGAAGATGTAGATCAAGGATGTGATCTGTTGGGGGGGTTGCTCTTCGGGCCCCATAGTCCCTCTTCCCTAAAAAAAATGGCGCAAACTAGGACATCGCCATCTCCTCCTTCATGCCAAAAAAACGTCCCCCCTCCCCACGTGAGAAAATTGGGGGGTGGCTCCCAAAAATCACACCCTCCTTACCCCTTAAGTCCTTTTGCACTTGTTTTTGTTTTGGCCTTGGCCTTCGTGCACTCCCATTCTCGTGTCCAGTGTCCATTTCGCAAAAACTGAAAATTTTTGCACACTCGTCTCGAGGTCCCCCACTGTCGGGCATCTCCCAAAGTCTCATTTGACATGCTGAGAAATCATGAAAATTCCCCAATTGTTGCTCAATGGGTCTTTAAAGCACTTTAGGGGCTTACCGCTTAAAATCGTAGTGATTGTAGTTGCCGCCTTCGTCGAAGTCTATTTTTCCCTTCAAACTTGGATTTTTTGGCTATTTTTAAGCACTTCTCAGAGTCAAAAAATCACTGCTCATATGCAACTCCAAGTATGCTTTGAAATTTTTGAAGTTTCTTTATATCCAATGCCTTTTGTGAAATGTTATTTGTCTTATCTTATTTGCTCACATATACCAAGTCAATCTCTCCTGTAAGTACTTTATCTCTCTATACCAAGTCAATCTATCCTGTAAGTACTTTATCCCTCTATACCAAGTCAATCTCTCCTGTAAGTACTTTATCTCTCTCAAAGTGGTAATGCGTCTCAATGTGTTTTATTAGAGCATGGGACACTAGGTTCCTAGCTAACTATATGCTACTCATGTTACCATAGTGAATGACAATTGGACCATCTCCCTGGACATCCAAATCACCCAATATACTTTTATAGCCATACCACCTCACATGCTGCCATAGAAGCACCTGTATACTTAGCCTTTATACTCAATAAAACAACTACAGGTTGCTTTTTGCTGCTCCACATAATTGCTACATTACACAGGGAAAACATAAACTCTCTAATAGATCTTCTATCAATCATGCTACTAGCCCAATTTGCATGTGTATCCAAACACCTATATATCCTTACTATCTCATAAAAAAGTCCATAATGCAAAGTGGACTTCACATATCTCAATATACATCTAATTGCATCTAAATGAGACTTTCTAGGCACTTGCATAAACCGATTGAGAAAGCCAAAAACATAATTCAAGTCTAGCCTTATGATAGTAATGTAAATTAGACTTCCTACATTATCTTCTTAAACATAGTGGAGGCTTATATCTCATCCCCACACTCAACTGCATATTTTTCTCCAATGGCACTGAAAGAGGCTTACATATTATCATACCATACTTGGATAATATATCCATGCCATATCCAATGGTACAATCATTACATCTGATCACCTCAATACCAAGAAAGTACCTTAGCTTACCCAAGTTCTTCAACTCAAAATTTTTCTTCCAAAAGTCCTTAACTTTAGCAATCCCACTGTCACTATCACCTCTAATAATCAAGTCATCCATATAGATGACTATGATAACCAAGTCTATATCTCCCTTCTTTACATAAACTAAGTAAGTGGTCACAACATAAAAAATATAAAATCCAATGCGGACAAGATACTCTTTGATCTTATTAGACCATGCTCTAGGTGCTTGCTTTACCCCATAGAGCACTTTCTTTAACCTACACACATATGTGGGATGCTCTAAATCCTCATAACCTACTGACTACTCCATATACACCTCTTCTTGCAATTCACTATGCAAGAAGGCATTCTTGACATCCATTTACTACAAATTCCAACCTTTGGTTGCTACCAAAGCAATCACACATCTAAAGGTTGCCATTATAGCAATTGGACTGAATTTCTCTTCATAATCTATGCCACATATTTGAGCATAGCCTTTTGAAACTAGCCTAGCCTTATACCTACTAACAAAACCATTTGCATTATGCTTGATTTTATAAACCCACTTATAGCCAATAGCTTTCTTTCCCTTAGGCAATTGTACTAGATCCCATGTCTTATTGGTTTCTAATGTAGACATCTCCTCATCCATTGCTACATCCCAATGAGCATGAAAAACAACATACTCAAAACAAGTGGGCTCAACATCTTCAACCACCTTTACTATATAAGCATAATGGTGAGCTGCACAACCTTCAAAATCAAATCTTTTAACATGATATTTGACCTTGCTAGACCTACTTACCACTAGATTACTCAGTGGAGTCCTTACATTACCTGCTCTCTATACAGTAGGTGTCTTGACTAAAGGAACACCAAGCTCATCATCCAAACTCTCTAAACCACTGGAATCTCTATCGAATCACAATTGACTATAGATGCATCATTACTGTCTAACACTTTCTTCTTTCCTTTATCTTTACTTGCAACACTTGTAGATGCACGTGAAGATGTGGGGCTACCCTTTAGTGCCCTAGACCAAGGGCTAATTGTGGATGTAGTACCAGATGATGTTTTTGGTTCACTAAATCTCCCTGATTCTTGCCTTTCTTTTTGCACATAACTATTATGAACATTAGCATCATCCAATGCATCACCACTAGATGCATATTGACTTTTCGTCTCATAAAAAATAGCATCATTGCTCACTTTGAACTCACTTATGACAAGATTATAACAATGATACCCTTTCTGCTCTAAAGAGTATCCAATAGAAATACATTTTTCAATCTTTAGATCATGCTTCTTTTGAAGCTCATCTAGCACATGAACATATGCAATATAATCAAGAAACCAAACACTTTCAAGTGTGACACAATAGGCTTCTTCCTTGTAAAGCATTCTTCATGGATCATTCCATGAATTACAGCTATAGGAGTTCTATTCATAATATAGATAATAGTATGAATAGCTTTAGAACAAAAATATTTTTCCATATTCTTTTTAGCCCCATTAATGCTCATGGAATTTTGCAATAAACTGATTTTTTCTTTCTACACTTCATTTTCTTATGGGATATACATGTAAGTAAAGTGTCTCTTTATCCCATGAGACCTCAAGAAGTCAATGAACTCATTATAGAGGTATTCTTCCACTTCATCAGACCTCAAATAGTCAATTTTCAAGCTTGGTTTTACTTCAACAGTAACCTTGAAAGTTTTAAAGTGCTCAAATACATAACTCTTTTCCTTTATGAAATATATCCATAGCTTTCTTGAACAATCATCAATAAACATGATAAAGTATTTATTGCCACTAAGATATATATTCTGTGTAGGCCCCCAAACATTTGTATACATAACATCAAGTATGTTTCTCAGATCTCTATCATGCGAGAAAGGTTGTCGCCTACTTACCAAACTGACATGCTTCACACACTTTATGAAAGTTTGCAACTCTAAGAGCAGACAATCTTAAAACCAATCCTTTTCATTTCATTAATTTCAGGCTTTGCATATTTCCATGCCTAATACATTTATGCTATATTTTCAATGTTTGCAACCACTCCTTTTCCTTTTAGTATATATAGCAATATTCATAACAAAAATTCCAATATCTATATTGAAATTGTAACCATGAAATTGTAACCAATTCTACTTTCTTTTGTGGCCAATCTACACTTATCATTAAAGTTTTCTACAAAAGAACATTTTGTATTGAATCACACCTACAATCCTTGCTCTACCATTTTGTCAACATACACTAAATTCTTTGTGATTGATAGCATGTGTAATATATTTGATAGAATATTTGTTTGGCCATCATGAGAAGATAAGGGAAACTTTCCAATGTGTGAAATTGGGTGGCATGAATCCTCAGTGGTGATTTGGTTGAGGAAGTATACATGGATCAGCTCGAGGGCTATGTACATCTCCTGATTTTCCTACATGTGTGTGCAGATTGAAGAAAGCATTGTATGGGTTGAAGCAAGCACCTAGAGCTTGGAATGCTAAGATAAGTACATGCTTACACAACCTTGGTTTCACTATGGGCAAGGATGAACATAGCCTATTAAGAAAGAAGACAAGGACTGATTATGTGATATTAGTCATCTATGTAGATGACTTGATCATTATAGGTGATGATGCCATGAGAATTGGAGAGATCAAGGAAATGTTATATGTTGAATTTCAAGTCAAAGATTTAGGTGAACTAAAGTATTTCCTTGGGATTGAGGTTGTTTCTACACTTCATGGTACTTGGTTGTTGCAAAAGAAATATGCACAAGACATGTTCACAAAGTATGGTGTGTTGGATTGCAAGCATTTGAGCACTCCATTTGAGCAAAATTTTAAGCTACTTGAAGATGTTGGGTATGAGATTGAGAATGTCACTATGTATAGACAAATGGTGTGTAGCCTGATTTACCCTACCATTACTAGACTATGGACCTTAGCTATTCAATTGGACTAATTAGCCAATTCATGAAAAAGCCTAGGAAGTCTCACTTGGATGTAGTGAGGAGGATCTTGAGATATGTGAAGGCTATATTAGATTGTGGGCTATTCTATGAGCATGGTAAGCCTTTGGAGCTTATAGGATATATAGATGTTGACTGGGCAGGAGGTGCCTATGATAGGAGATCTACTAGCACCATGGCTTATGAAGCTTCTTAATGATTTGGGGATGCAAGAAGTTAGGCATGTCACACTCTATTGTGACAACATGAGTAGTGTGCTCCTAGTCAGTAATCCTGTCTATCATGCTAGGACTAAGCACATTGAGGTGCATTATCACTTCATTAGAGAAAAAATGATTGCAGGTGACATTGATTTGGTCCATGTGAGGACAAAAGACCAAGTTGTAGATATCTTTGCCAAGTCATTGGATAATTATAAGTTCATGCATTTTAGAGAGCTACTTGGAGTGAAGTACCACTGGTTATCGTAGTTGAATAAGGTTTGGGTCACACAGACTCAACCACTATTACATCTAGGTCACTTTACTTTTGTATGTTTGGATGTATGTACACAATTGAGAGTGTGGAAGATGATGGAAGTTGGATATGAAGCATGGCTGTTCTCCTTCTTGCCTAACCTTTTTCCCTCTCTCTCTTTGTTTTGTTTCACTAGCTTTGTGAGCGATGAGGCAGCAAGTGCATCTACACTCTGCTCTGCGGATGTGTTGTCTAATAGTAACTTCATAAGAAGCTCGCTCAGCATAAGGTCTCCTTCTAGCACACACACTCTCTCTCTCCCTCTCTCCGTGTTAGGTGTCCTGATCAATTTCTATTTGCTAAGGCTAACACTTGCTGGATCTCCCACATCTCTACATTCTGTCACAAGTTTCTAGTTTGTTGTTCCTAATTGTAGGCCACTATGCCTCGCAAAGCTTCCCGCGCTAGTCTCCTCTCCTCTTCGAGGCCCACTATGATATCCTCAAATGACCTACTATGGTGGTTCATCTGGGTTTACAAGTCATACATCCTCACCATATGTTGGATTACATCCAGGAAATCTCCGAGATTGAGCTCTTTGTTGCATTTGCGGTTCGTATTGGTCTCTGCCAAATCCACGGTCTCTTATTCCACTAGGGTGTCGATGAGGTTGATTAAATTGGGTAGATTCACTCTTGCAATTATGTTGACCTTTGATTCATCTATCTCCTATTTTGCGTCTTCCTCTTGGTTCTAACACTTGGGGTTCTCGGTTACCTATCTAAGTTTTAGGGTCTTCTCCTATTGGTGGGTTCATTCAATTTCTTAAGTTTGAGTGAGTTCCTTGTTATTTGCAAATAATCCTCAATTTCGTGTCACTCAAGATGTGTGTGCGTGTGCTCTTTTTCGTGCACTGTGCAAAATCATGCTTATAGCTTTTCTTCAAGTGCACTTCAAGTGTTGAAAAACAATGTGGGGTGTAATGCAGAATGTAAATGTAGCTTCAGCACTCTCGTCTACATTCTCGGCTTGATAGGGCTTTAAGCTCATCGCTCTCACTAGTCTCTAGGGTCTACGCTGCATCTTTCCGCTCATTCAAGGTCTAATTGAGGGTGTACGACTTAGTTTGGCGCTCTCAATGAGTGGATAGCTAGCAAGTCTGCTAGCATCATTGCTAGACTTGCAATTCACTAGTTCTCTTGTTTCTTGTACTAGAAAGGTATTCTATTAATTTATATCACTCCCAGGGTTCATTCGACTATGGTCCAAGTTAGTCAAGGTCTACAGATGTCAAATTTGATAAATTCTAGATTTGGCCCAGCTAGTCCAAATTGTAGGGTTTGAGTATTAGCATACTCGGCCCATTCAAGTGGCCTAGGGCCAAGTGGTATCAAGGCTTAATCTAAAGACCGAGTGTTTGAGGGCCAAAAGTAAGGCCATCTGAATGCCACCTGGCAAGGTGGGCCAAATGGGCAATCATCTAAATCAATTGTGCAAAATATGGTGTTCAGGTTGAATCGGGTGGGCTGAAATTCAAGTGGCCGAGTCTAGTTGGGCCAAGTGGAAAAATGTGAGCAAACCGAGGGCCACAGAACGAGGGCTAATTTTGGGGTTCGGCCCAAAGTGGCTGTCAAAGTCTGGGACTCAAACAAGCCAAGTGCCATGACATGTGGAAACAACAAAGATGATTTTCGCTTTGTTTGCATGATCTATAGCATACTAGGTGGCAAGCACTTCCAGAATAGATCAATGGACAAATGTTAAGGTTTGTATATACCTAATGTGCTCGAAAAACTCTAGAACAAATCGATCAATCTCTTGCAAGGGTTTGGTCTCTCTCTGATTGTAATATTTCCGCAACGAAATATTAATGACTCTAGACCTCGTGCAAAAGCGGTTCAAAGTAACCTCCCGCAAAACAGAAAAACTTGGGCTAAGTGCTCCCTCCGCGCGCATCAATAAACACCAGCCCCATGTCACATATAGGAAGCCTGGCTTGAATCCGTAGTTCACTGCGGGAACACCCCTTCACGGAAAGAAAAATGGATAATTTTTGCAATTTTTTTTTGAATAAACTCCCTTCCCTTCAGCCGTTGCATGGTGGGGAGAGGGCGTATGTGTGGAAATATGAGTGGTGTTGGAAGAGCATGGGGGAGGGGAGCATGCAGATTGCCACTTGTGTGGCTACCCCCCCTTCAAAACCTATAAGAACCCTCCCCTCCTAAGCTTGAGGGAAGGAGGAGAGAGGACATTGAGCTATCCGCATGCTGCTGCTGCCGCCGCCCTTTGGAGCTGCCTACCACCGTCATCGTGCTACTGCACCATGTCGCCAACATCATCATCATCATCGTCGTCGTCGTCGTCATCATCTCCATCTCCCCAATCATCACTCTCTCTCTCCACATCATCCTTGTATCCATAATTGGAAGCTTCTTTTGAAAGCTTCTAACTAAAGCTTCTCTAGGCCTTGTTCTCCCGTGCTTCCCCAGGTTTTTAAAACCATGTCCTACAAGGCTTGTGTCTTGCATGGAGGAGGAGATATTGGACAGAAGTGAATTCGTAACGCATAAGAGAGCCAAGAGGAAGTTCGCTGAATCAAAATCTGCTGCACCAATGGCTCCCATGCAAAAGATGAGAGGAGCACACGCGGAAGCTTCCAACCTGAGTACACGAGTGGACAATGCCCCGATTCTTAATGCCCAGGTTTCGATAATTAATCCCGCATGAAAAGGATGCACTAGGCATGTTTAATTCTCATAGGCGAGTTTAAATACATTAGGAAATTTATTTACTCATTCGATCTACAAGTTAGTTGCATGACGTGTATTTGAAATTGCTTGCACTTCCATGGTCAAGAGTAGCTGCAATTCTAAACGTATGATGCATAAGTTAAAAGACGAAATTGTGCACCTTCCAAATGAAAATATTTATGAACTTGATATTATGCAATTCGCATGCAACGTTAGTTACAATTTAGGTTGCGAAAGCGGTATAAAAAGGATTAAATCAACCATATATTCATTAGCATCTCGTCACAAAAAAATGATGCATCCATGCATAGAAGCTCTTTTATCGAAGTTTGAATTTGGGAAAGGATGCATCTTCATATTAAAGCTTGAATTAGATGCATAAAATGTAGGGTTTTAATGAACAAGCTCTGAATGTCAATCAATATCGCATAGGGCAAGGAAAAGAAAGATCACTATAAGTTGCATAGAAGCAAAAGGTCTATGGTTTGAAGTTGCATACTCGCATGGAATGATACATCTCTTACATCTTGCAGCCATTTACATCTTTTAGGGAAAGTATTTGCATCTCTAAGGAAAGGTCACCTCTTGTCGTAAGACAATTAGATCAATTAGGTATCACTTGTAATTGTGTAACTCACATGGGATTTATAAAGGCGTAAATAGTTAGCACGATGAACATCTCAATGTGCTAGATAGGGTTATGCTATGTTAAAATTCTACCTAGTATTGCACTTAGGATGCCAACCTAATATTTCCGATCTCAAAGGTCCTAACCACATTCACAAAATGTTAGGGTTAACTAAACGCCCATGCAAGAATGATCTAGGATTCTTACCCTAAGGATCAATTGACCAAATACTAGACTTTCGTATGAATTTTAGGAACCCTAGGGCCAAAGCGTTATCGGCCTAGTAGGGTTAGGGGTTGGATTGGGTCAAGAGGACTCCCAAACCCTACATCTTGACCAAAGTTATTCTTGACCAATGAATATCGTGTGATGGGAGAAATAATCCCACAAGTTAGGTGCGACACCTATCTCGTGCAACAAGTTGCAATGTCGCATGGTTTTGTGTATAAATCACAAAATAGTATTGCCACTCCTTAGAACAAGGTTGGTGAGTTCTAAGTACAAGTCTAATTTTCTAGAGGATGAGTAGTCATCCTGCTACATCACCCTTCCTTGGGGCTGATTTGCCAAGTTAGGGTAGTTATGAATTGCCTAGCAGGCAATTGACCAATCAAGTGAGGACAAGGGGGTTGTCCAGGATGTATTGACCTTAATATAAGGAAACGTAAGGTATTGAAAATTTGGGTTAACAGGGTATAAACCCTAACCCAAGGATAAAGGGTAAACAAGCAACTTAGTTTATGAAACCCTTGGGATCTTGCCAAGTCGCGATTGATCCCAGATCGAATGCTGGATGTATTCGGAGAGAAGGATTCATACCTTAGCACTTGGCCGTACAAACGACCACTGGAATGCTTGTGATTGTACACTTGGGAGCACTGTTTGTACTTCTTTGCTCAAGGAACTAATGCCGAAAAATAACTAATGCTTCAGGTTGAAATCCTGGAGGGAGAGGCAGTATCAGTTACCTCGACTGTCTTCCTGACCGTATCCAGGGGGCTGTTGCTGCGTCGGGTACGTGGACCGAACCCGCCGCAAGAGGTCTCTCTGTGGGTGCTACTTGGAGCAAAAGGACGCCTGGGTGCCAGTGGGGGTTCTGGCTGTAAATCCCTTGCTTTCGGATCTTGCACAAGAGGCCGACGTGACTCGAGATGGGATCTTGAGGCCCGTATACTAGTCAACGGGTAGAACTTGGAATAGCGATCCCTGAGGATTGCTAGAATAGCCTTCAAACAGGATTATTTGATGTATTCCAAAGATTGATAAATAAAGATCAAATGTTGAAAAGGAACTTGTTTGACATTGTTGTTCTATGTCAGTGCCTAAGTTACGTGAAGGAACCAGTGTGTAATTGGTTAATTAAGAAAGCTATTTTTGCTTGTCAAACTAAATGTGGTAGGTAATTAGATAACTAAAGCAACTCGAGGAAAGTGCGGTGGATGTGACCTTGGGTTTGTCCTATGGAAGGGTGGTCTCGGTTGGCCAGAAACTTTTCTCAAAGGAAATTGATAGCGAGGCAACAATGACCTAGAATATATAAAGCTAGAGTCCCGATTTATGCTATTTTAGGGGAACGGAATGGGACTATGCCTTACGGGTAGAGAGATCGAGCTTTGCATCCCTCTCGTTTCCCATTCTCCTTGAACCGAGTGTAGTATAAAACCACTTCGACCCTGATGTTTCTGTGTAAAGTAGTTCATCTGGGGTTTGACGCTAGCTACCATTCTAGGAACTTGACCATTAGGAAAACCCTGATTTAGGTTGGTCCTAAGTGGGAACGGCTGGAATGCTTCCGCTTCGTGGCAGACTCTGGAAGACCTAGATCGCGAACCCTGTGACATTCCTTGGGAGTGCCGACAGGCAGCGCTTTTTGGACTCTCTTCCCGATGGGCTGCTAAGATGTGTCCTGCAAGTGGACAGAGGGACACATTACATCTCTCTCTCTCTCCCTCCCTCTCTCTCTCTCTCTCTCTCTCTCTCTCTCTCTCTCTCTCTCTCTCTCTCTCTCTCTCTCTCTCTCTCTCTCTCTCTCTCTCTCTCAATGCTACTGTTGCAAATGAGCTCTCCCTTGTCCTCTTGGGTTTTAAAACCTTACCTGTTTGACCTTCCCAATCAATCCCCTTGTGACATTAACACATCTAAGTACTCTTTTTCTCGATTTCTTCCTTTTTTGTGCCTTGTTTGGGCATGTTTTACAGCAGAAACCCTAATGGCTTTTGCTTCAATTTCTCAATCCTATCCTACTTTAAATGTAACAAAAATCAAAACCCAAATACTAAAATAATTCCTCCTACTTGCATAATCATCAAAAAATTGAAATACTTACTTGTTGTGAAGATTAAAATGCCAAAATCTCCTACCTATCTCAAGCTTTAGTTTGGGATGAAACCCTTACTTCGTCGCTCGATTTGAGGCATGCAAGTGCTCAAACTCAAATATGTTGGTCCCCTCAATTGAACAAAAATGTAATGGATACTCACCCTCAACCACCAAGACCCAAGGACTGCTTATTCTTTCAAAGATTTCAAGTGAGCACAAATGGCTATCTCTCACCTAGCCAACATGCCTTCGATCCCATGGGGGTGTAGTGAGCTTACCTTGATGCCCGAACGAGTAGCCTCCTCTCTTAAGAAACTTGGTAGCTCCACAATTCATGATGCAATCTTAACCATCCTCAAGCTCCAACCTCCATAGCCTCACACAAGACAAGAGAAGAGAAGAGAAGAAGAGAGGAGATGATGGAGAGCTTCTTCTCCTTGATCCCTCACCCTAACACACTCACTCCCTCGCACTCACATACTCCCTCTCTCAAGCACACAGAAGCAAGCAAGGAGGGAAGAAGAGAATAAGAAGAAGATATCAATTTTTCCACACACCAAAGAATGAGCTTCTCATTAACTTTTTGAGTTTAATTACATGGCTAGCTGTGGCCTAGGCCCTCTTTCCTATTGTTCTTCTATCTTTCTAACTTCCTTCTTACCTCTTGTCTACCCTTACAATTTGCACAAGAGGGAGCCTGACACTCTTTTATAAGGATTTTGGCCTATGCCTTTACATTCAAAGGTGCACCTTGTCTTTTTAAGCACTTTTTGGACTTGAGTGGCTATGCCTTGGACCTTGTGGCCATGCGTGTGCTTTTGGGCACTTCCAAGCTTGATTTCCTTCTAGGCCTTCTTTAGCTCCCGATTTGCGCTTTGTCACTTTTTTCACTTTTTCTTATGTTGAGGTTAACACTATATTTGAAAGGAAGATCTAGGTAGTTTTCTTTGCAATAATTTTTGTGACACAAGTGGCTTAGGATAGAGACTCTATAAGCCGAAATAACTCAAATCACTTACTCATAGATATAGCATTTTGTTGAATTTTTTGTCCATCTATATGGAGGGTGACGAAGGAAATCCGGTATGGCAGCCTCAATACTATGTCAAACTCCCTTCTGCCACAAAAAGTGAATGAGGTAAGGGCACCATCTAGTCATGGAAGAGCGGACTAGGACGCTATGCAAGAGGGAGAGGAGCTTGTGAGGGAGAAGAGAGGGAAACTCTGTGTGTGTGTGAGAGAGAGAGAGAGAGAGAGAGAGAGAGAGAGAGAGAACTACAAAAAAAAGATGAATCAATAAACTTAAGAGATAGAGAACCCTCGAGACATAACCAATATACACAATATGGACACAAATAGCATGGTCTTATTACATTATAGAGTATGCATAAGCTATAGTAAGGGAATGAACTGCATAAGCTCATGGAGAAGGCTCAATAGGGCTAAAGAAGGCCTCTTGGCTCTCTCTCTTCTTCTTGCAAATGACAAAGGAGAAGGCCTCTTTATATAGGCCTTGAGGGTGTTTAGGGAGGAGGCTAAGATAGAATAGGAATTAACACCACCAAAGCTACATTAAGATAGTTCCACCAATGTGGAAGCTCCATCTAGATGTTTTGTTGACCAATTTGTACTTAATCAAGTTCCATCATAGGTGAGTTGTCTCCATTCTCCCCCCCATAGCTTGAATCCAAGAGCTCTCGTATAAAAAAATATAGAGAATCTTCATAAAATGAGATCATATCTAGCAATAATGGAGAGAGAGTATTGAGAATTCATATATTACTACTACAATTAAGGATGGTTTGAGGGTGATTTAGGAGGGCAATTCTAATGGTTTATTAGCTTGAGAGAGAGGATAAGAGAGGAGAAAGGGTTGGGAGTCTAATGAATGATGCTTTATGGAAGTGTTAAGTGTGGGAAAGAAAGTGTGGGTGTATATCAAATTGGGAGGTGGTCTCCACCGTAGTTGAAAAAAGTTGGCATTCACTATTTTGGCCATATCTTCCGACTTGTAGCTCCAATTTTTTTTTTTTAAAATACCAACCAAAACTTCAACTCACGCGCTACAATTTTTATGTTGAAAAGTTTTTTGGATCGGAGTGGAAGTATTTTTTAAAAATCTTACAAAATCATGTGCCTGATTTTTCTTCCACTAATGCTTCCAAGAAGGGTTCCATTTTGTTGAATTATCATAAGGCTCCACAGTCATGACATTATGACCCTCACATGTCCTTTGGATGGCTCCAAATCCATTTCATGTCTTTTCTTTTCACATTACATATTTTCCCTTCACCTTCCTCCATTGATCTTTACTCTTCACCCCCCGTTGGTAAATCGGTCCATGAAATATTTCCATCCAGTGATTTCTTGGATTTCCCAAGAGGTTGTTCCCACCCTCTTCTTTATTTCAAACCTCCAAATGTACAAAAATCAACAAAGTGTTAGACAAATATTTTTTTGTGATTTTCTTGGATCATATAGCCCCCCCAACTTGGCTAGAGGTATTTATGCCTCTAGACACTCTTTGGTATCTTGAGCTTACCCCACCTTGATGTGATACGGTTTTAAGCGCCATCCATTTACCCTGGTCTTGTGCACTTTTCCCTTAATGTCTTGAAGTTTGTAGGAGCCATTGTTGAATTTTTTTGTGACCCAAAATGGTCCCTCCCATAGGTAGAGAAACTTGCCATCCTTTCTTTTATCAAAGCTATTGCCATATCGAACCACTAAAGATCCCTCCTTGATGTTTTTATTTGTTAGCTTCTTGTTGAACTTTTTCCTATGCTTCTCAGCTTCCTAGGAGTAGTGGTTGATGGCTTCTTCACGATCCAATTGTATCCTCTCTAGGTCCAGTAATCTTTGATGTAACTTCTCCTTTTGAGAGCCTACTGTGCCACCTAATACCCGAAGGCTAGCTAATTTCACCTCAATAGGCAAAAGAGCCTCTTGTCCATTAACTAGATGAAAAGGTGTGAACCCTAACATGGTTTTGAAGGAGGTTCTGTAAGCCCATAGAGCTCCACTAAGGTGCTTGTCCCAATCCCGGGGCCTTGAATGTACTTGTTTGCTGATGATTTTACAAATCATTCCATTTACCTTTTCCACCAATCCATTGCATTGAGGGTAGTAAGGGGTAGACTGTCGTCATTGAATATTTAGCTTTTGCATGAGTTCACCCACCACATTAGCTCTAAACCCTAGTCCTCTATCTGATAGTATTTCAAGAGGGATACCAAACCTACAACAAATGTGGTCAAAGATGAATTTACTCACTTTCTTAGTAGTGATTCTTCTAGTTGGCATAGCCTTGGCCCATCTAGTCATGTAATCTACCCCCATGATAATATACTCTTTTCCTGATGGAGTGCATGGTAGAGGCCCTATGGCATCAATTTCCCACTTCTCAAAGGGTCCATAGACCTTGATTGGGGTTTGGGGTTCTGCTATGAGCCGTCATGGTCCTGATTTCTGACATTCTTCACATGTCCAATATTTGACATCTTGGTGTAGACTGGGCCAAGTGAAGCCGGCTTGTAGAACCTTTCTACCTATGATGTCGTGTGCAAAGTGGCCTCCACACACATCATCATGGCAAGCTTTTAAGATTTCTTCAATTTTCCATTTTGAAGGCACTTTTCTAAGCACACCATCCTTACCAAGACAATACAAACTATCATTTACCATGCGATATCTTGTAGCTTTCCGAGCTAGCCACTGTCTTTCTCCCTTAGTTAGGTGTTTGGGAGCTTCTCCTTGCTCTAAGAGGTGTAGAATATCTTCTAAGTCTTCCTTGCCTTGCTGAAGTGGGGGTTTGATAGCCACTGCTCCCACCATTGACTCATTCAGCTTTGATGATGCTAGATGGTCGACATCCTTGTTCTGGTCTCTTGGCACATGATGTACTTGTGCCTCCCTAAATCTTCTCATAAGAGATTTGGTCTCTCTCATTTTATTAGAGAGATTTGTATTTTTGCATGCCCATGTACCTTGCATCTGCCTTACCAATAGTATGGAGTCTCCAAAAGCATTCAATCTCTCAATTGAATTACTAAGACACCAACAAAGACCATGAATTAAAGCTTGATATTCTACCTCATTGTTAGAGTGGACACCTTCCAAGATGATTCCTTCACCATAGATTTTCTCTCCTAAAGGAGAGAAAACAACAATGCCTACGACTTCCTTATCCTTAGTTCTCTTGTATGCACCATCAAAGTAGAGGCTATAAGTATCTACAAGAGTCTTTATGGATGGGGATGGTGGAAGGTCCTTTCTTTTCACCCTGAGATTTTTCTCATAGCACCTGTTTGTCAAAATATCAGCCAAGCATGCCCGACTTGTTTTTTCAACCTGCACTGTATAATCAAACTCTTGAAGTTGGACCACCCACTTTGCTATTTTGTCAAAGATTTCCATATGTTGTAGTGGATAGGGAAACATATCCTCCACTGTGATGATCACAAACCTCTTTGAAGCAAATATGGCCGAAATTTGGTTACTGCAAACATGAGGGCCAACACTAGTTGTTTCATGGAGGTGTAAGCCTTTTCTGAGGCTTTCATGAGGCGGCTGGCAAAATACACAGGCCTCATGAAGGATGTTTTTGGATATTTTTGTAGGAGAGTAGCACCAATGGCCTCTTCTCCCACGCTAGGGTTTACAAAGAATGTTTCTTCCCAACAAGGCTAGAGGATTATAGGAAGTGACCCCAACATTTTCTTTATCTCCTTAAAGTGTCCTTCACTTTGTTCACTCCATACAAGTGTTTCTTGGCGTGTCAGTTGTTGCAAGGGATATATGGCCTGAGAGAGTAAGTGTATAAATCTACCAAAATGTCTTAGCTTTTGTAAGAAGGAGACTAATTGTTTGATGGAGGTTGGGGAAGGTAGAGCTAGCAATGTTTCTACTTTTTTTGGATCTACCTCAATTCCTTCAATTAACAATACATGCCCTAGTAGTGTAACCTTGCTTTTTCCAATGTGACATTTATCCTTATTTAGTTGTCCACCCAACCTAGCTAAGCGAGTAAATCCGTCATCAACCTTGCGTAAATGTATGTTCCTTGAGCTATAAATACAAAAGTCGTCTATGAAAACCCTTATGGACTTACCAAAGTAAGGTTGGAAGACCATATTCATAAATCGTTGAAAGGTTGCTGGGGCATTTGTGAGACCAAAGGGCATGACCCGAAAGGAAAAATAGCCCCATGGTGTGATGAAAGTGGTCTTCTTTTTACCCTCCTTTGCAATGCGAGTATGGAAGTAGCCAAAGTAGCCATCACACACTGTATACCGCTCATGTCCTGCTACTTCATTCAAGATCTCATCCTGAAATGGAAGAGGGAAGTGGTCCCTCTTTGTTGCAACATTTAGTGGCTTGTAATCTATGCATACTCGCCACTTACCATTTTTCTTTGGCCTCACTACTACTGGGGAGACCCATTCTGAATCTTCCACTGGGTATATGAATCCTGCATTCAAGAGTCTCTTCACCTCCGTCACAACAGTGCATCTTGTTGCACAACTCCCAATCTTCTCAATCTTTTTACTATAGGTTTGCTTCCTTCTTTGAGTTGGATGTGATGCTTCACTACAGTGACACCTTGGAGCACTTGTTGTGGAGGATGCACCACTATGTGTTGTATCTTCCCGCATAAGGAGGTAGAGAATTGTGGATGAGAATGTCCTCAGCGGGGGGCACCAATTTATGACGAAGAAAATTCGGTATGGTAGCCTCTATACTATGCCAAACTCCCTTTTGCCACAAATTGAATGAGGTAAGGGCACCACCTAGTCATGGAAGAGTGGACTAGGATGCTATGCAAGAGGGAGAGGAGCTTGTGAGGGAGAAGAGAGGGAAACTAAGAGAGAGAGAGAGAGAGAGAGAGAGAGAGAGAGAGAGAACTACCAAAAAAATAGATGAATCAATAAACTTAAGAGATGGAGAACCCTCGAGATATAACCAATATACACAATATGGATACCAATAGCATGGGCTTATTACATTATAGATAATGCATAAGCTATAGTAAAGAAATGAACTGCATAAGCTCATGGGGAAGGCTCAATAGGGCTGAAGAAGGCCTCTTGGCTCTCTCTCTTCTTCTTGCAAATTACAAAGGAGAAGGTGTCTTTATATAGGCCTTGAGGGTGTTTAGGGAGGAGATTAAGATACACTACAAGGATTTAAGCCTTTAGCGATGGCGGGTAGCGACGTGGGTATTGGCGTCGCTATTTGCGACGCAAATAGCAATGCTCCACAGGGAAAAAAACAGGCCGAAACCGAGCACGGGTTTATTTCGCATTTTTGTGTCTTATGTTTGGAGAGCGAGAGCGACCGTCGTGCGAGGGGGAGAGGAAGAAGGCTTGTCACCACTGCAGTTATTCGCGAAGGAGAGGAGTAGCCTTCATCGCGAAGAGGAGCCGCCCCATAGTTGCCATATCTCATCGGTGAGTCTCCCTCTCTCCTTCTTTTGCTTGTTTAGGGTTTAAATCACTTTCTCTTTTGCTTGTTTAGGAGAGGAAATGAGAGAGAAAGAGAAAGAGAAAGAGAGAGGGAGAGGGAGAGAAAGAGAAAGAGAAAGAGAGGGAGAGGGAGAGGGAGGGAGAGTGCATTCTCTCTCCCTCTCTATTTTGCTTTTGGAGAGCGTTAGGATATATTGTGAGAGGGAGAGGAAATGAGAGAGAAAGAGAGGGAGAGGGAGGGGGAGGGGGAGGGAGAGGGAGAGGGAGAGAAAGAGAGGGAGAGGGAGAGGGAGAGGCAGGGGGAGGGGGAGGAGGGAGGGAGAGGGAGAGGGAGGGAGAGGGAGGAAATGGAAGAGGTTGCGGGCAGTACCTCTGTGGTATGAAGGAGATGCTCTCAATAAAAGGCCATCTTTGTCTCTACTTTCTATATCAGTGCTATCCATGTCTTGACATCTAATTGAGCAAGGTTTATTTTTATGACTTGAATGTACTATTAACCACCATCATCTTTGTCTTCCAAAGGTTCACTATTGATCCTCTATGCATATAAAATATTTGCAATGCATCCGTGTGTCTTTAAAATCCCTCAAGAGAGTCTGCAATCAATACCACATCATTTGCATACAATAAAATGGATATCAATATGCCTGCTAATTGGTCCCCTCGAGCCTACATGCCCCATGCTCTATTGTCATCTCTCTTTGCCCATGTTCTAAGCTCATATTTCTACTTAGGCACACTAAACGATTGTAATGATTTACTTTTGACATTTTACTATAACTAATTACAATTCAATTATGTTATTCTATATATAATTCTTGTGAAAAGAAAGTTTTTCTCTTCTATCAATGTGTTTTCTTTGTAATAATATTTTTAATTTGGTAAAAGTATAACATTCTACCTCTTGAGAATGTTGGGGTTTTGCACATAATTACTTAGTGCATCATTTGTACCAAACAAGAATTATTGTATCTTCTTCTTTTATGAACAAAGAGAAGTAGATGCATGATAATGCATGAGCAAGATGTAGACTCACAACTTCATAATAATACAAGTAGCCCCAACAAGTGCTACTAGGAGATCATCTAGTGTGTTTGTATCGTATATGTATACCCATTCTTATGTTTATATAATGGCAAGTACCTTTGTCACTAAAAATTTCAAGGGCACTGAATGAGTTTTTGAGTTTGTCCACAAAAAATGGCATCAGATGAGTGTTGACAAGAAAGACTACTCCTCCATCGTTGCATTTGTCCTCTCCTTATGGATGCATGTAGGGGAAAAGGGTAGGAGGTGACCTCCCTCAACACTTCAAATTCCAAGTAACTTAGGATGGTGGGAAATCAAAGCATAGTCATATGCCACATAGCTAAAGGAAAAGAGTATTGATGTCGAAACTATTTGTAAGGCCCTCTTCTTTGATAGGAACCAAGAAGAAAGACATAAAATATTTAGGTAATTTAAAGCAAGCATTCTATGTCAATCGAAGCTTTATGCACTATTGAATTTTTTTCTACTTGATGGGGAAGGTGCTAATAGATCCAAAGACAAAACATCAAGACAAAACATCAAACCATCCTACGATAGGGGTACTGCATCCAATGAGTATTAAGAGAGCATGTACATGTCACGATTAGTCCTATTGTCTCACTATAATATATCTAACAAATGGCTCATGTATCATCCAATGATAAGAGGCATGAAGTGTCTTAAATTAATGCTTGATGTGAGAAGTGACAGTCAAAATCAATGAGACTAAGCTTCAATCTCAATCCAAGTGCATTCTAAAACCTCCAATAAACAATGAGTGAAGGGTCTTCCCAAATTGTATTACAAGTCATTAAATTTTTTGTTGTAACGTAGACAAGATGGAAAACGAAGAAGGTCCTGTTGTTCAAGATCGCGAGGTGTATCTTAATCAACGTGTCCCATGTCCTTGCTCTCAATGCAAGTTGGCAATTAGACGAAAACGCCGATTGTCTATAGAACACGTATGACGATTTGGCGAGTTTCAATCTGAGATCATTGATCAGATGATTGCAGATTTTCAGCAAACTGTAATTTGAAGTTAATATCAATCATGCATTGTACTCGCAAGCTGATTGAATACCATATACAATAAGATTGGGTCTGGTTGGCAAATTTTCTATCCAGGGAGGTGATGTCTCGTCCCAAGGGGAAGTGCACCCTTTGCGGCCAATTAGAAGAGTTCGTGGGCGTGCGATGGATGGAGTGCAGGAGCCAATCCACCACTTGCAAGGCTAATCTATACCGTCAATGCTAGAGGAGACAGGCAGCCTTCCAGACCTATCTACAATCTTGGAGCCTGAGATGGAGGCAATGATCAATGCATTGATTCCCATGGATGTCGAGACTTCTGATCCGCTTAGAGAGGAAGCATCCATACCATTATATGATGGGTGTCGAGTATCTCGGCTGAAGACACTGCTTGCACTCTTAAGTGTGCAAGCAAAATACGGGAGAAGCGATACGAGTGTGATCGAGTTGTTCAGGTACCTTGTACATACGCTTCATTGATTTTTTTTTTCGACACTATTATTACAAAAATTTGTGCTTTTTCAAGGTGTTTTATGATTTTTTTAAGGTTATTGAAATATCATATATTACCACCTGTAAATACCATGCCTGAGTCTCGTGATGATGCACGACATGTTTTACGAAAGCTTGGCATGGACTACAATAACATCCATGTATGTATCAATGATTGCTGTCTGTTTCGAGGAGAATACGAGACTATGGAGACATGTCCAAAGTGTGGTGCTCACAGGTATTGACAGGACTTGCAAGGTCAAACCATCCCTAAAAAAGTTCTCAGATACTTTTCGCTCATCCCTCGCATAAACCACATGTTTCGTACGTCCGGCATGGCGAGCTTGACAACGTGGCATGCACAGAATAGGTCCACGGATGGAGTTCAACGAATATCAGCGGATTCGCACGCATGGAGCCACATTGACTCTACCTTCCCAGGCTTTGCCGGAGAGCCAAGGAATCTTCGGCTCGGTCTCGCAATGGATGGCGTGAACCTATTTGGTCTACGCTCAACTTCTTATAGTGTGTGGCCTATAGTCCTTGTCAACTACAACATCTCTCCATGGCTTTCTACGAAGAAAGGACATCTCAACTTCTTATAGTGTGTGGCCTATAGTCATTGTGCAAGATATGAGCAGACGCGATGGTCGGCGGTCAGCCAATATTCGAGCCATTCTCATGTGGATGATGCATGACTTTCCGGGATTGGGAGAGTACTCAGGTGAGCAGGCCTTCGTTCTCGCTGGTAATATCTATATTTTATCTCATTCAATCAAGTATTCACTAGGTTTTGGTGTTGGAACATGTTTGGTTACCTCAGGTTATCATGCATGTCCATTGTGCGGGCCACAGTTAGACTCCCGAAGGTCACGAACCATGAAGAATATGGTATATCAAGGACACGCTGCTTTCTTGCCAGAGGATCATGAACTCAGGGAAGGTTTCCTTGGACGACCTCCAACACTGAATGCCGCAAGCTAGTACGAGCTAAAAATGGTCCATGCAGAATCACATCCAAATGGAATGTGGCGGTTCTCAGTTTTCTATGAGTTGCCATATTGGACCCACTTATAGGTCAACCACTTGTTGGATCCCATGCATATTTTCAAGAATGTGGGCAGCTTGTTATGGGACCACATCACAGGAAAAAGAGACACTATAGGGGCACAAATGGATTTGAAGGAGGTAGGTAAGACAGAGGCGCTTTGGCGGCAGTCGAGTGCTGATGGTCATGTGCAGCTTCCTCGTGCTTCTTGGGTTTTGTCCAGTAAAGAAGAGCACATTGTGAAGCAAGTAATCAAGTCTATCCGCACTCCGACGGGTATGATGCGTTCTCTTAGGTCCGCATTTTCTAAAGACGACCAATTATTAGGGCTAAAATCCCATGACTAGCATAATATATGTTAGGTTTGTACTATGAATGGATTATAATTAGCATGGGCATTTTGCTATTTGGAATGTAGCCATTATTCATAATGCTTTCTCATTTGTGGCATTTTGTACTACCGATCGCGATCGCAGAATGCCTTACTCCAGAAATTCGCAGGGCCATTTACAAGTTGTCGACTTTGGTGCAATGGATCTCACAGAAGGAGATTAAGACGTCCTCTATTGAATTCACGAGGTGGGGAGCAGTGGAGACGCTCTGTCTCTTTGAGAAATACCTACCTACTAGCATGCTCACGATATAAATCCACCTTCTTGTGCATCTTGTGGATGAATTGGAGATTGCTGGACCTGTCCATACGCGATGGATGTTCTTCTTGGAGCGCTTCATGAAAACCTTGAAAGGCTTTGTGCAACAACGAGCTCGGCCAGAAGGCAGCATGGCCGAAGGTTGGTTGGTGTCTGAGGCGCTAGTGCATATTTCACAATGGCTACCAACAGTGGAACCAGACAATGAAATGCTATGGTCGCTGAAGGACGATGATAGACTAACTGGAGATGTGGTGGTTGGAAATGGGGTAGAAAAAATAATGGATGCCTCAATGGAAGAGAAGGTGAATCGCTTTTGTATGTTGCACCATGCCTCTATGGAGACGTGGCTCGCCAAGTACTAGATCGCTAGGCAAGATCGAGAGGAAGCGCGAGCTGAATTCCGACATACTACGCGTCAACGACCAATTTAATATCCCAAAGGCATGGAGGAGATGCCGTGGTTTATGTCAACGCAATGGTTTCATGGAGCCTTGACCGCAGCGTCTCGCGAAGGGACAGAGGTCTCAATGGAGGAGTGGGAATTCTCGAGGGGATGTAATCCAAAGGTGATGAGGGGTTTAGAATCTGTCATATCTAAATTTTATATGCGACATCTAATTTGAGTGTTTCAATGTACAGTACAAAATATATAGTGCAGCATGGTCGCGCGGACGGCATTTTCACGTGGAGTGTATTGACAAAATGCGCTCCACAATGGACTGTGGTGTCATGGCAAGGTTCGAGCAAGAGAGTCGACAACGAGCAACGGATCCAAACACGGTTGTGGATGAGATGGAGTATTTTGGAAACTTGCAAAGTATTATTACGGTGGATTACCGTAGCTTCTCCATAATACTATTCGATGTGCAGTGGTTCAAAGTGATACTTGGAGAAGCTGAAGCAACAGTTCGACGAGGTCCATATGGATTTCTCGAAATAGATTCTGAAAAAAAATGGATGGATTTGCATGACACCTTTGTGTTGCCGGCCCATTGTGAACAGGTTCATGGAGTCATTTTCTTGCTAATTGTATTGCGACATGGTTTATGTCACAATGGTTTGAACTCTCTTGTATGTGTTTGTGAACAAGTAATCTTCTATTCAAACCCCTGACAACCTCGATGGTGGTATGTTATACCTTCAACTCCCCGAAGTGTGAGAGTAAGTGATGTTCCGAGCATAGATGAAGATAATATGCAAATAGAGGGGTGGATATTGCAAAGGGTGGAGGCCGTCGAAAGCTTGGAGCCAATATCTGCTAACAATGATGGAAATACAGGAGTCCAAGAATTCTTTGAGAACGAGGCGGACTCATTCTTTTGTGGTGACATGTCTATCGACCTTCCAGTGTATGCGGAGTTGTGTCAGGAGATTAGCATGGGACCATAGGATACTTCATACTTGGACAATCCACTTACTCAATTCGTTGACCAATCCCTTATAAGGGTACATAAGATATGCATTTTAAGTGAGATTTTTTAAAAATTATTTATATTACTATGCTTTGTATGATTTAGTTTGATTATTTTAACATCATTTTTTGTCTATGCAGGTGACATTTTCAAGATGAGTCGAGGGATGAGCAATGAGGGGTTACAAGACATCTTCGCACGCATGTCTCCAAACCAGATTACGAGATTCAGAGAGATGGCAGACCAATAGCTGTCTCGTTCTTCGTCAGGGCGCTCTGCTAGATCTGCTTCAGCACGATCGGATGCTTCAGCTTTGAGCAGACGATCTCGACGCTTACGACTTGGGCCAGAGGGAGGGAGTGCATCGGGATCAAGGGGATGCTGCAGAGATACAGAGGCAATGAGCCTGCGGTCGACATGGGATACAGGTGCGACTTCTCACTCTCGTGGCTCAGGTGGATGCTGTGGAGACACGGACGTGGTGTCTGCGTCTCGTCATTCAACTGGAGCTGCATCACCTCTAGGATTTGTCACACCTATGGGGACGTCTACTCCAGTTACTCCAGCTTTTGTATAGCCGTCAGCACGTGGCATCCCTTTGGGTACCACTCCGAGAGAGATTACCCCGGTCGGTACACCGGATGCAGAGGGGTCTCTTAGATATGCCCAGGAGCGTGGACGCAGATGGGAGAGGACCCATCTTAGGCAGAATCCTAGGGTTTATGGATATCTAGTCGATAGTAGGTCGAGAGCCATCATCATGAATGATGAGGGGAGGAGAGTGATGGCTCGCATGAGAGAGTTATGCCAACAAGTTTTTCGGAACAACGTCTTGGATCATTGGAAGAACATACCGGAGGGGAGCAAGGACTACATAGTAGCATCCTTGCACGAGGAGTTTCTGGTGCCAGCCATAGTAGACAGATTCTCTATGCGCTGGATGATGGATTGCATGCATGCATACATGTCACATAGACGAGATCCGACGCACGTAAGGCAATCAAGAGTGGGGTTTCAAAGCCCGAGTGGTTAGATGCAGACGACTGGCGCGGACTGAGGGAGGAGGCTACGGATTCTCCAGGACGTTGGAGTCAGCAGCACGAGGCGGCGAGGGCACGACTCGAGGCCGGAGTGGTCCATCATCTTGGGAGTGACGGCCACAGGACATATTTGGAGGACTTTGTAAGTTTTTCTTTTGTTTTACTTGTTTATTTTTTTGAAATATTCTTTGTACTGAAAATCATGTGTCTAACAGTTAGCATTTTGTTTTCTTTGTAGCACTCCATTACAAATTGCGATTTGACTGGCCTTGAGACTCGATATGCAGAGAAGCACGGTCTCACTGCATTGATCGACCGATTGTATAGATGCGGCGGCCTTATAAGTCACTCATCTTTCTTGTCCGTAGTTACCATGAGATATTTGAATGCATTATTGTATGGTGGACTGATGTGTTGTTTCTTTTTCTACAGAGTCTGTTCGATGCTCCTTTACGATGGGACGAGCTTTCGGGGGACGAGGATGCGTAGCTCGCCCTTGGATCCCTGGAGCTCACACACCTTTATTTTTGAGTCGCCTGATCTATGTAGACATGTTCTATGTATTAGTGATATCTTTTCATGATTGTACCAATCACTTTTTATGCAATCATGTATTTATTTCATGTATCAGTTTTATGATTTTAGTATACATTGTTTTTGTTTGCAAGCGTATTGTACACAGTAGTGAAGAAACTATTTTGTATGGCTCTCATAAAGCACACAATGCTACAATTTTTTTTCCCTGTTATCGTCGCTATTAGCGTCGCAAATTTTACTGCTCGTGTCGCTATTGGCATCACTATACACGTCGCAAACCGTCACTATTAGCATCGCAAAAAATGCAACGCTGATAGCGACGCCAATATCGACGCTGATGCTAAAAAATGCAACCCTGATAGCGACGCCAATATCGACGCTGATAGCGACGGTTTGCGACGTGTATAGCGACGCCAATAGCGATACCAGTACCGATGTTTTTATGGCGTCTTTAATAACGACGCTTTTTGCGATGATGAGGGTAAATTTTTTTGTTTGTATTTTTGTTGCTTTAAACGTTGGTATAAGGCCTGTATCTTGTAGTGATAGAATAGGAATTAACACCACCAAAGCTACATTAAGGCGGTTTCACCAATGTGGAAGCTCCATATAGATGTTTTGTTGACCAATTTGTACTTAATCAAGCTCCATCATAGGTGAGTTGTCTCCATTTTCCCCCCCGTAGCTTGAGTCCAAGATCTCTCTTATAAAAAAATATAGAGAATATTCATAAAATAAGATCATATCTAGCAATAATGGAGAGAGAGTAGTGAGAATTCATACATTACTAGTACAATTAAGGATGGTTTGAGGGTGATTTAGGAGGGGAATTCTAATGGTTTATTAGCTTGAGAGAGAGGATAAGAGAGGGGAAAGGGTTGGGCGTCTAATGAATGATGTTTTATGGAAGTGTTAAGTGTAGAGAAGAAAGTGTGGGTATGTATAAAATTGGGAGGTGGTCTCCACCGCGGTTGGAAAAAGTTGGCATCCACTATTTTGGCCATATCTTCTGACTCATAGCTCCAAATTAAAAAAAAAATACCAGCCAAAACTTCAACTCACGCACTACAACTTTCATGTTGAAAAGGTTTTTGGATTGGAGTGGAAGTATTTTTAAAAAATCTTACAAAATCATGTGCCTGATTTTTCTTCCACTAATGCTTCCAAGAAGGGTCCGATTTTGTTGAATTATCATAAGGCTCCAAAGTCATGACATTATGAGCCTCACATGCCCTTTGGATGGTTCCAAATCCATTTCATGCCTTTTCTTTTCACATTACACATTTTCCCTTCACCTTCCTCCATTGATCTTTACTCTTCACCCCCACTTGGTAAACCGGTCCATGAAATATTTCCATCCAGTGATTTCTTGGATTTCCCAAGAGGTTGTTCCCACCCTCTTCTTTATTTCAAACCTCCAAATGTACAAAAAATCAACAAAGTGTTAGAAACATATTTTTCTGTGATTTTCTCGGATAAGAGGGTATGGTTTGATTTGGATTCTTTAAAATTAAGCAAATCGACACTACCCTACCTTTGGTAAGATCTATTAAGGATCTATCCACCCACTTCTCTCAAGGGTTTTCTTCAATTTACTAATTCATCCTAACATGATTTAATTTGACATTTAAAAATCAACTTCATTAATTCACCTTCTAAATTAGTCTCACAAACACAAATATAATTCATGTAAATTGGTCACAAACACAAATACATTAATGAACATTATAAATAATTTTCATTCATATAAATTAGTCACCAAAAAAATATAATTTCAAATAGTATTTTAAAAATAGCTGCAAACAATATATTTATCAACAAATTCTCCAAGGTGCAATGCCATGTCAACATTCTATCCCTTACATCGGTACTCGTATCCAAAATACATGGATATCTATGTATGGGCACAATCCACCAATATGCCCTTATCTAGCATCAAGGCCTTTTGAGGAGACCATCTCAGACTCATAGGGGTTAGGCTCATCAAGGTTATTATGCTCTCAATTGTTGTTGATCTTGTGAGAACCTCTAAAAGAGGAAAGAAATGTTATCCAATTATAGAGCTAGTTGGTTTTTAGATATTATATATTATCCTTTTTTATATTGTAGCATGTATGTGTAAGTATAGAGTTAGATGGTTGGCTAGAAGAAGCCATGGAATAAGAAGTCTATGATATTGATGAGAAATGAGGTTGGAATAGAGCTTGGGAAATACAGAGATGAATGCATACAAAAAAAATGCAAACCATAAAAGCTTTTAAAATATATCTTAAGTTAATTTTAAAATATTTTTCATAAATTTTGAGGCAACTTAAGTGAATAACTCTTTAAAAAGTCAAACCAAGGTGCTAAAAGCAAGAAAACATATTTGAAAATGTCATTATCAAGGAGAAGCCTAACTAAGGGTTCAAATTAGATCACGAAAATAAATTTAGAGATCCATTTTCACCTTTTTACTACAACTGGAAGAAGCTAGGTTGAGTTTGTAGAGATTCAAATGTTAAATTTGACTACATATAGTAGTATCCCATTGGTAAGAAATATTGACATTAGTGAGAATAAAAATTAAACTTACTATTTTTCCTTAAATTTTTTTCTAATGCTTGTGCTCCATCTAGTTCATAATCATGAATTTGGTAGCTATTAGAGTTAGAGAGGCTACATTGACAACTAAAACAATTATTGTATTGTGTTGAGTATTATATTGATACGAGTGGAACTACTCTCTGTAAAGTTTAATGCACTCTATAAGTTGGATACTAGACCACATGATATTACAAGGTTGGAGGTAGGTGAAGAGGCTTACTACAAGATTAAAAGTATCTTAGGTTGTTCTAATAGCTTTTCCTTTTTTTCTCTGTCAGAGAGAGAACCAGGGAGAGAGATAGAGGAGAGAGAAAGACTGCAGAGGAGAGAGAAAGACTAGAATTGGAGAGAGAAAGACAGGAAAGATGAAGAAGCCATGGAAGCTTAGAGCAAGAAGGGAGAGAAAGATTGTAAAATGTATTGATTTGCCAAAAGATGTGAAAATTTACAACTTCTCTCCTTATATACTAGTGTCTATGTGACATGGCATATTATTAGCATTCTAACTATTCCCAGCTTCTTACAATCCATCCCTTCCCAAAAGTTTTTGTCCTCAAAAAACAAACCTAGAAAGAACTAAAGAAGAGATGGATAGAACAGAGTACTACTTTGTTTTACAGCTTACAAATGGGAGATGAGTGAAGAATTATCATTACAAGGGCTGAATTTGAAGAACGGAAAGAGGACCTTGCGATATACATGATTTGAAGAACTTCAGAAGCAATTGGAGCCATAAAATCTTCAACAAATAGTTCCAGAAGAAAGTAGACAGCTTACTGAAATAACAGTCCCTGCTAGACCAAATCTGCCATAACTTTTGATAGAAGTGTCCAAATGAGATGTACCACATATCAAAATGAAGCTCTTGAAGAGTACTTTAAGCTCATGTAGATAGCTCAATTCTGAAAATGAAGTATGACAAAAACTATTCTAAAACAGCGTGTTGTCCTAAACCAGTCTGCACCAATACTAGCTCCATAAGCAATAGGCTTCAGCCTCCACCAAGGTATCCCTCAAGTATGGATACTCATCCAATATTGAATCACGTCTCCAAGAAGCCTCTTCAGAGGGTAAACCTCTCCATTTAATCAAATATTCCACAATAGAATGTGATCTAAGCTTCTTTTCACGCTGACCTATAACAGCCTCTGGGATGTACTGAACAATACTGATCCGGGTTTTTTACAACCCGGATTATTACCACAAAATTTGGCCAAGGCCCCTATCAAGAGCTTACCATATCACTTTAGGTTTACTCTTCAAGCACTAGGTATGCTACATTGCTTCTCGATTATGATAACTCTAGCAAATGGGGGGAACAAGTTCTTAGAAGGCATGTCAATGTAAAGGGTAAATGGGATGGTTATCTTAGTGAAGATGAAAATGGATTACACCTAGGAGTTGAGTGAATGCATAGATTTTTCAAAGGACTAGCCTCCAACTACATATGGGCTCCGTTTGCATCACTAAGATTTGGAATCTATCACCATCATTAGAGGACACCTCACCCTTGCACACAAGTCAATATCCACATCATGGTGTCATTTGGATCTTGCACAAAAGCTTACAAGCATGGACCCCTTTTGTCACATGCTTTTATGTATTTATATACATATGGGATACTAAAGTCAAAGCAGCGTTTGGAAGCCCTTTTTTATAATCTCAATAACTCCTAAGAAAAAGCGAATTTCAAGAAAATTCTCGCGAAGGCCGATTGGTTTCAATCTGGTCTACAAAGTTGCAGAAGAAACTTTTTCCAAATTCCTCACGGATTTGAAGTTACGAAGGCGCAGACTGCTGGCTATATGCAATTTTCTTCTCTCTTTCACCACACCAACTTTCCACTCTATCCTTCTTGTAAATATATTATAATAATGTGCTTTGGGCATCCACCTCTTGTAATCTAGCTCCATTTCTCTATTTTGTCTACCACCACCCTTGGCTTCTTGCATGATGACCAAGGTGGGGACTTGTCCCATCCACTACTCTCCATATTTTCAAAGATGCCATACATCATCTAGGATTATGTTAATCAAGAAGATTAGCTTAATCTAATCCCTCATGAAGGCTATATAAAGAGCCCATGGAGAATGAAGAGGGGGAGGAGGGAGAATGACAAGTCCATGAGAGCACTCTACAATACCCTCATCTCTTTGAGGTAAGCTATGAGTGAGTTCTTTTATTATGTAGTATAATGGCAAGCTTCCTCTACCTCTTCTCCTATTATCTCCATCTCTTCTCATCTTCTCATTCCATGTAGCATAATGGCAAGCTTCCTCTACCTCTTCTCCTCTTGTCTCCCTCTCCTCTCATCTCTCTCTCTTATATTCCAATGTGGTGTTTAGCACATATATTCTCTCTTGTAAATTTGTGTCTTGGCTCTCTTGATTCTCTTTGAGCATAGGGATGTCCTAGCCCATCCTCTCTTTGGCTAGGTGGTGCCCCTCTTTAGTTCTCTTAGTGAGGATTGGAGGTTGGATGGGTAAGAGGCAACCCGTTCATCATTTCAGCCCTCAAATACCATCTTCATCCATAGGTGGTAGCTCATCAACTAAATCCACTGGATCACCATAATAGGGCTTGAGCTGACTAACATGGAAGACGTTATGAATCTTTGTAGAAGAGGGAGGCTCTAGTCTATATACCAAATCTCCAATTCGCTTAAGGATCCTGTAAGGGCCATAGAATCTGTGGGCAAGCTTATTATTGGATCCATCTTTCAATGTAGAGTACTTGGATTTGGGCACCTTCAACAAAACCAGCTCTCCTTCCTGGAACTCTAAAGGCCTCTTCTTCTCATCAGCATACATCTTCATCTGATCTTGAGCCTTCCATTAGGGGAGTTTTGAGGTCTCGAAAATGCCCTGTAAGAGATCCTAGAGAGAGAAAACAATTTACGAAATAAAATCATTTTATAGAATTTTTAAAAGGTTTATATTTTGGTAAGTTAAAATATCAAAATTCGTTAATAAGTCATTGTCGTGATATTCTCGTGGTCACATCAAACCTAGAAATCTAGGTCGCCATAAAGTTGGCAAGGTTGTCATAATGAAGATCTTACCTCTCCTCATTAAAGTGAAAAGTAATATTCAATTTGAATTTTGGTGGATACTCGATTGCCTCCCTCCATCGTTTCTCCATCGTTTCTCTCTTCTTTTTTTCTCCTCCTTATTAGTCTCTTCTTTGTTTTCGTTCTTGCTTCTAATCATATCCTTAGCTATGGATCAATCACCCAATGATCTCTGTAACTCAGCTATGGATCAATCATCTAATGATCTCTGTAGCTCTCATAAAAGACCTCTCTATCATCTTCATATTGAGTTGGACAGTGAGTATGAACCGATAAGAAAGAGAACAAAATCTATCACGGTTACAGAGTCTATGAAACATATACTGAGGTTTGAAGGAAAGAAGAATATTGATCTTTGGTTAGATGGAAAGCTATATCCCAAAGATCCTAGCAGAAATAGCACTCCTCCTTTCTATAATAGCTCGTCATTAATGAGGTTTATTGGCGATGGCTACAATGGATTTTTAGGTTATACACTTAATCTTGTTGCAGAAAAGGATATCCTTGGACTAGAGAATCATCTTTTGATGAAACACAATATAGAGTTGTTGCAGAAGCTAGAGGATTGTCAACAAAAAATTCATTCATTGGAAAAGCGTATCAAAGCTTATCAACAAAAGCAAACTTTATTAGGCCTTCGAAATCGACAAAGAGCTCTTAAAAATATTGAGAATCTCAAACGAGGAGGAGGAGGCTGTGGTAAAAGAATCCAAGCAGCAAGGTATATTTTTTTTCACTTGAAAAATCTTAAATATGGCTTTATTTAAACTACTTGCATTGATTTGTGATGTTAATTTTGCTTAGATCTCTTCTACAACCAAATGCAAGTGAAAGAGATTCTTTAAAAGCAGCTCAGTTTTATTATCATCTTCTTCCTTCAGTGGTTTCAAAGGATATTTTGGAGAAGAAGAAATTTAAAAAGGCAAAGAAACAATGCTTGGAGTCATTTGTGAAGGATCATTCTTTGGATTCTGAGTTAGTACAGAAGACACTGGATAGTATTGGTATCAGTCGAGATGCTTATATGCAACTTTTCCAACTTTTACAATCAAATATGAAGCAAGGACAGGTACACAATTGCATACTTCCGAAACCATTTGTGGTTAGGACTATCAGACAGAGAGTTAATAACAAAGTGATGGAGATTCTAGGTGAGCCTTTTCATATCAAGGCTAGCTTCAAGGGCAAGAAAAAGGAGGTTACATTCAATGAATTTAACAATATTTTCCTTGACTTGCCCACCCTACAATGCTTAATGATCAAATTTTATGACTTGTCAGTAGCTGAGGCACATGGAGTGGCTAGATTTGTGATTAAACTTGATGAAAGTGAGATTCTGAAATGTAAAAAATTGGAGAGAATCTCTATCACCTTGATGAATAGAGCACTTTCGTCAAGTCATTGCAATCACTCAACATCATTTAGTGTTCAATCTGAATATAACATCTGGTGGCTAGGAGCATTTGAGGTAGATACTGAGAATTTTGATATACTATATTGGGTTTTTCATCAAACATCAATACCTAATGTTATTCAAAGGCAACAAGCAGGAGAAGAGCTATTTGTTGAAGGATTAGGGAACTACAGGATTGAGTGGCACATAGCTGGTGACCTAAAGACACTCAAATGTATGTATAATGTATCAAAGGGAGCTAACTCGAGATCTCCTTGCTTATACTGCATGTCACCAGCTGTAGAGTTAAACTCAAGCAATTGGAATAGAGCTCCCTCTAGGCACAATAAGGATCCACAGTTTAAACCAGTCTTGGACATTCCTTTAGCGAATGCCCATATTTGTACACTTCATGCACTTTGCAGGATAATCGAAAAGCTTGTTCATCTCTATATAGGATTTGCATGGAAGTTGAAGCCATTATCAACTAGAACAGATGCTATAACAAAGGTTGAAAAAGTTCTCTCTGCAATTGGTTTGCATGGTGGCAATGTTGTTATTGAACCAGATCTTCAAAAGTCTAAGGATGGTAATTGTGTCCCAAAAAAACCATGTATTGGTGGAGTGAAGGCTAGAAGGTTTCTAGGCTTTCATGGGAGACTTGGCAAGATAAACTCGAGAAATGGTGGCTCAACTATTAAATTTAATCAGTGGAAATCCCTACATAATGCAGTTAAGGATCACACTGATAATGGACAAGCTCGAAATAGAAAAGCTAAAGTTTGGGAAACACTAGACAAAGTGTTTTTTTATTGTGATAAGACTGAATGGAATGACGATGATCTCAAAGACTTTAAAAACCAATTGAACCTTTTCAAAAAGGCGATGACAGAAGCTTGGGGTGATCAACACTTTACTCACTATATGGTAAGAAGTTTGTATATGTTTGTTTCTTCATTGTCGAACTCATATAATGTTTTTTAATAACTTTCCTTATTTGTTGACTATGCAGCATATTCTATACAACCATGCTCCATACTTTATTAAACAATATGGATCTCTATCTATCTGGTCAACCCAAGGTATGGAAAAATCACATTATCAAGCAAGAACAAAATATTTCAGACATACAAGACATGGAGGTGGAAGACACAAAGCCAACAGTTTATTAGAGGTCTTTCAATGGTTCTATCGACAAATTTGGCATAAATTCAAGCTTAAAGATACAACCACATCAAGCAATACATCATCTTTAGCAAGGACTATACAAATTGTTACCCAAAGAAGAAAAGATAGATATTTAAATTCTTGCGCAAAGCAAAGATTTACAGAATGGTTACAAACCAAACAAAGAGTTGGGAAAAGATGGGTTTCAAGAAACCCTTAATCTTTGGCATCTTCTAGTCTGATTGTGTTGCAGAAGAGTCCTTAGTTTCAGGCACCTCAACAGGGCCTTCAGTGGAGTCCTTGGTTTCAGGTAGCTCGACAGGGCCTCTAGAGGAATCTTTTGTTTCATCCCACTCAATAAGACCTCTGTATTTCAAAAACTCTTGTTTTCGATAGCCTGGAAGAAGCTTCAAATTCTTACTATCTCCTACATAAGAGAGCAAATAGGAGCCAAGAACTCCAAAATATCCAGCTCTAGATCCACTGTATCCAGGCATAAAGCCAAAAACTCTTATGGCTTCTTCCTTCTCCACCAAAATGATCTTGTCCAAACCTCTGCTGAAAACTTGAGATCCAATAACCTTTGAGATAGCTCTCAAAGCCATCATTGGTAGACTTGGAGAGCTTGACAATCTACTATGATATATTACAATTGTTTGATTGTTTAAGTTTCCAATATAATGGCCAAGGCTTTGATTTTTTCCAAGCTTCATTGGCCTAGAGCCCTTGGCCCTTCCAAGAAAGTTGTCCAGATCTTCAATCTCAATCTATAGAACAAACCACAACAGTACAAGATATAAGATATTTATCTATAATGCATAATAAAGTCTAACATAAACTCAATGGGTAACTTCGAATTATATTTCATACCTTAGGGTGTTCATCTTCTTCAAGAAGACTATCATCATAAAGATTTATTGAACTCTTGGGCTTCTCATCTGATGGAGACTTCAATCTCTCTTCATACCCTACATCATCAATATGAAGTTTCTTTTGGACTTGCAAGAACTCTTCTTCTGTAGGTAGCCCCCCCTTTTCGTATTCTATGATCTGATTAATACATGTATGTAAGGCTATAGAGCTATCTTGGAAATTCTCTCCCTCAACATCAAGACTTGCTAGTGGTTCTTGTTCATAACCTATAAAATTCATGTCATTTTTGCCCCAACCTGCAAGGATTGCTAAGCAATAATCTTCTCTAAGATCAAAAAGATGTTGAATATCATTTAGCAACACATATCTCTTCTTGTTGATAAGATAAGTGGGAAATGTTGGAACACAGGCAAGAGGACCTTCTTCATCAACCTGTGCACTTGGCTCAATCTCCTTTTCTTCCACCATTGTGATATTGTCACTCTTGAATAAACCTACATCAAAACCTTGGACAAGTTGATTCTCAACATCTTCTTGGAACATCTCCTCCTTCTCTTCGACCTCCTTATCCATACTTGCAATATCCTCTAGCTTTCTCTGTTGGTCTATATCTGGAGAAGAATTTTCCATGTACTGAAGATACACAATAAATCCAACGTCCTTGTGGATTAGAAGGCATTGGTGTTGGTACCTGTGGAAAGGGCAACATGTTTCTTTCTTTCTGAATTCCTCATCAATGAGGTTGAACCTGCCGAGCAAAGTTGACCTGGATGTATTGGTGGCTCCCATGACGTCACTATAATGAACAAATCCATTGACTTCCAAACCTTGCACATGTCTATCATAAAAACATCTGTACTCCTTAAGTTTATCATCAAGATCCTCTAATAACTCCTTCAAATCAAAAGGAACATTGAAAATTTCCCTGATATAGCAAAACTTGGAAGAATTTCCAGTGATGTGTAAAAAATCAAAGAGCCTATCATCAGATGTCTCAATTATCTCCTCCTCATCCATTCCTTCCAGAGATAGCTTCCTCTTTGTCATTTTGACCAGAAAAATATTTATCCCTGAAAAAAAAAAGCAGAAAAGAACCAATATCCAATAAAACAAGATGATATCATGGAAAGAGGCCCCAACATTGATTTTCCAAGACAAAAAAATCAAAACAGGAGAATTTTTTTAGTTGACCGGTGCAACGCGAAAATTCAAATGTGTAAGGCAAATGCCTGTGAAGGAATCGCGTTTCATCAGACACTAGCTTGAAGACAAAAATTATTCTAAAATGTGGCCGGTGAAACGCGATACTAAGCAAAATATCATCAACAGAGACATTGTCTCGCGTTTTACTTGTCAAAAATTGCAAATGAAGAAAAGAAACATGAACAATAAATAAATTCTATGGAAACACACAAATTGATGATATAATCATTTTTGGAAAAGATATGCTGCATTTGAAAGATAGAAAGCACATAACATCTTTAATTGTTTAAGTGTTATAAAACATTCTTTCTATATTAATCAAATTTATTTTGTTAAAATGCTTGTAATAAAAAAAATTGTTACCTATCAAAGATTGTTGAACTGCTCTCCACACAGGATGCAAGGACCTTGAAGGGAAGTCGAGACGAAATTTTGGCAGAGAAGAAGACAATGTCGGAGAAATGGGTTTGAAATGCTTTTATATCGACCGTTAAGCATGTGGTGATAGTTCCAACGAAAAAGTTTGTGTAATAATGGAAAAATACGTGTACACGTGTGTGACTTAACACAGCGTAATAAACTCCTCAGAAGACGTGCGCATTCTCTTTTTCCAAAAATACGTTTTATGTGTGTTAAATAACCCTTTTCCAAGTAAATAAAAAATTCCGATAAGCGAGAGTACGTCACACGTGTGTTATTAACACTTTGCGAAGAACGTTGAGTCCATGCAAATTCACCGCCTTCAGCTTTCATCGCATTTCATCGCTACTCCATCTTTGTTTTTGGTGTTCCTTCCAGTCTCCACGCATTTCCTTCCAATCTCCAAGCATTTCACTGCTTCCCCAACAAAGCAAACCTTCAAGCATATTGTCATCTTTAGGCTCAGATTGTGAAGAACAAGCTAAGAAGAAGGTATGGTTTCTGCATCTTGCTTTTCAATAACAAGCTCCATTCAATGCATTGTTTTGATATTTTTCCTTAATCTTTTATGTTATTATTAGCTCATGACCACTACAAAAGAAATTTTTCCACAGTGAAAGCATTCCTTAATATTGTGGATATTTAAGAAAATCTTACTGTGATCTGCATGAGCTATCTGAAATCCATGCTGTTGTAAATAATTACTTATCTGAGCATTCCATGCTCTCGGTGCCTGTTTCTTTCCTCCCTAATTCTATGGATATTTTAAGTAATCTTAAAAGCTTTCCTTGGATCAAAGCTCTTTTTTCTTGGTTTTGTCAATTTTTATGCTATTCATGAGCTGTCCGGTGAAACGCGAAAATAAGGTACTTCAAGCAGGTTTCCTGGCTTAAATTCGCGTTTCACTGGACACAATGGACAACAAGTCCGGTGAAACGCGAAAAGAAGCAGCTGCAAGGAGGCGCCTTGCTTGACACTCGCGTTTCACTAGACAGCTCGAGAAAAATTCAGCTGATACGAGAAAACGCCATGCAGCATAGATAACTCTTGTCTGGGACTCGCGTTTTGCTTTACATGCTGGAGAAGAAGTAACATATGTTTTTTTGGCAGATGGCTAGGACTAAGGCAACAGCAAGAAAAGAGAAGATTGATCCTAGGGATTTAGCATCAAAGATTCATCAGTCTTCAAAGCCTCAGAAGCTCTCTAGAAAGTCAAAGCCAAGGAGAAGGTTTTCTCAAAATGTCAGGTGTCTAAGGGAGATTAGGAAGGCAGTAAATGCTCTTGACAATGCAATTCCAAAGTTGTCTTTTCAGAGGCTTGTCAGGGAAATTTGTGACAGATATAGTTTGGATAGTTTCAGATGGACAAGAACAGCTCTTAATTGTATACAAGAAGCCACAGAGGATTTTCTAATTGAGTTTTTCCAAGATGCCTACATTTGTGCTGCTCATGCTCATAGGCTCACACTCATGGACAAGGACATGGTAATTCTTAGGAGGCTAAGATATAGATTTTCAAAGGTCCTTGAGCCAATTCCCCTCACTGATATGAAGACATTTAATATCCTTAATGTGCCCCCAGCTAGAAGAAAGAAAGATGATTCTGGTGTCAGGGTTGAGGATGTCACCCATGAGAAGGATACAAGGCAACATGAAAAAGAGGAGAAGGCTAAAGAGGAACAAGCAGATAAATGGAGAGAGTATAGGAGGCAAAGGGTTGAAGAAAGGGAAATAGAGCAACTAGAGTCCTTTGAAAATGAGCTAGCCACCCTTCTTGAAGCAACTAATCCAAAAGGATTCAGTGTGTTTTGTTTCTTACCTGGTGACTTAGGCAAAAGAACTGAGGTTATCTCCTTTGATGCTGCATGTGTTCAGATTCTTAAGGATAAAAGAAGAGAAGTAAATGACAGTCTTATTCTTGCTGGCCTAAGGTATGTCCATCCATAATTACTTATACTTTTTGATATTTTTTTAGCAATAAGATTTTTCTTGTTTATACTCACTATTTCTATGCCTTTTCTAGGTGTATAATGCATGAGTTTCCTTTGGATATACAACAAAAAATTGAGGTTTTTGATCCATCTATCTCATTCTTTATGAGGAATGAGCTTGATGCAAGTTTTATTGAGCACTGGCTCAATTTGATTGACTTCGATACTTTGGAGCTGCTTATAATTCCATATAATGAAAAGTAAGTGATTCAATATTCTATTAGAGTTTTTGAGATTTTATCCTACTAATTTGTTGAGATATGATTGCTTTTAGTTCTCATTGGAGCTTGATTGCAATAGACCTTGTGGATAAGCAATGCTTTTTAATCAACTCTATGAAAGGAAGCCATGGAAATGCTAAATTGTAAGTTATATTATCCAAGGGCTCCTTGATATTTCAATTCGTTTTTTTGTAAGTACTCTAAATTTCAACATATTTTATATACAGAGGTGCCAAAAGATTAATTGAAGAGCTAGAGAAAAGACCCCCTATGCCATCTGATTTGCTTGCAACAATGCAATATAGACAAGTTGCAGTAAGTTATTCATTAAAATAATTGAAACATGAGTTTGTTCTATGAACTACCATTCGTCCTCTTTATAGTTTTACTTTGTGTTGGTGGTTGCAGTGTCCCCATCAGGATGATAGCCATTCTTGTGGCTGGAGGGTGATTGCAAATGCTAGAAGAATGGTTAACTTTGTTTATCTTAATGATGATAAACATGTAAAGGTAATATGAAAGATGCTAAACTTTAAGATAGATATTAATTGCAAATAGTCCATTGATGATAAAAATATAGTCTATTGTAAGAACAATAATGAACTAAAACTCTTTTTTCTATAAATGTGTGATAGTTTTCGAAGGATTGCTATACATTTGAGCATATTTGGTACATCAGAGCAAAGCTCTTGAAGTATATGATAATCAATTGTATACAACCAACAACAGAGATTGGTGGGGATTTGCACCATGAAGGAGATGCGGTGCCTATAACCACGGAAGGCAAATCCACAGCTTCAACACCTTCTATACCCAAGACATCAAAGAAAGGCAAAAGGACTCCTAGAAAGGATAGTTCTCCAAAAAAGAAATAGCTTTGCCATATCGCCTTGTAGGCCTTCATATATAGAAATTTGCCCTTCATCCCTTGTATATCTCATAGAGATGGCAGATAGACATCTGCTACAAAATTTGTACATGTATTTTATATTGATAGTAAAGATATCTTTTCTTGAATGTCATTGCAGTGTATTTTATTTTATCTCCTTTTCGATATCTGCAAAAAATAAATTACAAATGTTTGTTAGTTAGAAAGTGAGATCTTGATATACATCTAAGTAGATATAATATGATGTGAAAACTTACTCGTTTCTTGTCAAGTTGGAATACAAAGGAGCATGGTAGTTCAATGTCTTCATTTTGTAAATCCATCCTCACTTGATGTAGCATACATGATTTTCTGATCTTTAAGATTGCAATAATATCCTCGTTGAACCAAATATCAAGATCCACAATAGGATCCTTGCTAAAATCATTAAGATTCTGGTCTAAAGCAACTAGACTACTACCAACAAAATGCCATCGACTATAGTAAAAGCTAAGGATAAAATTTTGAGTAGCAATCATATATTTACAAGCTATAGAGTCTTGATCTATCTTACATATAATTTTTCCTTCTGTCCTTGTATCCCATCCTTCATCAACAAATTGTATGATATGATCATATGTTAGTCTCTTCACTGAAAGCATGGTTTTTGTTATTCTTATCTCCATATTAGAGAAGAAATCAATAAATATATTAATAGGCATAAATAAAGTAACTTTGCTTAGCCTACTTGAGATATTAGATTTTAGTGCTTTCTGGATCTCAGAAAATATCTTACATCTATAGCCCTCACTAGTAGCTGGACTTGGCAAAGGCCACTCAAAGCTTGAAAAATCTGGCAAAGGAAGGAGTTTTATTGATCCCCATTGGCAACACCGCATAGGAATAACATAAGAATGGTCATAAAAGAATATTCCATTCTCTGCAAGCTCTGTCTTCTTTCTACCTCTATACATTTCTTCTCCAATTGAACCATGTATAACATCAATAACATCAATAATAGATTCCACTGGTTGCCATTCCTCAAGATTAGAGGGATAGACATCTACAAGACAAACAAATATTATAATGGAAAAACCTAAACCATGTTTAAGAAAGGAAAAACTTTAAGAATCAAATTCTTACAATTTGGTCTATGCATTGGAAGCTTTGAAGATCCAGGTTTCAAACACAGCTCTCTATGCATGAACACATGTTGCACTAGTACCTCTTTGATACTATTCTTATTTGCTCCAAGCTTAAAATCTCGGATTCTGCCCTTCCAAGCAGAGATAAACGAGCTCTCATGTCTTTGCCTTTTTCCACGTTTTGCTTGTTGCATGGTGATCCAACTACCTTTGCTAATGATAGTAGGAATCCATCTTCCATCAATTTGGAATGAGTTAAACACTGATATGGATGTGATTTGGGAGCTTGGACGCCTTGTTGAAGGTCGAATTTCTGTATCCATGGTAGAAGAGAGAGATACATGCACACACACACACACACACACACACACACACACACACACACACACACACACACACACAGAGGACTAGGCTATCATAACGGAGGGAAAAACAATAGAGGAATAAAAGAAACGAGGGAAAAAACTGAGCGCCATGCTTTTCACCAATTTGAATTTCGATTACATCAGTCATTATCATTAATCTAGAAACATCATTAAATAAAAGTAGCCGAGACTCTATGCCATTAATGCAAAATATGTCATAATCACGAATATAAGAGACTAAAAATACATAATAAAAATACAAATTCGTAATATTATCATATTTATATATTTTGTAAAATGATTTTTTAATTTTTTTTAATTAGAAGTTCCGTTACGGAGGCTTTGCTCTTATTGGTCTAGAGCACTCTCTCTCCACATCCTAAAAGGCATTTTCGAGACCTCAAAACTCCCCTAATGCTTAGATTCACCTTGCATTGCTGAAGAAGGGTCTGCATTCTTTCCAACTCTTCCTTCCCATGAGGGTTGATCTTTTCATTAAAAATGACTGTGGGTAAGGGCACCTTGTAACCATACAAAGCCTCAAAGGGTGAAACTCCTATGCTCGCATGAGTGGAATTATTATAAGCAAACTCAGCCAGGTGTAACCAAGAATCCCATGAGGTTTGGACATCATAGCAAAAATGGCGAAGATAAGTCTCCAACCATTTATTAACTCTCTATGTCTGTCCATCAGTTTGGGGATGATAAGCCGTAGATGGAGCCAACTTAGTACCCATAGATGTAAATACCGCTTGCCAAAAGTTACTCATAAACTTTGAGTCCCTATCATGGACAATCACCTGTGGTAATCCATGTAATCTGAAAATATGCTCCATAAACTGGTTGGCCACCTGAGAAGCAGTAAACTGAATTTTTGTTGGGATAAAATGAGTTGCTTTCGTGAGTCTGTCAACCACCACATAAATACTATTCCACCCCTTCTTGGTAGTAGGTAAGCCAGTGATAAAGTCCATAGTAATATGAGTCCATTTACCCGTAGGAATAGGCAATGGCTGCAACAAACCTCCTGGCTTATGGGTGCTATCCTTATTTTGCTGACAAGGCATACACTTCATAACGAAGTCCTTGACATCTTTCCACAGTCCTTTCCAATAAAAGCTCTTGTTGATCATGTCATAAGTCTTGAAAACTCCCAAGTGTCTAGCTAAAGGCGAAGAATGCAACTCCTCCATAATTTTTCGCTTGAAAGAAGAAGTAGAGGGAATAACAATCTTGCCCTTCCACCAAATAAGACCATTTTTAAGCTGGTAATGTGAGTTTTCTTCCATAAGACCTTGCTGTAATTTCTGAACGATTTGGCTGGATTTCTCATCTAAGAGGTATGCCTCTTGTAGCTCTTCAATCCAATCACTATGTAATTCTGTCATGGCTGATACTTTGCAGGCCCACATATAAGAGAGAGAATCAGCCACTATGTTATCTTTGCCCCTTGTATGAGTGATGTCAAAGTCATAATTTTGTAATATTGCTACCCATCGTCGTTGCTTTGGAGTAAGATTTGACTGAGTAAGGAAATACTTGAGTACCCGATGATCACTATGTACTCTGAATCGGCTGCCATATAAGTAATGGTGCCATTTCTTGATTGCATGCAGAATAGCCAACATTTCCTGGTCATAAACATTCATGGCCATCTCCTTATTAGTAAGCTTACTGCTTTCAAATGCAATTACTCCATGCTCCTGAAGCAAAACAGCCCCAATGCCATGGCCACTAGCATCACACTGTATAGTAAACTCTTTAGAGAAATCCGGGCATACAAGAAGAGGAGCAGAGGTAAGTAATTCCTTTAACTGGTTGAAGCTGCTATTTGCAAGAGCATCCCAAAAGAAAGTCTCTTTCTTCAACCTGTCAGTTAAAGGGGCTGCAATTGCCGCATAATGCTTTATAAATCTGCGATAGAATGAAGATAGACCAAGAAATCCTCTAAGAGAGGTAGTAGTAGTAGGCGTTGGCCAATCTTTTATGCATTGCACCTTCTTGGGATTAGCCTGTATTTCTTTTTCACTGACTATATGTCCCAAGTATTCCACTTCAGTCTGCATGAAAGAACACTTCTTCTCCTTAGCAAAAAGCCTATGATGTCTCAACACATCAAAAACCCTCCTCATATGCGACAAATGATCCTGAAAAGTCTTGCTGTAGATGAAAATGTCGTCAAAGAACACCAAGACAAACTAAAAGAGGAAAGGTTGTAGAATCTTATTCATCAGGCTTTGAAAGGTAGCTAGAGCGTTTGTAAGGCCAAATGGCATCACCAAGAAATGGTAGAGCCCACGATCAGTCCTAAAAGCAGTCTTGACCTCATCACCCTCTCTCATGCGAATCTGATGATACCCTGATCTCAAATCAATCTTCGTGAAGAATCGAGCCCCCTTAAGCTCATCAAGCAAATCATCTATCCTAGGTATAGGATACATGTTCTTCACTGTTATCTTATTGAGATCCCTGTAGTCAATACACATTCTGAAAGATCCATCTTTCTTTTTGACTAACAGGACTGGGGACGCATAAGGTGAAGAACTTGGTTCAATGAATCCCATTTCAAGAAGCTCTTTGATTTGCTTGGCTACTTCCTCTCGTTCACATTTTGATAGTCTGTAAGGTGGCTTATTGATTGTCTTTGAGTTGGGTTCCAAATCAATGGGGTGATCCACCACTCTCTTAGGAGGCAATGAAGTAGGTACTTCAAATAAATCTCTATACTCCTCAAGAAGAGCTGTCAAGGCTGGATGGTTTGCTGAATTATTGGGTTGATCCTGTGTTTCTTTGTTCAAATGCAATACAAATATCTGTGAGCGCTTTTTGTACTCTTTCTTGAGTTGTTGAATGGTGATAAGCTGAAAATCAGATCTACTAGGGATCCCCTGTAAACGGATGAGCTATCCATTGGAGAAAAACTCCATATATAACTGTGAGAAATCCATAGTAATCCTGCCTGAGGTCACCAACCAATCACAACCAAGTACAATATCTATGGGCCCCATTTCCAAAGTGATCAGGTTTACTTTGACTTCAAAATTTTCAGCCATCTGCAAAGAAACCTGTGGGCAAATCTGCGTGCTGGTTTCCTCTTCACCATTAGCCACTTGTACTCGAATGGGCTGCTATAAGTCAGTGGGAACACAATTCAACTTGTACATAATAGATTTATTGACAAAACTGTGAGTACTACCACTATCTATCAAGATGAACATTGGCTTTTCACATATGCTTCCCTTCATACGAAGTGTATTAGGGCTCTTAGATCCCGTCCAAGCATCCATAGAGATAGAACAATTAGTGGCAGCAGGCAACTCATTACAAAATCCACCAGGATAAAATGGGATATCACCGCCTGGATCAAAAGGAAAAGAGTCAGATGGATCATAGAAGTACTCCTGTCCACCATCATCCTCGAAATCTTCATTTTCAGAATTGATTGTGACTGCATTAACTTCATCTATGTCATTTTCAAAGTCCTCAAGAACTAGCATACTTTGAAACTTTGGCTTGGCATTTTTGTATACACACTTTGAAGCATGGTCAGGAGTATACCTTTCTCCACACTTGAAGCATAAGCCTTTGTCCTTTCTTTCCTTGTAAAGATCCATGGGAATATTTCTGGAATTTGTATTGGCTGAAGTAGACTTAGGCTTATTGTCACCTTGCTTAAATTCAACCTTTGGACTGTTTGCTGTCTTGAAATTGCTTTGAAGCCTAGAAGCATTAAATGGAGGATAAGTTGGTATCTGTAAGCTCCCACTAGGCATATGATTGCTGCCATAATTGTTACCAACTTGCCCTTGCTTTAAAACAATCCTTGGCTGTCCATAACTTGGCTGAAATGAAGACTCTTTCCTATACTTCCTTCCATAGCGCTCTGCAAGCTCAATAGCCTTGAAAAGTGAAGTAGGATTCTGCGCCATAACATCATCTTGACAAGGATGGTTCTAAACCATACATAAACTTATGTAACTTGGCCTCATCATTGATGTTTTCCACATACATGGTCAAGTTGAGGAATTGGTTTGCATATTCTCTTACACTTAGGCCCCTTTGTTCCAAACCATACCATCTTCGTTCTAACTTCTCTTTTTCAAGAGGTGAAACAAAGACTTCAGCCATAAGTGCCTTGAAAGCTTCCCAATTCTCAATAAGTACATTCTCTTTCTTGATATACCTCCACCAAGTGTGGGCAAATCCTTCTAAGTGCAAGGAGGCAAAGTGTATCTTCATAACATCAGTTTTAGGAAATATGTCAAAATAAGACTCCATCTTAGAGGTCCATTCCTCTAATTCTGATGGTGAAGATGACTGGCCATTGAATTTGGATAAAACAATTTTGTCATTGAATTCTCTATCATGGAAGGGTTGCTGTCCCAAAACTGCCTGATCAGGATTTCCAAGTACAGAACCTCCAAATTGAGACTAATATCTTCCAACAGGTGGCTGAGAATTACCGTGTAATCTTCCTGTTGGTAAAGCACCCCTAAAATGCTGAGTATGCAGTCCAAAAGCTTGAGTATTGGCTCCGTTCAAACTGCCCAAATAGTCATCATGCCTTTGTGAAACTTCTCCTACTTCATACTGACTATTTGGAATACCTCTTCTTCCAATGATTCCATCTCCATGACCATTTTGGTTGGATGGCTGAAGTGGTACTGAAGGGTCACTGTTTGAACAAGCCTTCTCATTGGCTTCTTTTGATCCCTTTTGTGACTGCATGAATTGAGAAAATTGTGCCATAAGTTGAGCATTAGATTCTACTAATTTATCAATGGAAGCATTGGTTCGGGTAGTTGATTCCATCATCTTCTCAACAGTAGACTTCGTTTGATCATGAGATAGAATCATCTGCTCCATTGCTGTCAAAAGGACCTCATGACGTTCCCTATGTCTTAGTTCATGGAGACACAGAGTATCATTGAGTATACTGATCTCTCCTTGTTGTTGAAGCTCTTCAGGGTTTTCTTGAAGTGTGCTTTCCATCATGGAATCCCTGATTTGCTGTGCATAATCCTCCTGGACCTTATTTTTGCCTTTATGACTTGCCATACTAGTGCAGTCCTGCAATACCCCCTGTCAGTAAAATGGCTATAACTTTGGCTAGAAAACTCCAATTACAAAACTTTTTTTATGCGAATCGAAGCTAACAATGCCCTCTTCGAGATGAGCTATAGCACGCTATAACAGGCTTAGGATAGAAAATTCTGTAATTGAATTTCAGAGTCTGAACTGTCCAATCCTGCACCCTGTTTAGACCTGTAAGTGCCCTGTTTTGACCCTATAATGCAAGAGAGTAACCTCAAATGGCTACCAAACCCTGCAAAGGGTTATATAGGACCTGTGGGTACCCTGTAGTACCTGCACCTGTGCTTCAGTAACAAAGGGTGTACCTGTATTCACCTGTAAATACCCTGTGGGTAACCTGTAAATTCCCTGTTTTACCCTGTTTTAATCCAGTAGGTACTTGAGTCGTTGGAAAGTCTTCAATCTTCAATTCTCCACTCGTTGTACCTATGTGAGGGATAAAACGGCAGGACAGGCTCCCTACACGGGCTCCGAATCACCGGGAGGTGGGCAAAGTTTCCCCCGGGTCGGTTGGTTGCACCCCTTCGGGATCTTCGATAGTGAGGGAGGGTCACCTCTCTTTTGTCCCACTATCTCCCCCGGCATCCACCTTTTTCCTCGGTGGGAATATCAACATGGCAGAGGCTAGTGTGCTAAGCAATCAGCATGATATGCAATTGAAAAATATCCATTCATCCTTTCATGAGATGCAATTGATTGAGATAAGAAAACTTGAGATGGGAGAAGGGTTTTACCTATGCAATTCAGTGACTCACTGATTGCTAGTACTTACCCTTTTACAATTTTCCAATTTAGGCAAAAGAGAATCAACCAATCAATTGGATTAGAGTAAACAAAGGCATCAATCAATGTATACAGTCAATAAGATTCAAATGTTATGCTGAAATCTCAGATTGAGGCCTTTCATTCACTGATTGAAGCTAATATGCATTAGGCAAGCATTGCATTCATGAGTAGGTGAATTCAAGCAATGATTGACTGAGAATTTGATGAAAATGTTCAATTCTTTAATCTCTCAGTCAAATTGCTTAAGCTTAGCAATTGGATTAATGAAAGAGATTAAAAATTGAAGAGAAATACCTTGACATGGCTGAAAATAACTTGCCAAATGCTTGATAGGGCTCTCGGTTGTCCAATGTTAGCAAAATAATCCATAAGGCTTGCTTATCTGATGGTTGAGACCAATCTTGAAGCTTCAAATGCTTAAAATTGAAGCATTAAACCTGTTTCCCCCAAATTTTTGCTCCATAGAAGCTCTTGATCCTCAATCTTTAGCCATCCCGTGCTTAATCCTTGAAATTTGTTGAAGAATCCTTGCTGAAATGATTCCACGGGCCAAAAGGATGAAGAATCTTCAAGAAATTGTCAAGAAATGGAAGCTTGGGCTGAAGCTTTCATGGCTGCCCATGGACTGTTCACCTAGGGTTCAAGAGAGCTGAGGAATCCTTGAATGTGGATGAGAATCTTGCTATTGCTGAGGATTTATGTTTGAAATGGATCAAGAAGAGTGCCAGAGCTGAGGAGAAGCAAGCTTGAAGCAGGGCAGGGCTGGAGTCAGCCCGAAAATTGCGCCGCAATTTTCGGGGCTGCTTCTGGCTCCATGGCAGTGGCAAGCTTGAGCAACCATATGCTCATTTTAAAGGTCTTGAACTGAGGAATCATTTCCATGTGGTATTTGACCAAGAAACTCAGGGTTAAGAGAGATATGAACTGATCTTTAGGGCTGAACTTCCACGAAACCTACAGGAAACTCCAGGAAAGGGGAAAAAGAAACCCCTCTTTTCAAAGTAACCACAGTTTGTTCCCAAACTAGGCCCGGTTAACCATCCTTTACCCTAGTTACCTTCAATTTTGCATAAAATTTGGTGACGTCCAACCATTTAAGCCCTTATCCGCCATATCTGACCTTGGATATCTCCAGATGTAGTCATTTGCTAACTGTAGTTGTCCTGCAGTACTCCACTAGTCACTGTCTTGTACCATTCTTGTCTGAAATTGGTTTTGAAATAGGAAAATAGGAGTGAAAATGGAAGAAAATAATGGATCAAAGACGGAAGCTCTGATACCACTTGTCAGAGAGAGAACCGGGGAGAGAGATAGAGGAGAGAGAAAGACTGCAGAGGAGAGAGAAAGACTTGAATTGGAGAGAGAAAGACAGGAAAGATGAAGAAGCCATGGAAGCTTAGAGCAAGAAGGGAGAGAAAGATTGTAAAATGTATTGATTTGCCAAAAGATGTGAAAATTTACAACTTCTCTCCTTATATACCAGTGTCTATGTGACATGGCATATTATTAGCATTCTAACTATTCCCAGCTTCTTACATTCTCACATCCAACTACAATCCCCATTGAGGGCAAGCTCAATAGTGTTGCAAGTGCCTAGAATCTAGATTAGATCCCCATCTAGATTTCCACATGAGATTTAGTAAGGATAGATTGGGAGACATGGTAGATTTTTTAGGAGAAAAGAATGATGATGTGGTCCAATTCTTCAAGCACATAGAATTGAATACATCTCAAACTAATAGAGATACAAATGAATAGAAGAGAATGGTGGTAGAACTAAAAATCAATGGTAAATCGCGTGATTGGTATGAAGAGATGCTAGATAACAATATCATGGGAAATTGGTGAAGGCTAGCTATAATGAGTGAGGTGCATGGTGTTGAGAAACACAGATACTTGAGCAAGGTTTAGCTATGGAGAACAAATTTCAATGATAAGAAGCATGATGATTGAGATTAGACACACTAACTACTCAAGTGAATTAGGTTCCAAGATAGATTAGCTTGGACTCATAAACTCAAGCTTGAGTAGAGAGAGACAATATTGAAAGTACAAAGTACAATAGCACTACATTCAAATGATTTCCAAGTACACTCTTTTATAGTTGCAGGATGGTACCACTTTCCTCACTATGCTTATGGGATAAAGATAGCTTCTCCTAGGTTGTTGCATGCCCCTTTCCCTACTGCTCCATATGAAGAGGTTGTCATAGGAGCGTGATTGCATATTTCTCAACACCCCTCCTCAATCACAACCATAAAAAGCATCGAGTATACAGAGGCTATCATGAGTAGAACCTTGCTAAGTATAGACACGGAAAAAACATCCATATAAAGCTAGAGGCTGTCACAAGGCCTCACTAAGTGTGGAGAGGATGTAGTGCACAAGTTATATGAAGGTTGCAAAGCTTATGATTGGAGCATTAATGCAAGTATATACAATGCTTAAAAAAGTCCATTTGAATAAAGGGAATAGAAGGACTGATAAGGCTTGTCCTTTTGCTCTTGAGTATCTTCTTCTTCTTCATGGTCTACTTCTTCTTTGGTAGTTTCTAGGTAGGCATTATGTGATCTTTTCCCATCATGACAAAAATTTTGAATGTGTCCTGTTCTTTTGCAGAAGTCGTAGACATTGTCTTTCTTCCTTTTTTACTTATTATTGACATAGAGAACCTATTCTTTCTTTGAAGTGCTTTCTTCTTCTTTACCTTTGATCTTCTTTTCTTCTTCAAGGAGTGATGTTTTGATGTCTACCAACTTTGGATTTGGCATATTAGTTCGTGTGGTGGAGACATTACCAAAGTCTAGAGGAAGACTCTTCAGCAAAACTCCAATGCATATATCTTCATTCATTTTTAAATTAATTCCTATAGTTGAGCTAGCAAACTTTTCATATAATTAAGATGGGTTGCAAGGGATGTATTAGCCTTCATATTTGATCTAAAAGACTCAATAAAAAATCCATATTTTGAAGATTTATATTGGGCATCAAACAATGTGTCCAGTGGCATGAGATGTATCACATGTGTCTACATGGTGGATATAACTATCATCAAGCTCAAGCTTGATGATCACTTGGGCTTTTTCATCATTCTTTTTCCATACTGTTGTAAGAGTATCATCTCTAGGTTTCTTCTCTTGGCCACTAGTTATTGATCAAAGGCCCTTATTCATCAAGATTAACTTGATCCTTGTCTGCCAAGTGTGGAAACCCCGTTCCTTTGAAGCAGCATCATGGTGAGACTTTTCCCATACTAGATGGTAGGAGAAATATAAAATCAACACCAAAAATCCTAGATCACACCATCAAATGATTTTTTGGATATGTCAAGAGACTGAAGTGCCAAGGAGCACTAATGAGTATCAAAAGATACTATGCTTGTTGAGCTTGATATTAAACTTTGATGGTTGAATTAAATCTTCCCTTCCTTGTTGATTTGATGTGGAAATCTTGTTGGAAATTGATTTTAGACTTAGATCAGAGTGGCAAACACTTGAGTGAGCTGAGAGGAGTAAATAAATGAAGTGAAATATGAGCTTGGGTGAAAATGGCTCTGGTTGCCTTTTAGGGTTTCTTGGGCTTGTTGACTGGTTTTTTAAACTTATGGTAGCTCCCACATTGGACTATTTGAGCTCAAATTTTTTTAGGAGGGAGTCCATAGCATTAATTGAAAAGCCCTAAGGTTGTAGGGTCAATCGTGGTGTGCATATATAGTGGGAGTTGTATGACCAACAATAGGCACAGTTTGAATAGCGAGCTAGAAAATTTGTAATGCTAGGCTATTAAGTGGTCAACATCATGAAATGATATAATAGAAAGCTGCATCCTGAGTCAAGAAATAACTCCCCAAGATCTTGCTTGGAATGGAGAGATTTAGGAGCTCCAAGACAAGTAGGTATTACTTGCCATGGCAATCAAGAGAGGTAGAGCGAGTAGATGAAGACTTGAGCTAAAGCTGAGTTGGATTGAGATCATGGCAAGTTGGAAGAGTAGTGTGTGGAGCTAAATCCAACTCACCATGGCTCTGATACCATGTTGAGAAACACGAATCCTTGACAAAGGTTTAGCTATGGAGGACAAAAGTGAATGACAAGAAGCATGATGACTTTGACTAGACACATTGATTGTGACACAAGTGAATTAGGTTCCAAGATAGATAAGCTTGGACTCATAAGCACAATCTTGAGTAGATAGAGACAAGATTGAAAGTAAAAAGTAAAATAGCATTGCATTCAAATGATTTTCAAGTACACTCTTTTATAGTTGCAGGATAGTCCAACTTTCCTCACTGTGCATGTGGGATAAAGGCAACTTCTCCCAGGTAGTTGCATGTCCCTTGTTGCCGTGCTACTCCATACAAAGAGATTGTCATAGGAGTGTGATTGTATATTTCTCAACACATTGAAACTAGGGGTTAGATATCTAGTCACATTGACCGATATATAGAAGGTGTAAGAGATCTAGTTTAGGGCATCCATGTATAATCAAGAACTTATATTTCACCTTCTTCTTCAGCTTCCATGGCTTCCTTCCTCTTCCTCCCTCCTTTCCTATCTTTCTCTCTATTTTTCTTTCTCTCTTTGTCTCTCTTCTCCTCATTCTTCCCTCTCCTCTCAACCTCATTCATTACATGTGGTATTAGAGCATTAGGCTTTTCTACCTTTTCTTTTTCTCAATCTAGCTTCCTTTTTAAATATGAAAACCCTAGTTACTCAAGAAGCATGTACATGTACAACAAGGAGGACTACAGTTAGTGGTAGCTTTCTTGAAGGAAAGTAGGATCTATGGCTAGACATTTTGATACATTTGGAGGTAAAATGGTTAATTTAGCAAGTCATCACTCTTTTCTATGCAACTTTTAGGGGGTTCAGCACAAAGTTAGAGACTTAGGAGTTAGAGGAGGAATAGAACCCTAGTTACTTTTTGCTCCATACCTTCCCTCTCTCTTTGTTTGCAAGATAAAATGATTGCCAATAGCAAGAAACCAAACCCCAAGATCTTGGTCAGACCATGCATTAATGATAACATAATTCTCTTTTCTTCTCTCTCCATCTAGAGGGATATTCCTACACTTGATGGTGCTACATTAGCTATAAAAATCATCAATTTTGTTTATTGGAAAGACTTTAAGATGCATATGATTCAAGCATTTGTATCCTTGGTGAAAAAAGAGAAGTTGACAAGACATTGGTATTAGCATGACCAATGTAATCTAATAATGCAAGGGTATATAAATCAATTCACGAACTTGACCATGTATGTTGAAAGTGTTAGTGATTGTGAAAACTTGCACAAGTACATCTATGGGTTTGAGCCTAGCTTGTTGATTGATGCAATTGCTTAAAAGCTTTCTATCTTATGCAATGCAATTGGATTGGCTGAAAGATATGCTAAGAAGTACTATAAAATTGAGATAATTTAGGAAGTTTTTGGACAGCCTTGCACCCCATTGAGGCTAGGCCCCTATGAGGGTGTTTTTAGAGGCAACCCCATGCCTAGCAGTAGCTCCAAAATACCTACTTACCCCCCCTTCCATGTTAAAAGAAAATATGAAAATTTTGGGATAGTACTTAGCTTTAATGGTGAGGGTAAACACGTTAAAAACATCACCAAATTCCATCTATCCTGAGTGGTCCAAGTGGTCACAAATTAATTTTCCCATATATTGTGAAGGAGAGGAAAGAAAAGGACATGTTTTAAGTGTGATGATAAGTACACAATAGACCATGCCTCAAAATGCCCCTAGAAGACAACAAATTTTAAATTTTATAGCATATATATAATGGAATATTAGCACAATGATGAGGAGGAATTATATGCCTTGCGTGCTACAAATGACTTTACACATGCTGAAAATGAGAAGTATGTAGAGGACTTGGACTAGGAGGAGTTCTATGGTCTGCCCATTTGACCCAGGTGTTTGCCCATCTCATGATCTTTGTTTGATCACGTCTACTACATCCCCCCAAGTACCACTTCCCTTTTCTCCATCTCCATGGCTGCATGGATTGGCTTTAGGAGCCCCAATACTCTGTGCATTCAAGAAAGCATTAATGGAAAGCATGTATTTATCAAGTATTTGTCCTAGTGGATAGTGGTAGTACACACAATTTTGTTAATAAATCATCCATTTACTAGTTGAAATGCACCCCTATGAAATTACAACACCCCTGAAAGTTCAAGTAGCAAATGGTGAAGAAGAAATTAGCACACATGTATGCTTTCAAGTTTCCCTATGCTTGGCTGAAAACTATGTGGCATTAGTTGATCTAATTGCATTAGACATTGGCCGCATTGATGTTGTCTTAGGTTGTGACTAGATGAAACACTTAGGTAAAATTTCTATGGAGTTCAACTCTACATGGAGTTTATGATGCATGGACATTTCATTCACTTTGAGGGATCTCGTGATAAGGCTGATTTTGAGCTAATTACAACAAACAAACTCAAAAGGGAATTTAAGAGATACACAGATCCTTGTCTTGCACTTAAATAAGGAATATTCAAAGTATTTCTCCAAATTATGTAAGAATTCAACCTTGAAAGCCTTATTAGAGGAGTATGATGATTTATTTTATATGTATACAGTCCTTCCCTCTAAGAGGCAAGTGGACTACCCATTTGATCTAGAGCCCCATTCTAAGCCAGTGAGAACAAACCACCTTATAGACTCTCCAAGTGTGAATATGAAGAAGTTTCAAAGTAATTCAGAGACTTACTTGTGATGGGGTTTATTGAACTAGGTTCCTCATGTCCTACTAGTCAAGAAGAAATATGGTTCTTCCTGCATGTGTGCATTGACTACAAAGACTTAAATAATATCACAATCAATAATCATTATTCTATCCCATGGATTGATAACTTGTTGGATGAGTTGAAAGGAGCATGGTATTTCACTTGGCTTGATCTATGCTTTGCCTATCATCAAATACATATATGAGAGGGTGATGAGGTCAAAATGGCTTTCAAAATTTATTGTGGGCTTTATCATTTTCTGGTGATGCCTTTTGAATTGACTAATTCTCCTGCCACATTTCAAAGCCTCATGGATAAAATCTTATACCCCTTTATTTTCAAGTTTGTGCTTGTATTCTTTGATGACATTCTTATGTACAACAAATCATAAGAGGAGCACTTGACACATGTGTCCCAAACTTATGGGATATTCCCATATTCCCCAATATGGTGTTCAGTTGGAAAATATGCTTACTTTAGCCCCCATCCTCGTATGCACTGACTTCTTAAAAGAGTTTACCATTCAGTGTGATTGAGTGTGATACTAGTGGTTGAGGCATTAGTGCTGTCTTGCCACAAGAGCATGGTGTGATTGCTTTTGAAAGTCGTAAGATTAATAGAAAGGAGATACAAAGGAATGTCTATGACTAATAGATATTAGCCATCCTTCATGCTATTAAGAAATAATACCATTATCTATATAGTAGTCGATTTAGAGTGAAGACTAGCCATCAAGTTCTCTTGCACTTCTTAACTCGATCTACTTTGACTCCTAAGCAAAGAAGATGGGTGGAAATTTTGTAAATATATGGTTTTGACATCTCTCACACTAGGGAAAAAGACAATATAGTGACTGATTCACTATCATTGATGTGTGCATGTAAAGTGTCTTCCATTTTAGAGTTGGATAGTGACTAGGTTGAGAAGCTTCAAGAGGCCTATTTATTAAATGATGACTTTAGCCACACAATTTAGAATTTATAGCATGGAATAATGGAGGAAACTGCACCTACAAACTACACATTGTTTTAGAATGATTTTGTACCTACATGTATTCCATATGTTTCATACGTGGGATGAAATCATCATTGTAAGCTTTGTTTTGACATGTGGCATACCCCATTTGGAGCATCCTATCAAAAGTTATAATGGATTTACCTCAATAGGCCTATGGTGGTTAACATACTATCCATAGTCTTCATACCCTCAGTTAAAATGAATCAGTTGGCAATGTTCCCTTGCAATCATGCCCATGGTATACATGTCACCTATACCTTGCCTAATGTATCAATTCTCCTAAGATACAAAGCTCTCCCCCATCAAAAATTCTCGTTGTAATGCTAATTAGAGTAGTACTCTATAGCCCCCCTCACTAGCTACTTTGACAAGTCCCTCCAATTGTCTTTTTTTTAAAGGACAAAAACTTTTGGCGTTAGGATGGAATGTAATGAAAAAGGTGCACGATAACTGGGGGTTAGATACACTGTCACACTTACTAGGGTATAAAAGGCATAAGAGATCTAGTATAGGGCATTTGCATATAATCAAAAACTAACTCTTTACCTTCTCCTTCAGCTTCCATGGCTTCCTTCCTCTTTCTCCTTGCTTTCATGTCTTTCTCTCTCTTCTTCTTCCTCTCTTTCTCTGTCTTCTACTCATTCTCCCCTCTTCTCTTAGCCTCATTTATTACACTAGTTTCCACATTATAAGCACAATATGGTGTTGAGAATCTGCCAATCACACCCTATGTATCCCCCTTTGTATGGAACAACTAGGCTAGGAAGATTCAATTCATTCTAAGAAGAGAGACAGATCCCATAGGCACAGTGATGAAAATGTGCTACCAAGCAATCCTATATAATGATGTACTTGACTATCACTTTCACATGATGATAATGCAATAGTACTTGTCTCTTACTGTCAAGACTCTGTGTCATTGTCAGTCCTACACAAGATTGTGTTTATGAGTTCAAGTCTCAATCTTGAAACCTAATTCACTTGTGTAACAGTTGTCTTCTTTGTCAATGTCAACATGAGTAGTAACTTCATCTTCCATCCTCCATAGCTTCCGCCTTTGCCATGCTCTAGATCCTGCATTTCTCACATGGTATCAGAGCCTAGTCAGGCATGGCATAACTCCCTTATTTGCTCTCTCAGTCCCTCTTAAACTCAAGACAGCTCAAGTCCAGCTCATGGTTCCATTTCTTACCTCCATCTCTACTTGACCTTCCTTGGCAGCCATAGCCAGCAGCACCCTGTCAACTTGAAGCTCCTGGATCTCTCTCCATAGGTCATATCTGAACATGCTCTCTTCTAGACATTTGTTCCTTGACTCCCAAGGCTTCTCTCTATCACTTAAGAGCTTGACATTGGCCACTCCATAGCTCAGCATTGCTTAAATTGTCAATCACTGCCATAGCCCAAATCTGTGACCTGCAGGACATACCTTGATTGGAGTCCCTGGATCTCCCAACACAAAGCATATCTCCTCTTGCTTCCTTCTAAGGAATCATTCCTCACATCAGGAGGCTTCATCCCAGCACCAACAACCATGACATTGGTCACCCTTTGCTCCAACATTGACGAAATCGCGGAAATCTGTATGAACTGCGCCTGTTCACGGTATTCTTCTTTGCGCGTGCAGTACGGGCCGCGATCTGGACGAGGAGATTAGAGCTTTGGTAGAGCATAACATAAGCTACATTTCCATAAAAAAAATTTAAAAATGATCCACCATAGCTCCTGCAATGTTAGAAAAACCAGGCCCCTATCATGAAACCCTAAAATCCACCATAGCTTTGAGCTTCAAACTCAAAAATTCTTCATTTTCTCTCTCCTGACACTCAACCCAAGCCTCTGTCACTCTAATCCACTGTGTTACTGAAGTTCCCAGCAAGAAAAAGATTCAAGAAGATAAGCATCAACAAAATCAAAGCATCAAGAATCATCATCAAGTTCAACCATAGTATCTTTTGATACTACATAGTGTGTTTTCACACTGCCATTGGTTGTGTCTTCTGACACATTAAGATTTCAACTTTGTGCTAGAAAGTTTTAGAAATTTTAAGCCGATTCCATCATGGAAATGTTTTATAAAAAAATTATGGTTAAACATTGCTCATATGGAATAAGAATGAATATGTTGGTTGACCATACTAATTTTCAAAATTTAAAAAAATATCATTAATTTTTATTGAAAAAAATAAAAAAAATATTACAAATGGATATTGGAAAAAAAAATAGTTTCAGTGCATATAAGATTACTAAAAATTAGGAGTGTGCCCATGGATGTATAATGAAGGTAGGCATAATGATGGCCTCAGCCTACCTCTATTTATGTGTGAAAAGCACATACCTCTCATTTATATAAAAATTTGATGGAAAACCTTTCTACACTTATACACAAAAGCACAACTTATATAGTAGGGGGAGAAAAGGGTTGAAAATGATACAATTGAAATGTCTCTAATTTCCTTGCATCATATGGTATATAGGTTGTGATTTATTTAAGTTTGAAGAGGAACAATAGCATGGGTTAGCCCAATACTCTCCTTGATAACACATCACTATGTTAGGAAAAAGCATGAAAAGATTGTTTTCGCACAACACATGGTTGGTTGTTGCTCAAAAATATTTTGAGTATGCTAGGACATGACACACTACATATGCACAAAGCATGGTATAAAAGAAGAACTCCTGAATGCATAGCACCTGTCTATCAAAACTATTGAACTATGTTGAGTGAAAGAGGTTATTTTTCCATAGGTTAGAGTGGCTATCTTTGGGGGATAATTGTGTGAGAAAATAAATCTATCTCCTGGATCGTGCAACATCAAAAGAGGAGACCATAGCTCATTGTTCTTTATGTGTGAGACTGTGCATCTTGGGGCTAATCGCTAGGGTGTAGGAGAGTCAACGTTAAGCTGGTAGATGCCCTTATATGTGTAAATTGAGGTGAAGTAATCACCTATGTATAGGAAGCTCCTTATTCTTGGAGTTGGGATGGGCAAAACATAATTTGATACTCATGTCTACAAACACCGTGTTTAGATAGATTAGTTTGTATTATCCAGACACTCCTAGCCATGAGGTCATGTGGATTGTTTGTTGTGTGTAGGAACTGAGCTAAAGCCCTAGAGCATGTGTCATCATGCCTATTTTTGGTCTCGATAGGTGGTGCATTTTCCAAGAGCTACTAATAAGTGGTCACTTTTGAGCCTTGGCTAATAGGGACCTAGTCTGTTAGTGTATGCCAAAAAGTGTGAAGATAGATCCAACATATCTTGATAGAAACTATCAAGCTAAGATTCAACATGAAGAAAGTGTTGACAAGGCTAGACAAAGAGTAGAGATTCTTAGGAGGTATTCTCCTAAGCACAACACTCCAGTATCACTAAGAATGAGAGGTCTTATTGACCGAATTAATATCCTAGTTAGTCCATTAGTGGGAGGAGAAAGCTCTAGCATACACCTTTTTCCAAAAAGTTGACCTACTCTAAGTGGGAGTCTATCCCCCCCATACAAACCCTTAGAGCAAACCCGATCGTTATGATGGCATAGCTAATTGCGATACCTACAAAAACAATGGATTTGCTAATGCTTGGTTTTTCCCTACCCAATTTTAGTGGGTTAGTAGAGGAGGATGTGGAACTCCATATTAGTGAGTTCTAAAAGTTAATGTTTAATTGTTAGATTCAAGATGAAGGATATCTTATGATGTTATTTAGTATGACTTTGAAAGGAATGATTGCAATATGTTATCATGGCTTGGAAGCTGAAACCATAACTACAATAGATCTATTTTATATGGCCTTTTGAAGAGAGTTTTCCCTTGAGAGAGGTGGTCAATATTGGCTCCATGTTTTTGAATGTAACATGTTAAGAGCCTCATGGGAATGCTTGAGCTTATGCCAAGAAGTTGAAGGAGGTGTTCTGCAAATTGCAAGCATCTATTTCCATTCCATCTGCTACTACTCAACTACAATACTTCTTACAAGGATTGGATTTCAACATTCGACTGCAATTAAGTAGTATTCCTCTTGCCAATATAGATACTACCATTACATGAGTGGAGGAGATAGAATTGAGATTACGAATAGCCTATGCATCTAGGGAAAATCTCTATTCAAGTATAGATCGTAACAATGATTTGGCATTACCTATAGTTAATGGAGGCCAAGTTGCAATAAGTTCACCCATAATGAACCCTAATGCAAGAGAAGGTGTCATGTAAAATATACCTATGTTGCTTGCATTGTCTAATGCTGCTATGCCAATGGCTAGCCAAATGGGCATGTTAAATAACTTAAATAACAAAAGCCAAATGTTGAATTTCAATGTAATGCCAACTAATCATCCACCAATACCTAACTAGGTGGTTAAGACATTGGGATTCCAAGTAGATGATTATGGTTATGAGTCTAATGCTTCAAATATTCTTGGCAAAGTCAAGGACATGATGAAGCATTATATTGACATGATATTTTAATTGTATATACAAATAGCCGTAGATGTAAATTTCTTAAAGAAGCAACAAAACTTAATAGGAAGTCCATGCCCTGAAGGGGGTGGTCCATTAAGATTTAGGTGTAAGTGGTATACTGATTAGCACCTCCCATAGGATTACCCTCATGTGATTTTCAATATATGTGGGAAGTAAAGACATATAGCCAATACATGTAAGAGTAGAGTTAGTTTACTCCAACAAGGTGGCCTGGGCCAATGAATCATCATTCAAATGATGCGAATCCTCGAGGGGAGAGCCCTAATAAAATCTTATAAAGGGGAAAAGCCACCCTAGAGAAAGTGCCCAATGGGGTTAGTCTAGTAGAGTGATTCTAATTGATAGAAATGTAGCCTCCAACAATGTAAGAGTGGTCAGTAGGGGCTAGAAAATAAAAGAGGTTTAGAATGATGATCCAAGTATAAGCCACCTAAGCCTATTGTGGTTGACAAGAAGGTTGGAAATGCCGATACCGAGGTGGGTTCTCTTAAATCCAAAGGTGTCTCAAAGGAGCTAGTGATGGTTAAGAACAAATATAAGTCAAAAGTGAAGGAGGTCATTAAGGTTGTCAGAAAACCAAAAGAGAGGATTGTGTAGCAAGAAAAAATGGCTATTGTAAACTTTTATGAGTTCAACCTAGTAAATGCTCTATGCAAAGTAAGGCCAAATCTGAACTTGCTACAATTAATATGATTATCACCTAACATTCGCAAGGAGTTTAAGAAAAATATATGAATAGGTTATGTCGTAGAACTTGCTAGTGTCGATCGAGTGGACAGTGAATGATGGGAACATGTGGAGAAACACTAGTGAATAAAGGAAATCGCCTCCCGCTATAGATTGGGAGGCACTTGAGGGCACCTCTACCATTGGAACTTTGAGCTCCAGTGAGTTTGATAAGTTTCCACAATGGAGGAAGTCTATCAAGTGTATTTGAGTGAGCAAATAGGGGCAAAATATTGGATATGCAATGTTGATGTAATAGAGTGGGATATTGGGACTCCTAATGATCGCCATCCGATCAAACTTGATACTATATTATTTAATGATGAGCATGCAAGCTATGTACCGCTCCTACATGAGTTTCCGGATATATTTGCATGGAGCTATGATGAATTGAAAGGGATTTCCCCTACTATTGTTGTGCACACGATCCCATTGAAAGAAGGCACTAAGTCAATAAGGCATAAGGTTAGATGAATGCCTTTTGAGTTGAGAGAGCCTCTTTTTGAGGAATTGATGCATTAAGAAAGGCATCTCTAATATTTCCTATTGAACACACTCAACGGTGCTCACCGATTGTGATAAGGAAGAAGAACAATCAAATCTGCATATGCATAAATTTTAAGGAGATGAACAAGTAGACATCAAAGGACCACTACCCTTTGCCCTTTATTGACCATATATTTGGTAGGGCAAGAGATGTACTCCTTCATGGATTGCTTTGTGGGCTATAATTAGATGGCCATAACTAAGGAGGATAAGTTGAAAATGGTGTTCATTATAGTCTTTGGTACCTTTGCATACCATGTCATCACTTTGGTCTATGCAGCAATGCTTTTGGGTCTTGGCAAAGAACATGTGACAAGACATTTGCCAATATATCCCTTGAAGAATTTAAGGTTTTTATAGAACTTAGTGCTTTAAGTGTTGTCATGAGTATTGAATAGCATTAAATCCTTGGAAGTGTGTATTTGGGATTCCTTACAGCTTATTGTTGGGTCTTGTTGTGACTACCGCTAACATTTCCACTAATCCTAAGAAAGCATCAATAATTGTGGCCATGAGTCCACCCACCAACCCTAAGGAGGTTCAAAGCTCTATTTTATCTATGGGCTATTGTTGTTGGTTCATTAATGCATTGGCCAAGCACTCATTACCTTTATCGAATCTCCTAGCACATAGCCATGTTTTTTAATGGATTGAACTGTATGTAGTGGTGATTGAGGATGTTAAGATGGAATTATCCAAAATGCCAGTGTTAAAAGCTCCAAAAAAAGGTGAGGTTTTCTAGATCTTTATGGCTACAACAAGGCATAGTATCAATTGTTTTCTATCCTAGATTTGGGAGGCATAGCTTTATCATCTAATCACTTTTGTAAGCCAAAAATTAGACATTTCGGAGCTTCATTATAGTTATTTAGGAAAAGTACATTTCACTATGGTATTTTCCACCAAGAAGTTTGTACATTATATTATTTATTAGAATGTTATACTTTTCACGAAGGGTAAGGGTCTATACTTATTGTAGAACAAGCTTCAACCCCCGATCACCTAGCCATGTGGTTAATCTCTTTTTAGGAGTTTGACTATGAGATTCGAAGTAAGCCACCAAAATTGCAAGGAATTGTTGAATGTTTAGTAGATTTTGGTACGCCTGAAGAGTGGCTGATATTAGTGACTGCAATGATCTATGAAAGATTGATGTAGTCTTAATCTTGTCATGGTATGTGTCTATTACACATTATCTATCCATAGGCAACCCAAAAAAAACTCTTTTTAAATCTAAGACAAGAAATATTAAGCAACAAGCACTTCACTTTTCCATTATAGTTGGTGCCTTATATAGAAGGGCAGTGGATGAGGTGTATCATTGTTGTGTGATGTCTAATGAGGTGCCATTCATTTTAGAGGAATGCCATGATTTAGCATGTGGGGGTCATTTTGTTGGGTGGATTATCACCCATAAAGCTTTATATGCTAGCTATTGGTAGCCATCAGTTTTCTATCATGCTTTTATATATGTTAAGCGTTATGATATTTATCAAAGATAGATGCTAGGGAAAATTGTAAGAGATCAATAGATCCCATTGTGGTGACCTTGCCCAGAAGTGGAGAATTGGCTTTATTGGATGTGTGCAAACTTCATCTACTACATGAAAGTGCTATATTATTTTTGTGGCCAACTATTTCACAAAGTGGTTTGAAGCCCATGCTATAATGAAGGTTAATGCCAAGGAGACAGCTAGTTTTATTTTGGAGTTTTGTCCACCTAAAGAGCTTATGTTTGACCATGGGACACATGTTTTGAATAAAGTGATTGAGGCTTTAATGGAAGCTCTAAATATTAAACACAATAAGACCATGCCTTACAACCCCCAAGTGAATGGGCAAGTAGAGAGTACCAATAAGCAACTTGTGGGAATTTATCTAAGAGGGTATCCAAAGGTAAGTGTGATCATTGGAATAAGAAGTTGTATGTGGCTATTTGGGCCTTTGGAGATTGAGTTGTTGACAATAAAGTTTTCTCCAAACCATTCTTTGGATGAAGAGAAAGCATTACAGGAAAGGTTCACTTCCCTTGCACATCTTAATGACATTAGATTACAAGTTGTATTACATCAAGAAGTAGGGAAGAAGTGGATGAAATTACTTCATGATCTTTGTGCTATGAAGTATAAAATTTTCAAGGATCAATTGATCTTATGTTATGATGCCTGTCATGAACTATTTCTAGGAAAATTAGGACCCAAGTGGGATGGCCCTTATAAGATTGCTCATATAGAAAAGGATGGCTCTATAGACCTTTTAGCATATTTGCAAGGGGTAGAGTTTAAAACTAAAGTATTCAATAAATTGAAGATCTATTATGTGTAGGGAGAATGGTGTCAACTTGATGCCTTTGCAAGTCCTTCAGGATTCAACTTAAACTTACACAGGGTACTAACACTATTGGATAGGAAAACAAATTCTTTATCTTGAGTATCCATATTTAGAAAACCGTTACCACCAAGGCAAGTGATTTGTTGGAGTAAGGGTTATCCTATTAATGAGTGGCAAGATGGACCTTTCACATGGGACATTCAAATCTATGGCCATCATTATCATCAGGTTCTTCCTAGCATTCCCATTTAGTTTAGTGAGAAAGGAGGGATTGTACCTACCTCACACCCCCTCTCTAGGTTAGACTTTGACTACCATAAGTACAAGTAGGTTGATTGTAGAGGTGAGAAAAAGCTCAACTGCCAAGACCAACAAACTGCTTATTGTTCAAGCGTTTCAAGCGAGCACTAATGACTACCTCACATAGTTGGCATGCTATCCCTCTCTATGAGGGTACTGAGCTTACATTGATCCCTGATTGAGTTGCTTCCTCTCTCAAGCACTCTGATAGCCCCAGGATTCGTGATGCAAGCTCAAGCATCCTCAAGCCCCTTCCTCCAAGCTCCATCCTCCATAGACACATGTGAGACAAGAGAAGAAAAGAGAAGGGAAGAAGAAGAGAGAAGATGGTAGAGAGCTCCACCTCCAAGATCCCTCACTCTCACAAGCTTACTCCCTCACACTCCCTCCCTCAAGCACTCACAGCAAGCAAGAGAAGAGAAGAAGAGAAGAAGAGAAGAAGAGAAGAAGAAGAGTCCACTTTGCATTCATCCCCTTTTTACATGGCAGGTCATAGCCTAGGCCCTTTTTTCCATTTTCCTCCTATCTTCCTAGCTTTCATCTTACCAGCCATCTACCTTTGCACAGGTGACTTGCATTTTTTCTTGTGCACCTTTCTCCTTGATTTAGGACTTTTTTGCACTTCTTGTGTTTCCATATTTTTCTTGGCATGCCTTCATCTACCGTTTCACTTTTGCCTTGGCCTTGTCCTCTACTTTAGAGTTTCCCGATGTTCCACCTTGTTCATCTTAGGGTTAACATTACCCCCCTCCTAGAAGAGTGCCAGTCCCATGGCACTTGCTAGTGGTGAGAGGGATGGTGGTGCTAGGTGGCCAAGGGCTTCTTGAGGCTGTGGGCATACCGTGTTGAGGGTGTGTTGGAGGGATATCTGGAATGCTCTTGAGTGTGGCATGGGCCCTGGTATTGGAGGGATGGTGAGGTGCGGGTCCATTGTTGAAAATCAAAATGGTGCGAGATGGATCCATGCTAGGAGGATGGCAGATGGACAGGTCCTTCTTTGAAATTTAAGATGGTGTTAGCCAGATCCATCATGTGACTCTCCATGGCTAAGTTCCTCTACACTGTTCCAAAGGAGCTTCATCATTCACTATCTGATTGTGGCTGTTGCATCCCCTTGCTTGGTTATGCTTTTCCTAAAAGTGTATTGCATGGATGATGGGGTCCCTGAAGCTGGTGGCAGGGCCTTTACATGTACCTAGAAAGAAAAGAAGGTGCACTACCTGGGGTGTGTGTGCCTAACCGTGGAGTGCATGGTGTTGATGCTTGTGGGACTGGGAGATGGTCTACCTTGGGCAAGCCCTTGGTGGTGTCCCACACTTGAGGACCTAATTGGTGTAGACAAAGGGTGCAGTGCGTGGAGCTTAGGGTGACATGTCTAACCATAGGCAAGTGGTACCTTCCTAGGTGTGTCGTGCCCTTGTTGTGCCCTAAGCATGTGTCGTGGGGGTGGGGCTTGGTATGAAAACACTAGGTGCAGTGATTTGTGGCGTGCAAAGTGCTTTTTTTTTAAATACCAAGGGTGCTCTCAAACTCTACCCTGATCTTCCTTGGGCGATGAATCGCAAGGTGGTCTTAGGAATTTAGTCAAGAAGGCATGGCTCTGCAGGTATTCCTTGATGTTATCCCTCACATTGAGAGGTGTGGTTGACAAAAAAAGGTGGTTGTACCTCGTATAGTGGCTATCATTCATGTCTTCAAGGATCCTCATGCAAAATGAGGGAAGCAAGGTTGGCCTCATCATGAGCCAAGCCATAGCCCAACTATCTATTCCTAGGTTAATGTCAAAAAAGAGTAGGGGGAGGTGGGCTTCCTCAGATTACTGGCTTTTGTTTAAGCAGAAACTTAATGATCCTCAGGTAAATACAAGTGGTTATGAAGGCTAGGTCTTGGCAAGAAGAGAAATCCTCGAGGAAGCGGTTAATAGAAGGGTGCAAGTCCCCTACTCTAAAGGTCATGCATTCCTTAAGAGTTGCTGCATTGACATTGTAGATCTTTGGAAAGTTATACATGCTATGCACCCCCCTATCGTAATCCACTCCGTGTCTGTGAGGATAGGGCATGTAGGCGGGATCATTTCATTCTTCCTGCAGCGTGCCGCAGCAGGCCATCCATGCATCAAAATTGGTGTCCCAAATCCTCCTCTATCACTTTGGTTGTGCCTCATAGCCTTGGACAGTTTTGGGAACTTGATAGACCTTGTCCTGCCAGTAGTCTTTGCGCTCCTACCTCCATTGTGTGATGTTGATGCTCCGCTCCTTGACCCATCGGTTCACTAGAGTATTGCCCAAATGAATGATTCCTTCCACTATTTCCAGGGGTGAGACTCGGTTTAAGGCCCATGGGTAGAGAGGAGAACTCGAAGGGTTGCAATTGAAGCTCTTGTTGTTGCTAGATAGTCAGCTCCTATGGCAAGTTAACGGGGTGGTGATCCTCGCGTGGTAGCATAGGCTCGTCAGGAAGCTATTATGCCCGTGTCTTCGCCCTTTTTGGGGCTTACTCCACAAGTTTCTGCTTTCTTCTTGCAGCAATAATGCGCTCAAAAACCTGGGTACCCTTTGGCTCTTCTAGGGGTAGATTAGGTAAGGGCGGACTAGCCTCCCTGATTTGCGGTTCTTCTTCAAATGCTTGCTTGAGGTCAGGCCCTTTCTCAGTGTCTTGTTCCATAGGGAGTTGGATTGGGGATGGGTGGGCTGCTCTTATTCCTCGAATCCAAGTTCCTTGAGCTCATCGGTGGAGAGGCCGGCTTGTCGCAAGTAGCTACGTTGTTGCTCCTTGGTTATGCCCGTGCCAGTTGGAAGTGTGTGCTCTTGCAGGCCATATCTTAAAGCTCTGTTTGTCAATTCCAACGTCCTCCTCATTCTCTCCATCAAGTCCTTGCCTTCAACTTGTGTGACATGAAGCATAATGCTCAAAAAGGCTTGCCTCTACATATTGGAGCACGATTCAGTGGCCTCAGCTCTGGACTCTGTGAGCACCCTCTCACATTTTGATACTGCTAGGCACTTTGTCAATCCCTGCACTCTTTCAAGGTTGTGTTCCTCCCACTGTTGTGCCTTTTCTTCCATTTTTTCTTTACCCCTCTCCATCTCCTGAGATAGCATCATTACCACCTGTTGTTGCTCGCTCCAGATTTCCATCATCTGGGTCGTCTCTTTATCCCAATGGTTCAGTTGCTCCTCGATTGCTCCTCGGCCATCCTCCTACCTTACTCAGCTGCCACAAAGTATTGTTGGTAGGTTTTTGTGATCCGTTCTAATAGATCTTTAGTGGTTTGTGCACAAATTTCAAGCTCTGCCCAATGCAACTTCCTTTCGGTCATGGCCATAGCCATTAGTGCCTCCACCTCCTCCCAGGCATTCTTCAGGTCGTCTTGTAGGTTCCTATGGCTTTGTCGATGGCCTCGTCCCTCATTTTTGATGTGGCTTCTATTTCTCTCTCCATCCTTCCTTGCTCTTCCATTGTCATCCACCACAACTGGAATACTAGGGCATCCTCCTATTCTTAGCGTTATTCTTTTGGTGCATGGTCTCCTTCTTGTAGGCTTCCTTGTAGTTCTGCATGCATAGCTTCCACCCATGTCATTCACTGCTAGAGCTTAGCATATTGCTTGATGAGCCACTTGTGTTCCCGCTGCTGCGCCACCAAGTCTTGGGCTTCATCCTCTAGTCTTTGCCTTAGGCAATCTTTATTTTCTTTAGCCTTCTTTTCTTGGGCACTGAGTTGCTCTTTCAAGCTGCAAATTTCTTTCTAATGCTCAGAGGCTTGCCGTGTCATCTCTAGTCGCAGGACTGCCGCAAACCACTCGGCCTCTAGCTCCACAACAGCGGCTTTCTTCTCTTCCTTAGATCTCTCTAGTTGGGCTAGAAGTTCAGCCACATAATCGTCATAGTCTGCAGTTGGGGGCATCATTGGAAGTGTTGTGGTAGACGCTTCTAGCTTTTGCCACTTTGGGTCCTGCCTGGACTCAGCATTTGCCACAAACAACCTTTTGGCTCCTACCCCTAGCGCCATCTCTTGTACTTTTGTGACTAGGAACTGCATCATGGACATGAGATGAGTGGTTTCCATGGCAGATGTTGGCTCCTGTGTGGTGGAGAGTGTGGTGGCAGTTTGAGGCATGAGAGTCAAAAAGGGAGGGGTGCAATGGGGCCTTGCCCTTTCTCGCGATGACTAGGGCTACTTCAGCACTGCCGCTTGGTTTGCCTTCGTGCCATGGGCTCAAGGTGACCATTCCTCTGAAATCGTAGGCCCCCTCTACACACCTATGCATGTCTTGCACCATGTCTTCGTCTTCCTTTCTTTTTAGCTCTTTTGCCTCTCTCTCGACTCTTCTCTTTCTCTCATCTTCGGCCCTCTTGGCCTCAACTTGGCCCATTCCTCCCTTGTCATCGTTTCTTTTGTCTCCTTTTGTAGCTTTGATGGGGTTCTCTTTGTCTATGCCTTTGACTCTCCTTGGCCGAACAACATCTCCTGCTCTTCCTTATCACTTATAGTCCTTTTGCCTGACTGCACCTATTCACGGTGAGGCACTCGGTCAAGGGTTTCCCCTACTCCCTCTCAGCCTTCCTTTGTGTCCTTCAAGGCCTCCTGGATGATGGCCATTAGGATCCCGCCAAACCTAATGGTGGATGTTTTGGAGGAGGACTTCTTTTAAGCTAATCTTGTTGTGAAGGTCGAGGATTCTCATCTTGCTACTGTTCTACCAGTGGTCAAAGCTTTTAATGAGCTTTCAATAGTTTTGCACATGAAGGCATTCCAATCTATTTCATCTAAAGATCTTGCTACAATGCTCTCCAAAAATGGCACCTCAATTTTGTTCATAAGGGCATTGTATCTTTGACTGTAGAAGAGAGTTTGGTCCATCTTTGCCTACAGCTTGATCTCAGGATTTGAAATATCCGCTAAACTTATCCCATCCAATATGGGTACGATAGCCTTGTTCATCCCTAGCATGCTGTACATGTCCCTTTTTTGGCGTTGCATGTTCGGTCCTACTAGTTAAGCCTAGGGCCTTCTCCACCACCTCAAGGCTCAATTCCACCTCTACTTGGTGTGCTTCTTCCCCTTTCTTGATTGTCACCATGCCACAATTCCTTTCAGCATTGAAGCTCCTCAGAAACTCTGCACATTTTTCATAGTTGACCACCTACCCAAACTTTTCTACGTACTTATGTAGGTTGCACTAGTCCATAAGTCATTTTATGGGTGGCTCTTCCATGATGACATCCTCTAGGTTCACAGCGTGCTTGAATGTGAACTGGATGTAGCCCCTCGTTTCTATTGTCAAGTTATACTTAGCTTGCTCTTCCTCCATGAGCAGAAGCTTGCTGCCTTTATCTTGCCTTGCCATTTTAGGTTCCTATCATATATCATGGTTCACCATTAGTATTTGTAAGACATTTTCTTGCTGGAAAATAAACATGAATTGATCATGCTTTTATGGTAAGAAGAACATGCTTTAAGCAACAAAAAGAATTTTTGCTTGGGAAGTTCTATTCATTTCCAAGATCTTATGACACTTTTCCTTGATTTCACATTTCTTCACCTTTACCCCCTCCCCCCTTGGGAATGAGAAGAATCCTTCCTAGGATTGGACATGGGAGAGGCAAGACATTTGAGCTTCGTCGTAGGGTGCTATTTAATTGGGCATCAACCAATTATAGAAATCAAGGTTGTATTCCAATTGGGCATGACGATCAAGATAACGCATACTTGGGTAATGTAATAGTTAGGACATCAGTTAGAAAGTCATCCGAGTTGATGCAGCTAGCCACATGTAGCTCTTCTTCCGTAAAGATATGATCAATTAAGGATGGGCCAAGACCTAGTTGTCTAGGTGTTTGGATTGAGTGGTGGCCAAGAAAATAAATGAGGTTGGTGCTATGTAAGTCGGGTCATACTCAATTGTCTTGATGGCATGTCAATGCTCAGCATTAGTCATTATTTGGCAACCACTTTTCTCCCATTGGAGACATAGGCTACCCCATTTTTGTAGGAACAAGGAGTTAGAGTCAACGAGGCGAGTAAGTTCCTCAATCTCAATGGTTGACGCAGGCCTTTGGGGCTTGCGGTAGGATGTCATTAATTGTCTAATGAATGCATTCTCTTTTGAGATTTCACCATTATCAATCAACTCCTTTGAAACTTTGTGGGATGTTATGGTTATAAACTCGTATTCTTCCCAAGTGCAAGATAAGGAATGAACCTCGATGGCAAGGGGTTCATCAAGCAAGCAAGACGAGGTCAAGTCTTTTGTAGTTCCTAGCGAATGTGGTGAAGGTGGTATCCAAGAGCTTGATGCAAGTTACCAAGTCATCTCCTATATTCTCAGTAAGGTCCTTCGCGATTGATAGAAATGAACGTCACTCATAGGAATGTCTAAGTCTTGTTGGTGGTTGAGGTGGAAGGGAGCTAGAAACTAATGTTTCAAGGGGGGAATGACATGAGAGTGGTATGTCTACAGGTTGTTCCTTAGCCTGGTTGGTGGGACTAGTGTTGCTTTGGGGTACTGAGGGTGGTGTCAAGGGCACGGATGGTGGTTTTCCCGCCTCATGCGTAGCCACTGGGATGCCAAGCTCTCCATCCTTAGATGAGGGTGTCATACATCTATGTGGTTTGATAGGTTGGTTGGGGTTTGTTGACTGCAGCCATCGCAGATTCTATAGTCTTGGCCGCTTAGGTTTTCTGGCTATTCACTGCATTAGCAAGATCATGGCTTCCTAGAGATGGGGGGCACGTAGTGGGCATGGCTGAACCGTGCTTCTAGCATGTTTCTTCTTGAGCACCCATATCGAGGTGTTTCCTTTGTAGTATCCTTGAGCTTGCAATAGATATTTAGGGATCCACCGCAGCACGCCTATGTCAATAGCATCGGGTCGGTTGTTTAGGGCTTGAATGACAGTTGTGAGTTGTGCGAGGATGTGTTTGCTGGCTATGGGGAGGTCATTTCTTGGTGGTTCAGCATACATTTAAGCGTGGGATCTGGGACTTTGGGGATGGCCTTAGTTGCCGATGGTTTTGTAGTCTCGATGGGTTGTGGTGGCTCACGACCCTCCTCCCTAGGCTTGGTCCTAGGTAGTTCTATCGGTGGCATGGCAGGCTTGGGTGGAGCCTTGTTGCCCTTAGTGAAATTTGTCACAATTTGAACATCCTAATAATGATTCTTGACCTGCACCCTTTGTGTTTGGCAATACATAGAAGATGACAGATAGGCTCTCAAACTCAATAGAGATTGTGATCTTGAATTTCCCTAAAAGTGCATATGACTTTCCCTCGAATGGGCTAAGTTTAGAGTTGGTGGGCTGTAACTATGGTTGATCAATGAGGGTCCAATGCATGTGAGTTAGGACGTTACAATCAGCTCCCTCGTCAATCAAGACATCAAAAGTATGAGTGCGCCGAGTGGTGGCTGTGATGCGTAGGTATGATGGTGCCACTACCTCTTCATCCTTGTCCTCTAGTTTGGTTATGGTGGCTGCATGGACATTGACAGGGGCTTCCAGCATGGGGGCTCATGTAGTGGGTGTGTGGGAGGGTAGTACTTCTTTATGCGACTACCGTTAAAGAAGACTATGCCCTCACCTTCAAGGGTTTCAAGTTCCACAGTGCCCATCCTACTAATGATGCGCACTTTGAAAGGTCCCAACCCTCAAAATTTCATTTTCTGCTTGTGGCCCTTTACCGAGTAGAGCAAAACAAGGTCTCCCTACTCAAAGTTGTGTTGTTCGACATGCTTTTTGAACCACATATTTCGCCATGCTTTTTCTCACAAATTAGGGCGTGGGTAGTTGGGAGCCAACAAGTCTCAGTGAGTCGTTCCAATTCCATGAGGTGGTTGGTCCAAGCTTCCCTCCGCTCCCATCTCTCTTGCACTACTATCCTTAGGCTAGGGACAAGGAGTTCTAATGGAAAATTTGCCTCAATCCCATAAGTCATTTTAAAGGGCATCTGTCCTATAGCAGTTTATAAGCCGTCTGATAAGCCCATAATGTTACCATAAGTTTGTTGTCCCAGTCACTTCGTGAGGTCGATACCACCTTTGTAAGGACAGTGACTAAGATCTTGTTTGTGGATTTTTCTTGGCCATTAGATTGAGGGTAGTAGGGTGAGGGTTTCTTGTGGGATGACTAAGAAGGTTGAGAGCAAGTGGGAAATCACCTCGTTGATGAAGTGTGTTCCTTGGTCACTTATGAGTTCAATAAGGGGCAACCAAATTGTGAGATGATTTGCTCCCATAAGAACTTCAACATGGTCCTAGCATCATTCTTCATGGCGGCTCATGCCTCAGCCCATTTCATTAGATAGTCAGTTGTTGCTACTATGATGTATCTAGCCTCTGAATACTGCATTGTAGGGCTAATAGGTTCGATGAAGGCAACTCCCCATTTCTCAAAGGGTTGTCGTGCAATGATAGGGGTTAACTCCATCTTATCCTTTCGGGTAGGGACTTTAGTCCTTTGGCACTTGTTGCAATGTTTTACGAACTTAGCAGCACCATGGAATAGGGTGGGCCACCACAACTAAGACTGCAACATCTTGCGGGCTGTCATTGTTGAGTGTTGAAATGACTTGTTTTTTGGCTGATTTTTGTTGTTTTTGAGAGCTAAATGGTTGATTTTATGAGATGATTGATTGGTTTGGAAGTGGTTTGAGAGTGTTTTGGATGATATTGATTGTGTTTTGGAAGTTTATGATTTTATCAGTGGTTCTGTGATGTTCTGATAGGTTCTGATTGGTTCTATATAGCTTCTGTTTTGTTCTGTTTTGTTCTGATTGTCTTCTGTAAGGAGGGATGGAGTATTGATTGATGAAGATTGAGATCTTGTGAAAGTTTATTGAATGGTTTTTGAGAGTTTGAAATGGTTTGAGTATGAGTTATGTGGTTTTGATGACCTTCTGTAACCTTATGTAGGTCTTCTGTAGAGCTTCTGTTTCTGTTCTGTTCTGTACTATAGCTGTTCTATGACTGTTCTGTGACTGTTCTGTATGCTTCTGTATGTGTTCTGATGGATGAGAGTGTAGCTTGGGAAATTTTTCTAGCCTTGAAAAGAGGTGAATACAAGTGCAAAAGAGCTGAAAGAAGTGAAAGAAGTAGCTGTTGAAGACTCAAGTGAAGACTGAAGTGAAGTGATAGTAGTGAGCTATGAAAGGACACTGTAGTGGCTCTGGTGACTCTTCATATCAGACATACCTCTTGGAAGGGGTATCCACGACCTAAGAGAGATTATTGACAGTGATGTTGAGAGATTGTAGTGAGGATATGATGTAGTATTGTTGATGGAGAGAGAGAGTCAGAGATAGCCAATTCTACTCAAACAAAGTGATTGTATATGAGAGATTGAGAGAGAAGACTATGAAGATATTGGAGATGAATACTATGTGATGTATTTCCATTAAAAGATGGTGTATTCCTTTGCTTTCTTTGTTCTATTGATGGATTTTGTGAAGATATTGAAGAATATGGTTGATTCTATGAAATCCATGGGAGATCTACATGATGCTGCATGAAGATTTGTTGTGCCTGGTGTTCTTTTCTTCATTGTGATGATATGAAACATAATAAACAAGCTTGTTGATGTTACAAGATATATTTTCTTGCAAGAGAATTCCCTTTTCCTTGGTGTTCCTCTTGGGGCTCCATGTTTTTGGTGCGCAGCCGGGGAAACTTGCCATCAACAAGCACGAAAAGAGGCTGAAAATGAAGGAATTGGCATTGCCAAGAAGAGAAGAATTCAATGGATGTTTGTAAAGTTCCTTCTTCCACTGAAGAGTTAGAGTTTCTCATAATCAAAGCCACTTTCCACAAGAAGTTCATCCCACAATGGCGGAAACACATCACCATCATGATCCATGCTCTATGTGGTGGACAGTTTCCTCTTCCTGTTGAAGTAGCAGAAACTTGCATCTTGGTGGCAAACTATTTGGTGACAAACTGAAGAGAAGAAACAGAGAGAATGACCATCCATGGAAGATTTGGCATTCATTGAGAAGTTTCCAGACATCATTAAGTGGGAGATTGTGAAGAAGCTTCAGGAGTCTTGGTCTGTGGAGGTTCACAGAGACAAGAAGGAAAAGAGTTGGAATTTGTTCGTGGATGCTCAACAGCAAGATACATGGGATGCTTGGTGTACTGATAATCTTCTGTTTGTTCAATTAGCAACCCACTAGAAGTTGGTAGACAGAGTGTTTTTCACAACATACACTGTTGAAACCATTAGAAGCTGGCATTACTATGATGACGGCACGACCACAATGCTTAGACGAATGCATTTTGACACCTTCAAAACCGAATACCTTCCTCTATGCAGTGGCATGAAAGCAAAATTCGGGGACGTTGAAAAGGAAGAAGTAGAAGAAATGTTGGCAAGAGAGTCCTCCAGAGACTGAAGCCTTCTGTTAACCCTCTGTGGAGCACTAACAACATAGTGGAGCCAACCCCCTGATGAATGACGCAATAAAGAGGCAAGCGTTAGAATGAGTCCAGAGGTACGTGAGAAGAGGGAAAGCAAAAATCAAAGCTGAGAGCGAGCTCGCAGTAGAAGCCGCCTTTGACGCCCTTGCGGAACTCTTTACAGAAGTCCCAATGGCACATCAAGCCCTTCCTCCTTCTGCTGGAGGTCCACTTCCAAGCCAGATCCGTCCTGGAAATATTGATGACAGGCCAGCGAATGTAGTTCCATTGCCAGTTTTTAAGGGAGAGTACAATGAAGACCCTGATCTTCATGTAGCAAAGTTTATGGTAGCGTGTGTGGCTAACAATGCCAGAACCCCTAAGCATTGGTTAGCAATATTCCCCGCCACTTTCAAGGGCGCGGAGTTTCAGTGGTATGGGACGACCTGAAGTTGGCCTTCCTCACTAAATTTAGGCGTGAAGGTTTTGAAGAGCGGATGCGAGAGGAATTTATGAACCTAAGTCAATCCTCTGGAGAAAGAGTATAAGCTTATGTCTCACGAATGGAATCCATCCTGAAGAGATGAACTAACCATAATCTAGATGATGGTATTCAGAAGGGAGTGTTTCTCAGAGGATTACAACCAGAAGTCCGTAAGTTTGTGGAGCTGCAAAGACCAGCCACACTGCAAGCTTGACAACAGAAGGTGCAAGACTGTACAATGAAGTGGAAGCTAGATTGGCGATGAATCCAGGAAGAGGAGTCCTACCTCCTCTGATGCCAGGAATGATGTACCCACCAAATGCAGTCCCAGGGACTGTCCCCTACCCTTACCAACAGATGCCCCCAGTATCACAGTATAGTGCACGAAATCCACAGTGGCCACAATCCATGCCTCAAATGATGGTTCAACCACAACAACAATAGTCCCAACCAATTTCCTCAATGCCAAATCAGCAGCAATAGTGGAATCCTACCAACTGGAGCCAACAGCCAACAGTTTAAACAGAAGCTCTGAATCAGAATCAGAACAGAGATCCCTCTGCACCAGCCCAACCTGTCTATGCAGTGATTACAGAGACTCCTCAAAACCCTCCTGCCAGTACCTCCGGAGGAGAAAGCTTGAAGGATTACTTATCCAACTCAGTTGCCAACATCAAAAATGAGTTGATGGATGTGATTACAGAGCAGCTACAGACGCTGAAAGTGAATACCGCCAGCATATCCAACGTTGTAGGAGCAGGAAGAGATGTGATGCGGTCAAATACTTGGTGTGGTAAGTGTCATCAAGCAGGTCATTTAGCCACTGAATGTACACAAAAACCAACCATTCCTGGAGCTTTCTGTTCCTACTATTTGTGGAAGAACCATATAGAGGACATTTGCTCTCTGAAGGAGATGCATGATAGGAAAAGGAAGGAAGAAGACACAAGATTCAACTTGCTAGAATCTAAAATGACAACACAGGATATTGGACCCAATCCTAGAGAGTTTGGTCCTAATTTCGGACCCAGAAGATTTCCCTCTCAAAGTTACAGAGGAAGACAGTCTGGTGGTGGTCAGAGATCGGAAGTGGAGTGTTACAGATGCGGAGAAAAGGGACACATTTCACCAAATTGTCCAAATCCCAGAAGGTCAGTGGATTACACTTATGCAGTCGATGCAAAGGAGAAGGCCACACTGCAAAAGACTGTCCAAGCCTAGCCCCAGTGAAAAGCAGTGCTACTGATAGTCTGGCCAAGGCCCAAGAGCCTACCTCCAATTTAGTGGAATTGGAAGTTGCTGCCATCATGCGTGCAAAGAAGAAGGAACCATCTATCCAGAAAGAAAACAATCCTCCTGCCAGAACAGTGAAGTTCAATCTTCCACCAGAAGAACAGAACCAGAACAGAGCCTGACAGTGCCGTACAGAGCACTACAGTGCCACAGAGAGTTACAGAGACAGTTCCAGAGACAGGACCAGAGGTCCAGGAGACAGAAGAGGTGGAGGTGCCACAAGTGGCAGAAGAAGTTCCTATGATTCCTCTGTTGGAAGAAAGAGGAAAAATGAAAATGGGTGTTGCCCCATTCCCTAACCGATTAGAGAAGCAAGTGGATCCTATTAAGGAATACGATCTGGTCAGAGATCTAGATACCTTTAAACCAAACCTTACATTTCGACAATTATTGATGTTGTCTCCCAGTTGCCGAAAAAGGTTCAAAAGTATACTGACAAGAAGACGTGGCTTAAGGATTGCTCCCTCAATAGCAACAAAGTCCAACAAAGCTCCAGAGCCTGTCAAAGAAGTGGATGTAGCTAACGCCTTCCTAGATCCGGGTATCCCAGAGACTGGTGTGTGGATTGAAGGCTGCTTCATTGCAAATGCACTGATTGATGGTGGTTCTTCAGTGAACATTATGACGGATGTGACAATGAAGGATCTAAGCCTACAAGGTGTGCAACCCACCCAATGGCTCATCAGACTGGCGGATCAGAGTAGAATCAAGCCTTTGGGCATCCTCCCATATGTAAAGACTACAGTGGCTGGAAAAGATTATTGGCTAACCTATCTGATGGTGAAGCCAAACTCTTATGGCACATCCTATCCTCTGTTACTGGGCAGACCATGGCTTTTTGAAGCCCGAGCAAGGACGGATTGGTTCAAAGGAACCTTGACCTTGGGTAGAGGACCCAATAAAGTGGTGCTGAAACTGTATGGTTCTCGAAAAGGACAAGGATCCACCTCCTTGGAATTATCTTCTGACTCCCCTAATGAGGCTATAGATAGAACATCAGCAGGCGAAGATGCTGTCAAACAGATCCTTCCCAAGAAAACAGTGGCACGTTCCTTAACAGTAGATACTGTAAGCCGACTCCCAAAAGATGCAAAGCCATTATCAATGGGTGAATACTTCTTGCCTGAACCAAGAACGATTTCCAAAATCACTTCTGACAGTGAGATAGAAGCATGGATGTATTGCTCTCCCTGTTACATGGCCATAGCAGAGCCAGACACAGAGGCAGAAGATGAAACAGAGAACCTGTTCTTCTCTTACAGAGCTCCTACAGAGACAGAGATAGAGACAGAAGCAGAGACAGAGACAAAGACAGAAGAGGATGGAGATGATATGGAAGAAGAAGGTTATGAAAGTGAGACAGAAGAGTCTATCCCACTTGTAGAGGATACATTTGAAGAAGAAGTTCCAGAAGCATCAGAAGCAGACGAGCTCATGCTATGGGACAGAATGGCAATGGTACCATTTGGTCTAGTAAATGGATCTTCTCATATGCAAAATCTTTATAAGACATGGGTTAAGAGGAACAAGCCATCTTTCAACAGTGGCTCATGTCATCCTAACCCATCTTTGCCAAAGAAAGATGATGATGATGCACCGTGCCAACAAGCACCAGTCCCACCAACCCAACGGGCATCAGAGGGTCCCTGTCATGTGACACTCTCAGATGTGTCATTAGAAGATGAGTCTTCAAGCCAAGAGGTAACTACTCTTGAAACCAAAATCGACATGGCTCTAATCCCGTTTCAACATCTCCAGAAGCAACCTAAGTCTCCACCAAAAGAAGAAGTTGGGTCTAGTGGGACATCAGAAGAGGACACCACTCCCTTGAAGGAGTCGGATCTATATCCAGAAGCAGTCCACGGGACCTTCATTCGTGAAGTAGAAGGTGAAAGGTAGTTAACCTTTGTGGATGCAGATGGCACGGAACGCCACTTGAAGGTGGGTAGCAGCCTTCCAGAAGAGGAGTTGTCAACTTTGTACAACTTGTTGAAAGAGAATTTGGACGTGTTTGCTTGGTCCTACAAAGACCTAAAGGGGATTGATCCCACAATATGTCAGCATCATATTGACTTGGAGCCTGATGCCAAGCCAGCACGGCAATGACAGAGGCGAATGAACCCGAATTATTCCACATTGGTGAAAGCAGAGCTGCTGAAGCTTTTAGAAGCCGAGTTCATCTATCCAGTGGCAAATAGTGAATGGGTCTCACCCATTGTGGTCGTACCCAAGAAGAATGGTAAGCTTCGTATATGTGTAGATTTGCGAAAGCTCAATTCCAAGACGAAGAAGGATCACTTTCCTATCCCTTTCACAGACCAGCTATTGGACACAGTGGCAGGACATGAGCTTTATTCCCTTCTGGATGGATTCAGCGGATACAACCAAGTCCAGATCGCAGAAGAGGACCAATCCAAAACAACCTTCACCACAGAATGGGGGACCTACGCTTACCGAGTGATGCCATTTGGACTCTGCAATGCCCCTGCTACTTTCCAGCGAGTCATGATGGCCGCATTCCAAAATCATCTGCACGACTTTATTGAGGTATATTTGGATGACTTTTGTGTCTATAGTTTGATCAGTGAACACTGGGGATACCTGGAACAATGCTTTTATCGATGCCGGGAGTATGGGATTTCCCTCAACCCCGACAAATGCATCTTTGGGGTCTCTTCTGGAGTTGTGTTGGGCCACATTGTCTCTGCACAGGGGATATCAATAGACCCTGCAAAGATCGAAAAGATTGCAGCCCTGGCAGCACCCACCAACCTCAAACAGTTGAGGGGATTCCTAGGCCATGTGGGTTACTACAGAAGGTTCATAGCTCATTTTGCAACAAAGGCAACCTCCTTGCACAAGCTTCTGGGGAAAGATGCAGAGTTTACTTGGACGGAAGAATGTGACAAAGCCTTCCACACTCTGAAGCAGTGTCTGATTGAGGCACCCATTCTGCAACCTCCTGATTGGATGAAAGAGTTCCATGTACATACTAATGCATCAATTGAAGGCTTAGGCGTAGTTCTCTGCCAGAAGGGTTCCTCAAAGCTGGATCAACCGATCTATTATGCAAGCCGAAAAGTCACTGATAGGGAACAAAACTATACAGTGACAGAGCTGGAGTGTTTGGTAATGGTGTTTGCCCTAGAGAAGTTCCGCCATTACCTCCTATCTACCCACTTTAAATTTTATGTGGATCATGAGGCCTTGTCCTTCTTGATGAACAAAGCAAATGTGAAAGGATGAATGATGAGATGGCTCCTTCTATTCCAGGAGTTCGACTTTGAGGTAATTACCAAACCTGGTCGTTCCCATGTTCTGGCTGATCATCTGTCGCATATCCCACAAACTGCAGACGAGGAGCAGGATGATCCAGACCTCCCGGATGCTTTCCTATTCTTGGTAGAAACTGTAACTCCCTGGTATGCAAACATTACCAATTTATTGGCAACCCAATAGTATCCTCCTGGTATTTCTAGTCGGGAAAGGAAGAAGCTTATGTTAGAATCAGCCCCCTACACCTTGCTAGGTGGTGCACTGTACAAGAGAGGCAAAGATGAAGTGCTTAGAAGATGTGTTGCAGGAGATGAGATTGGGATTGTTCTGAAGGCTTGCCATGACGAGCCATGTGGAGGCCACTTTGCAGGAGAAGCCACAGCCAGGAAAGCTCTGCTTGTAGGATACTGGTGGCCTACCATTCATAAGGATGCCTATGATTACTGTAAAAGATGTGATGCTTGTCAGAGAATGGGGAAACCCAAAAGACAAGTGCCGTGCCACTGCAACCTATTCTTCCTTTAAAGCCATTTGAGAAGTGGGGCATTGACTTCGTAGGCCCAATCGATCCTCCTACCAGAAGGAAGCAGAACCGATACATCCTCGTATGTACGGATTATGTCACAAAGTGGTGTGAAGCTAAAGCCCTAAAGCGGGATGATGGTAACAGCGTGGCCCTGTTCATGTACAAGAATATCATTACCCGTTTTGGCAATCCCTTAGAGTTGGTAAGTGACAGAGGCACTCATTTCATTAATAAAGTCATGGAAGAGTTGACAGAGTTGTATAAGATCCACCATCGCAAGTCCACTCCTTATTACCCTAGAGCCAACGGCCAAGTCGAAGTCACCAATCGCATCCTCTGCTCGATTCTGACAAGAACGATTGCCGCACATCGTCGTGATTGGGACGATCGACTTACAGAGGCCCTCTGGGCGTACAGAGCCTCCCATAAAGTAGCAACAGGACATACACCCTTCCAGCTGGTGTATGGTACAGAAGCTGTTTTCCCTGTTGAACTGGAATTACCCTCTTTGAGAGTGGCTATCAAAGAGCGTTTGGGAGACGATGATTCACTGCAATGCCGTCTCCTGCACCTGGAATGTTTGGACGAAATTCGTAGGATGGCTCTACAGTGCATGGAAGCCACACAAGCTCGACGCAAGGTTTACCATGACAGCTTCATCAAGCACAAAGAGTTCAAAGAAGGTGATTTGGTCCTAGCCTATGATTCACGATTTGGCAAGTTTCCTTGCAAGCTCCAACAGTGGTGGATGGGCCCATATAAGGTACTTGCCGTCAACCCTAATGGCTCTGTCCAAGTGCAGACCGTTGATGCCTCTAATGATCCCTTCCTGATCAATGGATATCTCCTGAAGAAGTACTTTCCTCCTTGGGGATCTTGACAATCACGGTCACCTGATCCTTTCCCTCGTTGGCGTGGCACTATCACTCTTATGATGCTACTTCTGATAGCCTTTCTTCAGCCACTCCTGATGAGGTGGACGCAACCCTGTGTCCCCTCAACCCCCCTTCCAGCCTTGATCTCTTATCCTCTATTTTCCACCAGTGACAGTGGCGAGGTTGGTTCTAATACATGGTCTTTCTACCATTCCCTTGCTTAATTCGAAGAGAAAAAGAAAAGAAAAAAAATGGCAAAAATACATATCGGTCATGGGAGAAAAGGACTTAGGTCCTTGTCATGCCGACCTATTCTTCGAGAAAAGGTGGAAACACCCTCAGGAATAGGGGAAAACAAAAGAAAAAAAAAGGAAAAAAAAAAGAAAAACAAATCTGTTATGAGAGAAAATGAAGAAATTCCCTGTCATAGCAGGCCTCATTCCAAGAAAAGGTGGCAAACACCCTTGGGCGAGAAGTTGGCTGTGGAAAAGGTGGCAAACACCCTTGGGCGAGAAGCTGGCTGTGGAAAAGGTGGCAACACCTAGCAGTCCAGAAAGCGGATTCATTAATTGATATTTCTAGGATCCAATTCCAAAGCTACCTCCCTTGGTACGCTGTGTCCTGTGTCTCTCTGCAGAGTGTCTAACTGTCCTTTAGCAGACGACATGTTCCTATCCAACACAATGTTTGATTTGATGGCTACCTCCCTGGGTACGCCTCTTCAGCAAAACTGATGACACGATCTTCATCGACAAACAATCGAGTGACGTGAGCTTTCATCCTAACCAGATGGGGAAGTGAGTATGGGTTGCCCTCTGTGACTATCAACAACAAGTGAGACAAAGGGTGGGGCGAGTAACCAGTTTTTTCCCTTCAAATCAAATGAGAGGTGAGGAGTATGAATGAAGTGTTGCACGCACGGGACGAGCCTCTCAATGCACAAAGCACAATTTGTTTCTGTGCACTGCACTATAAGGCTCCCTGGCCTTCCTTCTCGCACCGTATGCCGGCACAGGGCGGGATGCACAGTTGCACCATCAAATGCGCACAATGCATACAACCTTTGCACACGTGACCGTGAGGATTACATCAATGGGTTTCAGGACATGGTTGCCCTCCTGTATCTATCAATAGAGCGTGAGACAGAGGGTGGGTTGAGTGTGATTGGAGTTTCTTCAATCAATTACCGAGAGGTGAGATTGAGGGACGTTACGACACTTGGAGTCAGGTATGTTCCCGTTTCTCTATGCACCCACGGGATGGGTCTTTACCGTCAACACAAGACACGTCACCCTATTCTGTACACTGCACTGTAAGGCTCCCTTGCCTTCCTCCTTGCACCTATGCCAGACGGGTTGGACGCACTAATGCACCATCAATCGTGCACCTTGGCATACTCCTTCTGCACCGTTCCCCCTTGTCGATTCCTCAATCGGGTATGAGATATGGGTTTCAATCATTTTTCCTCGAGTGATATTAGTCATGGGGCGAGTGACAGTTCTTTCATTCCATCTGAGTGACTGTGAGTTGAGTGTAGTATTCCTCATCATCGATGAATTTCCTGCGATTCCTTCAACCGGCTATCTTCCTGGGTGCTGCCGCGTGGTCCCTGCCATGACGGACGTGTGCTGAGAAGATGCCTTGGTACCTCCAGCAGCCGACAACGACACAGGAAGTGCCATTGACAATCAACCGTGATTCTCAACAAAATGGGCCAAGTTTTTCTAACCCTACACCTTCTGTTTCTCCGTGACGGTCATGTTTTAAGTGTGGGGAAGTTAGTGGATAATCTGTGGCGTGGTCCTAGGTCCATGTTGCTCGGTTAACCCTATCCGTTAAGGTCTTAAGTGTGGGGACGCGTCCCTGCGCGTCTACATTGCATACCCCTTTGCATATGCCTCAACCTGCTAATGCCTCTATGCCATGCCTTGTTTTTACCTTGATGGGGTCTCTCCCCCCCACTTGTTCATTTTCCACCCACCCTTGGGGCTGTTCCCTTGCAGTTTTCCTTCATTTCCTGATTTTGAGGTTCTGCCATGTGAATGCATCCTACATTCACCGAAGTCCAAATCCAACCTTATAGCCATGTTCCTTCCTTTGAACTGACCATTTTTCCTTTTTACCTACCCCTGTTTCGGTACACGGTTTTTGAGTTATTAATTTTTGAAGCATTTTGCGCAAATTAGCCGGTTTTCCATATGAACGCGCTTTTCTTGCTTCCGAACCGTGATCTAACATCATAGCCCTGACTTTCTCCCTAACATTTTTCCTTTTTACTCTGAGTCATTCCGATGCATGGTTTGTCCAATATTAATTTTCCAATTTTTTAAGACTTTTTCGTGCGTCTTTTTTATATTTTTCCATGTGAACCTGCCCTGTTTGCATTGGAATTCCAATTTGATTTGACAGCCATGTCCCCTATGTCTTCCCCCACCTTTTTCCTTTTTCCTCCCCCCTCTTTCGCCTTTTGGATTTTTAATTATTAATTTTTAAATGAGTTTTTGTGCATATTTTTGGTGTCTTTTGCATGTGAACCCCTCTTACTTCTACCGGAACTACGGTTTAACGTGACAACCCTGTGCCACTCCTTCCTACTGAGATTTTTTCTTCTTATTGCCTGTCATTCCGGCGAACGGTTCGTCCAGTATTAATTTCCGATCCCATTTTCGGGTTTTTTTTGGGTTTTTTCCATGTGAACGCATCTTATCTCAGTCGGAACTATGTTCTGATGTGATAGGATTGTTGGGCACGTCTTTGTGTATAGTTTTTCTTTTTCCTGCACCTTGTTCCGATGCACGGATTTTCTGATATTAATTTTTACTTGTGTTTTTTGATACGTTTTTGTGTTTTTTGCACATGACCGCCCTTTACCCCTCCCAGAACCTCTGTCGCATATTTTCCCTGTCTTCCCCCTACCGTCCTGCCCACTTTTTGTTTTTATGTCATTTCTTTTTGACGTACGGATTGGGAGTTATTAATTTTTCTTTATTTTTCTGAGTTTTTATGCGCCCCGTCCCTCGCGTGAACGCGTCCTTTTTCAATTTTACGCGTCTTAACGCGCCCTGGTCACATCCGCGTGCCTTGTCCCTGTATCCGAGTGCCCTTTCACTCCCGTCACGGCAAATATTTTTACCCCCGCCCCGCGCACGCGCGGGGGACAAGGGGGCACGCCTCCTTTCTGGGCATCCTGCCCACTAACCCTTCCCCATCCCCCTATGGGCACCCCTCCATGGGCCCTGCCCTTCCCTAAGCCCCCCCCCCCCCCCCCCCCCCCCCCCCCCCCCCCCCCTTGCATGGGCCCCTGCCCATTTCCACCCCCATCCCCCTATGGGCACCCCCCCATGGGCCCTGCCCCTTCCCTTACCCTCCCCACCTTCTCTCTCCCCGACCCCTCCCCATCCCAACTGCCTCCCCTCCCTCTCTCCCTCTCCCGCTCCTTCTGCGTGTCCACCCCTTCCCTACCTCCATCTCCCACCCCCTCCCTACCTCCATCTCCACCCCCGTCCCTCCATCTCCACCTCCCTCTCTTTCCCTTCTTCTCCCCTCCTCCTCTTCTCCTCCTCCTCTCCTCCTTCCTCCCTTCTCTCTTCCCCCTCCTTCCCACCTCCACGTGCTGCTCCTGCTCCCTCGTTCTTTTCTCCCCTCCCCCCCTCTCCTTCCCCTCCTTCCTCTCCCTCCTGCCCTCGTCCTCCCTCCCTGTCGCAGAGCGGCCGCCTTGTGGCCTGTCGAGGCCTGTCGACGAGCCGCCGCCTCCTCCTTGCAGCCCGTCGCACAGCGTCCGCCTTGTGGCCTGTCGCGGCTTGTCGCAGAGCCGCACCTCCTCCTTGCTCCAGCGTCGTTGTCGTCCGCCTTGCTCCGCCCAGTGCACTCCAGCCCTTCGCCCGCCAGTTGCCGTGCCACGTCGCCTTCGCCCACCAGTCACCGCGCCACGTCGCCGAGTCGCCCGCGCCTCCTGCTGCCACGCCTGATCTGCCGCCGCGGCCAATTTCCCACCACCCATTCAAAACCCACCCCCCACTAGCCCCCCTTCCCACCCACCATAACCCACCCCCCATTCAAAACCCACCCCTCACTAGCCCCCCTTCCCACCCACCATAACCCACCCCCCATTCACAACCCACCCCCCACTAGCCCCCCTTCCGACCCACCATAACCCACCCCCCATTCACAACCCACACCCCACTAGCCCCCCTTCCCACCCACCATAACCCACCCCCCCCCCCCCCCCCCCCCACTACTCCCTGTTCCCACCCCCATTCCCTACCCCCCTCCACTACTCCCTGTTCCCACCACAACCCCACCCCCTCCCTTAATCCCTGTTCCTACCCCCAGCACACACAACCTCCCTTACTCCACACTAGCCCCTCTTCACACCCCATACCCACACGCACACCCACCATCCCTAACCAAGCCCTCTTTCCCCCACCTTTGCACACACCCACCTCCGCCGTACCCCTTCCCAAACCCCTGTTCCCGCGCAGACACCTCACCAGTTGCACCCACCGTCTCCCTTCCTCAGCTGTTGTTCCCCCCGCACACGCAGCTACCTTTTTTTCGTCTTTCGACATGCGCAGGGGTGTGTACGCGCGCGTGGGAGTTTGTGGTTGATCGTGCGATTGTTTGTTCGCGGCTGCGGGACTTTGATCGTCGGTTGCTGACACGGAGCTGCCACGCAGCCTATTTCTAGGTATTTTCCCAGATTTTTAATTCACACACCTGCAAACCCTTTTAAAATTTAAAAAAAAAACAAAAAACACAAAAACATTGAAAAATACAAAAAAATCATTAAAACACACTTAAATTTCTGACAAAATTCCAGAAAAATCTAGGAAAATTTCCTACTATTTCTGCAACCCATGGTCATATTTTTCTAAACCTGTAAATTTCAGAAAAAATTATTTCTGCCCATTTTAAAATTCCAAAATCTTTCAAAATACCCAAACATATGATAAAAATTCATTAAAAAATGCTTAAAATTCCAAATTAATTTCTAAAAAATTCATAACACTCCCATTAACAATTTTTCTTCTTTTTGGCATATTTTTCTCAACTGTCATAATCTTTCCTTTTACGCCTAAATTCCTTGAAATTTTTTAAAAAATAAACAACACCTTTTTCATCCAAAACACCAACTAAACGTCTAGAAACAAATCCAGATATTTTTGGATTGAGGAGAGCACATTCTTTGCATTTCCATACACCCACTACCAGGTATTTTTCCTTTTAATTGTTATTTGTTATTTCTTCAGTTACCCCAAAACCCACGGTTGATATAAAAAACAAAAAAAAAACAAAGAGAAAAAACAAAAAAAAAACAACCAAACACCCCAATAATTAAAATAAATGAACCCTAAACACCATCATGGCACGTGCATTCGCGCTAAACACACCATTTTTAAAAAAAATAAAAATAAACCCACCGTTCACTTCGCACGCACTAAGTGCGCTACAGAGGCACTTTCATATTTTTCATTAAAATGAACAAGCCGTCACAAGAGCACGCGCTGGCAAAAAAGCGCTCCACATCACCTTAATTTGTAATCAATGAACTTGCATTTATAGACCCAGTCTGGGTATCGAAATCCGGGATTCGAATTAAAGCACCGTTTTCACCTAATAATTGGTAATTAAATTTATAAGAAGGAACCGCCGTTTTCTTGTCAAGGTTTATCACTTAATAAAAATTCACCCATTCTTAATAATTTATTTTAATAAACCCTTCATTAAATTAATTTCCCTTCACTGCACTTAATTCCCCTTTTTAACGAACCCGTTTCGTGGGATGGGTATGCGTAGTCATTGGAGTTATTTCCATGGTCAAACACTGGTCTATCAAAGTTATGGTCTTGATGTGTATAGGTTGTTGTGATATTTTGGTTTACTGTCTTTGATACAGTTAAGGGTACGGTGTGTAGTTTTTTTCTTTTATTGCCTGATACGGGGTTCTGGGTGTTTGTTTGATGCATAGCATGAAGCTTTCGGTCGCATATGTCTCAAGGTCATGTCGAATTTTTTCTAGGCTGTGGTTTGCTTGGGGATAGTTGTTCGAGTCACGTTTTATCGTTTTGGTTGTTCTCTTATCGTTGGTTTTTTGTCTGTTGCTTTGCAGGCATTCTCCTTGATTGTCTGTGTTTGTGGTGTGTGTGTAACCATCTGAATGGCGCCTTCTCACGCTCCTCCCCCTATCCAGTACGTCCCATTAGTTAGTAGGGATTACTCTTCCCTACTCACTTTTGAGCCTCTCACGAAGGCGGGACTCGCTGCTTTTGTGGCTACTTCCTTTCCATTGCTTCCAGAGGATCCGTCGTTATGTGACGAGTTTTTGGCCTCCTACAGCAAGAAGTCGGGACTGGTCCAGGGAATTTCTATGACTTTGACACCTCGAGGGCTAGAGAAGGCTCTGTCTCTTCCCTCCAAAGGTGAACCTTTTGTTACCACTCGTCAGCTTTTCTCTAATGAGGAGATTCTGAAGCTGTTACAAAATCAAACAAGGGAATTGCTGGATGTTAAAAGGTGATCAACTCTTCAGGAGTTTCCTTTTCCATGATCATTGATCCCATATGGAAGATGGTCTGTCAGTTTCTCCAGGACATGTTTACGCCTGCCAAAACGCCATCCCAGTACTTGTCCAAAGAGCTTTTTACAGCTTCCAGGATGGTGTTGAAAGGAGTCGCTATTGATTAGAGCACTTACCTCCTCACTAAAATAGATCAACATTTCGTCAAAGTCACCAGGGGTAATGTTACCAATGTCACATATGGATCATACTTGTCTACCTTCTTAACCTATTCAGGTTTACAGAAGAGTGTGCCTCCACCTCCTCCATCAGATCCAGTACCTCCTCCTCCACCTTCAGATGAGTCAGAACCTATTGAGATAGAGGATGATGATTCTCCACCTCGCCTGGTCATCCAGCGCAAACGCTTGAAGCGGGTAGCGGATAAAGCTCCTTCAGTACTTCCTTCAGTGCCCATTCCTGCTACCTCTGGCAGTGATCTCCCTGGGTATCTCACTTGTAATAACATGTTCAGAGCACATCGAGAAGGTTCATTGAACATATCAGTTCCCTCACTGAACAGTCTAGTCTCACGAGATGCAATTCCTTTCCTCTGTAAAAATATTTAGAGTTCCATTGAATCGTCAGTGACAGCTTGTGTTCAACAGCTGTACGCTTCCTTTTATGAAGAACTCATGCAGTCTAAAGACTAGTTGCATAAGGCAACATCCAAGTTAGCTTCTGCTAAGGATACCCTAGCAGATTTGTTTAAGTCTCTGAAGATCCAGTTACTAGAGGCTCAATCAGAGGTTACTAGCCTTTCAGCGGAGAAGGAGAGGATGTCCAGAGAGGCGCAGGAGTTCCAAACTCTCTTAGATGACAAACTTTCAGCTTTACAGACTGCTAATGACACAGTGGAATCCCAAGTCTCCCAAATCAAGCAGTTGCAAGATCAACTGGCAAAGTCACGGTCTGTTCCTCCAAGCCCTAATGTTCCCTTGATCCCTTCTCTTCCACAGCAGGACTTGGCTACTCTTCAGAGACATGCTACCTTGTGCCCTCTATTCCAAGATAAAGTGGAAAGATTGCAATCTCGAATGGATTTGATATGGTCTACATTTGAGCAGTTTCAGGAATATGTTCCACCAGACCATTCTTTCTTTGTCCACTACCAATTACAGAAGTTGGTTTTCTACATGAAGCTTTCCACGATGGATTTACCTCTTCCAGAGGATGGATGAAGTGGGGCTTGGTCTGCTGAGTTGTTGACAGAGGTAGTCCGGATGGTGTTTGAAGATTCTGTCACACAACCGATACCATGTTGATGTCCTACATGTATTTACGAGGAGACTTGTTAATTCCAGATGAGGTGGATATGGCATGGTATGTGGGGGATGTGGTTCTACAAGCTATTTTGTATGTCAACCATTTGGAGTTGCACATAGCTGACATGTTTCAGGGTTACTCCTCCAAAGTGGCTGATTGTCATGATTATTCCTGGCATCCCATGATTGATTTTGTGATTCTGAATCAAAGACAAAACACAGTTCCTACCTATGCCCAGAGTACTAATCAATTGAGGATGGATCTCTTAGCCTATCTTTCAAAACATAATCCGTTTGATTCTACCTTCTTTGATGCCTATCATAGACGATCTCTCTTAGGACTTTTGTTCCTACCCTCCTATATTGCCAACAAATGGCTCACCGATATGATCTATATCTTTCCCTTTGTCAATCTAATTCCACACTTATTTTACCCCTTCTTTTCCAACCTTCCTCTTTCCCTCAAATTCCCATTTTTACATACTGTTCCTTTATTGAGGATAGAGTATTTTCCCCTTCTCCACCCTGTCCTTCTTCATCCATTCATGTACCCTCCACATTTCCTATTTATCAGTTAACACCCTTCCTTAGTGATTCCCTACAAATTTCTGCCACTCCTTCTTTAACATTTTCTTCCTTTTATGATTTTGCCTATCCCTCACTTCATCCACTTTTCCTTATTCCACTTCCCTCTCCTAACACTTCTATATCTCAACCACCTCAATTGGTTAGTGACTATGACGAGTTTGATCATCAGATTTCCAGAAGAAGGGGATGGAGCTCGAATGATTCCCTTACAGGACCTCAGATCAATTGGCCAGTAATTCCAGGAGAATGGACAGCTGCCAGTCAAGCTTATCAGAACTATATTCATTTTGCTCAGCAGTATTCACAGTCTGCAGATCCTTCAGTGCGATTAACTGCTCACTTTGCTTGGTACTTGGCGTATATGCATATGCACTCTCATAATGATTCCAAGCCTATTCCAAAGTTGTGCATCAATGTCAATGTGAGCATTGATTCCCAACAGCTGGATATATTGTATTTTCATGCCCTTTGTTTGCCTAGCAGATACCTGGTCTTGTTGGAAAGGATGTGCTGTCTTCAGTTTTTTCAAAATCCTCCCAAAACATTTGTAGATGAATCCTTGTCTATGGATCGTTTGCAAAATCATCAATCTTTTAAGAGGGATCATCTTCATTGATACCTTTCCAATGTATGGTGGATGCTTTTTAATGAAAATCTCTCTTTTTTGGAGGAGTCATTCAGATGGTTCTGTTGTGTGTAGTGTTTGTGTTGTGAGTTCATTTATGTAAAACGAACGTGGTGGTTTCCTATTGGATTTCGTGTGTGAGCTACATTTTGGAGAATTGTGGTGATGGGGTCGTGGTTGGAGAGTTGAAGCTGATGCAGATGAAGAAGAAGAAAACTCTTATATCCTTTACAAGTTTGTTGTGATTTTCTAGTTTGATAAGAGGTGTTAATGTATAAAGGGTTTTCCTTTCTTTGTATTTTTATATCAGATACAGGTGATAAGTTGGGGTCGTGTTGGATGGATTCTTTTTGAAAAGATATTGCAGATTAAAGTTACGCTTTTTACCTGAACTTGTATTCCCTTTTTCCTGGGTCGCGAGGACGCTTCCTTATTAAGTGTGGGGATGTGTTGAGTGTTGAAATGACTTGTTTTTTGGCTAGATTTTGTTGTTTTTGAGAGCTAAATGGTTGATTTTATGAGATGATTGATTGGTTTGGAAGTGGTTTGAGAGTGTTTTGGAAGTTTATGATGTTTATCAGTGGTTTTGTGATGTTTTGATAGGTTCTGATTGGTTCTGTATACCTTCTGTATAGCTTCTGTTTTGTTCTGTTTTGTTCTGAGGTTGTCTTCTATAAGGAGGGATGGAGTATTGATTGATGAAGATTGAGATCTTGTGAAAGTTTATTGAATGGTTTTTGAGAGTTTGGAATGGTTTGAGTATGAGTTATGTGGTTTTGATGACCTTCTGTAACCTTATGTAGGTCTTCTGTAGAGCTTCTGTTTCTGTTCTGTTCTTTATTGTAGCTATTCTTTGACTATTCTGTATGCTTCTGTATGTGTTCTGATGGATGAGAGTGTAGCTTGGAAAAGTTTTCTAGCCTTGGAAAGAGGTGAATACAAGTGGAAAAGAGCTGAAAGAAGTGAAAGAAGTAGCTGTTGAAGACTCAAGTGAAGACTGAAGTGAAGTGACAGTAGTGAGCTATGAAAGGACACTGTAGTGGCTCTGGTGACTCTTCATATCAGACATACCTCTTGGGAGGGGTATCCACGACCTAAGAAGGATTATTGAGAGTGATTTTGAGAGATTGTAGTGAGGATATGATGTATTGTTGATGGAGAGAGAGAGAGAGAGAGTCAGAGATAGCCAATTCTACTCAAACAGAGTGATTGTATATGAGAGATTGAGAGAGAAGACTATGAAGATATTGAAGATGAATACTATGTGATGTATTTCCATTCAAAGATGGTGTATTCCTTTGCTTTCTTTGTTCTATTGATGGATTTTGTGAAGATATTAAAGAATATGGTTGATTCTATCAAATCCGTGGGAGATCTACATGATGTTGCACGAAGATTTGTTGTGCCTGGTGTTCTTTTCTTCATTGTGATCATATGAAACATAATAAACAAGCTTGTTGATGTTACAAGATAGATTTTCTTGTAAGATAATTCCCTTTTCCTTGGTGTTCCTCTTGGGGCTCCAGTCATATCCCCGTTGAAATGCCCTCCAGCAATCCCTCCATGCACTTTGCTCAATACATCATGCATTTCGTGCTTGTACACACACCGCCGTAGCAACCCATCTTGCCCTAGCCTATAGAGTTGATCAGCCATCAACTGGTAAGGTTAGATTCTCAAAACAAGTCGCCAAATCCTGGCCTTCTCGATAGGTCTATCGAGTGCAAACCATGCTCTAGCAATTGAACTATATCATCTACCCAGTACGACGTTAGCTTGGCTTTGAAATTTCTTGCTAGACATGTTGAAAAGGTGAGCATCTGGCAAACCGTCAACTATGACTTGCCCAACAATTTCTCATGTAGGTATTTCAGACATGTGATCAGCCATGTAGTATTGCTTGCCCTTGCATACAACCACAAAGAAATCAAATTCTAGGAGTAGTCATCTAGCAATGGGTCCAGTAGCGCATGTCTTATTTACAAGATAGAGCAATGCTTGATGGTCTACAAAGAAGGTAAAAGGCATGCCCCTGGAGGTAGTGTCAGAACTTCTTTACAGCAAATACCATGGCCAACCCTTCCCTTTCTATGGTGGATTAGTTCATCTCCGTGTTGGTGAGCTGTTTGCTAGCAAAACTCACAAGGTAATCCAAATTATGCTCCCATGGCTGGCATAGGGCAACTCCAATATCACACTTAGATGCGTCTATATGCATATGGAAGGTGATGTCCTAGTTTGGGGTGTGTAAGATGGGTGCAGTTGTAAGAGCCTTCTTCAACTCCTCATATGCCCGTTGGCACTCATCAGTCCACTCAAATACAATCAACAACTTATACAACGGTCTTGCAATCAATGCGTAATTCAACACAAAGTATCGATAGTATCTTGTGTGACCCAAGAAGCATTCAACTCCCTTATAGTCTTTTGGTGGTGGTAGGTCGACAATGACCTTGATCTTCAAAGAGTCAATGGTTATGCCATTCTTGGACACCAGGTGCCCTAAGATGCATCCATGCTTGATCTAGAATTGACATTTCAATGGGTTCAATGACAGGCTGTAAAGTCTGCAACATTCAAAGACTACTCTTCTCCAAGTGTTCTACCCAACTAGAATGCATGCATAGGTCATCTACAAACAACTCTAGCTCTCGTCTAAGCATATATTTGAAGATGGTGCACATTAGTCGTTGAAAGGTTGCAAGTGCATTCATCAACCCAAAGGGCATTATGATGTAAGAAAAAACACCCCACTCCATAGCAAATGCAGTCTTGTGCCTATTGTCAGGGTGTACTTGCACCTGATTGTATCTTGAGAAGCCGTCCAAAAAGTTGTAGGCCTCTTTGCCTACTACCCTTTCAAGCATGTACTATGTGTATGGTAATTGATAATGATCCCTTTTTGTCACAATGTTAACCTTTTTATAATTCACACACACTCGTATCTTCCCATTCTTCTTCATGACTATCACAATTGGTGATACCCAATCCGTGTGCTCTATTTCATATATGAATCCTGCCCTCATTAACTTATCGATTTCCTTGGTGATGGCTTGGGCATGTTTTGGATTCATAAGGTACAATCATTGTTTCATTGGCACTGCATTAAGGGCTATTGGTATGTTATACGTCATCAGTCTAGGATCCATGCCTTTGAGTTCATCTAAGGACCCAGACATACACATCCATATACCCCTACAAGAGCATAATGAGACTGGCCTCTTCCTCCTCGGTCAGGGTGTCAACTAATAAACATCGGTCGAGGCTTCTTGCCTTCCTCTTCCAAGTTGACTTACTTGACCTTGGCGGGTCCCTCAATCGCCTCACTTATCTGTCCTTGTCTCTTTGCTCCCAATAGTACCACTACTATATTGCCCTTCTTAAACTTCATAAAGTGTCTCAGTAGGTCTTGTGGTTTCTTCTAATGTTTTGCCTCCTCCTTCTTCACATGTTCTCTCCTTTTTTCCTTCAATCGCCGGTGCCTTAGGTGGACTGTCAGGTCCCCCTTGGTGTGTTTGATCCTAGGGGGTCGAGGTATCTCCGAGTTGCTCTCTGTACTCACCTCCAATTCAGAATTAAACTTGCAATCCTCGCTAGAGAAAGAAGCTTTCCCGGGTAGTCGGACCTGGATGGACGCAAGTGTCTGTCCTAAACAAGGATGTTGTCGATGATTGGTCTATCCCTACATGTTCGTAATCAATCACTCCCACATGCTCTAGCCAGGAGTGGTCACATTGCATCCACATGACTCCCCTCTCAATCTTGTTAGTACTCCCTTTTTGGGTCGTGGGGTCGGCCTCGAGCTATTCTATCACCCTTTCTTCAGTGTCATATTCTATGGTATCTACCTCTTCCTTGGTCTCCTCACTACTAGAGCAGCAGTCCTCATACTCATCATCAAAATTGGCTCCTCCTGTTTGATCATCATCCTCTAGACTCTCGACTCTAGCGGGATTGTCGGTAACTAAGGCCCAATTGTACATTAAGTTTAGGTCATGCACCTTAATCCATCTCCACTTAGGAGCATTCAAAAGGTCTCTAAGGGGCTTGAGATTAGCAATGGGATTGTCAATCAGCTTTGCCCGCTAGATACTTGAGGTTCTCGTGCAATTCCAGCTTGTTGCTAGGAACATGGGAATGGATAGGTCTAGGTTGGCTACTTGAGCTCCTGGCCATCATATCAAGTGGAACTACTTGAGACACTTGCAGTTTTCACAGTCTGTTTGTACATCTCCTCCTTGTCTGAGAATGGGAGATCTATGAATGCTAGTACATGCATCCAATCTCACTCATCGTCAGGGCAAGGGATGTATTTGTTCAAGGGTCCGTGATAATTCCTTATTGGTGTGTCACCCTTGAGCATGGAAGAGACGGCATCCAGGTTGATAGGGGTTGTCTTCCAAGTGTCCATCTCAACCTTTACTGCTTTTATTCGGTTCCCTAGGAACATTAGACCATTGCCCTAGTCTTCAATGACTCGATTGTTCCTCATCCAGGGTCGTCCTAGCAGAATGTTGTAGTCCACTCCCTTCATGACAATGAAGTTCACATAGAAGTGGACACCTGCAATCTTCACTAGCCAATTTTGTAAGACTCCAAATAGCCTTACTTTCATTCCATTAGCTAGAGTGATGTTGAACCTAGCAGTTTTGATGGGCGGGTTTCCCCAAGCCTGGAGCACAGTATGGCTCAACACACTCACTCCCACCCTGGTATCTACGATTCCTTTTCATGTGACGCCTACAAGGGCTAGGATAGGCAAGAATGTGTGTGTTTCAATGCCTTCCCAAAAGGCACTAACGGGTAGTGACTTTGGCACTGAGTGTAGTGTCAAGTTGGGCATCTGCGTGAGTACATCATGATCATGCAAGTCAGTGGCAACATACTCCATCGGTTCTTTCACCTAGTGTTTCAACTCTTGCCATAGCATGGGTGCTATCTGAGCAGGTCTCTTGGGGTGGTCACTAATGTTGCAAGGAGGTTGCTGGCTACTTGCCTCTCTCCTAGGTTTGTGCTCCTTTTCCACCAGTCTTGACTAACCTGCTGGCTTGTGGCATCTAAACTTGGCCTAGGTGGCACCGTTTGTGGCATGGGTGCATCTCTTGAGCTTGATCATGCAGATGAGATTGGTGTGCTTACACTAGAGAGGTCCTTGATCTCATCCTCTAAGACAGGTTCAACATCGTTGAGGTGCTCCTAGGCTTCTTTTACCCACTCCTTGACTTTGGTTATTGCCTTGAGTTGGCACCTAGGCTGGGGATACTCCCCTACCTTGGCACTCTCTTTCTTTGTTGTCTTTGGAGTGATAGTTTTTGCCTCTACATCCGTGACCTTCTTGCCGGTCATCACTAGTGTTGACGCACCCTCAATCTTAAGAGTGACCTTTGCATCAATCTTTTTCCTCCTCCGTCGGCCCTTTTTTCCTATTAAGGCTGCATCTACATTGCTGGGCCCTCACAATGATATTCTCGCCTGCTTTTTCTATGCTCTAGTCATGACGTGCTACAAAATGGGTGTGTCCTTGTTGTTGAATGTCTGGACTCCAAACATCCCCAAGGGCACTGAGGGCATGTTTGCTGGGTTAGGGGATAGCTTTTCACTAGGGCAATCAATAAAGAGGTGAGTGATGCTGCACTTGACACATCTGAGGTCGGGTTTTTCCTTATTTAGTTGTTCTCTCTCTAGACAGCACGATGATATGTGGCCCGGGTGACCCCAAGTCCAGCACAAGATTGGATCTTGGGTCAGCCATGTGAATCCCTTTCCCCTACCTCTACCTAATTCCATCACCGATACTAGTTAATGACTGGAGTATCACTCGGTGGGTTGGTCACATAGGGTCTTGGTGGTTGGGATATGCCCGTCGGGTTGATCTCCATCCTAGGGATGATGGGATTTGCATCATTTGGTGCTATAAGCGCCAGTCGGGCTCCTCTCCCAAGGAAATTTGGTGGCCTATTCTCCAAGTATGATGGGTTATAGTGCTAGACATAGGGGAATCTCCTAGGCAACCTACAGTGCATGGCATCGTGGCCTAATCTACCACAGTTTGCACAAGGTCTAGACCTAGGATCCTAGCACTTAGCCAAGAGGTGGTTGCAGCTACAATGCACGCATTGGACGTGTGGTTGTGTTGGTTTCCTCACCAATTCCTACAGTCATGCTAACTCCATCCTCACCTTGGCTAGCTCGTGGCCTTGGTTTGCACTCTTCCCCATGTCCTGCGTGCTAGGAGTTGATTCCTTGCTGTTTCTGCTTCTGGTCCCCTCTAAGGTCCTCTGACTAGAGTTATCACGCTTCAATTTTTGAGAGCTCCTCTATCTCAAAAACTGGTCATCCACCCTAATTGCTTCATCGAAGACACTTGCCAGCATGTCTCGCTATTGCTGCAAGCTAGAGTTACCTGCAAAAGCCTTGTACAACTCCTCACTGCAAATTCTATTCATGAACATGGTGGAGAATGCTCTTTTCTTTGGTCACTCATTCGTGGGGATTCTTTGAAGAGGCTATGTACATGAGTGACGTTGTCTCTTATGCCCTCCTTGTCCCTTTGACTGACATTCATCAATTGAGCTATGAGGTTATTAGAGTATCCTGCTTCTGAGAATCTCTTAATGAAGAGATCTTTTAGTCGAGCAAAGGTTTCCTACTTTGACGTGTCTAAGTTGGTGTACGATGTCCTACCCTTATCACCTAAGTAGAGTCCAAAAGCTTGGGAGCATTGTGTAAGGTCCGTGAGACCACTGGCCTCACAAACTTGCTCAAACTGCTCAACAAAATTGTACGAGTCGCTACTAGGCTGGTACTTGTCTAGCTGCTTAGCTATCGCATGGATTTTTGATTGGCTCTTTGCCCCCTGAGTAATTCCTAGGCTTGAGAGTAGCGAGGTCGCTAATGTTGCCGCACTTTGTTCAGCAGCCATGTTGTCGATGAGGTGTTTGGTCACAAGCTCACTCAGCATGAGGTCTACCTCTAGTGCTTTCTCTTTCTCTACAACTGGTTCTGCCTTGTTTTTGCCAGCTAAGGCTAGCACACATCAAGCCTCGTGCACATCTATATCTTGTTGTAGCTTCCTAGTTCTATACTCACGGTTGGTTCTGCCTCTAGTGCTTTCTCTTTGTCTATGATTGGTTCTGCCTTGTTTTTTCCAGCTAAGGCTAGCACACATCAAGCCTCGTGCACATCTATATCTTGTTGTAGCTTCCTAGTTCTATACTCACGGTTGTAGGCAGTTATGCCCTACAGTGCTCTCCTAACCGCTTTCCTCTCTTCCTCTAGGCTTGCTACCACCTCCTCTACAGGCCTACCGTGGACCACTATCCTGGTTAGCATGTCATATTCATTAACCATGTCTTGGACTGTGATTGGGAATTCACCCAAGTCCAACTGGTCCTCTCCCTAGCTTGCATTTTCTCCTGACATCATTGCTACTTCCTGCTCCATGAGGTTGTCAATCAGTCCTAGCACCTCTGGTAGCGGTTTGCCCTCAATCTTGATGTCCTTTTGGTCCCATTGCCATTTTCGAAGATTCTATTGATGGGGATCCAAAGCATCTGACTATGTTATGGGGTCTCCTCCTATTGGTGTGTTCCTTGAGTTATTAAGTCTGACTGCATTCCTTGTTATTAAAATAGTTGTCAACTTATCTACACTCAGTGTTGGGTTTTCCATTGTGCATGGTGCAAAATCAAGCTTTCTATCCTTTTCTAGTGCACTTTTGTGGGAGAAATTTTTGTGTGGGGTGCACTCATGAAATGATCATGCAACTCTAGCTATCCCCCCTTTGTGTCTATGACCTAGTACAGCTCTGTGCGCATTCAATCCTTGTGCTACAAGCCTAATCGGACTAGGCTCCTAGAGTCTACCTCTAAGTGGCACAGTCTCAGTTTCCTCTAGTTCTTGACTTTGGCGAGCCAGGGTGGGTTTCCTGAGGTGTTCGGGAATGTGTCCCAATAGATCCTGCCCTAACGGATGGTCCTACTCCTAGTTCCTATGTCTTCTACCCAACTAGTCCAATTCCCAGAATCGAACTGTCTGATTCTGAGTGGTTTGACTCTCAGAGTCGAATGGTCTCGACTTGTCTGGTCTGACCCTGAAAGGTGGTCCAACTGTTCATGTGGTCCAATTGCACTTTTTGGTCCGATTGGATCATATGGTCCGACTGATGGGCGGTCCGATTGGAGAGGGTCGTCCAATTGGATGGGTGGGTGTTTGGGTGGGTGTCAAACCATACTCTTGGTTTGATTAGACTAAGAGGAGTTGATCTGACTACCAAAGTGTGTTCGACTGGACACTCCCCTGGTAGTCGAACAGTCTGATTCTTCCAATTGGATGGTCCGACTACCCAACTCTGGGAATCAGACTAAGACACGTTGGTCCTCGGACGGCACAACATGAGAATTCTTGGTCAATTTCTCCTATCACTCATCATGGCCCCCCATCATACCTTCCGGATCACATCATTGGCATGTAAAGAAGATCCCTACGCACCTAAATTGATTGAAAACACCGGAATCAATGTGCGTAAGCTTCCCTATGATTAGTAGCTCTCTCTCTCTGGCAACTAGGGTTTGAAATGAGCTTCCCCTTGGTCTCTTGGCTACTAAACCCCTCCTCCACAATGTTCTTGCCACTCCTACCCCCTCGCTTGTCACCCTCAACCCCCTTCAGCTCTCCTTTCTCCCATCTTTCACAAATCTGTTCCCTATTTGGTCTGTTTTATAGCAGCAAACCCTACACTTTTCCAATTGATTTTCTAACCTTAACCTACTCTAAATGCAACAAGAATCACAAGCAAAGTACTGAACTAATTTCTCCTACTAAATTAACCATCAAAAATAAAAAATACTTACTTGTAACATGGATTAAAGACCCAAAACCTCCTATCAACCTCAAGCTCTGATTTGGGGATGGAACCCTTACTTTGATGCTCGATTTGAAGTGCACAAGCACTCAAGCATGAATCCTTTGTCCCGGCAACAGAACCAAAATGTAGAGGCAAGCACAAGCTCAACCGCCAAGACCCACGAACTGCTTATTGTTCAAGTGTTTCAAGTGAGCACTAATGGCTACCTCTCACATAGCCGACGCTCCCTCTCTATGAGTGTAGTGAGCTTACCTTGATGCCTGATTGAGTTGCTTCCTCTCTCAAGCACTTCGATAGGCCCACAATTTGTAATGCAAGCTCAAGCATCCTCAAGCCCCTTCCTCCAAACTCCATCCTCCATAGCCACGCGTGAGACAAGAGAAGAGAAGATAAGGGAAGAAGAAGAGAGAAGATGGTGAAGAGCTCCATCTCCAAGATCCCTCACTCTTACAAGCTCACTTCCTCATTACCTCACACTTCCTCCCTCAAGCACTCACAAGCAAGCAAGAGAAGAGAAGAAGAGAAGAAGAATGTTTCACTTTGCTACACACCAAAGAATGAGCTCTCATTCATCTTTTGAACTTTATATACAAAGCCCTAAATCCCATTTGGGCAATCATCCCGTTTTTACATGGCCGGGCCCTTTTTTCCATTGTCCTCCTATCTTCCTAGCTTCCTTTCTACCACCCATCTACCTTTACAATTTGCACGGGTGTGAACCAGACACTTTTAAAATAAATCATGGTGCACCTTGCACTTTTTCTTGTGCATTGATTTAGGACTCTTCTGCACTTCTTGTGTTTCCATATTTTTCTTGGTATGCCTTTGTTTGCCATTTCACTTTTGTCTTGGCCTTGTCCTATGCTTTAGAGTTTCCCGATGTTCCACCCTTGTTCGTCTGAGGGTTAACATTGATCATTATTGCAAGTTACATCAATGAAACCTTGGTTTATACATCATATTTTGATGGAGCTTCTCGAGGACCTGCTAAGCATGTGAGTGTAGGGGTTTCCATAAAAGACCCACATTGTTAAGTGATTTTTAAAAAAGGAGTGTATTTAGACATTGCTTTTATAATAACATGGTAGAATATAAGGCTTTGATTATGGGGCTAAATCTAGTCAGACATGGTGGTATTCATCAATTATTGGTGAAAGGCAACTCACAATTGGCAAGATCAAATAATTGCATGGGACCTATAGTGTGAGTGATCCCATTCTAAGGATTTACCACCATGGAGCCTTGGACATCCTTGAGATCTTTGAGATAATGACTTGCTAACAATTAATTCCTGTATGTGGAATCGCTTTGTAGACTCTCTAGCTAGTTATGCTTTTGCTAAATATATATTTTTCGATTGTGGTCCTAATGATCTTTTATAATTGTTAGCTAATATTAGCCTACGACTACTATGGGGACTACTTGTTGACATGTCCTATTTTGGCTATTGATGGTTAGTATGGATTATGAACCAAGTAGAAATTGACCATCTTTTTATTCTTTCATGGACACATTGGATCATTTAACAACATATTCGCTCTTGCTAGTTTCAAAAATGCGAAAGCCCTAAGGCACAGGTCCAAAGAGCCCCAATAGAAAGAAAGCATTCTCAATTTCACAATGGAGGACAGCCATCCCTTGGTATAGTTATGTGTGAATGGTCTGCTTTATGGTTATATTGTGTTAGGCTAAGATGGGTAATTATTTTGGATATAATGTTCAATTTTGTTAGGCCAAGAGAGCCATTTCTTTTGTAGTGAAATGTTATATTTTATTAGGCCAAAAGGGCCACTTCTTTTGTAATGAGATATTATATTCCATTAGGTTAAGAGGGCCATGTGTCTATTTGGTACAGGTGCATCTAATGATTCTTTATTTTAGTGTTGCATTAGATAGGTTTCAAGGAGCACCTGGAGGGATCCAATTGTTGTGTAGAAGCTTTTTGCGGCTATTCTAGGTGATATCTTTCATTTCCAAGTTCTTTTCCCTTAAGAAGAATGTGATATGTGCATTTTGGAGATTTTTCTTTCTTTTGTTGGGGACCAGCAAATCAAGGCATGAAGTCCTAGGATTAGACATATCTAGGGATTTTTGTTGCCTCCTACAAAGACATTGTCAAGCATATGAAGTTTTGTCTTAGAGGGTAGTCCAGGTAACCATGTCATCCTACTAGCCCATTAGGGAGCTGGTTCTAGGAATCCTTGTTAGTTGTGAGATAGTTAGGAAATCCTGATAATAAATAAAAAATAAAAATGATAAATATTAAATACTTATAGTATGAAGATGTGTAAAAAGGAGTTCTAACCCTTGAAATAAGAAAATAAAGAGGGGAACAAAATCAAAGGAGCGGATGTTCATCACATTGTGGAGGCCCGGTAGATTCTTGAGAACTAGCCAAAATCGAGGCGGATGCCTTGTCTTCTTGGGAATGGCATCTAGCTAAAAAGGAAATAAGGATGGTTGGAGAAAAAATAAAAGTGTGTGGGAATAAAAAGAAGAATTTTATGTTGCCTCACGAGAGCTTAGTAAGTTCTTAGGTACTAAGACTAGACTTGAGGCTGATGCCATGGTCTCCTTAGGTCACAATATTCTTAGCTCCCTCCTTTTTACACACTTGAGTAGTAAGTATTGAAGAATAAAGAATGTGGAAACATAAAAAATATATGAAATTAGGTGTGTCAAGATTGTGGGAGAGAAGGAAGGAGTCTCACTTGTAGCTTTCTTGCTTGCACAATGGGGGAATACACACAAGGGTGGAGGCTGAAAATAGTTTTCCTGTTCTTAGTTGTGTAAGCCAAAAGAACTCTAGTACAAAAGAAATAGAAGAACCCTATATATGGGTCTCAAACCAAACTCAACAAACTAAGGTGGCATACTAACTGAGCCACGAACTAATGTAGATAAGGATAGCTGTCATCTAGCTATTATTCATGGGCGGTGTACCAACTGCATTTGCAACTGACAAGTCAGTGACATAAATGCACAACGGTCACCCTCGCATATCACGAGTGGAGCTCGATATCTCAACACTCCCCCTCGAGCTCAATCCCAATTCCTGCACACCAAGCAGGTCTCTGAACTTGCGCAGCTTCTCTGTGCCCAATGCCTTCGTAAATATGTCAGCTACCTGATCCTCTGTGCTGACATAAACTAGATCAATAAGACCTAGTAAAACCCTCTCCCATACATAGTGATAATGCACCTCAATGTGCTTTGTTCTAGCATGATAGACTGGTTATTTGCCAAGTGTATACTGCTCATGTTGTCACAATAAATGACAACTGGCCCATCTGTAGGCTGATGCATATCATAAAGTAGCTTATGCAACCAAGCTACCTCACATGCAGCCATTGCTGCACCCCTGTACTCTGCCTCTGTGCTCAACAAGGCAATTGTAGGCTGTTTCTTGCTGCTCCAAGTGACTGCAGCACTCCCAAAAGAGAACACATATCCACTGGTAGATCGTCTATCACAAATACTACCAGCCCAATCAGCATTAGTATATCCATGCAACTGTATCTGAACCCCAATCTCATAAAATAGTCCATACTGCAATGTGGACTTCACATACCTGAGTATGCGTCTAGCCACATCCAAATGCGGTTTCCTTGGAGCCTACATAAACTGACTTACCAATCCAATAGCATAGCTCAAATCTAGCCTTGTAATAGTCATATAAATCAAACTTCCTACTATGTGTCTGTACATAGTAGGGTCTTCAAGAAGCTCACCTGCATCTGCGCTCAGCTTCACATTCTGCTCCAAAGGAACTGAAATAGGCTTACAGCCTGTCATCCCATATTTGGACAACATGTCCAATCCATACTGCCTCTGCAAGAGCCGTATCCCACTTGGTGATCTAATCACCTCAATGCCTAAGAAATAACGTAGCTCTCCCAAATCCTTCATCTCAAACTTCTGCATCAATAGCATTTTCACATGAAGGATATCTTCATCACTGTCATCTATCATAATCAAATCATCAACATAAATGATAAGTAGCATAATATCTTTCTCTGTTTTTCTCACATAAAGTGAAAAATCTGCCTTGGAAATCTGAAAGCCAATAGTGACAAGATATTGTCCTATCTTGTTAGACCATGCTCTAAGTGCTTGCTTCAAGCCATACAAGGCTTTCTTCAACCTGCAAACAAACTCAGGATGAACAGCATGCACATAACCTAGTGGCTGCTCCATATAGACCTCTTCTTGCAAATCACCATGCAAGAAGGCATTCTTTACATCCATCTGATGTAAAGACCATCCCTTTGATGCAGCCATAGCAATGACTGCTCTTACGGTTGCCATCCTTGCAACCGGATTGAATGTTTCTTCATAATCAATGCCATATGTTTGTGCATACCCCTTGACTACTAATCTTGCCTTGTATCTGTTCACAGAACCATCTGCATTGTGCTTCACCTTATAAACCCACTTACAGCCAATTGCATTCTTACCTTTAGGCAAAGGTACCAATTCCCATGTAGCATTTGCTTCCAAGGCATCCATTTCTTCATCCATGGCTTGCTCAAAAGAAGTGGGTTCTAGTTCCTGTATCACTTTGACCATATAGGCATAGTGAATGGCTGTAAATCCATCATATTTCAGCCTATCCACAGGATACCTAGCTCTGGTAGACATGCGCAAAGTAGGTTCACTCCCAGGTGCTCTCAAAACATCCCTGGTCTTCCTTACTCCAGGTGTAACAATAGAAGGAATACCCAACTCATCATCAATGCTCTGTTCTGAGCCACTGAATTCACCATCCACATAAGAGTGACCTGCATTCACATCAAACATGGGCTGATCTACCTTCTCTTTTCCTTTTCGTGATACCTGAATACCACTATCTGCATTGCTTTGAGAAGATTCTCCTGATCTCAATCTGCCTGTCCATGGCAAAGAATGTGAACCACTGCTAGAGGACGCTCCAGGTCCACTAATATTTTGTGACTGCTGCTGTGAATTCTGTGCAGCATTACCATTTTGTGCATCTACATCATCAATCACATTTACTGGTTTATACCAGCTACTCATCTCATCTAAAACAACATCTCTACTCACTATAAACTTACGAGTAGAAGGGTTATAACATCTATACCCTTTCTGCTGCAGAGAGTAACCAATAAAGATGCACTTCTTAGCTTTTGGATCCAACTTGGATCTCAACTTATCTGGCACATGAACATAGGCAATGCAACCAAAAATCTTCAAATGGGAAATATCCGGTTTCCTACCAATATACCTCTCCTCTAGAGTCATCCCATGTATTGCTGCAGTGGGAGTCCTGTTCATTATGTAGACTGTTGTAGCAACTGTTTCAGCCCAGTAAAAATCTGGCAAGTCTTTTTCATTGAGCATGACACGAGATACCTCTCCAATCTGTCTATTTTTCCTTTCTACAATTCCATTTTGTTGTGGGGTATGACTGCATGAATATTGTTGCTTTATGCCATGCTCCTGCAGGAACCTTGCAAACTCATTTGAGAGGTACTCTCCCCCTCCATCTGACCTTAGGCATTTTATTTGCAGGCATGTTTCTTTTTCAACCATAGCTTTAAGAGTTTTGAAATGCCCAAAAACTTCACTTTTCTTTTTCATAAAATACACCCAAACTTTTCTGCTATAGTCATCAATAAAAGTGATAAAATAATGACAGCTCTCAAGAGATGCAGCTTTAGTAGTCCACACATCAGAGTGGATTAATTCCAATGGCTTCTTACTCTCTTGAACATATCTAGGAAATGGTTTCCTTGCTCGTTTTCCAAGTTGACAGGCTTCACATACCTTATGCATTCGTGCAACCTTGAATTTAGGCAATCCTGCAACAATATTTTGGGCCTGCATTGATTTAAGTCATTGTACATTAACATGACAAATGCGTTTATGCCAGATATCAATATCTGCAGCTACACCAGTCCCATGTGCAAACATTGTTGCACTCAATTCAGGCATGTCTACATCCAACGTAAACATTCTGCCCTTCTTCTTTCCTTTTGCTATCAAGCGACCTTTATTTTTCATATCCTCAACAAAGCATCCATGAGGATTAAATCTGACCTGCAAGCCCTGCTCAACCATTTGAACAACAGAAACCAGATTCTTGGTGATATTCGGGACATGAAATACATCGGACAGGTATACTTTTTTCCATCCTGCATAGACAAATGAATTTTTCCAATTTGCACAATAGGATGTGCAGTATCATCACTAGTCTCCACAAATCTTGGTTTTTCCATTTTGCTTGCATCCTCCATCCATTCTGCATGACCTGTCATGTGGTTTGATGCACCTGAGTCAACGTACATACATCGTTGCTTTCTTCTACACTTATCACAGAATTGTTCATGTGCTGCACCATAAACAAATGCTCATTTCTGTCATCACCCTGTCTACTAGAAGATGCATAATTCCCTTGTTGCAAATTTCCATTCATGATATCATTCTGCTTTTTATAGCAGTCTTTAGCCATATGACCCATTTTACCACAGTAGTAGCATTCAACATTACTATTTGCATTTTGGCCTCTTTGCCATCCACCACGACCTCTTTGGCTCCCCCTGCCTCTAGAGTTACCACGTCCTCCTCCATAGGACTGGTTTTCTTGAGTTTGCTGCATATTCTAATTTCTACCACGGCCTCCAGATCGGCCTCCTCTACCTCTGCCTCTACCTCTTCCAGCATTTGAGTAGAAGACAGCTTCTTTTGAAGTTCCTCCTGAAGAAGATGCACCACCATTTCTCTGCTCCTAAGAAATTAGAAGAGCAATCAACTCCTCAAAATCAGGAAATCTTTCACGGACAGAAATGGATGTTTGAAACTGTGCATAATCCTTTTCTAGACCATTCAAGGTCACAGAAACTAAATCATCATCTTCCACTGGTGACCCAATGGAAGCAAGTGCATCTGCAATCTTCTTCACCTTCATGTGGTAGTCATTGATGCTCATAGTTTCTCTTTGCACATTGTGCAACTCTTGCTTGAGCTGCATTTTCCTGGCTTGCGTATTTGTGCTATACATTTTTGACAAAGTATCCCATGCCTCATTTGGCGTAATTGCATCCTGAATATGCACAATCATAGAGTCTGAAATGCTGATAGACAGCCAATACATAACTCTCCTGGCTCTCTCATACCATGCTTTAAATGCCTGGATTTGCTGTTGATTGGGAACATCAAGAAGAACTGCTTCTTCTTTATTTCCTGCAACAAATTCCCAATATCCTTTTCCCATAAGGAAATTCGTCATTCTAAACTTCCATGCTTGGAAGTTGTTCTTGTCAAGCTTTTCAGTGACAATCTATGAAAGAGAATCAGACGCCATTATAGAACACTGCAAAAAATTCTGTCACTACAAAGAACACAGCTTCAGCTTCACAAGGGTAAATCTGCAAAACTGACGAAAGTGGTATTTGACCACACAGTCACTTTCTAGTGACGATTTTGCATCAACAGGCAACAATGATGATTCTGTAACTCCCAATGTCTCTGCGCACAAGCATACAATGATAATTTTGCAGCATAGCTACTCACCTACACTACTTAGGATAAGATTGGATTGAATGAGGAAATACTTTAAGACCGTGTGATCACTTTGAACTCTAAATTGGATGCCATACAAATAATAGTGCCATTTCTTTATCGCATGTAAGATAGCCAACATCTCTTGGTCATAAACATTCATAGACATTTCCTTATTCTTAAGCTTGTGGCTTTTAAAGGAAATCATTCCATGCTCCTATAACAAAATAACCCCTATGTTTTGGCCAATGGTATCACACTATATGGTAAGCTCCTTCAAAAAATTTGGGCATACTAAAATAGGAGAAAAGTTAGGAGTTCCCATAACTGATTGAAGCTACTATATACAAGTGCATCCCAAAAGAAGCTTCCTTCTTCAACCTCTCAATAGAAGGAGCTGCAATAGCCACATAATGCTTAATGAGTCGAAAATAAAATGAGGATAGACCAAGAAACCCTCTAAGTGAAGTAGTGGTAGTAGGTGTTGGCTTATCTTTAACACACTACATCTTTTTGGGGTCATCCTTGATCCCTTTTTCCTTGACAATATGTCATAAGTACTCCACCTTAGTCTGCATGAAATAGAATTTCTTCTTCATAGTAAAGAGTCTATGATGCCTCAAAATATTAAAAACCCTCCTTATGTGATAAATGGTGCTAAAGAGTCTTGCTATAAATCAAAATGTCACCAAAGAATACCAGGACAAACTAAAAGAGGAAAGGCTGCAAAATCTTATTTATCATACTCTATAAGGTAGCTGGAGCATTGTAAGCCCAAATGGTAGCACTAGCAAATGGTATATCCTTGATCAATCCTAAAGGTAGCCTTGATTTCATCACCCTCTTGCATGCGGATCTAATTATACCCTGATCTCAAGTCAATCTTTGTAAAAAATCTAGCCCCCTAGAGATCATCAAGAAAATCATCAATTCTAGATATTTGGTACATATTCCTCACTGTGATCTTGTTTATATCCCTATAATCAATACATATCCTGAAAGATCTATCTTTCTTCTTCACTAACAAGATTGGAGATGCATAAGGTGAAGAACTAGGTTCAATGAATCCCATTTGAAGGAGCTCCTTGGTTTGCTTGGCTACTTCTTTATGCTCACACTTAGACAATTTGTAGGATGGCTTATTAATTATCTTTGAGTTGGGTTCCAAATCAATTGGGTGATTTGTTGCTCTCTTAGAAGGCAATGAAGTAGGTACCTCAAACAAATCCATGTACTTCTCAAGAAGAGCTTTCAAAGTTGGATGATGTGCTGAATTTTTTTACTCATCTTCAACCTCTGTATTTAGGTGCAAAACAAAAATTTGTGAACACCTCTTGTACTTCTTGAGTTGTTGAATAGTGATAAGATGAAAATTTGATTTACTAGATATTCTTTATAAATAGATGAATTGTCAATCAAAGATAAACTCCATATACAGCTGTTAGAAATCTATATTAATTTTGCCCAATCTCATTAGCCAATCACACCTAAGTACAATATCTATGGGTCTCATTTCCAAAGTTATTAGATTTACTTTTGCTTCATAAATTTCACCTAGTTGTAAAGAAACTTGTGGGCATATTTGAGTGTTGATTTCTTCTTCGCCATTGGCTAGTTGGACTCTTATGGGGTACTATAAATCAGTGGGGGAAGACAATTCAATTTATCCACAATGAACTTATTCACAAAACTGTGTGTAATACCACTATCTATTAGGATAAACACATCCTTCTCAAAAATATTACCCTTCATATAAAGTGTATTAAGGCTCTTAGAGCCTATCCAAGCATCCATGGAAATGAAAAAATTAGTGGTAGCAAGTGTCTCATCATGAGTTCCTCTCGAATCAAAAGGAATACTACTATGCCGAGATCAAAAGGAAAAGTGTCGGCATGATCATAAAAATGTTCTTTCCTAACTTTCTCAACATTCTCATTTTAAGAGGTAGTTACAAATGCATTGACCTCATCGGTGCCATCTTTTGAATCTTCAAAGACTAACATATTATGAACCTTGGAATTTGCATTTTTGTATTAACTTTGTTGCATGATCAGTTGAATACTTTTCTCCACATTTGAAGCATAAGCCCTTTTCTTTCCTTTCTTTGTAGAGGTCCATAGGAATAGACTTTGGATTCATATTGGCTGAAGTAGATCTAAACTTGATGTCCACTTGTTTCCACTCTTGGACTGTTTGCTGTCTTGAAATTGCTTTGAGGTCTTGAAACATTGAATGATGGATAAGTTAGCACTCTTAGGCTCCCACTTAGTGCATGATTGCTGCCAAAAACATTGTCAATATGTCCCTATTTTAAAATAGTCCTTGGATGTCCATAACCAAGCTGAAATGAGGACTCCTTTCTATACTGTAGGGTTTTGCATCATAAAATCATCTAATAAAGAATGTTTTAAACCATACATATACTTGTGGAGTTTAGCTTCATCACTAATGCTTTCTACATACATGGTAAGGTTAATGAATTGGTTTGTATAATCCATACACTTAGGCCTCTTTGCTCTAATCCATACCATCTCCATGCCAATTTCTCTTTTTCAAGAGGAGAGACAAAGGCTTTAGCCATAAGTGTCTTAAATGCATCCCAGTTCTCTACAAGCATGTTCTCTTTCTTGATGTATCTCCACTAAGTATGCACAAATCCTTCCAAATGTCAATTCTAGGGAATATATCAAAATAGGATTCCAATTTTGAAATCCATTCCTCTAGATTGGATGGTAAATATGGCTACCCATACTTTGCCAAAACAATCTTATCCTTCAACTCTCTTTCATGAAAGGGTTGCTATCCTAAAATAGATTGCTCATGGTTAGTAGGCATTGAACCTCCAAAATAAGATGGTACTCTTCCAATAGGTGGCTGAGAACTATTGTGAAACCTTCCCAATGATGGTAGAGGACCTCTATGAGGTTGGGAATTCAGCCCATAAGCTTGAAAATTAGCACCATTCAAATTGCCCAAATAGTCATTTTGCCTTTGTGAAGTCTCACCTACTTCATATTGACTATTGGAAATATTCATTCCTCTAATGATACCATGATCTTGACCATTTTGATTAGGTGGCTGAAATGAAACTAAAGGATCGCTGTTTGAATGAGCTTTCTCCTTAGCTTCCTTAGTGCTATTTTACATTTGCATCCACTAAGAGCATTGAGCCATTATTTGAGCATTGGATTCTACTAATTTTTCAATTGAAGCCTTTTTTTGAGTAGTGGAATCTACCAACTTCTCAATGGAAGACTTTGTTTGATAAGGATCATCGTTTGAATGAGCTTTCTCCTTAGCTTCCTTAGTGCTATTTTACATTTGCATCCATTAAGAGCATTGAGCCATTATTTGAGCATTGGATTCTAATAATTTTTCAATTGAAGCCTTTTTTTGAGTAGTGGAATCTACAGAGCATGCGTTAGGGATTCTTTTATAGTTCCATTTCACCTCTCAATTGAGATATTTTGATTCATAAGAAAACATATATCTATTCTTCACTTGAGAACCCAAATAAAGGCTCTAGTGACACAAATGTACAGAATTGAATTTTGCATTTTGGATTACATGCTTTGAACCTATGAAACAACTCAATTTTTATTCAAAACACCAAGAATCTATGTTACTTAGCTTAATATTTATACTACTCAACAAATTGATATGCTATTTAGTAAAATATATGATACTTCGGATAAAGTTGTTCCATCAACCAGTATGCTAAGTAATAACATCCAAAACTATTATTTAATAATAAGCTTATATGTTAGCATGCCAGTCAACACTCGTACACTACTTAATCATCATATGTATGCTGGAATGCTAGCCAAAATTCACATGTATACTAACTAGCGATCACCTATATATTAATTAACACTAAACATCTCATAAACAATTTGATAGGTATACTAGTTAACAATCACATCTATAATAGTTAACAATCATATATGTGTTAGCATACATGTCGACACTCACATGCATGCTAGTTAATATTCATATGTATCTTGGCATACTAGTGAACAACCACATGTATCCTAGCTAATAGTTCATTGTATGCTAGTAAATGATGGCCTATTACCTAGCTAATACTCACATTATACTAGTTATTAATAGTTGCTTATATGCTAGCTAATAGTAAAATCTATGCTAGTTAAGAATCATCCACATGTTAACATGATAGTCAACAAGCACTTGTATGCTAGTTAAAAATCACATAATTTATGCTAGTATGCTAGTCATTACAAAGCTGTATGTCAGCTAACACAAAACTTCATACAAGTTGCAATCACATCTATGCTAGTTAGCACAAATATATATGCTTGCTAACACATGTATACTAGTTAATGCTAATATATATGCTATTTAGCACTTATATGCTAGCTACTTAACACATATATGCTAGCTAATACTACCTATATACTAGCCATGCTAACACTTGTATCCTCATAGTTAACACTAATCTATATGCTAACTACTTAACATATGCATGCTAGTTAATTAGTTAATAATAACCTATATATTAACTAGTTACTTGAGGGGAGGGGGGAGAGAAAGGGGTTCACTCATAGTATGTAAGCATATCACATGGGTTCAAAAGAAGAGTTTTTAAAAATACCATTTATACACATATTTTACACACTAAAGGGTATGATGTAAAGGGGTGATTCATAGATTGAATAGAAAAGAAGCATGTTTTATTTTCACAAAATTCACAAAGAAAAGTGTCTTAAATAGGCACTGAACACATGTGATATAAAGGGTTTAATATAGTGAAACCCCCAAGGTTAGTTGCATGTGTTTATTGGCTAATATTAACTTGCATTCTAGGTAGTTCATACATGTATGCTGGTCAACACTTTCATGAATTGTCACTAGAATTATATGAAAGATGTCTCCACTAGCATCTAGAGTATGGTGACAGTATGCGAGCAATGCACATTGTATTAAAGATAACATGAAACTAGGATAATTGAGTATAATATATTTTAGGTTCATCAAGTAGATAAACTATGTGTTTAAGATGGGCTTTCTTTCCTAATCTTTTCCTAGATATATCCTTGTTATTAGGGGAAACACACAATTTAGACTCCCAAAACTTGTAAACAAGTTTAGTTAATACTTCAATTATGGTATTGCTATGTCGATGCTTTTAGTATACTAGGAATGAGAATAACCTATTTACATCACCTCTACTGGCTCGAATAGGGAATCTTGCCCCCATATAAGGATTTTTTGGAAACTTCTAGGACCCTTGCCACCTTATGTATGGGCATTGCTTCATTTGAGTATTCTTCACACACCTACGAGTGTACTAAGCTTACCTCCATGCTAGATCAAGTTATCTCCTCCCTCAAGTACTCCAGTAGCTCCACGATCGAAGGTGCAAGCTCAATCCTCAAGCTCCAAGCTCCATGCTCCATTGCCATGTGCAAGAGAAGAGAAGAGAAGAGAAGAGAAGAGAAGAGAAGAGAAGAGAAGAGAAGAGAAGGAGAAGGAGAAGGAGAAGGGGAAGGGGAAGGAGAGAAAAAAAGATGGAGAGCTTCTCCACCATAGTCTCTCATCCTCACACACAGAAGAGAAGAGAAGAGAAGAGAAGAGAAGAGAAGAGAAGAGAAGAGGAGAGGAGAGGAGAGGAGAGGAGAGGAGAGGAGAGGAGAGGAGAGGGAGGAGGAGGAGGAGGAGGAGGAGGAGGAGGAGAGAAAAAAAGATGGAGAGCTTCTCCACCATAGTCTCTCATCCTCACACACTCACTCCTTCACTCCCTCACTCTCCCTCTCTCAAGCACAAGCTCAAGCAAGCAAGAACAAGAAGAAGGAGAAGAAGGGAAGAGCTAGAGCTTCTTCATTCACTTTTTCCTTTTTATACATGCCCTTTTCCCCTTGGGTGTCCATCCCTTTTTCAACATGACCGGCCATTTTAGCCTAGGTCCTCTTTCCCTATTCCCTTCCTATTACATTCTTTCTTCACCCATTCCCATCTACATTTACAAATTGCAGAAGAGGGAGAATGATACTCTTTTACAAAGATTTAGAGTGTACTTTTATTTTTAAAATGTGTCTTTCCTCTTTTGTGCTTGCCTTGAACTTTTAAGGTTGCCCTTGAACTTTTGGCTTTTTTCCCTTCTATTTCTTCAGTCAGGGCCACCTTTTTTTGCTTTTCCATGCATCTTTTTATTTTTATTTTTTGGCTTTCTTTGCACTGGGGTTAACACTGCCCCCCTCATAGCGGAGTGCTAATCCCATGGCCCTTGCTAGCACTTGTTGGTGAGGTCTCAGGTGGTGGAATGGTTGCCATGTGTGTCAATGATGGGGCTTCATGGAAGTTGGACGTGGAGAAGAAGCATTACAACATGGATGTGGGATTATGGAGGTCAAGAGTAGATTGAATGGGTGACAAGGCCTTCAAATTAATGGTTGGTCATGGATTGTCAAAAAGGTCCCTGAAAAGGAAGAGGAAGTGCACTACTTGGGGGTATGTCTACCTCACTTGTATAGTGCATGGTGCCCATCCCAATGAAACTGGGAGTTGGGTTGAAGCTTGTGATGTCGTACCGCACTTGAGGACCTAGTTTGTGTACAAGGGGAGGTGTTGTGGGTGTGACTTAGGGAGACAGGGCAAACTCCCTAGGTGTGTCCTACCCTTGATTTGCCTTAAGTGTAAAGTGGGGGGATAGGGAGGGCTAGGGGGTTAGGTATGGAGCCAGCTGATTGAGGCCATCAATTGCCACTTTAACATTTTGATCCAAGGGTGTCTCCATAGCTTTACACTCCGTCATGCCATACTTTTGCAACATATCATGAGCATACTATTTTTGCAACAAGCCATATACCCTACGGTGTAGATATAACTTAAACCCCAAGAAAATACTTCAGCTCTCCGAGATCTTTAACTTTAAATTCAGCCTATAGCAATGATTTAATTTCAGCAATCCCTTGATCATCATCTCCAGTGATGATAAGTTCATCTACATAAACCACCAGAAAAACATAGCCATGATCTGTCTTCTTCATGAATAGACTGTGATCTGCATGAGCTATTTGAAATCCATGTTGTTGTAAATAACTGCTTATCTAAGCATTCCATGTTCTCGATGCCTGTTTCAGCCCATATAAAGCTTTTTAAGCTTACACACATATGTCAAAAAATCAAGATGAACATAGCCTTCAGGCTGCAATTCACCATTCAAAAAAGTATTTTTAACGTCCATCTACCATAATTTCTAGCCCTTAAACATTGCCAATGCAATGATTGTTCTCATTGTTGCCATCTTGGAAACTATACTAAAAGACTCTTCATAATCCAAGTCGTACTGTTGTGCATGTCCCTTTGCAACCAGTCAAGCTCTATACCATTCTAGTGAACCATCTGGCTTGCATTTAACTTTGCAGACCCATTTGCAACCAATGGGTACATTGCCCTCAGGTATTTTGACCAAATCCCATGTTTCATTTTCAGCCAATGCTCTGCCTTATGAAAGTCCAAACCCTCAACAAAACCCAAAGGATAATCTGTCCTATGAGAGTGGTAGTAGCCATGGACACAAGTGCCAAGGAAAAGATTACTTTGATAAAGGTTATTTTGGTGGTGATCATAGCCCGTCTCCATAGTAAAATAGAGAGAGATTCTAGCAACATGAAAAGAGGGAGGCAAAACCCTAGCCTTATGTATACTACTGGTAAATTTCTTTGAGTAGCTACTTGAGAAACCCTAGGTGTGATGTTTGTGGCACTCTGATGTTACATGACGAAGCTCTTGTTTCTTTCATTTTGCTTTGCGTATGTCTTTTCTTCCTTTTCTCTTTTATTTTTATTTTTATTTCTATATATATATATATATATACACACACACACACACACACACACACACACACACACACACACACACACACACACACACACACACACACACACACACACACACACACACACACACACACACACACACACACACACACACACACACACACACACACACACACACACACACACACACACACACACACACACACACACACACACACACACACACACACACACACACATATATATATATATATATTTGAGATACATTGGAAGGGAGTACACTAGACCTCATCATGATGCTCTTCTGTAGTTATATTTTGAGGGGGCCTAAGAGATTTGCTAAGGAAAGCAGGGCTTTGCATGTAGCCTCATCATGATGCTCTTCTATAGTTATATTTTGAGGGGGCCTAAGAGATTTGCTAAGGAAAGCAGGGCTTTGCATGTAGCCCTTTTAGTTATTTCTTACATTGAGAGGGATAGCAGAGAGAAAATGATGATTATATTTTGAGAACCTACTATTACTCATATCATCCAAAAGGCTCATGCAAAAAGCTAGCAAGAGAGCCACTCTTAACATTAGGTAGGTCACTGCGTAGCTGTCTATCCCTACATTGATATCAAAATAGAGGGGTAGCATGCACTCTTCTTTGGCTACTAGTTTTTTTTTACTAGGAGTCTCAAGAGGTGGAGGTAGTTACAAGTGGTAAGGAAAGCAAGGTCAAGGCATGGTGTGAACTCATCCACAAAGTGAGTAATGGAGGGTTGGAGGTCTTGGCCCTATGGGCCTACCGAACAGCTTATAAGATGGCCGTCGGACAAACGCCTTTTAGGCTAACCTATGGGATTGAAGCTATTCTTCCATTAGAATTCTTCGTCCCTAGCCTGCGGATAGCACTCCAAGAACGATGGGAGGGGAGGGAGGCATGGACGCAACGTTTAGTCGAGTTAGAACGCCTATCAGAGGTGCGTCTCCTAGCCACCCATGCGCTTATCTATGAGAAAGCTAGACGCAAAAGCTGGTTTGACAAACACGTCGAGCAATGAGAGTTTGAGCCGGGAGACCTAGTGCTCCTCTACTCAGTTAAAGGACACAAACAGAAGATGAAATTCAGAGGTCTCGGACCCTTTAAAGTCCGCACAATCAGCCAAACTGGTAATGTCGAGCTGGAAACACTGCCCCATAGGTTGAGCATTCTTCATCAGGAATGGAGACATTAACATTGTAGATCAAAGGGAAGTCATACATTCCATGCTTTTCTTGGTCAAAATACACATCGTGGCACCTCAAGTAAGCCACGTAGGTGTTTTCATCCCTTTCATATAGTAGCGTGTTGCAAAAAGCCATCCATGCCTCAAAATTGTTGTCCTAGATATTTTGGCACCATTTAGGTTGGGCTTCATAGCCTTTGACCTTTCTTGGTTCTTCCATGATCTTATCCTCCTAGTACTTTGCGGGCTCTCTTGTCCATGTTACTCTCTTGTCCATAACATGGGATTTCCAACCCTCTCATCTAGCCACTACTTCCCTAGCCTCTTCATAACCTGGATTGCTCCTTTAACCACTTAAGGGGGTAGCACTGGATTCAGGGTAGAAGGGTACAAAAATTCAAATTCAAATGGACTACACACATTCTCCCACTACTCCCAATGGTTTAATTCTGTGCCCAATTGATAGGTAGTTGTTTTCCAATTTGCAACATCTAGAGATCAGTGAGCATTTCCTGTGGTCTAGCTTTAAACTTTCTCCTCATGAGTTCAACTAGCTCCCTACGTTTTCTTTTGGCTTCAATGATTCTTTCTGTAGTGGCAAGATCTTCTTCTTCTTGGCCTTCTTCTTTTGTTGATGGAGGTGGGGATGGCTTTGTTCATTAGGCTGTGCCTCAATGTTGTAAGGTTGCTCAAAATTGGGTCCTTTGTCCCTTTGTGGTCCTGCTTGGGCTATTGTGGTTGGCAGCTCCCAATGCTCCTGCTCTCCAATCTCGAGCTGCTCTAACTCCTCCATTGAGAGCCTCGCTTGCATCAAAAGTTGCCTCCATTGCATCAAGCTTGCGCTAATGCTAGCTCTTGGGGTCTTGGAGACCACATTTGGCTCTCCTTGAGACCTCCAACTTCCTCTTTAGCTCTTCCAGGGAGTCATCATCTCTGGCCTGAGTTACATGAAGTACTATGTTTAGAAAGGCGTGTTACTGGAATTCTCCTTGCGCCTTCACTACTTTGGCCCTTTCCTCCACCATGATTCTCCAACTTTTTGCTTGGGCAAGGAATTCGTCTAGGTCCCTGAATTTTCCAAGGTTTCTCTCTTTCCAAGCCTCAACCTTCTCCTCCATCTTGCCTTGACTCAGCGTAAGCTCTTGTGATAGTGTTGTCACCACCTCCTCTTGGTCTTTCTAGATTGATAGTATCTTCTCCGTGTCTTGTTTGTGACAATTCAGCTCTTCTTTTAGTCATTCTTGCTCTTGGAGGTTCTCAAGGAGTCAGCTCTCCACCTCTAGTAGCTTTTTAGTTGACTCCTTGTCCTTCTAGGCCCTAATCTCTTACAGTTCCTTCAGTAGTCATTTCTTTTGCCTCCTCTCCTTATGGAACTCTACATATGGGCTTGTGTCTTTACCCTTTTTAGCTTCTCAGTGAGCTCCTCTCCTAGTTTCTTTAGTTGTTCAAATTGCTCCTCCATATCCTTTTTCCCCTATATGAGGCTTGAGAAGTCCATCTCTAGCCCTATTTCTCCCTCTACCTTTTCCACTTGTAGCTCTTTTGCACTTTCTTTTTCCTTCTCCACCTCTATTTTCTTTCTGGCCTCTAATGCCTTCTTTAGATTGTTCATCTACCTCTAATAGATGATTATCTACTTTTTGTTCTCTAGTTGGTAGGCAATGAATGCATCCTTTTCAATCTCTAACTCCACCATAGTGGTCTTCATGTCTTTCTTCATCTTTTCAAGTTGGCCTAGGAGCTCCTACACACATGTGTCATAGTTGGTCACTGTGCGATATGACCAATGGCATAATGTTGTCAATGTTGCAATCTTGGATTTCTTTGGGTTGTTTCTAGATTCTGCATCCCCCCCAATAGTAGGTCTCTTTGTCCCTATTATTGGGGCTCCACCACTGGGTGTTGGGCCAAGTTGCTTCATCGATTTTAGTAGGTATTATACCCATGCCACCACATTTCTTTGGTCCACTCTCCCTTCTAAGGTCTCCTAGGTGGTGGTTGGTATGGTAAGTAGGGCCGATGGTGGTGGATTCATGGAGGCCTTTCCCTTGCCTCGTACAATGGGCCCTTGACTTCTTTCTTTTGCTACAGTGCTGGAGCTTGGTTCATCATGTGGCTTCTCCTTATGAGCTCTTCGGGGCGAGAGGCTTGCTCTACTATATTGACAACTGCAAGGCTATGGCCATTTTCTCATCTTCTTCTCTTTTTAGTATTTCCTCATTTTCTATTCGCTTCCTTCTTCATTTCTCTTCCGCCCTTCTTGACTCCTCTTCCACCTTTCTTAACAACTCCTCTTCCTCTTCCTACTTTTTTCTCTGTTCATCTTCTAATTCTCTCGACTTCTTTTGTGCTACTGCTACTTCCTTGTCTCCTTTTGCCATGGTCTTCTTCTTCTTCCCTAGGATATTAAACTTGATTTTTCTTTTTTTGCCTTGGCTTGATGGGATTGAGCCCTCCTTCCCTTTCCCATTGATGGTTCTGTGGCTCGAAGCCTCTTTTATTGCTGTTGGACTTGGAGTAGAGTTTCCCTCTTTTTAGGTGATTGCACAAGTGATCTTTGGGATAGTGAGCACTCGAGGTTTTCTTCCACCACTTCTTATCTTTCAAGTCTCAAATGGCCTCCTGAATGATGGTGGTGAGCATATCTCCAAAACCTATGTTGGAGGCCTTAGCTACTGGCTTTTTCCTTAACGTCTTCACTATGGAAGTTTGAGACTCGCCACATGCTACTTTGGCTCCTATGGCTAGTGCTTTCACTGAGGATTCCAAAGTCTTATACACATAGCCATTCTAATCAATCTCATCTAAAGACTTGGCTGTTGTGAGGCTCTTGAGCAAGGGCACTCCAATCCTACTCATCAAGGCATTATACCTTTGACTAGCGAATAGCGCATGTACTATCTTTGCTTGCAGCCTAATGTCAGGGTCAGGGATGTCGGCTAAGGTAACTCCATCATTCATGTACACTTGGGCCTTTTCCATCCCTAGCATACTACAAACATCTCTTTTGGGCCACCCCTTGACCTTGTTGACCATCCCTAGAGCTCTTTCCACTATCTAGGGGCCCAACTTCACTTCTACTCTACGAGTCTCTCCTCCTTGTCTCACTATCATAGTGTCACGATTCTTGTTTGCTTTGAAAGTTCAAGGAACTTCGTGAACTTGCTATAGTTGATGGCTTAGCTAACCTTCTCTGTATATTTTCCAAGATTACCCTGGTCGAAAATCTGTTCTATCACTTTTTCTTTCATCACCATGCTTTCTAAGTTCTATATGCTTCTAAACTTAAGCTGATTAAAGGTCCTTTTTTCAATTGCTAGGTCCTATTTGGCTTGCTCTTCTTTTGTGAATGGGAGCTTGCTCCCTTTTTCATGCCCAAATATCTCAGGTTCCTGTCATGATGCAATAGCTCACTATTAGGGGGATTATGATTATATGCTATAGAAAGATGAAGTGATCAAGTATAGAATGAAAATTATTGCTTCAAGCGGTACACATAGTTCAACCAAGGATTCCATGAAAATTTTCCTTAAGTAAAAATTGGCTTTTATTAGTCATTCTTATTCATTGGTACCATGGGAATATTGACAAATATGAATTGTGATTCTTCCCAGGTGCATGGCAAGGAGCGTACATCTGCTATTGCAAATGGCTCTTCTAGGAGCCCTAAGTCCACCCGTTCATGGCTCCTAGCTAGCATAGTGAAGGTGGCATCCAATCAACTAATGCATGTGACTAAGTTGCCCCCTATACTTGTGGCTAGGTCCAAGGCCAATTTAAGGATATATCAACACTCATAGGAGGTTTTGAGGCCTATGCAGTGTTGAGATATCGAGCTCCACTTGTGATATGCCAGGGTGACCGTTGTGCATTTATGTCACCGACGTGTCAGTTTTGCAGATGCGGTTGGTACACCGCCCATGAATAATAGCTAGATGACAGCTATCCTTATCTACTCTAGTTCATGGCTCAGTTAGTATGCCACCTTAGTTAGTTGAGTTTGGTTTGGGACCCATATATATAGGGTTCTTCTATTTCTTTGTATAAGAGTTCTTTTGGCTTACACAACTAAGAAGAGGAAAACTGTTTTCAGCCTCCACCCTTGTGTATATTCCCCCATTGTGCAAGCAAGAAAGCTACAACTGAGACTCCTTCCTTCTCTCCCACAATCTTGACATGGTATCAGAGCCTTATTCGTGGTAAGGAGCTCAAGAAAGCAAGCCAAGCTCGCGGTGTTCTGGTAAGAGGAGCAGTGTTGCTTTCATTTTCTGTTTTGGGAGCAGATCTCTGTAGGTAGCACAGCCGGAAATTGCAAGAGTGCATTGTCTCAGGTTGAGATGCCCTTCGCGGTGAAGCAAGAGGGCAGTATATGATGTGGGTGAGGGCTTTAGGCCTCGACAACCCTATTTTTTTTATTTGAGGCCATTTCGGGGCCTATTTTGGAGGCGAAAGTTTTCTGCACGCACTCAGGAAAAGGCCCAGTTTTATGCTGTGCAGCCACTGTTCTACAGGTCGGTGAAAAGTTACTGTAGAAATTGCATCGTATGCCTGTGTGTAGAGACATTGGGAATTACAGAATCATCCTTGTTGCCTGTTGATGCAAAATCATCACTAGGAAGCATTAGGAGAAATATGGACTCTCTTTTTTGCCCCTTAAGGAGTGAATAAACAAATATAGGCCTAACCAATGAGAGAGCTGGGATTCCAGATTCATGTAACATGAATCTTCTAGCCATATCTTGGACCAAATCTTCCCTCAGCAATAAAATAAGGGAAAAGGGGAGTACAAAGCTGTCACTTCTTGGAAGTTTGTGCCTCGAATTTTCATTTTCTTATTTTTTATGTTTGACTTTTCTTTTCTCCCCTTTTCAGTTTCCCCCTCTTTTTTAGGCGGAACTCAAATTTGTCATATCTCTTTCCCCGCTTCTTCTTTCCTGACGAAATTTTACAGCCTCACTGTTTCTTGCCATGTCTGTAACCCTGTAAAATTTCATTTGCTTTGCACAAGCACAGAGAGAGATTCATGTGTTTCATGAGAGCAGAGCTTGTTTTACCAAAGCCCTAAGATTCTTTTCACAAAACTCTACAGGTATATTTTTCTCTTCCATAGATGTTCTATGGTAAAGTTTTATCTCGTTTGGAGAAAACCTGTGCAAGTTATGTGCATTCTCTGACATGTAATTTCTTTTGTTTTGATGCTCTAGGAGTCTCTTACAGTCAATAATAGTGACATTTTGAATACTCAACTTCTTCTTCAACATCTTAGGGTTTCTCTGTAAACAAAGTTACAGGTATATTGTCTTGTTTTTTTGTTGCTCCACTGTTAAATTTTATCTCGTTTAGACAAAATGTATACAAGTTACATGCATACTGAGATTTCCTTTGTTTTTTTACTCCAAGAATCTCCGAGGGTGAAGAACAATGATTTATTAAGAACTCAACTTCTACAACATCTTTGGGATTTTGAACACTCAACTTCTTCTTCAACATCTTAGGGTTTCTCTGTAAACAAAGTTACAGGTATATTGTCTTGTTTTTTTGTTGCTCCACTGTTAAATTTTATCTCGTTTAGACAAAATGTATACAAGTTACATGCATACTGAGCTTTCCTTTGTTTTTTTACTCCAAGAATCTCCGAGGGTGAAGAACAATGATTTATTAAGAACTCAACTTCTACAACATCTTTGGGATTTTGAACACTCAACTTCTTCTTCAACATCTTAGGGTTTCTCTGTAAACAAAGTTACAGGTATATTGTCTTGTTTTTTTGTTGTTCCACTGTTAAATTTTATCTCGTTTAGACAAAATGTATACAAGTTACATGCATACTGAGCTTTCCTTTGTTTTTTTACTCCAAGAATCTCCGAGGGTGAAGAACAATGATTTATTAAGAACTCAACTTCTATAACATCTTTGGGATTTTGAACACTCAACTTCTTCTTCAACATCTTAGGGTTTCTCTGTAAACAAAATTACAGGTATATTGTCTTGTTTTTTTGTTGCTCCACTGTTAAATTTTATCTCGTTTAGACAAAATGTATACAAGTTACATGCATACTGAGCTTTCCTTTGTTTTTTTACTCCAAGAATCTCCGAGGGTGAAGAACAATGATTTATTAAGAACTCAACTTCTACAACATCTTTGGGATTTTGAACACTCAACTTCTTCTTCAACATCTTAGGGTTTCTCTGTAAACAAAGTTACAGGTATATTGTCTTGTTTTTTTGTTGCTCCACTGTTAAATTTTATCTCGTTTAGACAAAATGTATACAAGTTACATGCATACTGAGCTTTCCTTTGTTTTTTTACTCCAAGAATCTCCGAGGGTGAAGAACAATGATTTATTAAGAACTCAACTTCTACAATATCTTTGGGATTTTTTGCAGAGAAAGCCACAGGTATATTGCCATTTTTTACTACTGTTCCATGGTTAAATTTCAACGCATTTGGACAAAGCCTATATAAGTTATATGTATGTGTTGACCCAATATTTCTTTTGTTTTTGTACTACAGGAATCTGTCAGTGAAGGAACAATGGTCTTGCTATAAGTCAACTTCTTGTTCAACATATCTAGGGATCTTTGTGAAAGAAATTACAGGTACAATGTTTCTTTTTTAAATTGATCCATTTAAATTTAATTTCATTTGGAGATAACATTTGCAAATTATACACATGTTAATAGGTAACTTTTGTATTTGGTTGTTACAGATGTCTTCACGGAGGAAAAATATCAGTAGCATACTTGCAGTGGAGGTCTTCAATAGGAAAGATAATGGCGGTAATTGGATTTGTGATAAGTATTATAAGTTGGATTGGATTTTGATGCACCCAAGTACTCGAGGGAGTTTCAAGGTCAAGCGCAAGGATGTTGCAAACCCTAGCAAACATTGGAAAGGTAGAATTCTAGAGTTCAGAAAAGTGTTTAATGGCACAAGTGCAGTAACAGAAGTGTTGATTCAACATGTTTATACGCATAAACAAATCTCTGTACACGACGAGAACAACATTGAAAATTATAAACAAAACAGTAAGTTGTTAAATTTTATCATTGATTATTCTTTTGTATCAGAGTTGTTTTTAAAAGTCTTTGCAGTATTCTAATTCAGTCTTGTTTGATTGACAGCTCTATATCCATCGACTTTGCATGAATGGCAGAATGTGGAATGTTTAAGCGGCAAGATACATGTTTGGCATGAAGAGATAGGTTCTTTGATCTATGATAATACCTCTACAAGTCAACTTGCCACTCAAAATATCTTTTTTTATAATTCATTGTATGTGGTAGAAAGCCAGAGATTGCAGCATGTCCCATTGCCGCCATTGTCTAGTGGTGAATGGTTCATTGGTAGCTTGGAGTTGTCAGGAGCTTGCAAGTCGAAGATAAAATCTGACATCAATAGTGCTATGAAACCCACCACAGGCTCCAAAGATGTGCATCTTAATTGGTTTATTCCATTCTCATTGTTTGCACTTTTGTTTGGTTCATGTGATGTTTTGAAGAAAACAAAGATTACTTATCAATGCAAGTGTCCATCCGAGGAATGGATGAGTCAGCTATTGGGTGAGTCTTGGGAAGTCAAAAGAACACATTTTGATGAGACGATTGAGTGCAGGGTCAACCAATCTGATATTACATTCAGGTAAAACTTTTTTACTACTTTGCATACCTTGATTTAATTGACATAGGTCTCGCTTAGATGAATTGTTATGTTAGTCGCATTGATCACTTACCATTATTTTTGTTTTTATTACAGGTATTTCATTGCTAGACAAACTCTGTGCGTTCGCTTTCGATATAGAAGATGGCGACTTTTGCGAGGGGAGTGGATCAGCTTGGATCAAGATATCCGAGATGACACACATACAGCGCTCATAGATGTGGTAATCTTGTGGAGTGGTCATAATCCTTTCGTAGTCAGTGCAGAGAGTCATTGGCCCATTTATTTTCTGAGACAAGAAATCCAATTAATGTCTAGTGAGCCCCTCTACAACTTCTATTTCAAGTTAGATAATAGAAAAGTCAGGACTCGTAGTGAGCAATCCATGACATGTAAACAATGTGCTTCTCCACATATCCTTGAGATAGTGGAATCCTTGTAAAAAAACTTTATAAAGAGCGAATACATACCTTTTTTGAACTTCTGAGTACTTTAAATTTTAGTTTACTGTGATCCAAGCGTGTGATAATACATACTGTAATTACTCAATCGTGTAGTTAAAAATCATAATTAAATTGCAGGTTAGAGGTCTATAATCTAGAGAATATTGTCTTTGCACAATGATATATTGTAGCGCATCTCTGCTGCTCGTTTATTACATTTTAATATTAAATTGGATCCAAAGGGAATTTCAAGGCCTTTTAGATTTATTTTCTTTAAAAAATTATATATTTTCTCTCGTTAGACTTGAATATACTCAGCGACCCAAACATATTCGAGGATATAATAATGTAGAACGAAGCGTTTGTCTGTATGAGTAATTTTAACAGTGACTTTAAAGTACTGAAATAAAGAAACTAAGGTAAGAGTTTTAATTTGAAACTTTAGAATTAATAACTTTATAAAGAACCTTTATTTAAAACCCTAGACACATAAAAGCTATAACTCCAAACTCATTTTCGCTTTCATTCTCCACTTCCCTACACTTGTGCTCTCATTCCTTCTCTCTTTGTGTGCCATGGCTACCACTCCCGCCTTCGCCGCATGGATCAGTTCCACATGCTACGCGCACATAGGGGACCAGATATACCCTAGGTTTTGCGTGACCTTGAGTCTAGAGAGCTCGCTTTCCGCTGTAGACCCTGACTCTAGTATACTAGCATCGTTTTGTGTTGCAGTGAACCCTCTCACTTGCTCTATTCCCGACTCCACTCTCAGGTGGGTTCCCATGGATTTTTTGTATAGTTTGTGTGCCGGATCCAGCCATGCAAAGGTGATAAGTCGAGCCCTGGTGCATGTGGGGCAACATCTCCGCGCTAGAGCAGTGCCCACCTCGTCACAGGACCACGTCACGATGGATCTCATTGAGAGGGATGCCGCCTTTGCCATATATGTTATGTGCACTGAGGTGCAAGAGGACAGTGACGAGGACATCCACGCACCCTCTCGGCCACTATTAGAGTACTTTGAGAGGGAGCCTGAGGAGATCACTCTCTATCTGAGTGTTGAGGCAGCACAGAGCTTGGCCATTGTGCACCCACCTCCTTGCCCTGATGAGATGCCCACGAGCGAAGAGCCACCCCTCTCTTCTCTCCATGCTATCACCATCGAGGGGGTGGAATATCTACTCATGCAGGATGTGCTAGAGTTGTTGGAGCTTAGGGAAGAAGAACTATACTGTATCATGGTGCGTGATGCACCTAGTGATTTCATAGATTTTGATTTACAGGATGCCCCACCACATGTTGATGAGGTGGCTCGTTATGATGGCACGAGCATCGATGACATCTCTGCCATTGTGAGCATCCAGGAGCAGATTGAGGATGCGGCGCCACAGTATCAGATCTCTGATGAGGAGTTCGAGCGGTTGCAAGAAAGCCTTTTTGGTCCTCGACCCGACTATGCAGTGCCTACCCAGGAGAGAGACGAGGGCAGCCCAGTGGCAGGAGCAGACCTGGATGCTCCATTACAGCGGCAGATAGATGATGTAGAGAAGGTAATGTTCTCGGTTTCATATGAAACTTAACCAGTAGGGACTCTAGGGCATCGGGAGCACACACATGTGTTTTTGTCGGGATCGGGCCCCCAGAAGTGCCCTGGCCGGAGGCTCGCGTCTGGGGGCCTGAATCTGCTCCCGATGCCCTAGAGTCCCTACTGGTTAAGTTTCATATGAATATGATTTATATATCTTCAGCACACTCCATGCATAGTGAGTCTGATACTGAACTTGTGTGTTGCAGGAGATTGTCTATATAGATGAGTTTTCATCTAGGCAGGGTGGCCGATCTGGTAGCCAAGGAAGGGTGCAAGACTCGGCATTGAAGGAGTATGTTGGGCAGCTTGTCAACGACATTATTGTATTTCATAAGACATGCTCCCCTGCTTTTGCAGAGAACTTCTTGAAGTTGAGGGCACTAACAAAGGCTGGGCCCTTCAAGACCATCCCGACCAACTCCAGCCTGGAGAAAGTAGTGTTGCTTCGACGTTCGAAGCTTCTCTACTTATTCACGAGTACTAGGTCTGGCCCACTTTTCTCCATGGTGGCCCGTGGCATGGTTGCCGGTGTTGAAGACCCCACTGTCATTAGACAGGAACTATTGGGGCAAAATGTATTGTTGCCTATGATCAAGAATAGCTCTGACCATGGGGAGCCTAGCTCCAAGAAGCCTAGGAGAGAATAGATGTACTTATTGCCTACTGATATCGCATCACTGATGTATTGCACTTTGTAATCTTCTCTTCAAGTAATGAAAACTGATGTTTGTTGGATTCGCGTGCAATGTAGTTTGTGATACGTGTCATTTACTGTTTTTTTTTACTTGAATGTTACATTTATTTATCAAATTTATACGTAACACGATTCGTACCCTAAATTTAATACACAGTGCTTTATCGAATTCGTGCGCAACATGTATTTGTTCGAATGCATGTAACGATAACTCAACGACGTAAATAAAATAAATATCAAGTGACTAAACATAAATAAGACGCGCCAAAAACTTTGTATTTGTATTAATAATAATTTTACATGGGGTCCATTAGGACCAAGGCTTTACAAAATGTCTTCAGAAGCTACATTCCATGTGCTTTTGAGTTTGTACACCTCTATCCTTGCTGACCTCCGCGAGGACTATCTTTCCATCGCCGAAAGAACCTGACTATCCGCAGATCCCTCTCGATGACAGTGACCCTCCTTGCATGCACCGCTGCATAGACTGAGTCTCCAAATAAGTCGACGAGGTAGGCTTCAGCAGCTTCTTGTAGTGTGAGGAGGGCCTGGGCAGTCCAACGATCCGGTTGTTTCACGCGTGATGTGTTTGGAAACTGGTTCCTGTTGTTCATGATCAATATGCCCTCCATGATCTCCCGCACCAACTTTTGGAATGGAGCCTTCGGTATCAGGAGGTGAGTGGTCTTCTGGTAGTGGCGGATCTCGCGAAGAGCCACTGTGCCTGGCTTCCATCGACGCTTGCGATGCTGGCGTGGTGGTGGTGGTGGTGGGGCTGGAGGACGTGGCTGCCGTATGGAATTTCCAGGGGGGTATCTCCGGGCCGCTTGCTTGGTGCGTACCATGTCTTCTAGGAGAGAGAACTCAGAACTCAAAAGTGAAATGTGTAAAATGAGGTGAAACTTTAAACTTATAGCCAAACTTTTCAAAAACCCTAAAATTTCAATTAATGAATCCACGCTTAGGAAAAATATCACCAGTGCTCCGATTCACATGAAATTTTACCTGTAGGCTCCTCAAGGACACATCAACCATCCAAAAAAATTTTGGCCCCAACAGAAGCCTCTGGATCACCTGTCCGGAGGCTCGCGTCTGGGGCCCTGTGACCCAGAGGCTTGTGATGGGGCCAAATTTTTAATATAAATGAGTTTTTCTAATGCCCAACATGAGGGTGAAGTTTCACCAGATTCCGATTTATAAATTTGATGGTTCAATCTTTTTTTGAAAATGCGTTAACTGCATTATACTGCACTGATAATGTATTATCAACCTCGCAACTGTAGATTAAATGTATTGATAATGAGTGTGTGCAACTGCAGATTAAATGTATTGTCAACCTCGCAATGCGAAACATTGGAAACTTAAAAATTGACAAAAAATAAATCATGGGTAAAATGGAATATCGCATCAGATATACTGTTGCCAAACCACTAAATATAGTAAGGATATAGTGCATCGACCCATGTACAACTGATCACCGACGTGTACGTGGTTGCACATTGAATTTATCCTCAACAAAACTACTTACAAAATTGGAAACTTGAAAATTCACACAATGCGAAACATGGTCAAAATAGAATATCACATATTGGATTTAGCATTGCGAAACTATGAAATACACGGTAGATAGTGCATCGCACCAAGTACGACTAGAGCTAGGGAAAATTTAGCTCCATTTTGCAGGCCACTACTATCAAATACTTGAAGGTCTATTGGAAAGATAACCCAAAACTAAGATCCTTACAATCTACAACCAAACCTGAGCTAAAAACATAGATCCAATTACAAGGTAGCTTCTCAAAGCATATTGTTGACATTAAGATTAAATGCATCCTTGTTATTGCGGATCCTGCGAACAAGAACCAGATCTATGGGCTTAATAGTGATACGTCGGGCATGAATGGCTAAAAGTTGACCATCACTCATTAGATCAATCAAGTAGCTTTCAACTGCTTCTTGGAGAGCAAGCAAGGCTTGGCTTGACCATCGCCCCACATTCCTTGCCTGGTTCCTCGAAAAGAACTTGTGATGATGCCCTGACTGTAGATCTTGTAGTATTTCTCGCACCAACCTGGAGAATGGTGCCTTAGGAATAATCAAGTCGGCACTCTTCTGGAATTTCCTTATCTCGCGTAGCGCAGCTGTGCCTGGTCTCCATCTTCGCTTTTTATGTGTTGGAGGGCGTGTATTACGAGTTGGAGCAGTAGTGGGAGGTGGAGCAGCTGGAGCATGTGGACCACCATTTCTGGACAATGGCGAACCATCATTATCGACCATACTAGGGCCACCATTGTTGGCCACAGTAGCGCCACCATTATTGGCTGCAGTAGGGCCACCGTTATCGGTCACCAGGGGATCTTTGTCACTCACAGTACGCTCACTAGATTCGGAAGAGTGTTGAGCTCTTGCTCTCGCAGGCGCCTTTTTGATAGGAAGCTTGGAACGTGCCATTGCTGTGATAATGAAGGATAGAAAGGTGGAGGGTAGAGTGGAGAGCAATGGGAAAAAATGAAAGGAGAGACGACTTAAATACGAAACTTTCAAACTTACTGTGGTGTAAATGAATTTTAAATTTATCATTTCATTTCATTTCTCCACCCCATCCCTACCTCTCTCTATCTCCTGACACCCCCCTCATGCCCCCCCTCTCTCTCTAGGCCAATGAATGTTCCAATGTTTAGAATTTTCATATCTTTGTCTTAGGATTTCAAAATGGACTTTTCATAATTAAAAAACAAAGTTCGAAATCGACTTTGAAAAATATAGTGACAAACCTTTGAAATTTTAAAGAAAATTTATAAGACATCTCATGTTAGAGATATGAGTATTGATGTGTCATATCCTTGGGACTTGTGCTCTCTTGTGGACTCTAAATGCATCAAAATTATTATCTTTATCTAGGTCTCCATTTTTTGCCATCTCTCTCTTGGGTTGCCAACCATTCTGCGTGCCGTTGTCTAGCTGTGCTGTTTTCATATCTTGCTTTTCTCACTTCATATATTGCCCTACTTATAGATTCTGCTTGAGATGTTTTGGACTTCTTTTCTTTTTCCTCGTATCGTATCTCTAGTCTCCTATACCACCATTGGAATAATTGCCTCATAGAATTGGAATCATTGATGCCACCTCCATGATCAGTTGCCTTTTGAAAAGCACAGCGAGCTTGCTAGTGAGATCTTTCCATGCCTTGAGTTGACCATATTGCCAAACTTCCTTGATCTGCAAAGTATGGACCATGTGCTTCAAGTATATGCTGCACAAGAAAAGAGATTAGAAACACAAAGTAATTCGAAATGATGATTTTTTTTTGCAATGGTGATAATACTGACCATGTAGTGTGTTATGCTATTTGTAGTCCATGCCTCCACCATGGACTTATGAAATTTAGCAGCTGTCTCTTTAAATGCATTGGCATCACCATCCATAAACCCCAACTTCTGTAAGAGAGCTGCTAATCTATCTAGGTGTATCCACACTTCTGCCTTCGCAATCCTCGTTCGTCCCCCATTGCTCCAATCTGAAACAGCAAGGTGCAACTTTTTCCATGCTTCGTACTTCTCTGGTTGTTTTACTAGTATATTGCCTTCCTCATCTCAAGGTGGAGATAAAAACTTCCTAGCCTTGGGTCCGCCAAAGCATGGTTTACAAGGAACATTTCCACTCTTCCCCGATTTTTTCTCGTCCTTTTTTATTTCTACTTGGCCTCCGTGCAATCCAACTTCAGAGAGGACTTGTTCTACCTTCTTGCATGTAGCATCAGATTCTGACACGGGCTGCATCTTGTATGCAAAGCATATATATTCATATACTAGCTTCTCAATTATTCTAACCAAACAATGCAATGTGCAAAAGTGAACCCTTGTTAGTGGTATTTCCAAAATAGGGCGCCAGTTTGGATCCACTGGAATTAGCATTCCATTTCTCATGACTTTCTGATCACGTGTCGGAGCACCCTATTGTCCTGCCTTGGCAAGCCATTCTTTCTTTCCATCTTTCCCTTTCTTCCTAGTTTGCATGCAGTATATGCACGGAAATTTTGCATTTGCTGCATTTGATAAACCAAACATACACTTCAATGTTTTTAAATCACCTGCAAGATGCCATTCAACTTGATAGTCCCCAAACCCCTCAACATGTAAAACTGCTCCATTATTTTGCTGTTGAATAACACTGGGTATATTAGTGAGGTTAAAAAAAACTTTAAGTACTTCATGGTCCTCCTTTGGTACTTCAAATGCTGCAAGCCACCATATTTCATTCTCCGATTGTACACTGAAGTATAAAGGATGTTTTTCATCGATGTTGGGATCCAATGCTCGATTCATAAGTGTTATACTCACACGCTCAAGTTTTTGCCCCTTGATAATCTCACTCTCATCAAGTTTGAGGACAAACTTAAGCTTGCCTCTACATTCTTCCATAGACATATTGTAAAACTTGACCATAGCAATCTGAACCCTACATATATCCAATACAAAGTTGTTGGATGCATTCAATACAAAGGCAACTTCTTTGGAACCATACTTCAATATGTGTGTGTGTTCCAGATGCGTAGGCTCACCAATTAGTTCTAAAACTTTCTCATTTAGTTGTTTTCGAGCCTTCTTCACGTGAAATGGTTTTGGCAGAGGCATTACTCGCTTAGTATTGAAGACTTGCTTAAAACCTGTATCCAATTGTTGATAGAGCATACTATATGACTCAGAACTCATTCCCACCTTGTCACATAATCCCTGAGCATCTGTAGCAGTAAACAAGTTGCTCACATCCCTAAGACGTTCACTAGCAACACCATCCACAATGTCCCTGAATTTACGATTTTCCAATGCATTTTTTACCATATTCTTGCTAAGGACTTTGGCAATAGTATCATTCTCTGCATGAGGAAACATATTTCTCATTGTAGTAGATTGAGCATATATCCATCTATGATATTGTCCACTTCCTTTGGCTAATTGGCCAATTGGTTTAACAGATCGGATGCGCCGACGTGCCCCTTTGGTTTTTAAAGTGGGCCCAATCTCCAAAGTTTTTGTGAGCTTCCTCTCTATGTTTTGATTCTCCTTCTCCAAGTCATTGACTTTAGACTGTAACTCCATATTCTGCACGTGTGTAGCATGCATAGCATCTTCAATGACAGACATTGCTTGTTGTAGGTTCTGGTTCTCTCTATCCTTCTCAGCCAATAATCTATCCTTTTCCATCAAAGACTGCATATTCCCTTGTAATCTTGTCTGCATATTTGTCAAGGTTTGATGAGCCCCTGCTATTCCTTGTGTGACAAGTCTGCATGTGTATCCATACAATCCTTCATTGCCTTCACAAGCAAACTTTACAAATGATGTAAGCCCTTCAAATTGTGGTGGCCTTCGAGTGAGTGGATCGGGTGGATAAATGCACCCATCAACCCAAAGGTCCACATTTTTTTTCCCTGCATTTCTTTCTTGTTGCATCCTGCATCTTATTGCATCATCTCTTTCCACAGTTCTTTTGAACATTGGTGCATATTCATCCTCCAATTGAAAGTGAATATCTCTCTTTCTCTTGGTACATCCTGCACCTGCATTCTGCAAAAAAAAATGTATGCAAATGTTAACTTGGATTAACATTCAAATAGCAGAACTACACCCCTTTGATTCACTATATCTGTGTTTTTTTTAAAACCCAGTTGGTTCTTGTCTCTTTCTCTTGCTTTCAGTCTTGATAGACCCTAATCAACCCCTAATCAGCCTGTAATCTTGGCTTTTAATCTACCTCTAATTAGCATCAAATCTTATCTTCTGTTCTATCCAAAATATTCTCTCTCTCTCTCTCTCTCTCTTTCTCTCTCTCTCTCTCTCAACAAAAATTCATCAAGGAAACCCTAAACACATTCATACTGAAGCTTGGCTAGTGGAAAACAATAACATCATCTTATCTTCTACCCTAATTTACTATCTGTCACTCTATCACTTATTTTCTTTGTTCATCTCACACAGTCCTCTCTATCCCCCCCCTTCTCCCCTCCTCTCTCTCTCTCTCTCTCTCTCTCTCTCTCTCTCTCTCTCTCTCTCTCTCTCTCTCTCTCTCTCTCTCTCTCTCTCTCTCTCTCTCTCTCTCTCTCTATGAATTGATGCTTAAGGACTGAACAACAACTGTGAAGAATAATAACATCACAAAGATTTAAAAAATAAAGATACCTCCATTATCACTGGATTGCTTGTAGTATAGACTGTTGAAGACGGAGATTTCTTACTGCATATTTCTGAAGAGGAAGATGGCTTGTAGCAGGGTAGAGTGTGTTGTAGATAGAGATTCTTTGATTTCAACAAATGGTATCAAAACTACTCCTCAATGCTGCTTCAGAAGAACTCGTATGCAAGAAACCATATTCTGGAGGGAAAGAGAAGAATGCACAAAATTTGGGACAAAACTAGAGCTTTCTGAGGGAATGAAAAAATGCCCAGAAATAGGTATATACTTGTCCAAAAAAGATGAAAATTTACAAGGAAACTCTTGAGTCAAAAAGGTGTCTCTGGGTAAAAAATAATCTTAAAATATGATGTGTACGTCATTTTATATCGTTTTTTAACTTCTGCCCTTTTAAGAAGCGAGAATGAGAATGATTGAAAAGTCATGAGGGCACTAAAGAGGGCATTAAAGAGTCATGAGGGCATTAAAGAATGATTGGCTGCGTTTTTAGAAAAAATAGAATTGTATTTTTTTAGTTATGAGGATTTTGAGAAAAAGTGACCTTATCCTGCAGTTTGGGAATAAAATAATAGGTGAAATCTATTGAAAACACAAAAACGAGATTTTCTTGATTGTAGAAGATCTCTTTTTATAATATTATTTTGGAATCTCTTTTTAGAGAGAGAGAGGTGAGAGAAACCCCTTAAGGGGCAAAAAAGAGAGTCCATATTTCTCCTAATGTGACTGTGTGGTTAAATACCACTTTCGTCAATTTTGCAGATTTGCCCTTGTGAGACTGAAGCTGTGTTCTCTGCAGTGACAGAATTTTTTGCAGTATTCTGTAATGGCGTCTGATTCTCTTTCACAGATTGTAATTGAAAAGCTTGACAAGAACAACTTCCAAGCATGGAAGTTTAGAATGACGAATTTCCTTATGGGAAAAGGATATTGGGAATTTGTTGTAGGAAATGAAGAAGAACCAGTCCTTCCTGATGTTCCCAATCAACAGCAAATGTAGGCATTCAAAGCATGGCATGACAGATCCAGGAAAGTTATGTACTGGCTGTCTATCAGTATTTCAGACTCTATGATTGTGCATATTCAGGATGCAAGTACGTCAAAGGAGGCATGGGATATTTTGTCAAAAATGTATAGCACAAATACGCAAGCCAGGAAAATGCAGCTCAAGCAAGAGTTGCATAATGTGCAAAGAGAAAGTATGAGCATCAATGACTACCACATGAAGGTGAAGAAGATTGCAGATGCACTTGCTTCCATTGGGTCGCCAATGGAAGATGATGATTTAGTTTCTGTGACCTTGAATGGTCTAGGAAAGGATTATGCACAGTTCTGAACATCCATTTCTGTCCGTGAAAGATTTCCTGATTTTGAGGAGTTGATTGCTCTTCTAATTACTGAGGAGCAGAGAAATGGTGGTGCATCTTCTTCAGGAGGAACTTCAAAAGAAGCTGTCTTCTACTCAAATGTTGGAAGAGGTAGAGGAGGCCGATCTGGAGGCCGTGGTAGAAATCAAAATATGCAGCAAACTCAAGAAAACCAGTCCTATGGAGGAGGACGTGATAACTCTAGAGACAAGGGGAGCCAAAGAGGTCGTGGTGGATGGCAAAGAGGCCAAAATGCAAACAATAATGTTGAATGCTACTACTGTGGTAAAATGGGTCATATGGCTAAAGACTGCTATAAAAAGCAGAATGACATCATGAATGGGAAATTGCAACAAGGAAATTATGCATCTTCTAGTAGATAGGGTGATGATAGGAATGAGCATTTATTTATGGTGCAGCACATGAACAATTCTATGACAAGTGCATAAGAAAGCAACAATGTATGGTATGTTGACTCAGGTGCATCCAACCACATGACAGGTCATACAGAATGGATGGAGGATGCAAGGAAAATGGAAAAACCAGGATTTGTGGAGACTGGTGATGATAGTGCACATCCTATTGTGCAAATTGGAAAAATTCATTTGTCTATGTAGGATGGGAAAAAGAAATACCTGTCCGATGTATTTCATGTCCCGAATATCACCAAGAATCTAGTTTTTGTTGGTCAAATGGTTGAGCAGCGCTTGCAGGTCAGATTTAATCCTCATGGATGCTTTGTTGAGGATATGAAAAATAAAGGTCGCTTGATAGCAAAAGGAAAGAAGAAGGGCAGAATGTTTACGTTGGATGCAGACATGTCTGAATTGAGTGCAACAATGTTTGCACATGGGACCGGTGTAGTTGCAGATATTGATATCTGGCATAAACGCATTGGTCATGTAAATGTACAGCGACTTAAATCAATACAGGCCCAAAATATTGTTGCAGGATTGCCTAGATTCAAGGTTGCAGAAATGCATAAGGTATGTGAAGCCTGTCAGTTTGGAAAACACGCAAGGAAACCATTTCCTAGACATGTTCAAGAGAGTAATAAGCCATTGGAATTAATCCACTCTGATGTGTGGACTACTAAAGCTGCATCTCTTGGAGGCTGTCATTATTTTGTCACTTTTATTGATGACTATAGCAAAAAAGTTTGGGTGTATTTTATGAAAAAGAAAAGTGAAGTTTTTGGGCATTTCAAAACTCTTAAAGCTATGGTTGAAAAAGAAACAGGCCTGCAAATAAAATGCCTAAGATCAGATGGAGGGGGAGAGTACCTCTCAAATGAGTTTGCAAGGTTCTTGCAGGAGCATGGCATAAAGCAGCAATATTCATGCAGTCATACCCCACAGCAAAATGGAATTGCAGAAAGAAAAAACATGCATATTGGAGAGGTATCTCGTGCCATGCTCAATGAAAAAGACCTGCCAGTTTTTTATTGGGCTGAGGCAGTTGCTACAGCAATCTACATAATGAACAGAACTCCCACTACAGCAATACATGGGATGACTCTAGAGGAGAGGTATACTGGTAGGAAACCAGATATTTCTCATTTGAAGATTTTTGGTTGCATTGCCTATGTTCATGTGCCAATGAGTTGAGATCCAAGTTGGATCCAAAAGCTGAGAAGTGCATCTTTATTGGTTACTCTTTGCAGCAGAAAGGGTATAGATGCTATAACCCTTCTACTTGTAAGTTTACAGTGAGCAGAGATGTTGTTTTTTATGAGATGAGTAGTTGGTATAAACCAGTAAATGTGATTGATGATGTAGATGCACAAAATGGTAATGCTGCACAAAATTCACAACAGCAGTCACAAAATATTAGTGGACCTGGAGCGTCCTCTAGCAATGGTTCACATTCTTCGCCATGGACATGCAGATTGAGATCAGGAGAATCTTCTCAAAGCAATGAAGATAGTAGTATGCAGGTATCACGAAAAGGAAAAGAGAAGGTAGATCAGCCCATGATTGATGTGAATGTAGGTCACTCTTATGTGGATGGTGAATCCACTAGCTCAGAACAGAGCATTGATGATGAGTTGGATATTCCTTCTATTGTTACACCTGGAGTAAGGAAGACCAGGGATGTTTTGAGAGCACCTGGGAGTGAACCTATTTTGCACAGGTTTACGAGAGCTAGGTATCCTATGGATAGGCTGAAATATGATGGATTTACAGCCATTTACTATGCATATATGGTCAAAGTGATATAGGAACCAGAACCCACTTCTTTTGAGCAAGCCATGGGAAAAGAAAAATGGGAGAAAGCCATGGATGAAGAAATGGATGCCTTGGAAGCAAATGCTACATGGGAGTTAGTACCTTTGCCTAAAGGTAAAAACGCAATTGGCTGTAAGTGGGTTTATAAGGTGAAGCACAATGCAGATGGTTCTGTGAACAGATACAAGGCAAGATTAGTAGTCAAGGGGTATGCACAAACATATGGCATTGATTATGAAGAAACATTCAGTCCGGTTGCAAGGATGGCAACCGTAAGAGCAGTCATTGCTATGGCTGCATCAAAAGAATGGTCTTTACATTAGATGGATGTAAAGAATGCATTCTTGCATGGTGATTTGCAAGAAGAGGTCTATATGGAGCAGCCACCAGGTTATGTGCATGCTGTTCATCCTGAGTTTGTTTGCAGGTTGAAGAAAGCATTGTATGGCTTGAAGCAAGCACCTAGAGCATGGTCTGACAAGATAGGACAATATCTTGTCACTATTGGCTTTCAGATTTCCAAGGCAGACTTCTCACTTTATGTGAGAAAAACAGAGAAAGGTATTATGCTACTTGTCATTTATGTTGATGATTTGATTATGACAGGTGACAGTGATGAAGATATCCTTCATGTGAAAATGCTATTGAAGCAGAAGTTTGAGATGAAGGATTTGGGAGAGCTGTGTTATTTCTTGGGCATTGAGGTGATTAGATCACCAAGTGGGATACAGCTCTTGCAGAGACAGTATGGATTGGACATGCTGTCCAAATATGGTATGAGAGGCTGTAAGCCTATTTCAGTTCCTTTGGAGCAGAATGTGAAGCTGAGCGCAAATGCAGGTGAGCTTCTGGAAGACCCTACTATGTACAAACGCATAGTAGTAAGCTTGATTTATATGACTATTACCATGCCAGATTTGAGCTATGCTGTTGGACTGGTAAGTCAGTTTATGCAAGCTCCAAGGAAACCGCATTTGGATGCGGCTAGACGCATACTTAGGTATGTGAAGTTCACATTGCAGTATGGACTATTTTATGAGACTGGGGTTCAGATACAGTTGCATGGATACACTGATGCTGATTGGGCTAGTAGTATTTCTGATAGACGATCTACCAGTGGACATGTGTTCTCTTTTGGGAGTGCTGCAATTACTTGGAGCAGCAAGAAACAGCCTACAGTTGCCTTGTCGAGCACAAAGGCTGAGTATAGGGGCGCAGCAATGGCTGCATGTGAGGTAGCTTGGTTGCACAAGCTACTTTATGATATGCATCAGCCTACAGATGGGGCAGTTGTCATTTATTGTGACAACATGAGTAGTATACACTTGGCAAATAACCTAGTCTATCATGCTAGAACAAAGCACATTGAGGTGCATTATCACTATGTGCGGGAGAGGGTTTTACTAGGTCTTATTGATCTAGTTTATGTCAGCACAGAGGATCATGTAGCTGACATATTTACGAAGGCATTGGGCGCAGAGAAGCTGCACAAGTTCAGAGACCTGCTTGGTGTGCACGAATTGGGATTGAGCTCGAGGGGGAGTGTTGAGATATTGAGCTCCACTCGTGATATGCCAGGGTGACCATTGTGCATTTATGTCACCGACGTGTCAGTTTTGCAGATGCGATTGGTACACCGCCCATGAATAATAGCTAGATGACAGCTATCCTTATCTACTCTAGTTCATGGCTCAGTTAGTATGCCACCTTAGTTAGTTGAGTTTGGTTTGAGACCCATATATATAGGGTTCTTCTATTTCTTTGTATAAGAGTTCTTTTGGCTTACACAACTAAGAAGAGGAAAACTGTTTTCAGCCTCCACCCTTGTGTGTATTCCCCCATTGTGCAAGCAAGAAAGCTACAATTGAGACTCCTTCCTTCTCTCCCACAATCTTGACACGCAGGAGGTTGGTTTGGTTGGATTGGATAACTTAGGAACCGATGCTAACTTTGTGGATTAGTTAGTGGGACGTTTACCAGCCACTTGTGCATTGGGTTTGTCGTGAATGCATTGCGAGTCATAGTCCACATTATAGTGTGCTTGTTTTTTGAATGCACATCCTAGCATCTATTCCTTACCGACTACCTTGGTGTTAGGCATCACATAGAAGATCATAGGTAGGCTTTTAGTCTCGATAGAGACTGCTCTTTTTGAATTTTTCCAAAAGTAGGTAGGAATGTCCCCCAAGTGGGTTGAGTTTAGCATTAGTAGGCTATAGTTGGGGCTGAACAATGAGGTCCAATGATTGTATGTAAGAATATTAAAGTCAACTCTCTCATCAATAAGTGTGTCAAAGGCATGTGTCCTTTGGGCAGGCACTGATATATGTAGGTAGGCAGGTTCTACTATTTCCTCATCCTTGTCCTCTATCTCAGTGATGGTGGCCACACTTATGTTTACAAGGGGTTCTAGTATTGGAGACTTGTGTAGTGGATGTGTTGGAGGGTAGTTCTTCTTGAGACGACTACTATTGAGGAAGCCTACACCCACTCCTCTAGGGCCTCGAGCTCTACATTTCCAATTTGACTAGTGTTGCGGACCTTGAAAGGCCCCAACCCTCTAAACTTCATCTTTTGCTTATGGTTCTTTAGTTAGTATAGTAGCATAAGGTTGCCTTGCTTAAAGTCACATTGTTTGACATGTTTATCAAACCAGCTCATGCATCTCACCTTTTCACAAATTAGCACATGGATAGCTAGGAGTCGAGTCTTAGAGAGGCATTCTAGCTTAACCATGCATTCCACCCATGCCTTCTTTCCATCCCATCTCTCTTGCACTGCCACTCTCAAGATTGGAATGAAAAACTTTACAAGAAGGATTGCTTAGTCCCATAAGTAAGCTTGAATGGTGTTTTCCCCATGACCATCATGTAGGTAGTTATGTAGGCCCATAGCACTGCCATGAGTTTACTATCCTAGTCACACATGTAAGTAGAGACTAACTTAGTCAGTATGTCTAGGATTTTCTTTGTAGATTTTGCTTGACCGTTAGCTTGAGGGTAGTATGGTGATGATTTTCTATGGATAATCAAGAATGTAGACAATAAATGGGCAATCATTTTATTAATGAAGATGATGTCTTGATCACTAACTAGCTCGATTAAGCAATCAAATCAAGAGATCACCTGCTTCCAAAGGAACTTATTCATGGTCATGTCATCATTCTTCCTAGTGGCCCAAGCTTTGGTTTATTTTGTGAGATAGTCTGTCACACTACAATGATGTACTTCACTTGTGAGTACTATGCTATGGGGCTAATAGGGTCAACTCCTTCTTGTCCTTATGGATGAGTACTTTGATCCTTTGACATTCATCACAATGCTTCACAAACTTAGTAGCATCGTGAAATAGTGAGAGCCACCATAGCTAAGATTCCAACACCTTACATATTGTAGTGTCTCCGTTGAAGTTTCCTCCAACAATTCCACCATGTGCTTCAATAAACACAACATGCATTTTGTGCTTACACATGCACCTTTGCAATAACCCATCCTATCCTAGTCTATAGAACTAATAAAAAATTAGCTGATCGGGTTGAATCTTAAGAATAAGACGCTTTAGCCTAGCCTTCTCTATAAGTCTCTCAGCAGCAAGCAATCATGCTCTAGGACTTGGACTATGTCATTTGCCCAATACGTCATTAGATTGGCTTTGAAAAGGTCTCTCTCATTCAACATGCTAAACATGTGTGCATCATTAGGCAAGTCCTCTATGATGCCCTGTGTCTAGCAACTTCTTGTTGAGATATCGAGCTCCACTCGTGATATGCCAGGGTGACCATTGTGCATTTATGTCACCGACTTGTTAGTTGCAGATGCGGTTGGTACACCGCCCATGAATAATAGCTAGATGACAGCTATCCTTATCTACTCTAGTTTGTGGCTCAGTTAGTATGCCACCTTAGTTAGTTGAGTTTGGTTTGAGACCCATATATAGGGTTCTTCTATTTCTTTGTAAGAGAGTTATTTTGGCTTCCACAACTAAGAAGAGGAAAACTGTTTTCAGCCTCCACCTGTGTGTGTATTCCCCCATTGTGCAAGCAAGAAAGCTACAAGTGAGACTCCTTCCTTCTCTCCCACAATCTTGACATGGTATCAGAGCCTTGTTCGTGGTAAGGAGCTCAAGAAAGCAAGCCAAGTTAGCGGTGTTCTGGTAAGAGGACCAGTATTGCTTTCATTTTTCTGTTTTGGGAGCAAGTCTCTACAGGTAGCACAGCCGGAAAGTGCAAGAGTGCATTGTCTTAGATTGAGACGCCCTTCATGGTTCCTCTGTTTTTTCTATTTGAGGCCATTTTGGGGCCTGTTTTGGAGGCGAAAGTTTTCTGCACGCACTCAGAAAAAGGCCCTGTTTTATGCCGTGCGACCACTGTTCTACATGTCGGTGAAAAGTTACCACAGAAATTGCATCGTATGCTTGTGTGCAGAGACATTGGGAGTTACAGAATCATCCTTGTTTCCTATTTATGCAAAATCATCACTAGGAAGTGACTATGTGGTCAAATATCACTTTCGCCAGTTTTGCAGATTTGCCCTTGTGAGGGTGGAACTGTGTTCTTTGCAGTGACAGAATTTTTTGCAGTATTCTGTAATGGCGTCTGATTCTCTTTCACAGATTGTCACTGAAAAGATTGACAAGAACAACTTCCAAGCATGGAAGTTTAGAATGACGAATTTCTTATGGGAAAAGGATATTGGGAATTCATTGCAGGAAATGAAGAAGAACCAGTTCTTCCGGATGTTCCCAATCAACAGCAAATGCAGGCATTTAAAGCATGGCATGAGAGAGCCAAGAAAGTTATGTACTGGCTGTCTATCAGCATTTCAGACTCTATGATTGTGCATATTCAAGATGCAAGTACGCCAAAGGAGGCATGGGATACTTTGTCAAAAATGTATAGCACAAATACACAAGCCAGGAAAATGCAGCTCAAGCAAGAGTTGCACAATGTGCAAAGAGAAAATATGAGCATCAATGACTACCACATGAAGGTGAAGAAGATTGCAGATGCACTTGCTTCCATTGGGTCACCAGTGGAAGATGATGATCTAGTTTCTGTGACCTTGAATGGTCTAGGAAAGGATTATGCACAGTTCTGAACATCCATTTCTGTCCGTGAAAGATTTCCTGATTTTGAGGAGTTGATTGCTCTTCTAATTACTGAGGAGCAGAGAAATGGTGGTGCATCTTCTTCAGGAGGAACTTCAAAAGAAGCTGTCTTCTACTCAAATGTTGGAAGAGGTAGAGGCAGAGGTAGAGGAGGCCGATCTGGAGGCCGTGGTAGAAATCAAAATATGCAGCAAACTCAAGAAAACCAGTCCTATGGAGGAGGACGTGATAACTCTAGAGACAAGGGGAGCCAAAGAGGTCGTGGTGGATGGCAAAGAGGCCAAAATGCAAACAGTAATGTTGAATGCTACTACTGTGGTAAAATGGGTCATATGGCTAAAGACTGCTATAAAAAGCAGAATGACATCATGAATGGGAAATTGCAACAAGGAAATTATGCATCTTCTAGTAGACAGGGTGATGATAGGAATGAGCATTTGTTTATGGTGCAGCACATGAACAATTCTGTGACAAGTGCAGAAGAAAGCAACGATGTATGGTATGTTGACTCAGGTGCATCCAACCACATGACAGGTCATGCAGAATGGATGGAGGATGCAAGGAAAATGGAAAAACCAGGATTTGTGGAGACTGGTGATGATAGTGCACATCCTATTGTGCAAATTGGAAAAATTCCTTTGTCTATGTAGGATGGGAAAAAGAAATACCTGTCCGATGTATTTCATGTCCCGAATATCACCAAGAATCTGGTTTCTGTTGGTCAAATGGTTGAGTAGGGCTTGCACGTCAGATTTAATCCTCATGGATGCTTTGTTGAGGATATGAAAAATAAAGGTCGCTTGATAGCAAAAGGAAAGAAGAAGGGCTGAATGTTTACGTTGGATGCAGACATGCCTGAATTGAGTGCAACAATGTTTGCACATGGGACCGGTGTAGTTGCAGATATTGATATCTGGCATAAACGCATTGGTCATGTTAATGTATAGCGACTTAAATCAATGCAGGCCCAAAATATTGTTGCAAGATTGCCTAAATTCAAGGTTGCAGAAATGCATAAGGTATGTGAAGCATGTCAATTTGGAAAATAGGCAAGGAAACCATTTCCTAGACATGTTCAAGAGAGTAAGAAGCCATTGGAATTAATCCACTCTGATGTGTGGACTACTAAAGCTGCATCTCTTGGAGGCTGTCATTATTTTGTCACTTTTATTGATGACTATAGCAAAAAAGTTTGGGTGTATTTTATGAAAAAGAAAAGTGAAGTTTTTGGGCATTTCAAAACTCTTAAAGCTATGGTTGAAAAAGAAACAGGCCTGCAAATAAAATGCCTAAGGTCAGATGGAGGGGGAGAGTACCTCTCAAATAAGTTTGCAAGGTTCTTGAAGGAGCATGGCATAAAGCAGCAATATTCATGTAGTCATACCCCACAACAAAATGGAATTGCAGAAAGAAAAAACAAGCATATTGGAGAGGTATCTCGTGCTATGCTCAATGAAAAAGACCTACCAGATTTTTACTGGGCTAAGGCAGTTGCTACAACAGTCTACAAAATGAACAGGACTCCCACTGCAGTAATACATGGCATGACTCCAGAGGAGAGGTATACTGGTAGAAAACCAGATATTTCTCATTTGAAAATTTTTGGTTGCATTGCCTATGTTCATGTGCTAGATGAGTTGAGATCCAAGTTGGATCCAAAAGCTGAGAAGTGCATCTTTATTGGTTACTCTCTGTAGCAAAAAGGGTATAGATGCTATAACCCTTCTACTCGTAAGTTTACAGTGAGCAGAGATGTTATTTTTGATGAGATGAGTAGCTAGTATAAACCAGTAAATGTGATTGATGATGTAGATGCACAAAATGGTAATGCTGCACAGAATTCACAGCAGCAATCACAAAATATTAGTGGACCTAGAGCGTCCTCTAGCAGTGGTTCACATTCTTTGACATGGAAAAGCAGATTGAGATCAAGAGAATCTTCGCAAAGCAATGCAGATAGTGGTATTTACGTATCACGAAAAGAAAAAGAGAAGGTAGATCAGCCCATGTTTGATGTGAATGCAGGTCACTCTTATGTGGATGGTGAATCTAGTGGCTTAGAACAGAGCATTGATGATGAGTTGGATATTCCTTCTATTGTCACACATGGAGTAAGAAAGACCATGGATGTTTTGAGAGTACTTGGGAGTGAACCTACTTTGCGGAGGTCTACCAGAGCTAGGTATCCTGTGGATAGGCTGAAATATGATGGATTTAAAGCCATTCACTATGCCTATATGGTCAAAGTGATACAGGAACCAGAACCCACTTCATTTGAGCAAGCCATGGGAAAAGAAAAATGGGAGAAAGCCATGGATGAAGAAATGGATGCCTTGGAAGCAAATGCTACATGGGAATTGGTACCTTTGCCTAAAGGTAAGAATGCAATTGGTTGTAAGTGGGTTTATAAGGTGAAGCACAATGCAGATGGTTCTATGAATAGATACAAGGCAAGATTAGTAGTCAAGGGGTATGCACAAACATATGGCATTGATTATGAAGAAATATTCAATCTAGTTGCAAGGATGGCAACTGTAAGAGCAGTCATTGCTATGGCTGCATCAAAGGAATGGTCTTTACATCAGATGGATGTAAAGAATGCCTTCTTGCATGGTGATTTGCAAGAAGAGGTATATATGGAGCAACCACCAGGTTATGTGCATGCTGTTCATCCTGAGTTTGTTTGCAGGTTGAAGAAAGCCTTGTATGGCTTGAAGCAAGCACCTAGAACATGGTCTGACAAGATAGGACAGTATCTTGTCACTATTGGCTTTCAGATTTCCAAGGCAGATTTCTCACTTTATGTGAGAAAAATAGAGAAAGGTATTATGCTACTTGTCATTTATGTTGATGATTTGATTATGACAGGTGATAGTGATGAAGATATCCTTCATGTGAAAATGCTATTGAAGCAGAAGTTTGAGATGAAGGATTTGGGAGAGCTGCGTTATTTCTTGGGCATTGAGGTGATTAGATCACCAAGTGGGATACGGCTCTTGCAGAGGTAGTATGGATTGGAGATGTTGTCCAAATATGGGATGACAGGGTGTAAGCCTTTTTCAGTTCCTTTGGAGCAGAATGTGAAGCTGAGCGCAGATGCAGGTGAGCTTCTAGAAGACCCTACTATGTACAGACACATAGTAGGAAGTTTGATTTATATGACTATTACCAGGCCAAATTTGAGCTATGTTGTTGGATTGGTAAGTCAGTTTATGCAGGCTCCAAGGAAACCACATTTGAATGCAACTAGACGCATACTCAGGTATGTGAAGTCTACATTGCAGTATGGACTACTTTATGAGACTGGGGTTCAGATACAGTTGCATGGATACACTGATGCTGATTGGGCTAGTAGTATTTCTGATAGACAATCTACCAGTGGACATGTGTTCTCTTTTGGGAGTGCTGCAGTCACTTGGAGCAGCAAGAAATAGCCTAAAGTTGCATTGTCGAGCACAAGGCTGAGTACAGGGTTGCAGCAATGACTGCATGTGAGGTAGCTTGGTTGCATAAGCTACTTTATGATATGTATCAGCCTGGGCCAGTTGTCATTTATTGTGACAACATGAGTAGTATACACTTGGCAAATAACCCAGTCTATCATGCTAGAACAAAGCACATTGAGGTGCATTATCACTATGTGCGAGAGAGAGTTTTACTAGGTCTTATTGATCTAGTTTATGTCAGCACAGAGGATCAGGTAGCTGACATATTCACGAAGGCATTGGGCGCAGAGAAGCTGCGGAAGTTCAGAGACTTGCTTGGTGTGCAGGAATTGGGATTGAGCTCGAGGGGGAGTGTTGAGATATCGAGCTCCACTCATGATATGCCAGGGTGACCGTTGTGCATTTATGTCACCGACATGTCAGTTTTGCAGATGCAGTTGGTACACCGCCCATGAATAATAGCTAGATGACAGCTATCCTTATCTACTCTAGTTCGTGGCTCAGTTAGTATGCCACCTTAGTTAGTTGAGTTTGGTTTGAGACCCATATATATAGGGTTCTTCTATTTCTTTGTATAAGAGTTCTTTTGGCTTACACAACTAAGAAGAGTCAGCCTCCACCCTTGTGTGTATTCCCCCATTGTGCAAGCAAGAAAGCTACAATTGAGACTCCTTCCTTCTCTCCCACAATCTTGAAACTTCTCATGTGGTGGGTATGTGGGACATATGGTCTGCCATATAGTGATACTTACCCTTGCATACCACCATAGAGAAGTCAAATTCTAGAAGTAAAAGTAACCATCTAGCTATGATTTCTGTAGTGCAAGGTTTGTTTAGTAGATAAAGCAAGGCTTGATGGTTAATGAAGAAGGCAAAGGGCATAGCCAAAAGATAATGACAAAACTTCTTTACAGTGAATACCATGGCTAGGCCTTCTCTCTCCATTGTGGAGTATTTCAACTCCATTTTTGTGAGTTGTTTGCTAGCAAAGCTCACAAGATAATCGATATTATATTCACCAGGTTGGCACAAAACAACTCCCATGGTGAACTTTGAGGCATCAGTGTGCATGTGGAATGTTATGTTCCAATTTGGGGCTTGTAGAATCGGTGCAATCATGAGAGCCTTTTTTAGTTTCTTGTAGGCATGTTGGCATTCTTCAATCCACTCAAATACAATCAGAAATTTGTAAATGGGTCTAGCGATCAATGCATAGTTTAAAATGAATCATTAATAGTACCATGTGTGTCCCAAGAAGCATTGGACTCCCTTATAGTTCATGGGTGATGATAAATCAACAATGACTCTGACTTTGGAGAAGTCAATGGCAATACTATTCTTAGACACCAGGTGTCCTAGGATACATTTGTGTTTTACCCAAAATTGGCACTTCAAGGGGTTCAAGGAGAGATTATATGGGCTACATGACAACATCTAGGAACAATACCTAACATTGCAAATTTTTTTAGCAAAATTGTATACAATTGGCACATTGTTACCAAATTTTTCCATTAATTTAATGCAAATGCGATTGAGATTTCGTCTTTGGAGGACGTGTCTCTACAGTCCGACAAGTGGAAAATCTTAGTTCGAAGGAGTTTTGTGCTAGAGGGTGGACTTAGGAAAATAGCACGTAGAATTCGATAGTTTTATCTAATCAGAGGGGATTAGAATTTTGGTTTGGAGGGTCATTTGAATTTTCTTCCCATAAACAATATATTGACAAATCCAAATGAGTTGTTTTTGAAAGGTTAGAGATGGTTGAGTGTATAGTCAAGTATGACTTGGCAAAAGAAAAGGACATGAATTTGATAGCATAGATTGGATAAGTGGTTTGGTCGTTGATGATGATCGTAGATAGGAGTAGTAGAGCTGGCAAATTTTTCACCGCATCATACATAGGATAGACATTGGGATATTGTAGGAAGAGAGTTGTATTTCCAGGATGATTACATTAAAGATTAAAGGAGGGGAGGGACAAGTCAAAGAACAAAGGCAATGCTAGTGTGGACAAGGAGAGTCACTACTCTACAATGCCAAGTATATGAGATATCTTCGAGTAAGTGGAGTTAAGGACATGGATATAACTATTAGTGGACCATGAGTATTTGAGTTAATGTGACAAGATACTAACATGGTTACTTATCCATGAAGAAATAAATGCAAATCAGTATTGAGTTGTAGTGATCATCCATGCACTTGCCACCAATTTGATATGCAACTTAGAGATTGGAATATGGAGAAAAGGGGTCACTTGCATTATTTTTTATAAATGTATTTACAACAAAAACATACAATACAAAGGTCAATTGTTGGTGGAAGAGGATTAGGAAGGGGAGAGGAAGCCCAAAGGGTGCCAATTGGAGAAGAGGAAGGGTAGGAGTTAGTGGGAAGTTGAAGAGTCATGATTAAGAAGGGAGGGTACCATCAGAAGAAAGAGAAAATGAACAGAGAGAGTGAAGAGGGTGCCATCATCCTGAAGGAAGCGCCATCAATTGGAGGAGAAAAGAGGGTGAAGAGGCTTTTCAAGCCATCCAAGAAAGGGGATTCTCAAGGAAATTGTAGTTAGAGAGGACAAGAAGAGAGAATTGAAGCCCATGCCTCTCCCATAGCCATCGCCATGTCTTCTCCTCCTACCTCCATTTTGGAGCTTCAATATACTTGCCTAATCTGAAGTGATAGAGTAGGAGAATTCTCTGTTGCCTTCCAATCGCTCTTCGCTCTTGATTTTGTGGACAAATGATGGAGATATTTCATTAATCTCCTCCCCTCTCTTAGTCATCAACATAAAACCATGGAGGCTAAGCTCTTAAGCTTGGACTTAATCAAGATTAAGTCTTAAAAGAGTTACAACTGGCTATTTCCATGGCAACAATGCAATCGGCCAATGATTCTCTCGGGAGAGGGAACATTATGAGCTCACCGTTGGGAACGCCTGGATAGACTCCCCTTGGCTAGAGTGCAAAGGACACGGCTTCCAAAGACGCAAATGCGATTCTCGTACTTTACGTAAGTGCCTTAACTCGTTTAATCGAAAAAAGTAATTTCACGTAAATATTTTCTTGGTTTATAATTTTTATAAAATATATTTAAATCTAATTTTTAATCTGGATAGTTTTTATAGTTTATGTAGGTTTTATTTTATATTTTAAAATTAAAAACAGTTAAAACTACTTACAAATGGCTTTAAAATGGTATAGATATATTTTTATAAAATATTTGGTTAAATAATTATGATACATGATTTTTTTAATAAATTATATATATTTGAAAGTATTTAAATTTTTTTCCAAAATTTTTGAAAGATTTTTACTATGTCTTAAAAATAAAACTTAGTTATCTTAGATTAACATTACAATATTTTTTGATAAAAATCATGTTTTTAATTCAACAAAGATTAGGATCTTCTATAAAAAACCTAAGAATATAATTTTTGATGTTTTATGAAATTTTCTTGGGGTTTGAGAAAAATAAAATATATTCGATGTTATTACTTTGAACATTATTAATATAAAATATGATGTGTCTAACTTTATGTAAATTAAAAGTGTTGAGGAGCTATTAAGTTATATCAATATTAGAATAGTAAAATGTTTTTAAAATAAAATTAGAATTTATGGATTTTAAGAATGTTAAGTTGATTTGATAACGAAGGGGTTAAAATCCTAGGGTTAGTATTTAAGTGTTCAATATAGAGATAGAGACGAAGTGCAAGATTATGCAAACTTATTGAGTTTTTGATATTAGATTAGTTGGACTACTATGAACAAGTGTCATAAATATTGAGAAAGGCCTTAAGATAAATTATAAAAATTAGTTATTAATATCACCTATTCAGTGCAACAACTCCTAGGAGTTAGCTTGACCCTGGTCTTTGGCCGGTCACTACATCGCTCAAAGACTAATGAAGTTTATCTAGATGTTCCCTCCAACTAGAGTGAATGCATAGATCATCAAAAAACACCTCCAATTCTCACCTAAGTATATCCTTGAAGATGGTACACGTGAGGTGCTGGAAGATAGCTCTTGCATTTGTCAGCCCAAATGGCATGACTATGTAGGCAAACATGCCCCATTCCATTGCAAATGTTGTTTTATGCCTATCATCAAGGTGCACCTACACCTAGTTATAGCTTGAGAAGCATCCAGGAAACTATAGGCCTCTCTTCCCACTCCTCTCTTAAGCATGTGCTCAATATAAGGTTGTAGATAGTTATCTCTCTTTGTCACAACATTGAATTTTTTATAGTTTACATACACTCGAATTTTTATGTTCTTCTTTACGATGATCACTATGGGTGATACCCAGTCCGTATGCTCCATTTTATAGATGAATCTAACCTTCAACACCTTATCTATCTCCTCCTTGAGTGATGGCATGTACATGCTTTGGATTCATTGGGTATGGTCATTGTTTAATGGGTGTTGCATCAAGAGTCATTGGGATATTATGGGTCACGACCCTTGGATCGACTCCCTTGAGTTCATCTAAGGACCAAGTGAATACATCTATGTAGTCACGCAAGAGAGTGATGAAATCACTCTCCTCTTGCTCAATCAAGTTGTCAGCTATGAACTTGGGTCAAGGATTTTTCCCTCCACCTATCAAGTTGGCTTCCTCGACCTTAGCAAGCCCTTCTATGGTTCATTTGCCTATCCTTTCCTCTAAGCTTCTAACAAGATCACTACCTTCTTGCCCTTTTTGAACTTCGTGAAGTGATTAGGTAGGACTTGGGGTTTCCATTTTTCTTCGGCTTTCAATCCCCTTGGTTGCTTCCTCTTGTCCTCCTTTAACCACCTGTGCCTTAGGTTGACTGGAAGGTCCCCTTTAGCGTGTTTGGCCTTAGGTGGTAAGGACATTTCTGGGTCACTTTTAGAGCTTACTTCAGACTCGGGGTTAAACTCATGACTTTTCCTAGAAGAAGAAGTTTTCTCTAGTGGTTGCACCTCTAATGTCGATACTATTCTAAGGAGTGGTGCGGTACTTAATTGAACTAATCCATCTTGCTCATAGTCTATTAACCCTAGGTGGTCCACACCAAGTACATTTGCATTCTATTTTGAAGTATCATTTTTTGATCCTAAATACATTGGCTTTCCATGCCTTGGAGTCTACTCATATCTATTTAATCACTTGGCCATCCATGTCATACTCTATTGTCTCAGCCTCTTCCTCACTTTCCTCATTTGTAGAGTAGCAATCTTCATACGCGTTGTTTGAATTGTTACCTTCTGACTGCTCATCATTCCTAGGTTTCTATTCTCAACCTTCTTTACATTTGTGATCAATGCTCAATTGTGCATTAGGGTCAAGTCATGCACTTTGGTCCACTACCACTTTGGCTCGTCCATGAGACCCTTGAGGGGTTTGAGATTGGCAGCTAGGTTACTTGCTAACCCTCTTGTCAAGTGTTCAAGGATCCCCTAGAGTTTGATTTTTTAGATGAAATGTGGAAAGGGAGAGGTGTTGTGTGTCTATTAGAGATCTTGGTCATCATGCAAAGTGGTACAAAGGGCGAGGTCTTACCCTTTGATAGCTAAGAGGTCATGGCTTCATCAAACTCACTGGTTGTCCTTACATCCTGCTTATAATCTTCTTCATCATCTAAGCATAGTAGGTTGATGGTGGCTAGCACATGCATCCAATCCCACTCATCCTCAAGGCAAGGGATATCTTTCATTAGTGGCCTATAAGAGTTTCTAATGTGTGAGCCTCCTTTCAATATAGCAAAGATGGTGTCTAGATTTACCAACGTTGTTGCAACGTATAGGGTTGAAGGTCACCATAGGGGTTTGGCAAGAGAAGAATATATGGGGGTTCAAGAGCTTAGACTTCGGAGATGGTAGAAATAAGAGAAGGTTTGAAGGTTTCAAGCCAAGTTCTTGAAGATAAGAGACAGTAGGGTGTAGGTAGATTCAAGGAGAGTAGACAGAAGAGAAGGGGTTCGAAGAGATTGAAGATGTAGAAGAATACTCACAAAAAGAATTAGAAAATATAGAAGAATACTAACAGAGATGAAGCCTGTCATTTTCTTTCAGCATTATGAAAAAATATAACTCTAATAGATAAAAACGTGTACAAAATAATATCTTCCTCTATGCTGCTCAGATCGCCAATCTGATGCTTCCAATGGCTTCGAAAGGGGGGTTGAATACCAGGACACCTGGCCAAAATCCTGCCAGATCACTTCTTCTTCATCTCCCACTTTCGGAGTGTTGTTCATTGCCTGAAAACAGTGATCGCACGTCGCACGATTTCTCTAATCTCTTTTTTTACATAGAATCCTCTCAAATTGGCTGAAATCTACATGCTTTCTTTTACATGTCCTCCTAATCTAGAAGTTATCTATAGTTTTATGGATTTTTACAAGAGATAATATCTAGAATATCAAAAATTGATTAAAATTTTGTCCAAAAAATTCTAATATTTTGAACCATGGGCACTAATACTAATGTCTAAAGTGGCATTGGCTCTCTAAATCTAAAAGGAAGCCACAATCTAGATTTTTTTACACGGTGTGCGCGTAGCGGCACGACATTTGTTAAAGATGCGAGATCTAGAGCATGGAAAAGGCGGAAGCTATGGAGGATGGAAGATAAAGACACAACTCATGTTGACATGACAATGTAGACAATTATTACACAAGTGAATTAGGTTTCAAGATTGAGACTTGAACTCATAAACACAATCTTGTGTATGGACAACAATGACACAGACACTTGACAGAAGAGACAAGTACTATTGCATTATCATCATATGAAAGTGATAGTTCACGTACATCATTATATAGAGTTCTTTGGTAGCACTTAACATCCACTGTGCATATGGGATTTTGTCTCTCTTCCTAGAATGGACTGCATCTTTCTAGCCTAGTTCTCCTATACAAAGGGACTAAAGTAGGTGTGATTGCAAATATCTCAACACCCCTCCTCAATCACAACCAAAAATACAAAGTGTGTAGAGGCTTTAGTAAAAGCAACACCTGCAAAGTGTGGGCACACCATAAACATGGCAAAACACTAGAGGCTATCGCAGAAAAGGCTAATTGTAGATACCACAAACATGATGGACATCCAGAGGCTGTAGCAGGGGCCTTACAAAGTGTACAGAGGCTGTAGTACAATGATAATTCAAGAGTTTTACAAGTTTATGTTTGAGACATTAGGGCTAGGAAACACAAAACTAAAAAAGTCTATCTGAATAGAAGGACTGATGAGGTTTGTCCTCCTCCTGGTGGTCTTCTTCTTCTTCTTCCTTTGCTCCATTTTCTTCTTCTTCTTGGGCTGCAACTAGATAGGCCTTTTGGGACGTCTTTCTTGCGTGGTAGAACTTCTCGGTGTGTCCAGTCCTTTTGGAGAAGTCACAAAAGAGCTTATCCTTCTTGCCTTTGTATCTGTTGTTGCCAACATATTATGCATGCTTATCTCTAGAGGTACTTGGTTCTTCCTTAGTTTTTAGCTTCTTTTCCTCTTCTAACAGTGATGCTTGGATATCAACAAGTTCAGGATTTGGCATGTTGATTAAAGTTGTTGATACATTATTATATTCAGGAGGCAAACATTTAAGTAGAACACCGATGCAAACATCTTCTTCCATTTTAATGTTGATTCCTGCAAGTTGGGTTAGAAGTTCTTCCATGTAATTTAGATGTGTGGCAAGTGATGTGCTGGACTTCACTTCAAGCCTAAAAAACTCAATCAGGAGACCATACTTTGATGATTTAGACTGTGCACCGAACAAGGTGTCAAGTCTCTTCCATGTATCCTATGAGGTCTCACGGTTATCCACATGGTGGATATAGCTGTCGTCTAGCTCTAGTTTGATAATGGCCTAGGCCTTATCATCATTCTTTTGCCAAGTTACAACAAGATCCGCATCACGAGGCTTCTTTTCTTTTCCAGTGGTAACGGCCCAGATGCCCTTCTTCATCAGGATGAGTTTGATGCAGGTCTGCCAAGTATGAAACCTGACTCCTTTGAACTAAGAAGTTGGAGAGTCTTTGCCCATGTTAGACTTATGGGAACAGTAGCAAATCAACTTCAGAATTTTGAGATTTATTAGTGGAAGAGCAAATTACAATGTGTCAAGAGACACAAGTAATGACAATGTGAAAACACACTATGCGGAGACTATGTCTGTGTTGATATTCACCTTGAATTCTCTTTGTTCGGGGTCTTCGATCCTTCTTCAATCTTTCCATGTTCTTCCCCTCCTTGATTTGATGCTGGGACAATAGATCTGAGTGGCAGTGTGTTGCTCCAGGTGGTAGGAGAGAGAAAATAATGAGATTTTTGAGCTTGAGTGGAAAATTGGCTATGGTGGCTTTTAGGGTTTCATGACAGGGGCCTGGTTTTTTGCTGATTGCAAGAGCTATGGTTAATCATTTTCAAAAAAAATTATGAAAATGTAGCTCTTTTCAAGCCCTATGATCCTCATCTAGATCACGGCCTGTAGCAATGGCGGCAACAACTCGAACGTTAGTAGACGCAATCTTGACAGCAGCGACGAATTTCAGCAAATTGTTGCAGACAATGGTCAATGTCGAGCTGTGTTGTGCCATGATGATTTGCTTGAAGTTGGGGAACAAGTTTGTAGAAGAAAATAGGGAGAGTTATGCCCTCTATTGCAAGATCCAACTCCTCAAAGTTAGTAGGGTCTATTTGGCTATGGCACACACACAGGGCAGCAACTGTGTAAACTCACAATGTTGAGCCATGGAGTGGCCAATGTTAGGCTCTTAAGTGATACAAAGAAGCCTTGGGAGTCAAGGAAAAAATTTCCAAAAGAGAGCAAGTTCAGATATGACCTGTGGAGAGAGATCTAGGAGCTTCAAGTTGACAGGGTGCTACTCGCTATGGCTACCAAGGAAGGTCAAGTAGAGATGGAGGTGAGAAATGGAACCATGAGCTAAACTTGAGCTAACCTAAGGTTAAGAGGGACTAAGAGAGAAGAGAAGTGAGTTATGCCATGCTCGACTGGGCTCTGATAGCATGTTAAAGATGTGGGATCTAGAGCATGGCAAAGGCGGAAGCTATGGAGGATGGAAGATAAAGACAAAACTCATGTTGACATGACAATGTAGACAACTATTACACAAGTGAATTAGGTTTCAAGATTGAGACTTGAACTCATAAACACAATCTTGTGTATGGACAACAATGACACATGCACTTGACAAAAGAGACAAGTGCTATTGCATTATCATCATATGAAAGTGATAGTTCAAGTACATCATTATATAGAGTTCTTTGGTAGCACTTAACATCCACTGTGCATATGGGATTTTGTCTCTCTTCCTAGAATGGACTGCATCTTTTTAGCCTAGTTGTCCTATATAAAGGGACTAAAGTAGGTGTGATTGCAAATATCTCAACAACATTCACCCCCTCCTAACCTGCACATCCTCTGGCATGTGCCAAAGTCTTACGGATTTGCAGTGTCAAAAGAAGTATCTTCTACCATGTCAATGTCTTCACCTTCTGCCTCTTCTTCTTCCTCTATGTCTTCATGCTCTTGAATTATATTCAAGTCTTCTAGCTCATATGTTGAACTTTCTCTTCGTTTGAAGAGCTTGATTCTTTTTCCAGCTATGGGTATCTTCATGCTTGTTCCATCCAATTCAGCTAATGAATATGTGGCATTGTCATGAACAACCTTTGCCATATATGGGCCAAACCAACACTTTACCATCTTCCTAAAAGCACTGTATTGATTGTCTAGATTGCTATCATAGACAAGCACCCAATCATTTTCTTGAATTCCTCTTGGCCGAAGTCGATGTCGCTCAGGTTTGACTTTCTTATCCACTGTCTTGTATTTTGTCTCCACTTGTGCTTCAGCCTTGTTGAGTAAACCATTGTCTTCCTGTTCAACAAATTCTTGAATTGTTTGATAAAAATCCAATGTACATACTTCTATGGACTGATTTTCAGCCTGATTTTTTGCATGAGTAGCTGTATATATTTCAGCCAATGTGTCAGTAGTAATCAGTCCAAAAAAAGTGCCTGAAATATCTTCATTTTCAGCCATCATATCATAAGTTTTCAGCTCCCTTTTGACATGACATAAATATTTTCTTTCAGCCTTAGTCATGGCCAAAAGAGACTTATAACAACCCATACTATTGGTTGTACATACATATAAATTTGCTAGAGACACAGTTTCTGTTGCATGAGGAGGTTCAATCTTTTTACATGACGCACTACCATAGCCTCCCTTTATAGTAGTGCAACCTAAAAACCCTTGAATTCTCGGGCATTAGGAGGCACAGGATAATCATGCAGTCGATCTCTATTTCGATGATGGTTAACACACACAATAAGAAATTGGATAGCTCGTTCATTATCCTTGCTTCGAATTCGAGCATAGGAAGAACCATCATCAAGAGCTTTTGTTTCCAAGCGGGCTTTAAAAATGTAAGGTTGCCCAAGAATGATAGGGTAACTACAAGAGTCTTGAACAAAAAAGTGAAAATTGTATTTTATGTCTCCAATAGTTACCTGCACATTAGGACATGCAGCATATAACTCTACAGAAGAGTTGTTTGCAGCTCTCATTTGCCAACCTGGATCAACATCCATGGGCCATCCACCACTTTCATAGAGACTCCTTGCCATGACGTTTATCTTCGAGCCATGGTCTAAGAGTGCAATATATGGCGTTTCTCTTTCTCCAATTTTGACGACTATCTTGCTGCAATTAATTCTTTAACTGCTTTAAGTTGAATTCCTTGTGAAGTCATCTTCTCTTGATCTTGCACAAAAACTCGAAGAACTTGCAAAAAAGCATGCACTATTTCTTCATCACCAACATATTGTCTTTTCCTTTTGATTACATTAATAATTACATCATGGAATTCACGTTTGGCAATTCCAAGAGTTTCGCCTAAGGTGAATTCAATTTTGCTTCCTAGAATTCGTTCTTCTAGGACTCGTTTGAGATCGGTTGCAGATTCTATGTCAGACTACAATTTGTAGCTTCCATTACATCATTTTTAGAAGGAACAGAAGAAGAAAGAGTTGGTTGATTAGTCAAAGGAATACGGGATTTTGAAGGTGAAACAAGCTTCATCAATGGAGTTGTTGAAGTTGAAGTAGAGCCCAATCTTATTCGCATCCGCTCTCTTCGAGCAATCATGTTAACTACATTAGTAACATCAGTCCATACAGTCTTGACTCCTAATTCGGAGGTAGCATCTTCTAGGCGATCAGCAAGCTTCTCTTGCAGAATGGGATCTGCAGCCTTAAGGAATAATTCAATCTTCTAACCTTCCATACTTTGTTGGTCTTCAGCATCAAGTTTTCCAAATTTACTTTCAAACTCATGGTATAGAGCTATTGCAGCTAAACCTTGTTTGGGTTTTTCAACCCATTCAGTGAAGCTTTTCTTTGTCATTAGGCCGGAGTCTTCTAAGAAGAATTCTTTGCGTAGGGATTTTTTAAATGTAACCCAATCCGCATCTTGTTGAAAAAGACCATGGATTCTTTCTTGAAGACCATGCTTGGCTAGTCTGGCAAAATAACGGCTCCATACATGTTGTGGTACACCAAAGAAGAGCATTTTTTCAGCATATAAGCAAATAAAAACAGAGACATTTTGACCATTAAATTGTTTTAATTCATGCCCAACTTCCTCTAGGGCCTTGATAGCTGTGGAATCAATCTTCTCTTAGTCTTGCCTTTGTTGTTGTTGTTGTAACATTTGGATTTGTTGTTGTTGAGTCTGTTGCAGTATGCGCACCAATTGTTGTAGAGTATCTCCTGAAGAATCCCCCATCTTGGAGTTCTCTTACACCGACCTTCACGTTGGGTTCACCAATGTCGCATCACATAGGGTTGAAGGTCACCACAAGGGTTTGGCAAGAGAAGAATGTATGGGGGTTCAAGAGCTTAGACTTCGGAGATGGTAGAGATAAGAGAAGGGTTGAAGGTTTCAAGCCAAGTTCTTGAAGATAAGAGACAGTAGGTTGTAAGTAGATTCATGGAGAGGAGTAGACGGAAGAGAAGGGGTTTAAAGAGATTGAAGATGTAGAAGAATACTCACAAAAAGAATTAGAAAATATAGAAGAATACTAATAGAGATGAAGCCTGTCAGTTTCTTTCAGCATTATGAGAAAATATAACTCTAATAGATAAAAACGTGTCCAAAATAATACCTTCCTATATGCTACTCAGACCGCCAATCTGATGCTTCCAATGGCTCCGAAAGGGGGGTTAAATACTAGGACACCTGGCCAGAATCCTTCTAGATCACTCCTTCATCTCCCACTTTCGGAGTGTTATTCACTGCTTGAAAACAGCGATCGCGGAGAAATCATGCGTCGGCAATTTCTCTAATCTGTTTTTTTTACACAAAATCCTCTCAAATTGGCTGAAAGCTACATGCTTTCTTTTACATGTCCTCCTAATCTAGAAGTTATCTATAGTTTTATGGATTTTTACAAGAGATAATATCTAAAATATAAAAAATTGACTAAAAATTTGTCCAAAAATTTCTAATATTTTGAACCATGGACACTAATACTAATTTCTAAAGTGACATTGACTCTCTAAATCTAAAAGGAAGCCACACTCTAGATTTTTTTACATGGTGTGCCTATAGCAGCATGACAATGTGGTCTTCTAAGTATCCATCTCAACTCTTACAGCCTCTAATCTGTTGCCCAAGAACATGAGACTGTTGCTCCAATCTTCTATCACTCTTGCATTTTGTATTGAAGGTTAGTCTAGTAGAATATCTTAGTCTAATCCCTTCATGACTATAAAGTTCATTGAGAACTCAAGTCCTACTATCTTCAAGGGCTAGTCTTTTAGTACCCCAAATGGCCTAACTTTCATTCCCTTAGCATGACGTTAAACCTTGTATTCTCCACAAGTGGATTCCCCTAAGCCTACATGACTACATGGCTGAGTATACTGACTCCTTCTCCTTTGTCTATGATTCCCTCTCATATGGCATTCCTAATGCTATGATAGGTAGGATTGTGTGCATTTTCATGCCTTCCCAGAAAGCATTTATATATAAAGACTTAAGCATTAAGTTTGGGGTTAAGCTAGGTATCTACATAGTTGCGTCATGGTTGGGCAAGTTGATTGCTCCAAGCTTATTTGGTATTTCCACCGACTACTTTAGCACTTTCCATAAGGTTATATTCTGGCTAAGCAATTCTCTCAAAGGTAGAGTCACAAGGGCTGATATCAACATCGTGAGTGAGCAAGTTGTCGACCACTTACTTTTCATTGGGCTCTATGCTTGTTTGCCAATGATCTTGGCATATCTACCTACTTGTGGCATCTAGGCTCTATCTATGCAATGCTACATGGGGTGTGGATGAATCTCTTGATTTGAATTGAGTGGGCAAGATCAATGTGCTCACACTAGATAGCTAATCGATCTTATCTTCAATAATGGGTTCCGCATCCTTTAGGTGCACTTGGGCTTCTCTCACCCACTCCTTGACCTTATCAACCACTTCTAATTGGTACCTCAGATTAGGATATTCTCTAATCTTGGCACTTTCCTTTTTTGTTGTCTTAGGAGAAGACATCTCTACTTCTACGTCTGTGTGGTGACTTGCTTTCCCTTTGGTAACATAGTGGCACTATTAGTATTAAGCGTAATCTTTGTCTTAGCTCACTTTTTCCTTCTTCTATGGTTTTTCTTCCCTATTGAGATTGCATCAAGGTTGCTAGGTTTGGGTAATGAAATATCACCCCACTTTGCTTGTACTCGAGTCATGACATTCAATAGAATTGGAATGGCTTTACCATCAAGTGTTTCAACTCCACACAAGGCCAATGGTAAGGACCGTATGATAGCCAAACTAGTAAAAAGTTTTCACATAGGGCACTTGGTATACAAGTGTGTGATCCCACACTCATGGCATCTCAAGTCGGGCTTATCTCGATAGGCTTACTCCTTTTGGGGCATCGAGATGAGATATATCATGGGTAAGCATAAGTCCATCATGTGATGGGTTAATGACTTTGTCCTTATAGTCCTTTGCCTCTTCCCTTGTCCAATGCCATCATTGGTACTAGTCTGAAATGCATCAAGTTATGGGATTGCCCCCTTTGTCATATGAGAGGTAAGGGTTTATATATGTTTTTTTCTTGTTTGGCTCCTCTACATATTGTATTATTGGAGCATCACTTGGTGGATGGGTAATGATGGGTCCAAGTATCCTTGTGGGGGTACTGTCCATCCTAGGGATGGCTAGCTTTGAATCATTGGGTGCTAGGAGAGCTAGTGGAGTTCCCCATTTGAAAGGTTGCGATCTATTCCATAGGTAGTCAGGATGATTGTATGACTATGAGTACGGCAATAATCGCCTCGATAGTTTTGGCAATGCAGGGTATCATGGCTAAACTTACCATAATTGGCACATGGTCTCGATCTAGGATCCATATCCTCTGTTGGAAGGTGGTTTTATCCACAATGCATGTATTGCACATGAGGTTGTGTGGGCCTTCTCATCATCTCTTGAAACCTAGCCAATTGTAGCTTCACATCCACCAACTTTTGGCTCTGATCGACACTCTTTCCCTTGTCTTGGGTGCTTTGGCTATATCTTTCTCTAACTAACGTAGCTCTTTCTAAGGTTCTAGAGGTAGTGCTATCTTTGTTGTGGGTCTTGAGTCCCTCTTCTTGAGCAAGTTATCCACTTGTATGGATTCTTCGAAGACCATAGCTAACATGTTCCTTTGAACTGTTGAGTTTCTCACCAAGACTATGTAAAGCTTTTCACTTTGGATTTTGCTTATGAACATAATAGAGATTTCTCGTTCGCTAGGTTGCTCTACATCTAGGATTCTCTTAAAGAGACTTTGCACATGGATGATGTAGTCTTGGATATCCTCCTTGTCCTTTTAATTAATGTTCATCAACCTAACGATGAGGTTAGACTATCCCGCCTCAAAGAATCTCTCGATGAAGAGACTCTAGAGGTGGTTATTGAAGTTATTACATTTGGCATTTTCTATACTAGTGTACCATGTCCGTCCTTTGTCTCCTATGCAAAATCTAAAATCTTGTGTGTGTTGAGCAAGGTCCCTGAGGTTGTTCGCCTCACATACTTGCTCACTTGCTCCACAAAGCTATATAGGATGTCATTGTCAAGCTAATACTTGTTAAGTTGCTTAGCAACCATAGGTATCTTAGTCTAGCTTTTAGAATTCGGAGTGATTCCTAGTCATGGTAGCAACAAAGTTGTCAAGGCTACACAGCTCTAATCTGTAGTCATATTGTCTAAGATTCACTTTGTGAGTACCTTGCTCAAGCTAAGACTTTAGTGCTCTTTCCCTCTTTGTATCTCGTCTTGTCCTATTTTGGCAACTACTAAGAAGCATTGCACCTCACACATTTCTATGTCTTGCCTCATCTTTTGAGCTCGTTGCTCTTGATTGTAGGTAGCTATGCCTCGTAGTGCTTTTCTTGCCAACTTTTGCTCTTCCTCAAGATCGGCTATGATGTCCTCAATTGGTCTATCATGATGCTCCATTTTAGTTTGTATGTCATACTCGTTTATCATTTGCTGGATGGTAATTGGGAATTTTCCCAAGTTAAGCTTGTCATTTTCAAGGTTGGTGCTCACCCTTGACATGTTTCCGGTTTCTTGAGTAACTAGGGTGTCGATCAGATTAATCAAGTCATGTAGAGTTGCATCCCTAATCATACATGTCACTATTACTCCCTAGCGGCTCGATGATTCAAGTCTCTCAATATTCGATCATTGGGATCCTTGGCCACTATTTGATGTTTGGGGGTCTCCTCCTACTAGTGGGTTCATTTAGATTATCTTATCTTGGGTGAATTTCTTGTTATCTAAAACAATCCTCAATGTTACGGGTACTCAAATGCTAGTAGTGTGCTCCTGAAAGTTTGTTGTGTGAAATCAAGCTTTCAACTTTTTTTATGTGTGTCAAATGTTCTATTAATGTAGTGTGGAAATTCCATAAAAATAACATAGTGTAGATCAGATTCTTTTTTATCATCAATTCCCACTAACTAAAGCTTCTTCTTGTGGGCAACGGCCACCCTTGATGGTCAGTTTTAGTCTCTACCACATTCTAGATATATGACCTAAGGGGTAGGGATTTGGTCAGTTAGTTCAGGTCTCTATCGAAAGGCGCAATTGAGGACCAGTGGTTGACTGTAGTCAATTTTTGGATTATTAGGTCAAGATTCATGAGTTTGGTGGTCCTATGAACTATTCTATGTGTTTGGAGGTCTATTGGAGTTTTGGCTAGCTTGGGCTTTGGCTCTACCTGCCCTTGGGTGGGTTGGATGTGCCATATATATTCTCCTAAAAAATTGTCCAAATTTCAGTGTTCGAGTTGCTTGACTTGGAGTGTTCAAGTTTGAGTAGTCCGAATGAATGAGTGCTCAGTCATATGAGATCGAATATACATGTGTCTGAGTGGACTATTTTTGGGATGTCCAAATTGGGCCCTTCAAGGATGAGATCAGTTGTATGAGGTTGAGCGGCCGTTCAAGATCGAGTAACGTTGTCTGAGTCCAAGTCTAGGACTCAGGCTCATATGGTTCATCCGAGCTGACTAGGGGATCAAATTGTCCCGAACTCAAATAATTGTAGATTCGTCTGAGCACGGTGCCAAAAGTTCTAGAATGATCAAAATCTTGTCGAGTCTCATGCACACCTTGATTAATCTTTCATTTATGATATTGGAAGCAATCATCCAATATGGAGGCTGTAAGAAGCTGAGAATAAGGAATTAGTGTAAATAATACTGATATTATGCCATGTCACACTGACATTGGTATAAAAGGAGAGGACATGTAATTTTACATATCTTTTGGCAAATCAATACATTTTACAATCTTTCTCTCCCTTCTTGCTCTAAGCTTCCATGGCTTCTTCGTCTTTCCTGTCTTTCTCTCTCCAATTCTAGTCTTTCTCTCTCCTTGTCACTCTTATTCTCTCTCTTCCTACAGTCTTTCTCTCTCCCTGGTTCTCTCTCTGACAAGTGGTATCAGAGCTTCAGTCTTTGATCCATTATTTTCTTCCATTTTCACTCCTATTTTCCTATTTCAAAACCAATTTCAGACAAAAATGGTACAAGACAGTGCCTAGTGGAGTGCTGCAGGACAACTACAGTTAGCAAATGACCACATCTGGAGATATTCAAGGTCAGATATGGCGGATAAGGGCTTAAATGGTTGGACGTCACCAAATTTTATGCAAAATTGAAGGTAACTAGGGTAAAGGATGGTTAACCGGGCTTAGTTTGGGGTTCAACTGTGGTTACTTTTCAAAAGAGGTCTTCCTTTCCTCTTTCTCCAAGCTTTTGCCAAGCTTTCATGGAGTTGCAGCACATATCTTCTCTTAGCTTTCAGCCATGAGGTTTTTGAAGGCATTTCATGCTGGAAACTTTCTTTACTCTTCATTCTTAACAAGTGGAGCACCATTATTGAAGGCTTTGAAGAGGCTTTAGGGATATTTTGTTCTTCTTCAAACCCTAAAGACAGGTAGCAGTGAAGATATTTCAAAGCTAGAGGCAAAAATGGAAGAAGCCAAATGGTTTGCGTGGAGTTGCAATACAATGATACACATTGGCATACTTGAACAGTTTGGAGAGTATTGGAACAGTCCTAGAGATCAGATCCACAGTTTTAGGTTCCATCTTGGCCAAGAATAGTAAGCATTTCCAGATCCAGTACGTTCAGCTGCTCCACCTCCAGTTGCTGGCACACAGGATCAGGAGTTCAAAGAAGTCCAAGATTTTGCCACTTTCTCACAGAAGTGCAGGTGAAATCACAGGCATATGTGTGAGACAGTGGAGGGGCCTTCACTGATACCATTCCCTGCACTTTCCGCTCTTCTTCAACTTTTCTGGCTGCCTCTTCAACTTCCCTTTGTGCTTTTGCAGCAGCCTCTCGTGCCTCCTGCTCAAGCTTGAGGCGCAGTTCTTCCTCCTCCCTAGCAAGACGTTCTCGCTCTTCGTGTTCCTTTCTAGCACGCTCCAAGGCTAACTCCCTCTCCTCAAGCATTTTCTGCCGTTCTTGCTCTTGCAACTTCTGAACCCTCTCTAACTCGGCTTCAAAAAACTCCCTTGCTGTGTCTCTGAACTCATTGACTTTAGCCTCATCCCATCGCCTTCTTGTAGCCTTGGCTTCCAAACCAACTGTACCCATGAAGCTATCCAGACTGCTAAAAGGAGTCCTTGGATTTATTACATAACCAATGATCCAGGGCACATGGTGAGATAGTGGAGGGGCCTTCACTGATATCGTGTTCCTGGTGCTGCTTACATCGCAGTCGTTGCAATGCATTAATCCATTCCTGCCTTGAGGGCTTCTTAGGCTGCCGGCCTTATCAGGTGACTTGTCATGGAGAGAAAACGTAAGACCAACTAGCCAATCCAAAGCAGAGGCGACCTCAGCTATGAAGTTTATGATGTCAACTTTTCCCTATACAAGGCTCTTACACAAATTCACAAGGCTTTCTATGCAAGAGTCCAACCCAGAGCCCTTCCATTGCTTTCCAGGACTAGCATTTTGAGTGACCCCTTCTTCATCTGAGGCATAGTCAGTATCCAGCAACCACTAAGGCCAACTGTGCACCGAGAGTGCTAAATTCTGATTCAGATTCAGCTGAATCCACTGACTTTAGGGGGGGTGGAGCTGTCTGAGTAGGGCAAAGAGGCTGTCATTACAAGGTCTGTTTGCTGGTTGCCTAACTCTATCCCCCTCCTCCGCTGCATTGATGGTGCACGTGCCTCCCAGTTTGACAGTTTCAATATGACTCTCCATGTACTTCTTGTAGAAGCAAAGGAATCAGTCCTTATCTGACCAGAGCTTTTTGATCCTATATCTACTCAGTTGAAGGTTTTAGCAGAGAATTATCAGTCTTAAGGTTCATCAGAAGCAGCCATCTTCTTTAGCAGGGCACAATTGGTGTTGTAGAGAATCATTCAGTCTCCCCTTGTCATTTGTGATGGTTATTTTGTTCTTCTGGCCAGTGGCCCTATCCTTTGCAGAGACATTGACGATGCCATTGGCATGAATGTCGAAACATACAGTAATTTGAGGGATGCCACGGGGGGGCAGGGGGTATGCCAGATAGCTCAAATTTACCAAGCAGATTGTTGTCTCTGGTCCTGGCCCTCTCGCCTAGCAGAGAAAAATCACAAGAAGCCTGTGAATGCGGCGTTTGAGTGCACTCCCTGGACACTGAAATCACTTCAGATTGTTCACTGGAGGAAACAGAGACATCATGATCAGAGACGGAACATGGCTCGATATTGAACTTGTGGTCTTCATCAGCAAACCCAAGCTTCAACTCGTTCAAAAGGTTGTAATAGTGGCACTCTAAAACCTTTGAAGGGAAATAGCACTTGTTATGCTCATCAATCCATGCAATTGACCGTACAAAACCAGTCAGCACATTCAATTGCAACATGCCCGAGAAGCTGACAACATACTTCTTCTCATCAATGCAAAACTCAGAAAGAGATCTGCAAACTTTGAAAGATTCACAAATTATTGACTACAGGGATCGACGATATTATTGATGACTGTAAGACCTTCTTCTTTGCTGGGCATGAGACCACATCAACATTGTTAACATGGGCTTTGCTCTTGAATGTAGTATATACATTCAGGCTTGATATTTCACACTTGCCAATGAAGTGCTAAGAGGTTATATGTGAGGCTTTCTGGATCGCAGATAATGACTCTGATTCTAGTTCAGGATATATATATTTAGGCATGCTACTGGAAGACCAGTGAATCAAATGAGCAGAGTTATGCTAAAGTGCTATTGTCTTTTGAAGACTCATCTTCAAGAAGACACAGACTCTTTTGCAGCCCTGTTTCATCCTTTGACCACAAGCTGCCTCAGCAGTGAAGTCTTTTCAGAAGGCCCCAACATTTTGAAGTTGGAGGTGATTTCATTACAGCATCTGTAGATTGGTCATATAACAGAAATCTTGAACATACTTTGCACAAACGTTTTGATGGTATGAAATATGATCTGAAGAAGGTGGAAGAAGTTCTTTATGATGTGAAAATCAGAGGGCTATTGAAAGATACAGATACAGAGCCTTCTACTGAGAAGGTTGCTGAAGATACTTAAGACTATGTTCTGAATGTCACAGAGGTGTAACAGGTGACCATGACCATGTGCCCAATGTTTAATAGGTCCTAGCTGTGATGACAAGATTGACAGGCACTCTGGCATGTGATGGATTACTATTTGACTGGAAGGCATAGTAGTTAAAAGGAATGACCATGCTGACAATGTTGCAGCTCTCACTTTTATAGAAGGTTTGTTTACCCGAAAGTCTGATCTGAGTGGTGGTTTCTCCTATGTTTATATACACTCCAAAGCACATTCATGACTTGCTCTGCTGCTGTGAAGTTGACCGAGCTTACAAAGCATGTAACAACAAGAGCTCCCAAGGCTTCAAATTGAGCTAGATCATGTGTTTCAAGGGACCTTGAGATTTCAAAGAGTGAGCTTGATTTCTCAGTCACAAGTGTCATGTGCTGTTGTTGAGCAACTTTCAGCTCAACCTCCCATACCACATGCTTTTCTTCTGCACTTGGAGAATTTCTTTGCTTTAGCTTATTGGCATTTGAGTTGCTCTGTTTCAGCCAGGGTGTTGTAATAACAGGACAGATTTGGTAATTTTGCTATTGAAATTTGTCAACTCATTCTAACAAGAAAAGAACACTTGGAGTGGATACTGGCATCAGAAGCTTCGAGCAAAGCTATCAAATGCTTCATTTGGACACATATTTCTCAAATTAGAGCCAAATTTGTGTAGGCAGTTCACTAGCAGTTTACTGTGGACAGTTCTGGAAATTCTTAAACAGAGAGGGGTATTGCTACTCCTAAATTCAAACCAGGATTTCTAATTGATACTAGACATCCTAACCTTCGAGTCAAGCTATCATGCACCTTAATTTAACTTCTATTTTTCAAGGAACAACATATCTCTTCAACTTGACTGCAATGGCAGCTGAGAACAATAGCTCCAGCTCTAGTGAACAACGTTGGCTTCAAATACAGGCTGAAATGGACAAACTTGGACAAGGTTGGCTTCAAACACAGGCTAAAATGGACAAACTTGGACAAGGTTGGCTTCAAACAAAAGCTAATATTGACAAACTTGTAGTTTCGACTGAACAGTGTATTGCTCTTACAAATGCACTTATAAAAAAAACAGCAAGACCTGAATCAAATGCTTATGTTCATGGCCAGCATCTATATGCTGATGGTACACTTGGATCAAATGCTTATGCTTATGGACAACATGTATATGCTGATGGTACACACTATGATCTACATGCATTTTATGAATATGAACAGCAACAACATGCAAATGAGTATGAGCAGTATGCAAGTACATCTGGACAGCATGTTAATGCTTATAAATATGATGTACCATATCATAATGCAGAGTATCATTCCATTGAACCTTGGCAGCAGAATGGTTACTATGGTCAATATGCTTATGCTTATGAGCATCCATCTCTTCAACAACAAGATTTGGGTAATGAACAACATGATCAACAAGAGGATGAGCAAGAAGAAGACCAAGAAGATGTACGAGTCCAAGAAGATGTACAAGCTGATGGTATCTTCGTTGATGAATTACATGAGGCACTTGCAGATGAGCAAGATGTACAAGCTGATGGCATCTTCGTTGATGAATCACATGAAACACTTGCAGATGTAGATGGTCATGTTGAAGGTTTTAAACTCTTAGAGAAATCTCATGATGATATTTTTGGGCATCAGTTTACACTTAATCAAGGTCTACAACAGCCATTGAACGCATTTGATAATGAGTACCTTGATCATGGTTATGATGACTAGCACATGTCTGATGATGATATAATACATGATTTGGGCATACATGAATATGAAGATGGCATTGTGCTTCCCTATGATCCAGGGGATTATGGATGTGATCATGGATTTGATTATGGGGATACTTCATCGTATCCATTTGATCCGGGTGGATTGGAGTATGTGGTTGAGAGGCATTCTATTCTCTTGGACAATCATTATGATGGAATACCTTTTGATCCAGGAGGTTTTGAGCAGGATTTTGCACCTTCATTTCCCACTTATGATCCTATCCATTACTTAGTACAAACTAGTGCTTTTCCTATTTTTGTAGCCCTTGTATCAGAGTAGTACTCTGTTTCATCTATCCTTTTCTTGTCTTTCAGGTTTGTTTTTTAGGACAAAAACTTTTGGGAAGGGATGGATTGTAAGAAGCTGAGAATAAGGAATTAGTGTAAATAATACTGATATTATGCCATGTCACACTAACATTGGTATAAAAGGAGAGGACATGTAATTTTACATATCTTTTGGCAAATCAATACATTTTACAATCTTTCTCTCCCTTCTTGCTCTAAGCTTCCATGGCTTCTTCATCTTTCCTGTCTTTTTCTCTCCAATTCTAGTCTTTCTCTCTCCTCGTCACTCTTATTCTCTCTCTTCCTGCAGTCTTTCTCTCTCCTCTGCAGTATTTCTCTCTCATCTTTCTCTCTCCTCGGTTCTCTCTCTGACAGAGGCATACTCAAAGCTTACCTAAGGGGCCCAAAGGCACGATGGTGAAGATCACCAAGCCTAAAATGGTCTTCAACCCTATATCTCTCTCTCAAGCTCTCTCTTGACTAAATGCACACAAATAATCTCCCTCTCTATTGTCTTGGCTTCTTAAACCTCTCTTTGCTCAGTCTTTTACCTTTCCCTTCTCTTTCTTTTCCGTCTTAATGCCTTAAAGCTCTCTATTCCTTGTTTTGGGCATGCTATTATAGCAAATACCCTATGGTGTATTTCTCTATTTTTCTTTTTTTTTTCCTTACTTAAATGCTCCAAACAACAAGCAACTACTCACACTACTCCAATCTACTTACCTAAATCCAAAAAATAAGAAAAACTTGCTTGTCAAGGAGATCAAATGCCTCTTCAACTCCCTCGCTTTTCCTACCTATGTCAAGCACCAGTTGTTCGGGGTAAACCCTACCTCAATGCTCGATTTAGAGGCCGCAAGCACTCAAAGCTTGAATCTGTTGGTCTCGACAACAGAACCAAAATGTGGTAGCTCTCACTCAACCACCACATTAGGGGAGTTTTGAGGTCTCAAAAATGCCTTGTAAGAGATCCTAGAGAGAGAAAACAATTTAAGAAATAAAATCATTTTATAGAATTTTTAAAAGGTTTATATTTTGGCAAGTTAAAATATCAAAATTCATTAATAAGTCATTGTTGTGATATTCTCGTGGTCACATCAAACCTAGAAATCTAGGTCGCCATAAAGTTGGCAAAGGTTGTCATAATGAAGATCTTACCACTCCTCATTAAAGTGAAAACTAATATTCAATTTGAATTTTGGTGGATACTCGATTGCCTCCCTCCATCGTTTCTCTCTTCTTTTTTTCTCCTCCTTAGTAGTCTCTTCTTTGTTTTCTTTCTTGCTCCTAATCATATCCTTAGCTATGGATCAATCACCCAATGATCTCTGTAACTTAGCTATGGATCAATCATCCAATGATCTTTGTAGCTCTCATAAAAGACCTCTCTATCATCTTCATATTGAGTTGGATAGTGAGTATGAACCAATAAGAAAGATAACAAAATCTATCACGGTTACAGAGTCTATGAAACATATACTAAGGTTTGAAGGAAAGAAGAATATTGATCTTTGGTTAGATGGAAAGCTATATCCCAAAGATCCTAGCAGAAATAGCACTCCTCCTTTCTATAATAGCTCATCATTAATAAGGTTTATTGGTGATGGCTACAATGGATTTTTAGGTTATACACTTAGCCTTGTTGCAGAAAAGGATATCCTTGGACTAGAGAATCATATTTTGATGAAACACAATGTAGAGTTGTTGCAGAAGCTAGAGGATTGTCAACAAAAAATTCATTCATTGGAAAAGCATATCAAAGCTTATCAATGAAAGCAACCTTTATTAGGCCTTCGAAATCGACAAAGAGCTCTTGAAAATATTGAGAATCTCAAACGAGGAGGAGGAGGCTGTGGTAAAAGAATCCAAGCAGCAATGTATATTTTTTTTCACTTTGAAAATCTTAAATATGGCTTTATTTAAATTACTTGTATTGATTTGTGATGTTAATTTTGCTTAGATCTCTTCTACAACCAAATGCAAGTGAAAGAGATCCTTTAAAAGCAGCCCAGTTTCATTATCATCTTCTTCCTTCAGTAGTTTCAAAGGATATTTTGGAGAAGAAGAAATTTAAAAAGACAAAGAAACAATGCTTGGAGTCATTTGTAAAGGATCATTCTTTGGATTTTGAGTTAGTACAGAAGACAATGGATAGTACTGGTATCAGTCGAGATGCTTATATGCAACTTTTTTAACTTTTACAATCAAACATGAAGCAAGGACAGGTACGCAATTGCATACTTTCGAAGCCATTTGTGGTTAGGACTATCAGACAGAGAGTTAATAACAAAGTGATGGAGATTCTAGGTGAGCCTTTTTATATCAAGGCTACCTTCAAGGGCAAGAAAAAGGAGGTTACATTCAATGAATTTAACAATATTTTCCTTGACTTGCCCACCCTACAATGCTTAATGATCAAATTTTATGACTTATCAGTAGCAGAGGCACAGAGAGTGGCTAGATTTGTGATTAAACTTGATGAAAGTGAGATTCTGAAATGTAAAAAATTGGAGAGAATCTCTATCACCTTGATGAATAGAGCACTTTCGTCAGGTCATTGCAATCACTCAACATCATTTAGTGTTCAATTTGAATATAACATTCGGTGGCTAAGAGCATTTGAGGTAGATACTGAGAATTTTGATATATTATATTGGGTTTTTCATCAAACATCAATACCTAATGTTATTCAAAGGCAACAAGCAGGAGAAGAGCTATTTGTTGAAGGATTTGGGAACTACATGATTGAGTGGCACATAGATGGTGACTCAAGCAATTGGACTAGAGCTCCCTCTAAGCACAATAAGGATCCACAGTTTAAACCAGACTTGGACATTCCTTTAGCGAATCCCCATATTTGTACACTTCATGCACTTTGCAGGATAATTGAAAAGCTTGTTCATCTCTATATAGGATTTGCATGGAAGCTGAAGCCATTATCAACTAGAAAAGATGCTATAACAAAGGTTGAAAATTTTCTCTCTGCAATTGGCTTGCATGGTGGCAATGTTGTTATTGAACCAGATCTTCAGAAGTCTAAGGATGGTAATTGTGTCCCAAAAAAACCATCTATTGGTGGAGTGAAGACTAGAAGGTTTCTAGGCTTTCATGGGAGACTTGGCAAGATAAACTCATGGCTCAACTATTAAATTTAATCAGTGAAAATCCCTACATAATGCAATTAAGGATCACACTGATAATGAACAAGCTCGGAATAGAAAAGCTAAAGTTTGAAAAACACTATACAAAGTGTTTTTTAATTGTGATAAGACTGAATGGAATGATGATGATCTCAAAGACTTTAAAAACCAATTGAACCTTTTCAAAAAGCCGATGACAAAAATTTGGGGTGATCAACACTTTACTCACTATATGGTAAGAAGTTTGTATATGTCTGTTTCTTCATTGTCAAACTCATATAATGTTTTTTAATAACTTTCTTTATTTGTTGACTATGCAGCATATTTTATACAACCATGCTCCATACTTTACTAAACAATATGGATCTCTATCTATCTGGTCAACCCAAGGTATGGAAAAATCACATTATCAAGCAAGAACAAAATATTTCAGGCACGCAAGACATGGAGGTGGACGACACAAAGCCAACAGTTTATTAGAGGTCTTTCAATGGTTCTATCGACAAATTTGGCATAAATTCAAGCTTAAAGATACAACCACATCAAGCAATACATCATCTTTAGCAAGGACTATACAAATTGTTACCCAAAGAAGAAAAGATAGATATTTAAATTCTTGCGCAAAGCAAAGATTTATAGAATGGTTACAAACCAAACAAAGAGTTGGAAAAAGATGGGTTTCAAGAAACCCTTGATCTTTGGCATCTCCTAGTCTGATTGTATTGCAGAAGAGTCCTTAGTTTCAGGCACCTCGATAGGGCCTCCTAAGGAGTCCTTAGTTTCAGGCACCTCAATAGGGCCTTCATAGGAGTCCTTGGTTTCAGGTAGCTCGGCAGGGCCTCTAAAGGAATCTTTTGTTTCATCCCACTCAATAAGACCTCTGTATTTCAAAAACTCCTCTTTTCGATAGCCTGGAAGAAGCTTCAAATTCTTACTATCTCCTACATAAGAGAGCAAATAGGAGAAAAGAACTCCAAACTATCCAGCTCTAGATCCACTATATTTAGGCATGAAGCCAAAAACTCTTATGGCTTCTTCCTTCTCCACTAAAATGATCTTGTCTAAACCTCTGCTGAAAACTTGAGATCCAATTACCTTTGAGATAGCTCTCAAAGCCATCATTGGTAGACTTGGAGAGCTTGACAATTTACTATGATATATTACAATTGTTTGATTGTTTAAGTTTCCAATATAATGGCCAAGACTTTGATTTTTCCCAAGCTTCATTGGCCTAGAGCCCTTGGCCCTTCCAAGAAAGTTGTCCAGATCTTCAATCTCAATCTAGACAACAAACCACAACAGTATAAGATATAAGATATTTATCTATAATGCATAACAAAGTCTAACATAAACTCAATGGGTAACTTCGAATTATATTTCATACCTTAGGGTGTTAGTCTTCTTCGAGAAGACTATCATCATAAAGATTTATTGAACTCTTGGGTTTCTCATCTGATGGAGACTTCAATCTCTCTTCATACCCTATATCATCAATACAAAGTCTCTTTTGGACCTGCAAGAACTCTTCTTCTGTAGGTAGCCCCTCCTTTTCATATTCTACGATCTAATTAATACATGTATGTAAGGCTATAGAGTTGTCTTGGAAATTCTCTCCCTCAACATCAAGACTTGCTAGTGGTTCTTGTTCATAACCTATAAAATTCATGTCATTTTGGCCCATAAGGATTGCTAAGCAATAATCTTCTCTAAGATCAAAAAGATGTTGAATATCATTTAGCAACACATATCTCTTCTTGTTGATAAGATAAGTGGGAAATGTTGGAACGCATGCAAGAGGACCTTCTTCATCAACCTGTGCACTTGGCTCGATCTCATTTTCTTCCACCATTGTGATATTGTCACTCTTAAACAAACCTACATCAAAACCTTGGACAAGTTGATTCTCAATATCTTCTTGGAACATCTCCTCCTCTCTTCGACCTCCTTATCCATACTTGCAATATCCTCTAGCTTTCTCTGTTGGGCTACATCTGGAGAAGAATTTTCCATGTACTGAAGATACACAATAAATTCAACATCCTTGTGGATCAGAAGGCATTGGTGTTGATATCTGTGGAAAGGGCAACATGTTTCTCTCTTCGTGAATTTCTCATCAATGAGGTTGAACCTACCTAGCAAAGTTGATCTGGTTGTACTAGTGTCTCCCATGACATCACTATAATGAACAAATCCATTGACTTCTAAACCTTGCACATGTCTATCATAAAAATATATGTACTCCTTAAGTTTATCTTCAAGATCCTCCAATAACTCTTTCAAATAAAAAGGAACATTGAAAATTTCCCTGATATAGCTAAACTTGGAAGAAATTCTAGTTGTGTATAAGAAATCAAAGAGCCTATCATCAGAAGTCTCCATTAGCTCCTCCTCATCCATTCCTTCCAAAGATAGCTTTCTCTTTGTCATCTTGACCAACAAAAGATTTATCCCTGCAAACAAAGTAGAATGGCAACAGTGTCCAATCAAACGCGATAGAACCATGGAAAGAGGCCCCAAAATTGTATTTCACAAGACAAAAGATCAAAAAATGAGAAATTTTTTTATGTGACCGATGAAGTGTAAAAACAGGTGTCCAGAGGCCAAAGCCGGTGAAGAACTCGCGTTTCACCGGACACTACTTGAAAACAAGCGTTATTTCAACATTTGACCGGTGAAATATGGCAGTTAGCAAGACATCACTAACCAGAGACATTATTTCACATTTCATCGGTCAATATATACAGAACAAGAAGAGAAACATGAACTATGAATTAATTCTATTAAAACGCAAAAATTTGTGATAAACTCCTTTTTGGAAGTGCCATGCTTCTTTTGAAAGACACAAAGCACATGACATCTGTGATTTTTCAAGTGTTGTTAAAAATTCATTCTATACTAATCAAAGAAATTTTGTTCAGATACTTGTAATAAAAAAAATTTGTTATCTATCAGAAATTGTTGAAGTGCTCTTCAAACAGAAAGCAAGGACCTTGAAGACAAATTGGAGCAAAATTTCGGAAAAAAGAAAGGCAATATCGGAGAAGATGATTTCGAAAAGCTTTTATATTGATTGTCAAACGTGTGTTGATAGTTCCAATGAAAAAGTTAACGTAATGATGGCAACGTGTTCCACTTAACACACCACCAATTAATGCATGTACCATCAATTTTTAGAAAAGTCCCCTAATAAAGGGAAACAACGGCCAAATTTGTTTCACATTTTCATGGTATGCAGCACATTTTCGTGGTCATGCAGCAAGGTCTTCGAGCTATGGTTGTGAAGAACGTATTTGCGTTCCACCAGGATTATTGGTTTTCAACAGAATTTTTCTAGCAAAGCACGAGACAAGGTTTTTTTTTTTGACTTCTCCTTTGACTCGCGTTTGAAAAGTTCATGTCTATGATATAATCTGGTGGTACTATAAAAATTTATATTTCCCTAATGTTTTATAACATTGCTTCTATGGCTTTAATGGTGTAGAGATTGTAGGTAATTTTTATGGTATTCCTTAGGTTAATGTTTTGTTTTCCTTAGTTTTGTTGATTGTTTTGATATTATGTGTTGTCTGGTGAAACACAAAAATAACATGCTGCAAGGAGGTCTGTCTTCTGAAACTCAAGTTTCACTGAACAAGAAGTAATGTGTCTTTTTTTGGCAGATGGCTAGGACTAAAGCAACATCAAGGAAGGACAAGATTGATCCTAGGGGTTTAGCATCAAAGATTCATAAATCTTCAAAGCCTCAGAAGCTCTCTAGAAAGTCAAAGCTAAAGAGAAAGTTTTTTCAAAATGTCAGGTCCCTAAGGGAGATTAGGAAGGCGATAAAGGCTCTTAACAATGCAATTCCAAAGCTGTCTTTTCAAAGGCTTGTCAGGGAGATTTGTGACAAATATAGTTTGGATAGTTTCAGATGGACAAGAACAACCCTTAATTGTATACAAGAAGCCACAGAGTATTTTTTAGTTGAGTTTTTTCAAGATTCCTATATTTGTGCTGCTCATGCTCATAGGCTCACACTCATGGACAAGGACATGGTAATTCTTAGGAGGCTAAGATATAGATTTTCAAAGGTCCTTGAGCCAATTCCCTTTCACTGATGAGAAGACATTTAATATCCTTAATGTGCCCCCAGCTACTAGGAGAAAGAAAGATGATTCTGGTCCCAAGGTTGAGGATGTCACCTATGAGAGGGATACAATGCAACATGAAAAAGAGAAGAAAGCTAAAGAGGAACAGACAGATAAATGGAGAGAGTATAGGAGGCAAAGGGCTGAAGACAGGGAAGCAGAGCAACTAGAGCCCTTTGAAAATGAGCTGGCCACCCTTCTTGAAGCAGCAAATCCAAAAGGATTCAATGTGTTTTGTTTCTTACCTGGTGCCTTAGGCAAAAGAGCTGAGATTATCTCCTTTAATGCTGCCTGTGTTCAGATTCTTAAGGATAAAAGAAGATAAATAAATGACAGTATTATTCTTGCTAGCCTAAGGTATATCCACCCATAATTACTTCTACTTTTTGATATTTTTTTAACAATAAGATTTTTCTTGTTTATACTCACTATTTCTATGCCTTTTCTAGGTGTGTAATGCATGAGTTTTCTTTGAATATGCAACAAAAAATTGAGGTTCTTGATCCATCTATCTCATACTTTATGAGAAAGGAGCTTGATACAAGTTTTGTTGAGCAGTGGTTCAATCTGATTGACTTCGATACTTTGGAGCTCCTTATAATTTCATATAATGAAAAGTAAGTAATTCAATATTCTATTAGATTTTTTGAGATTTTATAGTACTAATTTGTTGAGATATGACTGCTTTCAGTTCTCATTGGAGCTTGATTGCAATAGACCTGTATGGATAATCAATGTTTTTTAATCAACTCTATGAGAGGAAGCCATGGAAATGCTAAATTGTAAGTTATATTATCCAAGGGCTCCTTGATATTTCAAATTTTTTTTTGTAAGTACTCTAAATTTTAATATATTTTATATATAGAGATGCAAGAAGATTAATTGAAGAGCTAGAGAAAAGGCCCCCTATGCCGTCTGATTTGCTTGCAACAATGCAATATAGACAAGTTGCGGTAAGTTATTGATTAAAATAATTGAAACATAAGTTTATTCTGTGAACTACCATCCGTAAATTTCATAGTTTTACTTTGTGTTGGCGGTTGCATTGTCCTCATTAGGATGATAGCCATTCTTGTGGGGCTGGAGGGTGATTGCACATGCTAGAAGAATGGTTAACTTTGTTTATCTTAATGATGATAAACATGTAAAGGTAATATGAAAGATGCTAAACTTTAAGATAGATATTCATTGCAAATAGTTCATTGATGATAAAAATATAGTCTATTGTAAGAATAATAATGAACTAAAAATCTTTTTCCTATAAATGCGTGACAGTGTTCGAAGGATTGCTATGCATCTGAGCATGTTTGGTACGTCAGAGCAAAGCTCTTGAAGTATATAATGGTCGATTGTATACAACCAACAACAGAGATTGGTGGGGATTTACACAATGAAGGAGATGCGGTGCCTATAACCACAGAAGGTGAAGCCACAGCTTCAATACCTTTACCCACACGTTCTATACCCAAGGCATCAAAGAAAGACAAAAGGACTCCTAGAAAGGATAGTTCTCGAAAAAAGAAATAGCTTTACCATCTCGCCTTGTAAGCCTTCATATATAGAAATTTGCCCTTTAGCCCTTGTATATCTCATAGAGATGGCAAATAGATATCTGCTACAAAATTTGTACATATACTTTATATTAATAGTAAATATATCTTTTCTTGAATGTCCTTGCAGTGTATATTCTTTTCTCTCCTTTTTTATATCTGCAAAAAATAAATTACAAATGTTTGTTAGTTAGGAAGTGAGATCTTGATATACATCTAAGTAGATATAATATGATGTGAAAACTTACTCATTTCTTGTCAAATTGGAATACAAAGGAGCATGGTAGTTCAATGTCTTCATTTTGTAAATCCATCCTCACTTGATGTAGCGTACATGATTTTCTGATCTTTAAGATTGCAATAATATCCTTGTTGAACCAAATATCAAGATCCACTATAGGATCTTTGCTGAAATCATCAAGATTCTGGTCTAAAGCAACTAGACTACTACCAACAAAATGCCATCGACTATAGTAAAAGCTAAGGATAAAATTTTGAGTAGTAATCATATATTTATAAGCTATAGAGTCTTGATCTATCTTACATATAATTTTTCCTTCTGTCCTTGTATCCCATCCTTCATTAACAAATTGTATGACATGATCATATGTTAGTCTCTTCACTGAAAGCATGGTTTTTGTTCTTCTTATCTCCATATTAGAGAAAAAGTCAATAAATATATTAATAGGCATAAACAAATTAACTTTGCTTAGCCTACTTGAGATATTAGATTTTAATGCTTTCTGGATCTCAGAAAATATCTTACATCTATAGCCCTCACTAGTAGCTAGACTTGGCAAAGGCCACTCAAAGCTTGAAAAATCTGGCAAAGGAAGGAGGTTTATTGATCCCCATTGGCAATGCCGCATAGGAATAACATAAGAATGGTCATAAAAGAATATTCCATTCTCTACAAGCTCTGTCTTCTTTCTGTCTCTATACATTTCTTCTCCAATCGAACCATGTATAACATCAATAACATCAATAATAGACTCCACTAGTTGCCATTCCTCAAGATTAGAGGGATAGACATCTACAAGACAAACAAATATTATAATGAAAAGACCTAAACCATGTTTAAGAAAGGAAAAACTCTAAGAATCAAATTCTTACAATTTGGTCTATGCATTGGAAGCTTTGAAGATCCAAGTTTCAAACACAGCTCTCTATGCATGAACACATGTTGCACTAGTACCTCTTTGATGCTATTCTTATTTGCCCCAAGCTTAAAATCTTGGATTCTGCCCTTTCAAGTAGAGATAAATGAACTCTCATGTCTTTGCCCTTTTCCACATTTTACTTGTTGCATGGTGATCCAACTACCTTTGCTAATGATAGTAGGAATCCATCTTCCATCTGTTTGGAATGAGTTAAACACTGATATGGATGTGATTTGGGAGCTTGGACGCCTTATTGAAGATCAAATTTTTGTATCCATGGTAGAAGAGAGAGAGAGAGACACACACACACACATACACAGAGAGAGAGAGAGAGAGAGAGAGAGAGAGAGAGAGAGAGAGAGACACACACACACACATACACAGAGAGAGAGAGAGAGAGAGAGAGAGAGAGAGAGAGAGAGAGAACTAGGCTACCACAACGGAGGGAAAAATAATAGAGGAATAAAAGAAAGGAGGGAAAAAACTGAGTGTCATGCTTTTCACTAATTTGAATTTAGATTACATCAGTCATTATCATTAATCTAGATATATCATTAAATAAAAGTAGCTAAGACTCTATGACATTAATACAAAAGATGTCATAATCACAAATATAAGAGACTAAAAATAGATAATAAAAATATAAATTTCTAACATTATCATATTTGTATATTTTTATAAAATTATTTTTTAATTTTTTAAAAATAGAAGTTCTGTTACAGAGACTTTGCTCCTATTGGTCTAGAGCACTCTCTCTCCACATCCTAAAAGGCATTTTGAGACCTCAAATCTCCCCTAATGAGACCCCCAAACCGCTTATTACTTCAAGTGTTTCAAGCCAAGTGCAATGGCTATCGCCGGTAGCTCCACAATCCAAGGTGCAAGCTCAAGCAAGCTCTCGATCTTTAAGCTCCATGCTCCATGCTTCATTGTCGCGTACAAGAGAAGAGGAGAAGAAGAAGAGAGGAGAAGATTGAGAACTTCTCTACCACAGTCCCTCACCCTCACACACTCACTTCTTCACTCCCTCACACACACTCTCTCAAACACAAGCTCAAGCTAGCAATAACAAGAAGAAGGAGAAGAAGATGAGAGCTAGTTTTGGTCCCACACAAGAATGAGCTTCTTCATTCGCTTTTGTCTTTTTATACATGCCCTACTCCCCTTGGGCGCCCATCATTTTTTTACATGACCGGCCATTTTACCTTGGGTTCTCTTTCCCTATTCCCTTCCTATTACATTATTTCTTCACCCATATCCATTTACATTTACAAATTGCACAAGAGGAATGATGACACTCTTCTACAAAGATTTAGAGTGTGCTTTTATATTTAAAATGCATCTTTCCTCTTTTGTGCTTTGCCTTGAACTTTTAAGGTTGCCCTTGTGCTTTTGGCTTTTTTCCCTTCTATTTTTTCAGTCGGGCTGCCTTTTTCTGCTTTGCCCTACATCTTTTTAATTTTCTTTTCGCTTTCTTTGCATTAGGATTAACACTTATGTGAAAAGAAAACTCATGACTATAGTAATTGGGGTTAGTCTCGCAACTATCAAATGAACTAAGAGATTTGAGAACTACTGTGATGCATTAAATTGGATAGAGCTCACGAGTACGTAATGGAATGGAGTGAAAATATTAGCAATGTTTGGAATGTTGGACATGTGTACCTAATTGTTACGGTTTGAACTTTGGATAGAAGGGAATGGGTAGATAATCTTAAGCTTAGATCAAGTAGTGTTCATGGAAACAGTCCTTTGGTGTATTTTTTCCAAGCAAGGTTTTCAAAGAATTGGTTGAAATTGAAGCTTGTCGTGATGCAAATCGACTATTTTTGAAGCATTTTAATTATAAAATCGACAACCTCTTTCTTTTTGCCATTAGATGGGAAAAAGTTATTTCATGAGCGTACAGCCAAAGAGTGGCATTATCCTTTGAAAAGTTCTAGAATTCACGTGTCAATTTGGAAGACGGACCTGCATTAATAGCATTAATAGCGGGTATACACCACGAGGAACTTGCGGGGGAGTGGGAGAGGGTTGGGCAATGGGAAGGGTTGAAGTTTAGTTGCGACTTAGGAGTCACGACTGTTGGAACTGAGTGTCCGTGAAAGAGAGGCGAGGAGACTCGAGAGGAGTGGAAGAAGAAGGGGGTTTTACGTGTGGACACAGAGAGAGAGAGAGAGAGAGAGAGAGAGAATGGGTACCGTCTGCATCGCCTTGCTAGCCGTTCTGGGCTTCGGCTTTCTTGCTCGCTTGGCCTCTCGGCTGCGCCTGTGGCTCGTCGTCCTCCTCCGCAGCTGATTCATCCATCCATACATAATTCTTGATCAATATCGACTATCTGTAATATGACGACGACCATCATGGCGAATGGCACAGCATTATCACTGTAGCTAGCATCGACATGTTGCAAAGCAGCTCGCAGCTGCTCCTGCAACCTCGCCTTGCGCGTTGATGATCAATATTATCCGCCGCCAACTTTAACAATACGCCCAGCTGCAGCTGCTCCAGCCTCTTCATTCGGCCAGTCGACAGGCGCCCCCATCCTGGCGTGGGTTACCTGATGTCTCGAGATGCGCACGCGGGTTTCTACGGCTCGATCCTATCACTTGGGGGGGGGGGGGGGGGGCGGGGGGGAGCAAAATCCGTCGAATATAGTGACGAGGAGCTCCCATCCTCCACCCTGACCAGTGACCACCGTCTTCTTCCTGTCATGTTACCTCCTGATCTCCACCTTCATTTTTGTACCACTCGCATCACATTTCTCAGTATTTGCAGAACGTTTTCGGCAGATCCATACTCGAACCCGTGAAAGCTTTTAAATCTAGATCAGGCTGACTTTATCTATAAATCTATGTATGTTTCTAACGACAATTTTCCTTTCCGAGGCACTTGTAAGAATGCTTCTCTTTGCTCTGATGAAGTTTCGATCGGCTCTAGAATGAGCCAGTAAATATGTCTTTTGCCTAACCTTGATTTACACAAGAAGCATCAAATAAGAGAACTTCCGAGTATCATCGACCACTGGTTTCGTTACAATAACAATCTACATGTAAGTTTTAAGACAAGTCCATAGTCATGTCTATGTGATCATAGGGTTTGGTTTTCTTCGGTAAGGTGAGTGGTTTATTTTGTTGTAAAAGGTTAACTAAAGATGTTAGCATATGTATGTATTTGGACATATGGACATGTGTACAGGGTAAGTTGTGTCAAGTATGCCAAGTTACATTTATAAACTAGGTCTTGATTTGCAAGCAAAATTTGTATCAGTCATATGCATATCTATGACATGTATCCTCCCCATCTTTAAGAACTCATCCTGATGCAATGGAGCATTGAACTGACTCTATAATATAAAATAACCAAATATTAATCTACATAATATAATGTATAAAAAATAACTAGAAATTAAAATCAGGAGAGAGAAATGACTTACCAGACCATTGCATGCATACAATAACTGAGATTGTGCTTCTTTGCATACAGTGTCTCCAACCTTGTGGAATCGTAGTTTGTGAGATTAATTACTTCAAGAAAAATGAAGTAGCACTGTAAGAAATAAGATTAATAATACAAGTACTACATCATAAGAAAGTGAACATAACTAAAAGAAATTAAATTATGAAATCCTCCAAATAAGTTCTGTGTCTGCCACACTGTCGAGATGATACACAATCTCTACCTCCAATCATGCCCTCACTATCTTACGATGTTGTTGCTATCATCCTAAAGAAGATGTAGCCTCCTCCTTGAGTCTCTGCCAATGCTCTGCATCCAACCACTTAGACTTTTGAGAGTCACTCTTGATTGCCTTGCATGCATTTGACTATCTATGTGATATATATACACGCATACAATCCATCATCCATCGAATGGAGACCTGATTAGTTGTTGTAGGTACCGATAACTCCTCGTACAAGGATAAGATCACATACTTCTTGGCTCTCTTCGATATGCTTTTCCAATGGTCTAGAACATTGTGCCTAAATATCTGTTGGCACAACTCTCTCGTGTGTGTCATCACCATTCTCTTCTCAACATTCATGATTATGACACCAATTTCTTCATCCACTAAGTATCTATACTATGGTGGGATGGGTCTAAGATGCACTCTCTTCCATCTGCGATCATGCTCTTGGGCATAGCAAGCTAAGAGACCCTTGTCCATTTGGCATACCCACCAGGGGTGCTATCTCTTGGAGTAGCACCCATAGAAATGCCACCTATGGACGGTTGAGTGAAACTTACAGTGAGGGGAATAGATATCCCTTGAAGAGATCAGCCATAAATATATATATGTATCACATAGATTCAATATAATGGATTTTAAAAATATCATTTTTACACATTGTTTATATATATAAGGGTTCCATATAAAGGGATTACTTACAGATTGAATAGAAAATGGTTATATTTATTAAGAAAATATTCATAGATAAGGATATTTATAAATAGAACTTGAACATCATATTAGAGAATTTGAGAAATTTTCAAGTCTCAATTCTAAATAAGTGATAAATATTTGATAACATGGCTAAATCTTCATCCATATTTAAAAATAGAATTTAAAAATGTAGCTTATATAGCATTTAGAATAGAATCCACCTTTAAGAAAGACAACAAGATTTGACCATGTGGTCAAATAATAAAGATATTGGGGGTTTCCAGAGTGCATGAAAATTCTAAATTTTCCAATATAGTGTTCTTAAAAGCACACGATACAGAAGATATACATGTAGTGAATTCTCTAGTAGACATCCTTATAGGTGTAGCAAATCTTGGAGATGATAAGCATCCGATCGACCAATGAGATGGAGACATTACATCGATGTTTCCATAGCATCCACATGTGAACTACCCTCCTTAGAACTAGTGCGGGAGCAAGAAGTAGCAATTGGCTGTGGGGTCACAACATTTGTATCTTCACGATATCTCCCCAGAATCACCCTTAGAACAACAAGAAGAGGAAGTATACGGCTCTCCAAGACACCCACCACAACCACCATCTCCACCAGTCAAGCCAGGCATCCTTGAGCCTCCCTCTATGGCTAGCCTAGAGCATCGACTTTGCCTACTAGAGATGAACATCTCAGAGCATATTGAGGTAGAACGCGCTGAATGGCTAGGCACAAGACAACTCTAGTCTGCCATATCTAAGAAGTGTAATCTAATTTGGAGATATACACGTGAAGACCTCTTGTAGCTTCTTATTTGTCATCCCTCGACTCATTCTACTTTGTGGATCATCTAATGACTTACTCAACCAAAGTAAAGATATTAGCATAATAAATACAAGGGTAAAGAAAAAGTATGATAATATATATTTGTGAAGATGTATGTTAGTTTAAAATCATGTGATAAAATATCGAAAAAAGTGAATTATCAATGAATTTGACAAAGCAAATGTAAATATGACCAGTCTTACGGTTCTATGACAAGCTCTTGGCATAGCTCGGCATACACTGGAAGATGTATAATAGGTCCCCCTTAAAAGAGAAGTCTACTTCATTTTAAAAGTATTTTTTAATTCTTAGCTCTTCACCTATATTATTCCTAGTTGTCTCATATGCACACTGCAAACCATCCTCCTCCTCCACCCTCTGCAATAGCAACTCTTCTACCTACATACTCTTATTGACAATGACTAGGAATATTGTTTTCATCATACACTCGAGCATTCCAAGGTGCTAATGGCACAACATACCACCAATGCGATTGTTGCACATTTGGGTAAAAGATTACCTATTCAATAATATGTCATGATAGCTTGCCTCAAAGAAGGACGTTGTCGTGGGTTTGGATAGAAGATTACTTAGTCAAAGTGATCCGACAAGATAAATGTATTGCACAGATCATTCCATCTTTTCTTGGAGTCTACCTTCAAGAATCCAAAGGGTCCTCGCCAAAGTGTTGTCCCAGTTCCTTCCAATACTAGAATATGATCATAAAGAAGCTATGGCAATCTACTAAAAGAATACTTTGTATGTTGTCAAAATACTCTATCTTATCCACTGTCATCAACAGTCTTGCTCAAACTTCACCATGACTTTAGAGTCGGTCATGGAGCATATTTTATTAGTGTGATTAACTCAAAAATGTTGCCTACATGACCATGTTTTGTTGTAGATTTTGTATTGTATATTGAAACGTCTATATTAGCTGTTGCTTACAATTGCTAGATACAATAACAAGGATAGCACATGATTACCTTTGGGCTATATCCCCTTGAGAACTCCTACTTCTTGTCAAGATTGTGGGAGAGAAGGAAGGAGTCTCACTTGAAGCTTTCTTGCTTGCACAATGGGGGAATACACACAAGGGTGGAGGCTGAAAACAGTTTTCCTCTTCTTAGTTGTGTAAGCCAAAAGAACTCTCATACAAAGAAATAGAAAAACCCTATATATGGGTCTCAAACCAAACTCAAATAACTAAGGTGGCATACTAACTGAGCCACGAACTAGAGTAGATAAGGATAGCTGTCATGTAGCTATTATTCATGGGCGGTGTATCAACCGCGTTTGCAACTGACAAGTCGGTGACATAAATACACAACGGTCACCCTGGCGTATCACAAGTGGAGCTCGATATCTCAACACTTCCCCTCGAGCTCAATCCCAATTCCTGCACACCAAGCAGGTCTCTGAACTTGTGCAGCTTCTCTGCGTCCAATGCCTTCGTGAATATGTTAGCTACCTGATCCTCTATGCTGACATAAACTAGATCAATAAGACCTAGTAAAACCCTCTCTCGCACATAGTGATAATGCACCTCAATGTGCTTTGTTCTAGCATGATAGATTGGGTTATTTGCCAAGTGTATACTACTCATGTTGTCACAATAAATGACAACTGGCACATCTGTAGACTGATGCATATCATAAAGTAGCTTATGCAACCAAGCTACCTCACATGCAGCCATTGTTGCACCCCTGTACTCAGCCTCTGTGCTCGACAAGGCAACTGTAGGGTGTTTCTTGCTGCTCCAAGTGACTGCAGCACCCCCAAAAGAGAACACATATCCACTGGTAGATCGTCTATCAGAAATACTACCAGCCCAATCAGCATCAGTGTATCCATGCAACTGTATCTGAACCCGAGTCTCATAAAATAGTCCATACTGCAATGTGGACTTCACATACCTGAGTATGCATCTAGCCGCATCCAAATGTGGCTTCCTTGGAGCCTGCATAAACTGACTTACCAATCCAACAGCATAGCTCAAATATGGCCTGGTAATAGTCATATAAATCAAACTTCCTACTATGCGTCTGTACATAGTAGGGTCTTCCAGAAGCTCACTTGCATTTGTGCTCAGCTTCACATTCTGCTCCAAAGGAACTGAAATAAGCTTACAGCCTGTCATCCCATATTTGGACAGCATGTCCAATCCATACTACCTCTGCAAGAGCTGTATCCCACTTGGTGATCTAATCACCTCAATGCCCAAGAAATAACGCAGCTCTCCCAAATCCTTCATCTCAAACTTCTGCTTCAATAGCATTTTCACATGAAGGATATCTTCATCACTATCACCTGTCATAATCAAATCATCAACATAAATGACAAGTAGCATAATACATTTCTCTGTTTTTCTCACATAAAGTGAGAAATCTGCCTTGGAAATCTAAAAGCCAATAGTGATAAGATACTGTCCTATCTTGTCAGACCATGCTCTAGGTGCTTGCTTCAAGCCATACAAGGCTTTCTTCAACCTGCAAACAAACTCAGGATGAACAACATGCACATAACCTGGTGGCTTCTCCATATAGACCTCTTCTTGCAAATCACCATGCAAGAAGGCATTCTTTACATCCATCTGATGTAAAGACCATCCCTTTGATGTAGCCATAGCAATGACTGCTCTTACGGTTGCCATCCTTGCAACCGGACTGAATGTTTCTTCATAGTCAATGCCATATGTTTGTGCATACCCCTTGACTACTAATCTTGCCTTGTATCTATTCACAGAACCATCTGCATTGTGCTTTACCTTATAAACCCACTTACATCCAATTGCATTTTTACCTTTAGGCAAAGGTACCAATTCCCATGTAGCATTTGCTTCCAAGGCATCCATTTCTTCATCCATGGCTTTCTCCCATTTTTCTTTTTCCATGGCTTGCTCAAAAGAAGTGGGTTCTGGTTCCTGTATCACTTTGACCATATATGCATAGTGAATGGCTGTAAATCCATCATATTTCAGCCTATCCATAGGATACCTAGCTCTCGTAGACCTGCGCAAAGTAGGTTCGCTCCCAGGTGCTCTCAAAACATCCCTGGTCTTCCTTACTCCAGGTGTAACAATAGAAGGAATACCCAACTCATCATCAATGCTCTGTTCTGAGCCACTGGATTCACCATCCACATAAGAGTGACCTGCATTCACATTAAACATGGGCCGATCAACCTTCTCTTTTCCTTTTCGTGATACCTGCATACCACTATCTGCATTGCTTTGAGAAGATTCTCGTGATCTCAATCTGCCTGTCCATAGCGAAGAATGTGAACCACTGCTAGAGGACGCTCCAGGTCCACTAATATTTTGTGACTGCTGCTGTGAATTTTGTGCAGCATTACCATTTTGTGCATCTACATCATCAATCACATTTAATGGTTTATACCAGCTACTCATCTCATCAAAAACAACATCTCTGCTCACTGTAAACTTACGAGTAGAAGGGTTATAGCATCTATACCCTTTTTACTGCAGAGAGTAACCAATAAAGATGCACTTCTCAGCTTTTGGATCCAACTTGGATCTCAACTCATTTGGCACATGTACATAGGCAATGCAACCAAAAATTTTCAAATGAGAAATATCTGGTTTCCTACCAGTATACCTCTCCTCTGGAGTCATCCCATGTATTGCTGCAGTGGGAGTCCTATTCATTATGTAGACTGTTGTAGCAACTGCTTCAGCCCAATAAAAATTTGGTAGGTCTTTTTCATTGAGCATGGCACGAGATACCTCTCCAATATGCCTGTTTTTCCTTTCTACAATTCCATTTTGTTGTGGGGTATGACTGCATGAATATTGCTGCTTTATGCCATGCTCCTGCAGGAACCTTGCAAACTCATTTGAGAGGTACTCTCCCCCTCCATCTGACCTTAGGCATTTTATTTGCAGACTTGTTTCTTTTTCAACCATAGCTTTAAGAGTTTTGAAATGCCCAAAAACTTCACTTTTCTTTTTCATAAAATACACCCAAATTTTTTTGCTATAGTCATCAATAAAAGTGACAAAATAATGACAGCCTCCAAGAGATGCAGATTTAGTAGTCCACACATCAGAGTGGATTAATTCCAATGGCTTCTCACTCTCTTGAACATGTCTAGGAAATGGTTTTCTTGCCTGTTTTCCAAACTGACAGGCTTCACATACCTTATGCATTTCTGCAACCTTGAATTTAGGCAAACCTGCAACAATATTTTGGGCCTGCATTGATTTAAGTCGCTGTACATTAACATGACCAATGCGTTTATGCCAGATATCAATATCTGCAACTACACCGGTCCCATGTGCAAACATTGCTGCACTCAATTCAGACATGTCTGCATCCAATGTAAACATTCTACCCTTCTTCTTTCCTTTTGCTATCAAGCGACTTTTATTTTTCATATCCTCAACAAAGCATCCATGAGGATTAAATCTGACTTGCAAGCCCTGCTCAACCATTTGACCAACAGAAACCAGATTCTTGGTGATATTCGGGACATGAAATACATCGGACAGGTATTTCTTTTTCCCATCCTACATAGACAAAGGAATTTTTCCAATCTGCACAATAGGATGTGCAGTATCATCACCAGTCTCCACAAATCCTGGTTTTTCCATTTTTCTTGCATCCTCCATCCATTCTGCATGACCTGTCATGTGGTTTGATGCACTTGAGTCAACATACCATACATCATTGCTTTCTTCTACACTTGTCACATAATTGTTCATGTGCTGCACCATAAACAAGTGCTCATTTCTGTCATCACCCTGTCTACTAGAAGATGCATAATTCCCTTGTTGCAGTTTTCCATTCATGATGTCATTCTGCTTTTTATAGCAGTCTTTAGCCATATGACCCATTTTACCACACTAGTAGCATTCAACATTACTGTTTGCATTTTGGCCTCTTTGCCATCCACCATGACCTCTTTTGCTCCCCCTGCCTCTAGAGTTACCACGTCCTCCTCCATAGGACTGGTTTTCTTGAGTTTGCTGCATATGCTGATTTCTACCACGGCCTCCATATCCGCCTCCTCTACCTCTGCCTCTACCTCTTCCAGCATTTGAGTAGAAGACAGCTTCTTTTGAAGTTCCTCCTGAAGAAGATGCACTACCATTTCTCTGCTCCTCAGAAATTAGAAGAGCAATCAACTCCTCAAAATCAGGAAATCTTTCACGGACGGAAATGGATGTTCGGAACTGTGCATAATCCTTTCCTAGACCATTCAAGGTCACATAAACTAAATCATCATCTTCCACTGGGGACCTAATGGAAGCAAGTGCATCTACAATCTTCTTCACCTTCATGTGGTAGTCATTGATGCTCATATTTTCTCTTTGCACATTATGCAACTCTTGCTTGAGCTGCATTTTCCTGGCTTGCGTATTTGTGCTATACATTTTTGACAAAGTATCCCATGCCTCCTTTAGCGTACTTGCATCTTGAATATGCACAATCATAGAGTCTAAAATGCTGATAGACAGCCAATACATAACTTTCCTAGCTCTCTCATGCCATGTTTTAAATGCCTGCATTTGCTCTTGATTGGGAACATCAGGAAGAATTGGTTCTTCTTCATTTCCTGCAACAAATTCCCAATATCCTTTTCCCATAAGGAAATTCGTCATTCTAGACTTCCATGCTTGGAAGTTGTTATTGTCAAGCTTTTTAGTGACAATCTGTGAAAGAGAATCAGATGTCATTACAGAAGACTGCAAAAAATTCTGTCACTGCAAAAAACACAGCTTCACCCTCACAAGGGAAAATCTGCAAAACTGGTGAAAGTGGTATTTGACCACACAATCACTTCCTAGTGACGATTTTGCATCAACAGGCAACAGGGATGATTTTGTAACTCCCAATGTCTCTGCGCACAAGCATAGGATGCAATTTCTACAGCAACTTTTCACCGACCTGTAGAACAGTGGCTGCACAGCATAAAACTGGGCCTTTTCCTGAGTACGTGCAGAAAACTTCCGCCTCCAAAACAGGCCCCGAAATGGCCTCAAATAAAAAAAATAAGGTCGCCATGGGCTAAAGCCCTCACCCGCAGCATATACTGCCCTCTTGCTTCACCGCGAAGGGCGTCTCAACCTGAGACAATGCACTCCTGCACTTTCCGGTTGTGCTACCTGCAGAGATCTGCTCCCAAAACAGAAAATGAAAGCAACACTGCTCTTCTTACCAGAACACCGCGAGCTTGGCTTGCTTTCTTGAGCTCCTTACCACGAACAAGGCTCTGATACCATGTCAAGATTGTGGGAGAGAAGGAAGGAGTCTCACTTGAAGCTTTCTTGCTTGCACAATGGGGGAATACACACAAGGGTGGAGGTTGAAAACAGTTTTCCTCTTCTTAGTTGTGTAAGCCAAAAGAACTCTCATACAAAGAAATAGAAAAACCCTATATATGGGTCTCAAACCAAAATCAAATAACTAAGGTGGCATACTAACTGAGCCACGAACTAGAGTAGATAAGGATAGCTGTCATGTAGCTATTATTCATGGGCGGTGTATTAACCGCGTCTGCAACTGACAAGTCGATGACATAAATACACAATGGTCACCCTGGCGTATCACGAGTGGAGCTCGATATTTCAACACTTCTTCCTAGATACTTCAATCCCTTGGCATGAAGCGTTAGTCAAGGCATCATCTAACCATCTCATAGACATGAACCATAGCATCTCCTCCAAACCCTCAGATTATCAAACTAGTCATTGGTATGAACTATGCCGATATTCTAATCGCTCTACCTTGACTTCTCTTCTGGCTTGGTCGTGTCTACCAATCCACATCTCCATAGATACATGGTATAGAATATAAAAATGATTTACTTTCTCCTCCATTGTGCCATCAATTCTCCTATCTATTCCATTTTCCACCACTATATCTCTTGTTAGTCAATCTTGTCCTTTAGCATCTACATCATCTTATTATCTATAACCATTATTGGCACCCACTCCAAAGTATACATTAATACCTCCGACAATAGGTAACCTTCAGAGTCATGCTCTCTTGGGATAAAGCATGTTGTCACACAAAGATTTTTAGGATTTTCATGAAGTAATCCAAGAAGAATATCCATTTAGTATGGAGTGGTCCTACAATCTCTACTTTGTCCATGAAATGTACTAAGAGGTGAGTCTATATCATGAACATACTTGTGGGTAAGTGCTTCACAAAGAGATAGATTGTCTCTATTGCTCCTTTCTTCGCAGCTTAAATGGTTGATATCTTGATCTCCTTCTCTGAGATCCACTGCACTTAATTTGATAACTTATAAATCACCGAATGTATCTCTGGTGTGAGACACCCTATAATTGTTATCGATAGTATGAATTGCTAGAAATTCAATGTATTTAAAATATTGATTGATACAATGTAATGATATACTAGATGGTCTTACTACTAAGGCCATGAAAAACCTGGCATATCATGTATCAATCATGGGATTTTTAGTCATGTTAGTTGGTCGCCTTAAAAAAATACAGACCCGAGAGAACACATCATAACTGTCAATGTGTAAATAGATGTGATTCACCATATGCTCCTCTTGACTGGATAGGACTTAAGGAGCATGAGGTAGTTACACACCACCATTAGAGCTCCTTTACGATCAAAGTGCCTCCATCTTCCCTATCTTCTTTAAATCTATTTGTGCCCCTAGGATATATCTCTTTCTTATGATATGGTCCCACAACAAGCTCCCAATATTCTTGAAAATGCGCATGGAATCTAGTTGATTTGTAAATGGGTCCACTATGGCAACTCATAGAAAACTAAAAACCGACACATTTTTCTTGAAAGTGACTCTTGGTGAACCATCTTCCACTTATACTAGCTTTGGACATTCATTCATGCGGAAGGTCATCCAAGAAATCCTACTCTCAACTCATGGCCCTTCGGTAAGAATACTATGTATCCCTGATAGACCATCTTCTTCATGGTTTGTGACCTTCAAGAGTTCAACTTTGGTCCACACAATGTATACGCATGGTAACCTGATGTGACCAGGCATAACACAATATCTGTACCTAGTCAATGCAAGTATAATCAAGCCATGTGAAATGCCAACAATGAAAACATAAGCAAACATACTTGAGCACTCTTGGAATTCCAAAAAGTTATGCATGGTTCACATAAGAATGGCTTATATATTAACAAAATACCTCTCAATATGCTTGCTCATGTCTTCCATAGTAGTCCCCTCCTCCCACAAAATATTGAGTTCATCAACTAATGGATAGAGATAGACGCCTATATTCTTGACTTTGTAGTGTCTAGGAATGAGCAAGCTAAGGGTTAGGTATCCCTTCTTCATAGAAAGACATGGTGGGATATTGTAATTCACAAGAACTACTAGCCACACACTCTAAGAGGTCGATTGGAGTTTGAAAGGATTCACCTCATCCTTAGCAAGACCTAGTCAAAGATTTCTTGGTTCTTGTGCAAATCTTGAAAAGTGGAGTCAATATGACCCTATGATTGTGAGTTTACTGATGTTTATTAGATTTTATTTATGGACCTATTTTGTGCATGTCGCATTGTTAAAATTGCCCCATGCTCCATGTTGTGTGAGACATGTGACAAATGTGTGATATAAGTGAAAAATGACTGAGAATATTTTGAGGGACAGTTTTTTCCTAAGGTCTTGGGGATACCCATGAGTAGGACACTTTGGACATATTTTCATGAACTTGTATTATCCTTGAAAGAGCACACAATCATTCACACATGTATAAATGCTATTATAATCCATACCAAGCTTCTGCAACACTTGTCATGCATCATCACAAGACTCAGACATCATGTTTCTAGATAGTAATATATGACATTTTAGTAGCTTGAAAATTTTCCAAACACTTTGAAGAAATAAAAAATTATTCATATTTATGTATCAAGATAAAGGGGTGCAATGTGTACATGTGTTAACCCTCAAACGAACGAAGGTGGAAAATCCAAAAAATCTAAAGCAGAAGACAAAGGCCAAGGCAAAGTGAAATGGAAGACAAAGACGCACAAGGAGAAAAGTCCTAAATAAGGGAGAAAGGCGCGCAAGGAAAAGTGCAAGTCAATACTTTCGTAAAAGAGCGCAAGCGCATCATGATTTAATTAAAGGAGCGCCGGGCTCTCACCCGTGCAATTTGTAAAGGTAGATGGGTGGTAGGAAGGAAGCTAGGAGGACAATGGGAAAAAGGGCTTACCGGCCATGTAAAAAAGGGGATAAGGGAATGACCGCCCAAAAGGGATTTAGGGTTTTGTATATAAAATTGAAAGGTGAATGAGAAGCTCATTCTTGTCAAAAGTGGCTCTCCTCCTCTTCTTCTTCTTCTTCTTCTTGTTGCTTGATTGAGCTTGTGCTTGAGAGAGGGAGTGTGAGAGTGTAAGGGAGTGAGTGTGTGAGGGTGAGGGACTGGGGAGGAGAAGCTCTCCATCTTCTCCGCTCTTCTTCTCTTCTCTTCTCTTCTCTTCTCTTGTCTTGCTCATGGCAATGGAGCTTGGAGCGTGGAGCTTGAGGATGGAGCTTGGTTGAAGCTTGCACCTGGATCGTGGAGCTATCGGAGTGCATGAGAGAGGAGGTAACTCGATCGGCATGGAGGTAAGCTCACTACACCTGTAGATATGGATGGCGTGTCGGCTATGTGAGAGGTAGCCGTTAGTGCTCGGCTTGGAACCCTTGAACAATAAGCGGTCCGTGGGTCTTGGCGGTTGAGCGAATGCTCCCACATTTTGGTTCCGTTGCCGGGACCAATGGATTCAAGCCTTGAGTGCTTGCCTGCTTTGAATGGAGCATTGGAGTAGGGTTTTCCCCAAACCGATGCTTGAGGTAGATAAGTAGGAAGCGAGGGAGTTTGAAGAGGTATTCGATCTCCTTAGCAAGTAGATTTTTGGTTTTTGGATTTGGAAAAGAATGTTGGAGTAGTGTAGGTGATTGCTTTGTGATTTGTATGCATTTAGGGTAGGAAAAAACAATGAAAAAGAAGCAAATAGTAGGATTTTATGTTGTTGTATAACAGGCTAAAACAGGGAAATAGGGGCACAGATCCTTGGAGTGTTGTTTGATTCGAGCACCACAGTGATTCCAGGCATGTCTGGCATTTCCTTGTAGTGTTTTGTACCTATCTGGAAGGCGTTGGATGATTTGGTGGAGTAGACGTTGACCTAGAGGCATCGCGCACAACTCGCGGGCCGTGGTCCGCGCCGTCGGACCAGGCCATCCAAGTCCCAGAATTGGACCACTCTGAAAATAAGACCACTTTTTTGATCCAGTCTTAAAGTCGGACCAGTCCTAGTCCGACTACTAGAATTGGACCACCCTGTCCGATCCGATTCCTAGAATCGGACCAGTCCCAGAGTCGGACCCTTCGACTACTAGAATTGGACCACCCTGTCCGATCCAATTCCTAGAATTGGACCAGTCCCAGAGTCGGACCAGTCCCAGATTCAGACCGTCCGACTACTAGAATCGGACCACCCTGTCCGATTCGATTCCTAAAATTGGACCAGTCCCAGAGTTGGACCGTCCGACTACTAGAATCAGACTACTCTGCCTGATCCGATTCTTAGAATCGGACCACTGCAAGAATCGGATGTGACCAAAATCAGACCACTGGGCCGATCGTACCAACCTAAAATCGGACTCTTGAAAATCAGATATCTGAGAATCAGACAGAAAATTGTCAAAATCAGATAGGTATCTAGAACACAAATTTTGACGCATCTAAACCCCGAAATTGACCCCAAAGGCTACGTAGAGTTAAAGGCACATCACAGATCCATCACTGGGTTGAAACTTAGAGCAAGTAGTTCAAAATTTGGTTATAAACGGTCCTCCAAATTGCACATAGTGTTTACTGTAACGACCCCTGCACGCCGGGGGGACTCCCCTCCCCCTCGGACCCCTGCAGAGGGGCTCTACTCCCTCTGCACCTCCCCCAAGTAGGTTGGAGAGAAAATGTGTGCCGTGATAGGCCCTTCAAATTAGACCCTAGTGTAGTAATGGCTCTACACGAGCATGGATTCTCACTTGCAAAAGAGCAATAAAAAACCCATGCCCGAACAGAGATAAATGGAGACCCTAGAACCTCAATGGGCCAATCTAGCCATAAAGGGAAAAAAGGCCATACCACGAGAACACAAAGACATTGTGTTCAAACCGTGTCTAGTCAGAGCAAAATACAACATCAACAAGCTACAAATGCGAAGATGACTAGACATGACACTCTTGACGAGAGATGTACCTTGAATAGCACTGCATTGACAATCCAAGATGTCAGTGGAGAATCCACATCTGGTCGTGCAGTTGAGGACTCAAGGGCATTTGTTAGAAAGCTTAAATTTACAAGCCAAGACCCGGAAGATGAAGACATAGTACCACCTGCTTATCTTACAGTCAAACTCACCACAAAAAGAGAGCATACTATCAATGCTCTGATTGATGAAGGAGCAGATTTCAATATCTTGACCTATGAATCATGGACCCTATTAGGCCAACTAGAGCTCACACCGACTAGTGCCACTCTTAGCCCTTATGGGGGACACCCACAAGCACTCATAGGGAAGTGCATAATCCTTGCGACAATTAAAACTAAAAGCTTGCCTATCCTATTTCATGTTCCTCGAAATAGTGCTAGCTGCGGGAAGGAAACCCTCCTAGGAAGACCCTTCAAAGGGCGACCAAGTGTGAGGCCGACTATGTAGCACAGAGGATACACATGACACTAGTGGGTGTGAGGATAGTCACAAGCTTTAGCAAGGGTGACCTCATCAAACCTCGAGGGAAAGGCAAGGAGGGTGCTGACATAACAATCAAGCCTGCTAACAAGAGCAAGGACTTGTTGGAAGAGTTGATATAAGCACATGTCGAACAACGAGAACCAGTGAGTGACACCATGCCTGAAATAAGAAGGTCAAGAGGCAGGGCCAAGGACGGGATTTGGACTTACAAACATCGTAGAAGACCCCAAAAGAATCCCAATCCTTATAGATGCAGGCACCGATGGAGGGTTAGCACGGCACCGCGATGGATATCCAAAGCATTGCTACGTGCTCAAGGGTATTACGGAGGTAACCGATGGATTTGAGTACCAAAACTCCCTGCTAAACCACCTCTATCAGCTGAAGGCCAGATTGCATCAAAAGCAATGAAGCACAGGAGGAAACCTAAGAGAAACTCCATGTCTCGAGGCAAGAAACCAAACATGAGTGTTCGAAAGAAAGAGCCTCAGCCTAGCATACTTAATAAGCAGATGTCATATGTAACCATTGAGCGTGCACAAAGACCATTAGTGCTCAAGGATCTTTTGACTTCCCAAGAGGATAATGAGCACCAGAGGCATAGCGCTGCTTGTGAGAAGGCTGATTGCTCAACAAAGCAAATAGCACAATCGTCTAATAGCCTCGAGCAAATCATTCAGCCAGTGCCAAGTCCACCTAAGAGTCCTAGATCTCCTACACCCTCTTTTTCCAAATGGACACAAGAAGCACTAAGTAGTCATCAAGGGCGACTGCTCCATCCCAATCTCTATCTCCATCTAAGCTTCCAAATGTCCAAGAGGTGGGACATGACACCATCCCTAGCTCTCGGCCCAAGGATATACCTAAGCAACCTAATGTGACTAGATCAACTCATACTCGATCTACACAGATGAATGCTCAAAGGACAACAAATGACACGACCACTTCCGATCGTCCTAGGGACTTGACACCGCAATCCACCAAGGGTAGCCAGCCCACTGGACCAGCTGCTACTACTTCCAATTAGGAATCACAACAGTCACAGCCCTTGGCCGTGACAATGCCCCTTGTGGAATGTGTCCTTAGTAGTTTACCTATGGAGGAGGTGTCACAGCCAACTTCCTTGACAACTCCAGTAAAGGGCCTAAAGCCTAGGGTAGATGAGTTAAATACAATGGAATTGGCTAAAGAGCTAGATTCTCTGAAAAGGGAGGCAGTTGTACCCTCACAACCTGGCGAGGCTATTCAGGAGGCCATGGCTCTATCCCATAAGGACACACTAGAGAAAGAGAATGCTGAGGCCCAACCAAGCACATCAACGATTGACATGGTCCAAGGTCCTGAGTCATTGAGAGATACACCTTCACTGACTAAGAAAAAGAGGAGACAACAACAAAAACAACAGCAGTTGCAGGTGGTTGTGGACCCCAAGAACATTGAGACGAAGAGTGTTGGAGAGCTGAGGCATAAAGCATCGAGTCCATCCACCACTGCACCAATTGATGCCTCTCCTAATAGCGGTGAAACCTGAGACACATCCGTGTGCTCTAAAAAATCAAAGCAGTTGTTACTATCAACGGCTGCTTGCAACACTCTATCCACCGACAATAGAACTCGCATTGACCAATTAAGAGTGGATACAACACTGTCACAACAAGGTGACAAATCTATACTAGTCACATCCAAAGAGAACCATGATGCAATAACGAAGCCTCAGGAGAAACATGGAAACTCTGAGAGAATAAGAAGTCCTAGCATTGGCCAAACCTGCTCGTCTAGGCCTGAGCCCCCAGCTATGCTAAAGCCCATGCAAACTCCTAGAATCTTGCTTGAGATAGCAACCGAGCAAGCCCTCGTTGAACATAGAAGTGCCACATAATTCTTAACCGAGTTGGATGCTAAGCTCAAAGTATTCGCACGTGTCTACGTCCTGACAGACATGGGCACATTCCCTAAAGAGCAGCTTGAAGAATACTTGCCATTTCCCTTATCTTGGGAAGAGAAAGAACATCTTGATGAGCACTATAACAAGCTCCTGTATGAACGCATGTGACTCATCTCTGACGAGAAAACCGATGAGCTATGCTTAACTGTCACATTCAATTATGTGCTCTGCCAGCCAAATCTCTTAGAGATAGAGCAATTAAAGCGATTATCAGAGGGCTGAAGTCAATTTGAACAACGTTGGTGTGAAAACCTCATTGCAATGGTCGAACTAGGAGCCTAGATCATGATAGTCTCAGAGGAGTGATTCGCCAAATGGTGATCTCAAAGAGACCCAACCTATGTGGCACCAACTTCCCTTCGAGTGCTGACTGCCATTCAGGGTACGAACTTAGTTGAACCTAGCCAAGACAACTCTCTGTTTGATAAGGTTCTCACTGACGAGGAGTTACATGTTGCTAGTAGACTCGGACAAGGTTCCATGCTACTTGATGTTGTAAGATATCTATCGGTATTGAGTAAGCTACCACGAGTACTAGATGCGTGTGCCACACTCCAGTACAATCCGGAGTTCTACAATTGGATTTTATCCTAGTGACATGACATGGATTCATGGATATTTATATAAATAAACAATGACTTTTGTGACCCTGTATAGACACTATCAACACACACAAGCAATAATAGTCAAGCGCAGGGAGAAGAGTTGGATTCAACAGGCTAAGCTCCTTAGGTCCTCCTCTCACCACACCTTTAGAAGTTGTGTGACCATTCTCACCTCCAAGTGGAGGGCATGCAACCCTCATTGCCAACATAGGAAGTCCTGACCAACATCCCTGATGGTGTAGACAGGGTATCGTCCCTTCCCATACACCTTTCCCCATTCGAGTCTATCCTTCCAAGGATATGCCCTGCCCCACTCCATGACAACATAGGAAGTCCTGAACAACATCCCTGATGGTGTAGACAGGGTATCATCCCTTCCCATACACCTTTCCCCTTTCGAGTCTATCCTTCCAAGGATATGCCCTGCCTCACTCCATGACAACTAGTCCACCTAACTTAGCATGAGCCAAAATCTACTAATGGCTAGAGGCCAAATGAACATCATCATGGGGTCCATCCCTCTACAACAAACACTGCATGCCTCACCCCTCCCCTTCACATCATATGTGCTTGATAACCCACACTATAATCCCTTTCATGCCAATGGTTTTATCCTATATCAAGGCCTAATCCTTGGTTCGCATTTTGCAAGTCCCCCTATGTGGAAGACATGGAGCACCTAGGGCAGTTGGCTTGCAAAGACGCTCTCCGCTGTCGAAGGGAGGTATGCAGAGGTCCCAAGCGACACCGCCATGGACGTAGGCCGAAGAATCCCCAGGCCAGGGGAATAGAAGCTCAAAGAAGCACACAAGGTGTGGCAACACCAAATGTGTGGACCCCCAACAAACGCTCGGGCACCAGGTGCTCGAAAGCAGAAAGGGCAGCTCGAGACAAGCAAGAATTTAATGCGTTGTTCAAAAGCATTTTAGAAACGGTTGCGGCCAGAGACTACATCATTCAGATCCCGGCCGACATCTTCCCTCTGTCCACCTCATTGGAGCCCCTCACCAGCAGAGCCTCAGTCGCCTGACCACTCGGACTCACCCCGCCTTGTGTAAATAGAGTAGCCCCTATGATATATAAGCAACTTAACAAAGGCCATCCTGCCATAACTTTTTATCTTTTGATGGTTAAAGGGGCAGGCTCCCCACTTGTACACACTTCCCTTACCTATTGCTAATATATGCCACGTCTTTAACAAGCACTAGAATAGGCATCACAATCAGCATCATAGGATTTTGAAAAAGTTATATCTTGACATGATTGCATTTGTTCGTTGTACTTGACGATGTGACTTGCATATACTCTCATGAAGTGACAAGTGGATGCAGGATGACACAGGTCTTCGTGCAAACGTGTTCAATGCCCAAGTCACCGCAAGACCACCAACCTCACAAACAACCGTGACAAAGCCATGCTGCCGAGCGTGAAAAATCACCATTGCAAGTGCCCACATTGCATGAACCAAAGCATAGTCATGGGCTATGCTCTCTTCCTGGGTCAAGCTCTACAGTTGGCTCACGACGGTTGTTACCTCAATTGCACCAACATCGTGTGTCGCAAAGAGGTTTGCAGTAAGTATCTCAAGTGGATCTCCCCATCTCAACAACTTCTTCTCTAACAACGAGGCTAGGGCACAATCATCGCTGTAATATCCATTTCTTGAGCCTTCGAAGCTTAACATTTTCCAACCCATTGAAAGGTTGATAGCATCAACATATTACAATGGTTGTACTCAGGCAAGTCAAAAAAAAAAGAAAGAAAGAAAGAAAGAAATAAAAAAGTATAAGAAAAAGAAACAAAAAAGAAAACAGAAAAAGAAAAAAAAAGAAAAATAAGAAGCACCCACGATCATAGCATAGCACCTAGGGGTCCTCAAATTAGGTGCGTCCAGTGGCCTTGGTTGGTTGGCTCCATCCCTAGTCCCTTAGCTCCCTAACATCACCCACAATAGTTAACCTGTGTTAACCCTCAAACGAACGAAGGTGGAAAATCCGAAAAAGCTAAAGCAGAAGACAAAGGCCAAGGCAAAGTGAAATGGAAGACAAAGACGCACAAGGAGAAAAGTCCTAAATAAGGGAGAAAGGCGTGCAAGGAAAAGCGCAAGTCAATACTTTCGTAAAAGAGCGCAAGCGCATCATGATTTAATTTAAGGAGCGCCGGGCTCTCACCCGTGCAATTTGTAAAGGTAGATGGGCGGTAGGAAGGAAGCTAGGAAGATAGGAGGATAATGGGAAAAAGGGCCTAGGCCACGGCCGGCCATGTAAAAAAGGGGATAAGGGGATGACCGCCCAAAAGGGATTTAGGGTTTTGTATATAAAGTTGAAAAGTGAATGAGAAGCTCATTCTTGTCAAAAGTGGCTCTCCTCTTGTTCTTCTTCTTCTTCTTGCTTGCTTGCTTGAGCTTGTGCTTGAGAGAGGGAGTGTGAGAGTGTGAGGGAGTGAGTGTGTGAGGGTGAGGAACCGGGGAGGAGAAGCTCTCCATCTTCTCCTCTCTTCTTCTCTTCTCTTCTCTTCTCTTCTCTTGCTCGCGGCAATGGAGCTTGGAGCGTGGAGCTTGAGGATGGAGCTTGGTTGAAGCTTGCACTTGGATGGTGGAGCTACCTGAGTGCGCGAGAGAGGAGGTAACTCGATCGGCATGGAGGTAATCTCACTACACCCGTAGATATGGATGGCGCATCGGCTATGTAAGAGGTAGCCATTAGTGCTCGGCTTGGAACGCTTGAACAATAAGCGGTTTGTGGGTCTTGGCGGTTGAGCGAATGCTCCCACAACCTGACCAACTTGGTCACACTTGCATTGCTTTATTTATACTTTTCTTGTATACTTAGGAGCGCAAGAAGTATCCTTAAGCAAGATACTTGGCACCCATTGTATAATGGTATGGAGACCTCCTTTCTTAATGGATCTAATTACCCCATATCGATGAGTAATAATGCATTGATCATGGTCTCCATCTTAGGCTTCAAAATTTGAGGAAGGTATAGACAATCCTCCATGTCTTCTAGTATATCGAGAGCATAGTTGGTGGAGTGCCCTCTAATGGGTTTATTGGCTCGGGTGCTCCTTCCACTATATGGCCATGAACTCTTCTTATAGGTTGTCATAATAGGTGTATTGCTTGTCAAGATAGACTAGTACTTCTCTGTGGAAATTTGTGGGGCATATTGATTTTTATTAAAGTTTATTTCAACTAGGATTTGATTGCAAAGCATGAATGTTACATACTTTTACTCATTGTCCACTCAAAGTCTAAGATTACTTGATTGATTATTTTCGATTGAAACTTGCAGAAGTGTCACATGTGATCTATAGACAAACAACATTTTTGTTTAATTCCAAGCTTGCATTAGTGTGTGGATATGGGGCATCTTGATTGAGATATGTCTCTCGATCTCCAACATTATGGTCCTTAATCGTTGTCCATATTCTCTATGTCATGATGAACAATACACCTCTCTCTCTCTTCACAATTTATTTCTTCCCTTATTCTCTCTCTTTATTTCTCTGCTCCCTCTCACTCTTTATATCTCTATTTTTTTCTCTTTATTTGTTTTTCTATTTATATTTTTTATTTTTATGTTTCCATTTTTTCATTTTTTATCTTTATTTTTTTCCCTTCCTCCCCCTCTTTCTTTTTCTCTCTCTCCCTATCTTTATTTTTCTCTCTCTCTCTCTATTTTTTTCTCTCCTCTTTCTTTATCTCTCTCTTTTCTCCTCTTTACTTGCATGTTTATTTCTCTCTCCCTCCTCCACTCTCTTTCTCTCCCCCTCTCTCTTTATTTTTTAAAATTTTTATTTCTTTTCCTCTATCCTTCCATTTCTTTTTTTCTCTTCCTTTACATTTGTATTTCTCTCTCCCCCATCTCTTTGGTCCTACTTCTTTCTCTCCATCCCTCTATCTATCTATTTTTCTCTTTTTACCTTCTCTCTATCTCTTTGTTTCTCTACCCCCATTCCTTTCTCTTGGCTTCTCTCATTCTCTCTCCTCCTCTTTTTCTATATTTCTCTCTCTCTCTCTCTCTCTCTCTCTCTATCTCTCTCCTTGTTTATCCCCCTCTATCTATTTTTCTCTCTCCCCTCTATTTTTCTCCCTCTCCATCCTTCTATTTCCATTTTTTCTCTCCCCTCTATATTTTTATCTCTCTCTCTCCTTGTTTCTATTTCTTTTTCTTTCTCCTTCTATCTCTCTATTTTTATCTCCTTTTCTCTCTCTACCTCGTTGTTTCTCTATCCCCCATCCCTTTCTCTTGGCTTCTATTCCCTTCTCTCATTCTCTCTCCTCTCATCTTTCTTTTTGTCTCTCTCTCTCTCTCTTTATGTTTTTCTCTCCCTCCCCGTCTTTGTCTCTCTCTCTCCCTCTCTCTCTCTCTTCATCTCCTTATTTCTCTCTCCCCCCACTCCTTTCTTTATTTCTCTCTCAATCCCTCCCTTTATCTCACCCTCTTTTCTTCTTCTATTTGTTTCTCTCTCCTTCCTCTTTTCCCTATTTTTCTCTCCCCCCCTCTCTCTCTCTCTCTCTCCCTCTTTCTATATTTCTCTCTCCCTCTTTGTTTCTTTCCTTTCTTTTTTCTCTCTCCCTCTCTCTCAATGCATCTCTTTACAAATAAGAATATGAAAAGAAGTGAAGAAAATACACAAACAAAGAGAGAAGAAACAATGCACCTACCTCAAGGGCTAAAAGTAAAAACCCTTTGCTTTTGGGGCTTCCCTCCCTTTTCTCCTTTGTTCTCCTCTCCTCTTGCCTTACAAATGGCAATGGTGGTGGCAGTGGTCTCTCTCTCCCTCTCCTTCTCTCTCACTCACTCTCACAAAGCTTCAAGGTCTCTCGATCTCTCTTTTCACTCATTTTCATTTTGTTGACCTCAAAATACCATGCTTGGGTTCTCAACCATGTTTTTTTCCTAGAATGATGTCACTATTAGCGTCACAAATAGTAATACAATGTGTGTCACTATTTGTGTTGCAAATAGTGATGAAAATGGTGATACTTGTTACAACGCTTTTTGCATCGCAGATAGTGATATCGTCAAATTTCATCTCAAATGACCATCATTATGTCTTCATTCACTTGTAATGGGTGAATCATAAAAATCTCAATTTATGTGGAGAAATTTTCCATGAGATTGTGTCCAAGATATGATTTCAGGTGCACAATTTGTAGGTTGTCATGCCTTCGGGTTCACATTAGATTGTATTAAGAGCATTGCCCAAGAGTTCACTCCTAGCTTTAATCACGCATCGATTTTGATTGGCTTACATAGCCCTTGATGCTATGGAAGTCATTATTTAATTCTTGGAAATATGCTCCCATGTGTTAGACTAGACTCAATGGGCTCCCAGATAGTGCCCAAACTAGTTGTGAGCCATATGTATGGTGGGAATAGGTTCTTGGATCCTTGAGATATTCACCTTAAAATATGTCAGTGTTACTTGCATTTAGGACTTGTACCCACCCTCCACTACAAGATACATGCCACATACTAGCGTTTAAAGTGATACAAATATTCATAAAAAAATTAACCCCCGTCATCACTAAAAGCATTGATATAGAAATATCCATAGATTTGTCACTATCTGTGTGGCTATCTACATGCAGTAGAGATACGTTCAGTAAATTAGCGATGCTTATAGAGAGAAAAAAAAGTTCAGTATTGTTTTGACATCCCCAGCACCATGTATTGAATAATATTATGTAAAGCAATTACATATTGAATACACAATTGCCATAAAGACATGTGCAAAAACTACATCAAACTATGGCACTCATAACTCATAAAATAAGTACAAGAATAATGATAACAACTCATAAAACTATATTGAACCTTGGAGAGAAGAGTCTAAAATAATCACAGAAATGTATTTATAAATATCGCAAAATGAAATTTTATACAAAGAATGAGAAATATATCTAGGAAATGCTACACAAAAGAGGCCTGCATGGATCACAGGACCAAAAAAGGAAATGATATGCACTCCATGAATCCAATCATTTTCTACTGCTCCTCTCCATCCAAAAGCTCGTCCTAATGCAATGGAGCACCAAATAGAATCTATTAAATAATAAACCAAACATTAGTCCACAATACATAAAGCATTACAAAAAAACTAATGACTACAAACAAAAAAGAGGATTAATTTATTTGGCCATTGTGTGCATAGAATCTATTGATAAGTGTAGTGAGACCATGTCTCTCTACATATCGAGTGTAGGATTGCGTTTTTTTGTGGTGGAGTGCTATAAAGAAAAGAGAGTAGCATTTTTAGAAATAAGATTGTTAGTACAAGTAATATTCCAAATAAAAAAGTGAGAAGAACCAAAGAAAACTTATAAAGTCCTCCAAATAAGTATTATGGCCACCACTCCTCAAATGATGTACGATCCATGCTTCCAATCATGCCCTTGTTGCCTCTCGTTTTGCTACCACCATCATCTTGGAGAGTGTGTGGCCTTCTTCCCAAGTCTTTGCCAATCCTTTGCATCCAATCACTCGGGCTTTGAGGTGCCACTCTTGATTGCCTTGCATGTATCTCATCATCTATGTGGCATGTATGAACATATACACTTCATCATTTATCCATTGGAAAACCTCTTTGTCATTAGTACTGAAAACTCCAATCACTCGAGCTTTGAGGTGCCACTCTTGATTGCCTTGCATGTATCTCATCATCTATGTGGCATGTATGCATGTATACACTCCATCATTTACCCATTGGAAAACCTCTCTGTCATTAGTACCGAAAACTCCAATCACTCGGGCTTTGAGGTGCCACTCTTGATTGCCTTGCATGTATCTCATCATCTATATGGCATGTATGCACGTATACACTCCATCATTTACCCACTGGAAAACCTCTCTGTCATTAGTACCAAAAAATCCTCGTGCAAATACACCACTATGTAGTCCTTGCTCCCCTTGAGTATATTTTTCTAATGGTCTAAACATTGTGCCTAAATACTTATTGACATTACTCTTTCATGTAAGCCATCTCCCTCCTTCCCTCATCATTCATGTGATCACATCAAATGCTTTTTCATCTACAAGGTATCCATACCCTATTAGGGTATGTTTAAGGTGTGGCCTCTCCTACTTATAACTATGCTCTTGGGCATAACTAGGGGACCCCTGTATATCTGGTGTACCTGCGAGGGTGGTGTCTCTTGGAGTAGCACCCACAGGAGTGCCACCTAGGGATGGCTAAGCAAAACTTGGAGTCATAGGAGTAGATGTCCCTACAAGTATGATAAGCCCTAGAGGTGACAAGTGTCCATCAGATTGATAATATGAAGATACTATATCAATGCCTCCACAACATCCACTTGAGCCATCCTCTCTCTAGGACCAATATGAGAGCGAGGAATAGCAATCAGTCGTGGGCTCATAGCATCTACATCTTTGTAGCACCTCCCAAAATCATTCTCGCTATATCTGAGGCTAGTCTAGAGCATCAACTCTGGCTACTAGAGATTGAAGCATCATAGTGTAATAAAGTAGACCTCGTAGAATGGCCACACCATGACTGTGACAACTCCTAGTCCGCCATATCTCTAAACCATGCCATTTGATCTGGAGACATATGTGTAAAGATTGCAAGAATCTCCTCATCTATCATCCCTTGGCTCATCTTGTTCTCTCGATATTGTCAAAAGAAGGTGACTTGCATAGACAAAAAATTATATTAGTATAATCAATATAAGGATTTAGGTAAAGCATAATAACATAACTCTACAAAAAAGGATCCTAATTAAAATACATATACTAAAGTATCCTTAAAATCAAATTATCAATAAATTGAGCAAGCATAAATAAATATAGCCTAGCATATGACTCCATGTCAAGCTTTTGGCATATCTTGGCGTACACTATTGGAAGGTCTATATATAGGTCTCCACATAAAGAGGAGTCCAATTCATTCTAAAAAATTATTGGCCTCCTATCTCTTCATCTATGTTACTTGTGTCTATCTTCTCTGCATACTTCAAGCTCTCTTCACCTCCTCCACCCTCTACAAGATTTACCTCTCCACTTGCATACTCTTCTCATCCATGCTGGGGATATTGCTTTTATTATATACTTGTGCACTCTGAGGTGTTGATGATTGCAAAATATACCACTATCAAGGTTGTCCCGGATTTGGATAGAAGATTATCTTTTCAATATCACATATATAAGTGTGTTGTAAAGAGTGAACCAACATTTGTGACTATTTCGTATTGTAGAAAAATAGACAAAAAAGGTCATGCACCTATTCACAATGACCCAACAAGACAAATGTTTTGCATATATAATCTTTTCTCAAAATCTACCTCTAGAAATCTTGATGGACCTTGCTAAGTAGCTATCCCAACTCCTTCTAATACTACTTTAAACCATTGTACATCAAATATGATCATGGAGAAGCTACGATAATCCACTGAGATAACACTTTGCAAGTTGCCAAAATATTCCATCTCATCTATTATAGTATTTGGATCCATGGCCCACCATCAACTCTCTTGCTTGAACTTTGCCATGATGCCACAATTCACTTGGAGTGCATTTTTTAAATGTGCTCAACTCGAAGGTGTCACCTGCACAACCACACTGCACTATAGATTTTAACTGCACACCAAAATGGTTAGCTTAGTTGTTGCACATAAAACCTAGATATGATAACAAAGAAAGCATGCAACCACATATTCAAGAATTTGGAAATTTTCATAAAGTTTGTAAATTTCTAATGTGGTTAATATTTTGACACATGGTCAAATCTTATCTCCTTACTTGAAGGTGAAAATTTCCCTACATACTATATAAGCAAAACCCCCAAGTTGTGCCCCACTCTCAAATATGGGGTTAAGATTTATCCACTTGGTCAAATATTTACTCCTTACTTGAAAGTGGAACTTGGGAGATTCCAAAATTCTCTAATATGTATAATGAAAGAGACCTAACTAGCCTAACTAAGGAAGAGAAAAGAGAGAAGGACTGTAGGAGAAAAAGAAGAGGAGAGAGAAATACAGGGAGAAGAGGGAGAAAGAGAGGAAAGGGAGGAAGAAGAAGAAGAAGAAGAAGAAGAAGAAGAAAAAGAAAAAGAAGAAGAAGAAGCCATGAAAGCTTGTGAAGGTGAAAAAGAGATATTCTTGATAATTTTGTGACGCCTCAGAATACCCTCTTACACCTTATATACCGTCCGTGTGACTGGTATGTTCCCATGCCATGTTCCCGTGTTCCCCGCTCATTACAAACCATCCTTTCTCATAGAGTTTTTGTCCTAAAAAACAACGGATGAACCGGAAAAGAAGAAGTGGGAGCTCCCAAGTACGACTCTACGCATGATGCAATGGCAATAAGCAAGGGTGGCGGGGCAAAGAAGAGAAATGGGGCATGAGGTATGGGAGACCATATGGGAGGGTCTCACCCAAATTATAATCCACCATTTCATAATAGACAAGACTCGGGATGGGGTGGACAACATGCTGTCCCGTAGGGGTATGTTGTAGGAAATCAGCCATAACTTTGTGTAGGAAACTCCGAATTGGACAAGTGAGGTGTCGTTACGGAGCCCACAAGGTGTAATTTCAGCTCACATGGGTGAAGGGGGGCTGAAAATACATCAGGACCAAAAATGTTGCAAGATAGATGGTTGTTCAAGAAGTAACTAATGTGATGTCCAAGATAGTATGGCTGGAGAAAAATAGCCATAACTTCCTCTAGGAAACCTCGATTGGGGCAAGTGAGGTGTCGGTGCGGGGCCTTTGAGGTGTACTTTTAGCCCATATATGGGGAATGGGGCTGAAAATGTATCAGGACCAAAACTGGTGCAAAACAGTTGGCTGTCCAGACACAGACTGCAACCCAAAATAGGGGTCAAGTGTGGTTAAGTTCGTGGTTAAGTTCCAGCCAATATGGCCTCCTTGAGGTGTGGAAACTCATCCAAGATAGATGATGGGTGCCAAGGAGCTTCCTCTATTGGTAGGCCTTGCCATTTGATCAAGTATTCATGAATAGAACGGGTACGGAGTTGGTTTTCACGCTGCCCAATGACCGCTTTAGGAATATACTGAAGAAGACCCTCCTCATCGATGGGGGGTAGCTCCTCTACATAATCTTTGGAAATGCCAATGAAAGGTTTCAATTGGATCACATGGAAGACATTATGGATCTTAGTAGTGGGAGGGAGTTGGAGACGGTAGGCCGATTCCCCACCCTTCATAATGATTGTGTAAGGCCCATAGTAGTGGTGTGCCAACTTGTTGCAAGAACCGTCCTTTAGTGTAACATAACGGGACTTGGGGACCTTGAGGAGTACCAATTCACCCTCTTGAAAGTCAAGGGGTCTCCTTTTTGCATCAGCATGGAGCTTCATGTGCTCTTGAACCCTTTTGAGATTTGCCTTGCATTGTTGAAGTAAAGCTTGCATGCGGTCCAACTCTTCTTTTCCAAGGGGGTTGAGCTTTTCATTGAAGATCACGGTGGGGAGGGGCACCCGATAACCATACAATGCTTCGAAGGGGGAGACTCCAATGCTTGAATAAGTGGATTTGTTGTAAGAAAATTTAGCCAAATGCAGCCATACATCCCAAGAATTCTGCACATCATGATAAAATTGTCGCAAATAAGTCTCAAGCCACTTGTTGACTCACTTAGTCTGCCCATCCGTTTGGGGATGATAGGCTGTAGATGGAGCCAATTTGGTCCCCATGGAGCTGAAAATTGTCTGTCAAAATCAGCAGTTTCATGATTGGGAAGATTTTAAGATGCATATGATCCAAGTTTTTGTCTCCCCGGTAGAGAATGAACGTTTGGCTAGGCAATGGTATCAGTTTATCAACGAAATCTCATTGTGAGGGAGTATACCAACCAATTTATGAACCTATCCATGTATGTTGAGGCCGTCAGTGATGAGGCCAAATTGCATAAATACATTTGTTGACTAGATGCGCATCTTTCAGCTGATGTAATGGCTCAAAAGCCAGCCACTTTGTTTGCAGAGATATAGTCAGAAATACTGTCGCAATGAGGGCATGCAGCCCATTGCAGGACAACAAAGATACCCTACTAGGAAATCCTCATATGCTAGTAATTATCTCAGCAGCAATGTAGGGAATGGCAATCCCAAAATCCCCACCTACCCCACTTTTAATGCTGAAAGGAAATATGGCAGTTTTGGGACAGCACCCCGTTCCAAAAGTGACCCAGAGTATACTGAAAATAAGACACGGAATGGCTTCAATTCTAACGGTAAAAAATTCATTCCTTTCGAGGTTATCAAGGATCGCAAGGCTAAGGGCTTGTGCTTTAAATGTGGGGATAAGTACACGACTGATAATGCATCCAAATGCCCCTTTAAGAATGCCATTGTCAAGTTTAATAGCATGTATGTGCTAGAAGATACTGACAAGTTGGAAGAGGACTCACATGACAATGCTCCCATAATGACACTTGTTGAAAATGCTAAATATGAAGAGGATCTTGACACTGATGAGTTTTATGACTCACCGGACGGGTTCCCTTTTGACCCTGGTGGCTGCCCCATAGATGGCATGCTTAGGAATGACCCTTTTCACCCCACACTTATCACTATATCAGCTTGCTCGATTTCCATAGATGCATGGACTGGCTCTAGGAGCCCGAACACCCTACGAATACATGGTGACATTGATGGCAAGAATGTATACATTCTTATAGATAGTGGCATCACACAGTTTTGTGAATAAATCGACTCTTGCCCATTTGACATGTGTTCCTACTGAATTACAACAACCTCTTAGGGTTCAAGTGGCCAATGGAAGTGAGAAAATAAGCTCCCATGTATGCACACAAGTGTTTCTTATGCTGGCAAAAAATTATACAGCAAAGGTGGACTTAATTACCCTTGATATGGGCCCCGTGGATGTTGTTTTAGGTTGTGATTGGCTGCAGCAATTTGGAAAAATCTCTATGGACTTCTCTCAATTGTATATGGAGTTTTAATGCATGGGCGGCTTGTACATTTGGAGGGCATCAAAGAAATTGCAAAATTTCAGCTTATAACAGCAAGAAAACTCAAAAAGGAATTCAAGAAACACTCACAGATCTTTGTCTTGCATTTGCATAAGGATAATGATGACTAGCACACATTGGGGAAGCAAAATGCAGCACTAAAAGCACTTTTGGCTGAATATGAGGACCTATTTCAGCCCCCCACCACTCTCCCACCTCAGAGATCGGTGGATCACCCAATTGACTTGGAGCCCCATGCCAAGCCCATCAATAAACCCCCATATCGACTCTCTAAATGTGAACAATAGGAAGTAGCTAAGCAAGTCAAGGAGCTCATTGAAATGGGATTCATAGAGCCTAGCTCTTCCCCTTATGCCTCCCCGGTTCTATTGGTTAAGAAAAAGGACGGATCCTTTTGGTTGTGCATTGACTACCATGATCTCAATAAGATCACCGTCAAAAAATAGATACCCCATCCCTCAAATCAATGACTTGCTTGATGAGCTCAAGGGAGCACGCTACTTCACCAAGATTGATTTGCGATCCGGCTACCACCAAATCAGAATGAGAGTGGGTGATGAAGTTAAAACATCCTTTTGGACTGATCGTGGCTTGTACCATTTCCTTGTCATGTCATTTGGGATTAATTATGCCTCCGCCACGTTTCAGAGCCTAATGAACAAAATATTGCAGCCATGGCTTTTCCAGTTTGTGTTGGTATTCTTTGATGATATACTCATTTACAGCAAGTCACTACATGAGCATTTGAAGCATGTCAGACAAATTTTTGATATACTAAGAGAGCATCAGTTATTTGCCAAGGAAAGCAAGTGTTTCTTCATGCAAATAGAGGTTGAGTACTTGGGATACATTGTTAGTGAAAAAGGCATCCAAGCTGACCCTAATAAAGTGCAGTGTGTTTGAGACGGGGGATTTAAAAAAGCAAGTCTCCAATTTGAAGTTTTTTCACAAAATTTTCCAAAACTTGGAGTTTTTCAATGTATTTGCCAAAACTTGGAGTTTTTTCACAAAATTTGTAACTTTATGAGGGATAATCTTGTTACCCATATTGAAAATTTGTATTAAGCAAGGTATTCAAGGGACCATTTTTTTCAAACTCTCAAAATATACCAAAGAGAGAAAAATGAACAAAATTGGGTTTCTACCACACATCTCAAAAAGTACCCTTATCAATCAGACTAATCTCTAAAATTATGAGTCAATCTAAACAAAACACAAAAAGAACTCAATATAGGAAAATATAATTATTTCTCTTGCAACTATTTAGGTAAATTATGAAAGCCACTTATATATAACTATTATATAGTATCGATATGTGGACTTGATAGCAACAAATGTCAATATCTTCCTCGTCTTTTTAACTAATCACTCCAAAGCTTCTCATATATGCAATGGTTGTAGGGAGCTTTAACTCTAACATATCTACAAGGGATATATCATTTTCATCCTCTTGTTGAAAAGTTTGGCCAAGTATTTGTTCAACCTTTCCAATGGCAAATGTTGCATCATTTATTGACCACTTCTCATCATAGTTTGTAGCTTTTGACAACGAATCTAGTTTACCATTTGCGGTTTTGAAGGTCTTTCTCATGTCTAGCTCCTCCTGTGTAGGTTTAGGCATGATTTGACTCATGTAGAATTTAAAGGAAACCTTGTGCTAAAAATAAAAATGAGTAGAATTGAGTATGGAAAGTGGAAGGAAGAGCAATATGCAAAAGAGAAGCAAAGAGTAGAGTTGTTGCATAAGGACGGGAAGCAACCATATCATGGTTTGGTTCAACATCAAACTTGGCCATGGTTTATATCAATAGCAGACTTGCCAATCAAAGGTTAGATGAAACATGGTTTAGATAAAAAATACCCAATTAACAAATGAAAATTAGAAATTAGAACATGGTTTAGATAAAAAAACACCTTGATAACGTGATAAGGGGAAGCAAACAATTGAGAAGGTGTAACATGGGAAGGAGAAGCAACAATAATATATATTAGAAATGTGACTAGAGTAGATGATACATGATTAGATTCTATGTAACCATGCTTTCCATAATAGGAGTAAAGGACAAAGATCAAGATTACCTTAAGAAAAAAGTATCACAATCAACAAAAACGAACTTGGAACATCAATACCAGGAAAAATGAAAATGCTTTGCACACAAAACAAGAATGATTTATAAAGAGATATTTCACATATAAATAGACAATCCTCTGAGGAGAATTAAAATGAAGTGATCAACAAGCTTTATGAAACAAAATCGAGATTATCTTGAGAAAAAAATTGTCACAACTAGCAAAAATGAACTTGGAGCATTAAAATTAAGAAAAATGAAATTTCTTTGCACACAAAATAAGCATGATTTATAATGAGATCCATCACCTACAAATAGGTACCCCCCTCAGTGAATACCAAGCTTTATGGATGTATTCATCATAGCAAAAGGCAAACAATAAACTTGCATACTTTTCATAATAGGAGAAGAGGAGCAAGATCTAGATTACCTTGAAAAAAAGTTGGCTCAACAAAAATGAAGTTGGAGCATCAAATAAGGAAAAATGAAATTACTTTGCATACTAAATTAGCATAGTTTATAAAGAGATCCCTAATCTATAAATAGATGGCCCCCTCAATGAATCAAAAAAGCATGATCAATAATTCCACTTTTAGATCCTCGTCCAATCATGTCCACAAATGGATAACTGCTCCATGATTAATAATGTCTACTTTTACTAGAGTTTTCATTATGCTCAAAAAGAAAAATACCAAATATGTGGTCCCTTCACATCATGTATTCAAAATGAACGTCCACCTTCACTTCTTCATATGCCCTTTAAATCTTTCATTCAGTACTGCATGGCCCCCATCTCATTGAACAATAGCCAACATAAAACTCTCAAGTCTTTGATTTGCATTTTATGCGTCACGGAAGGGCAAGCATAAAATTTAAATCAGTTTGCTTAAGGGAAGGTTGATGCATCATCATATGTTGATTTTTGTCCATCCCAAGCACACGAATGTAGACATAATACATGTGCTTGCAGGCCAGGAAGGGTTTACTTTCCAACTCTCTCTTTTGAAAGTCAGGACACGTGTAGAAGGGCTCGGGATTGACATGCACCTCATACAAATGCTCTGACATAACATAAAATATGACTTTCTCATTTGCCACCACTACTTTCTCTTCCATGAAAACTACATCCAATGCCTCAGCCAATGCAATTTTTCTTTCTGCATCCTTAGAAATACCATGTCTCCATTTTTTTCTTCATTTGCCACTTGAAGAGGTAAGTGGTTCTGTCCCATGGGTCGTAGTATTTTTGGGGGTAGGTGGAATGCCATCATGCTTGAATACAAAACCTCCTTTTATAAGAATTGAAATCTCATCTGCAGAAGCATTGGTGCCCTTGTCAATAGACCAAATCCTTGGTCGCAAGGGCACATGCTTAACTTGTTTATCAACATCCCATGTATGCTCCACATCATGACTGCAAAACCAGAACCATTGTGCAATAGGCTTACCTTGAAATTCCCTCTCTGACCAAAATGAAGGGCATAGTAACCCAGGTGATCTACTTTCTATCACATTGCAGCACTTCTTTCTATTTATAATACCAAAACATTTTCGTTTGCAATGAACAGGCATTCTCCGAATGGCCCACAAACTTCTATGCATTTCCTCCTCTGAGACAATATTAGTTGGGAGATCCATTTCAATCGGCACTGCATGCACCTCATGGTCCAAGCCTACTTCTATAGGTTGGTCATTTCTATTTTGAAAATTTATCTTGTGTGGTCATCCTTTTTGTTTTCTATCCCTTGACTCCATTACATAGCCAGGTTTATGAGAGCTACAACCATCTAGAGTTCTTCTTTTCCTTTGAACTGTTTCTTTGTTTCCAGAAATGAAAGGCTCTCCGTACATGGGGGTGCCAAGAGCTGCTCCTTGAACTGTTCGAGCTATGAATGCAGGTGAAGGGGTATTTCTTGCAACCACCCTATTAATAAGAGCATCCATGTCGGGACCACTTCCAGAGTATCTTCCAGTTGTGAAGGCCAATTGCCTTGAACATTGAATATATGAGTTGATCAAGTCAGTGACGCATGCATCATACAAACCAATTTTCTTCTTTCCATCCTCCCCTGCTAACCAACTTGCATGCACGCTCTCAGAAAGATTTGTGTTGGGAATACAGGCCCTCTCCCAAGGACTCAAGGAAGCCTGCAACCCAATAAAAAACTCAGCAATTCCTCTTACATGTCTATTTTGTTCTCATACTTGGGTATTCCCACCCCAATGATATTAGTACATGTGTATGTAACAAATAGAAACAAAAAAAAACATTTACATGTGTAGTACTACCCCAATGGTCTATCCTATTCTCCCACCATTTGATCCATCTCTTCAATGGTACGGTACTATCTCGAGGCAGTCCTACTTGCTGCCACCAATTTTGTATAGCTGTGGCATTCCTCTTGCCCTCTTCAATGGATTTTGAAAGGCGCCACCTCTCACATAAATTCAAGTGATGCTTTCGAAGGTTTGAAGGCACGTATTTCGTTGTGTGCTTCTGTCAGCTTTGTTCCCAGTGAAACAAACACGATCGCTCTCTTCCTTCCAAAACATTGTCAGGTCCCGCATTGAAAACAGTGCGGATTGCCATCCAATTTGCACCGGCTTCATCCGCCATAAAACCTGCAAAGTCTGCAGGAGGATGTCCACACTCGAGCATCACATTATTAAGGCATCTCCAAAAAAGAATTTGTGTTTCTGTATCCTCTTCCTTTGTATCACAAATAGCAATCACCATGATCCCCTTCAAGCTGCAATAAGAAATACAGTGATTAGCAACTAGAATATGTCAACGAAAATTCATAACAAGTAAGGTTCCCGAACAAACCATGGATCGTACACAGAACAAGACATTGTTGCCCAGTCATCTATTCTGTGTGTAAATTCAAAGTGAACCCAAGACTTGCAAAGGTCTCCATTTCCTAAGCGTCTCATTCGATTAACCAATTCCACTCCAGAGCCGGGTCCTTTAGTAGACATCTTGAAAATGTAACTTTTTTCACCCACCCCTCCTTGCCCTGGAAATCTACTGCCATGAAAAAAAGGAAACATGCATCTTTTTTTCAACTCCAAAATGTTATCAAAGCCATCTCCAACAACACATGTTTCTTTTTTTTTCTGGCATGTCACGATACTATTGAACCTGCAACCTCAACAAACGAAAGTTTGTTAAACTAATAACAATGCTACAAACCATAGTTTGCAGACTTGAATAACCAAAACTAACCTCTGATTTTGAACCAATGGCATCAACTCCTCCAAAAAGTTTGTAAGCTCTTGTTCTCCCTCCACCATTGAACCATTAGTTGTCAAAGATTCAGTGATAATTTGTTTTGCTACAATCATTTGAATCTTCCTAGCACCACAGTGTCGATTCACTTGCAAAACTGAGTGAACTAGAGATCTAATTTTTTTAATTGCAGCCATTGAAGTCCCTGGTTGCACATTGTGTGTGTGAGTGCCTACATGAAGCATCAATCTCTCCATGCTTGTATCCTTTGGAAAAATGTAATAAACTTTGCAATCACAAGTTGCATAACAAGTGACAACTTTACTACAATAGTGACACGTGATTGAATGTTTTTCGTCACTTGCAAGTAGCCCCTTGCTCATTGTGCTATTGAGGTAACCATGAAAATACATTTTATTATGTTGATTGTTGCTTTCATAGTAAGGACAATTGACTCGATGACATTGTAAGTCTCCGAGGCAATGGCTAATTCTCGAAGTAGCATCAGGGAAGATATTAGTTGGATGGGGTCTTGTCCAGACATGACCATCATATTGTTGCTGCATCCCATCCATGTTTGAAGATGTGCCATATGTTGGCAGAAGAACGAAAGCAATAGAACCATTGTACTCTCTTGGAATCTCACTAACAAAAAAAGGGCCTTCACTCATTTGCAATAAAGCCTTCAACTTCTTTCCTCTGGGGCTATTAGCAATCCAAGGTAAAATCTCTTTCTTTATTTGTGGAAATGAATGAGGACTATCAAGTCCATCATCCAACTCTAAGTCAATAGTCGGAGTTGAGACAGGTGCACAAAAAGCATTTGTTATAAGTGGCAAAGAAGTTTGAGATGACGTCTCTGTGAAGGAATCGGATGTAATGTCTACAACAGGTCCTGAAAGTGAATGAGATTGTTTGCTATTTTCTACAGTGTCTAGTCCTTCATCTTGGTCCATGGTGAAAGTGGTATCACAATGTACTATTTTATACTGACATGAAAGAGAAGAATCGAGCAAAAATTGCTCCGCACCATTGATATCTGGTTGGCCATGAACCGCAATCTCTTCACTGTAAGCATCAAGTTGGAAAATAGCATACAAACCTACCAGCTTACGGTCAGGGGGTAGAAGTGATTGAAGAAAATAAGAGCTCACAAGAATCTTTCCATCCCTCAGGGGCACAACACGTTCCAGTGATTCGGAGCCGATTGACCATTGAAGAGTAGCTTCTGCCATCGTCTCTCACAAAAGCCGGTTTGAAACTCAACAAACAATGGAGCTATGAAGGCGAAATATTATATCTAATAGCATGCCTATTGTTTGTCAATTTCTTTGAACGTAGAAATAATAGTCCGTTACCCCCACCAAATATGGATTAAATGAGCTCTTACTCCATGGGCAGTTCTTAGTGACGGTTGAAGTTGCGAATCAGTCCATTAATGAACCAAATCATTAAAAAAAGTCTACATATTGAAAAATCACAAGATTTAGTTAAATTTTTTTTCAAAAAAAACATGTCTTTTCAAAAATAAATCATGTCTTTTCGAAAATCATGTCGTGTTGTAGCACATATTTTTATAAGCACGTTTTATTTTGTCAGATGTCAGGCGCCGTTAGCATTTACATTTTTTAGTAAATAATTTTTCGGTGTTCAAGAGAAACATTCTCTCATGATGGATGTTCAATATGCACGCGCCGCTTGTCACTGAAAGTTGTATGTAACGGTTTAAACATATCTTCTTATTTGTCCTTCTTCTTCTTCTTCTTCTTCTTCTTCTTCTTCTTCTTCTTCTTCCTTTTCTCTTTCGTTTCCCTCTTCTTCTCTCCCATTGCAAGTTGGAAGGCATAAAGAAGAAGCAAGAAGGAGAGCAACCCTTGCAACAAGCTCAAACAAGATCAACATTCTCCATCAAACTCACCGGGTAAGCTCCACACTCCATCTTTATGGCAGAAAATCTATATTTCAAGTTTTATTTTTCCTCCATGGCTGAAAGAAATGGAAGAGCAAGTAGACAATGAGAGGACAACAATGGGAGGGGAGAGAAGGAAAGGGGAGGTAGAGAAGGAGATGGTAAACTGAAAAAATGGGAGAGGAGGAGACCTTTGGGACACCCAGGGCTGTCTGCGTCAACGCAGACAACTCTCGGGGGTTGGGCGCAGCCCCCTTTGGAGGGGGAGGAGGAGAGGAAAAAGGCAAGGAGGGGGAACCCTCAGTACCCGCCCGCTGTCTGCGTCAACGCAGATGACCTGGTGGGGGGGCGGGGTACCTTATAAAATGGGGCGGGTAGTGCACAGCCGCCCCCCTCTCAGCCCCTCCTCCTTAAACCACTCCCCTCTCAGTCCCTGCTCCCTAAACCACTCCCCTCTCAGCCCCTCATCCTTAAACCACTGCTCCTCCCTAAACCGCCCCTTAAACCTCTTCTATAGCCAAGTTACCTACAATTTTTGGCTTCGGGGGCGCTGCCCCCGAGCCCCCACCAAGGGGCACCCCCCCTCCATATAGAGTGGGTGTAAACCGCGCGAGTCCAAGGCATGAAAAATTAAACCATTTTTAAATCGTACGCAAATCATCCTAAAGAAATAAATGTGACATGATTTGATTTTTTTGGATTGGGAATTGTCAAACACTCAGCATTGTCTGCGTCAACGCAGACAGGAATAAGGGATTGGGAGTATCCTCCCTTTGGGGGTGCGGGGGTGAAAATGTGGTCGGGAGGTTCAAATGATTAAGAAAATTTAATAGATTTATTAAAACCAAATAACAAATGATGTTAAAGTATGTTGTCTGCGTCAAATGGTCATATTTTGGTGGAGACTAATTAATAGAACATGTGATTTAGTTGAGTTATCTTCATTTTTAAAATGATTTGTGGTTTGTTTTAGTGCTTCTGAGCATGGCTAGAGGTCGGCATGGTGGTGGTAGGAGAGGTCAAAGCAAAAGGGGTCGTCCAAGTAAGTCATTCAATCACTCTTTTAAATTTACATATTCTATTCTTAATGGTTAAGCAACTCTTTTAAAGTTTCATATAAATGTTATATTCTATTTTCAAATTATTCTTGTAGATACTCCAATTACAAGGTTAAGATCCGGTCTATGCAATAGACTAGTAAGTATCGATCAAGAAGCATCCTCCCGTGCATTCTCTGAATCTCCAAATAACAAGGGTGGAAAACCAAGGAAAAAATGTCCTTTCATTGATGATGAAGCGCTTGAGGATAGCATGGATGAAGCAAGCAATGACATTCATGCTGATCCTATGAGAACCCACACTACCACCACGGCGTGTGGTGAAACAACACAGGGGAGGTCTTTAGATTTGCAAATTGTACATGAGGAAAATGAAGAGGTGAATGAGGATGTTGCTAATGAAGAAAAGAAAGAGGTCAGTGAGCATGATAGACACATTGGAGAGAATGTCAAGTTTGGGCTTATGTCAGATGTGTTGGCCTCATTTTTTGTAACGAGGTCTACTTCTCCTCCTCCTATCCCTTTGTGTAGACTTGTGCCCTATGAGGCTATAAGGCTTGCATCTAGTTCTGCTACATGGTTGATTTCATCTTTCGATAATGCTTCGTATATGGAAACAATGGGGAAATTTTTGGTTTCTTTGAGAAGGCCCACTGGTGAGCTAATGGATGTATCTCCCCAAAATTTGGAAGAGTGGGGCTCTCTTTGGAGAGAAGTTAACCAAAGGTTTGAAGATGAATTGACTGATGAGTGGGCTGATTTAAGAGGGCGCAAGTTTTTGGTATGGGACGGTAATCATAGGTTGAAGACATGGATGAAGAGGATAAAGGAAGGTAACTATGCATTGTCTTGCTTTCTCTTGTTTATTGTGATGATACTTCCTTCTTTGACTAATTATTTATTTTATTATTTGATGTATGTAGTTTATAATGAAGATATTTCGTGACATGTTAGAGTTCTATGTCAATTCATTCAAGTGGAGAAGAAGAAAGAAGGAGAACTATTGTTAGCATTGGATACATCAAATGCGTAAGTATACTTATCACTATTAACTTTTTCAAATGGGTTAATAGATCATCAATTGTGTGTGAATATTGCCAATAGTTTTTATTTATGTGTGAATCTCAAAATATAAAGATAATTTTTGTGTGAATGTCAAGATATTTTATTTATTCCAATAGATTTCATTTACGTGTGAATGCCAATAGGTTTCATTTATTAGTTATGTGAATGTGAATAGGTTTTATTTATGTGTGAATCTTAAAATTTAAAGACAATTTTCAATGTTGTAGTGTAACAAGAGCACATGTCAAACCCAACCTAGGCCATGAAATTTTCATGTTCCAAAAGTTTGGCATTGCTGATAAACAAAGCATTTTGGAAAGGATGAGCCCTTCTCAAAGACGGTGGGCTGAAATAGAGTATGAAATTGAAGGAAAAAGTAACCATGGCAATGATCCATGGTACAAGAACCCATGTTTGCTAATATCGCTTTTGGTGTGGAAGGTAAAAAGTTTGGTATAGTATTTTAGTTTTCAGCATAACAAATTATGGTATCTTGAATTTAACCATAACTAAGAATAGTGTATTGATTTTTCTATTTAGGATGACTATAACTCTGCCATAGTCAAAGAGGAGGCCCGCCTCAAGGAGCTTGCATTGCCAGAGGCAAATTATGAGGCAAAAAGAAAACAATTCATAAACAAAGAGCAAGATAAATTGAGGGACAAAGGATACAAGTACCTTGGAATAGCTAATCCTGGGCATGGAGAGGATTTCTTTTCTGTTTTGTTTGCATTGAATTGGGATGAAAGGAACATGATGGCTATTACCAAGGACAAATTGTATGCCATTTGTAGTGCTAATATTGCTGCGGAGAGGTATGTTTTCCTCATGGACTAATGTTCTCTTATTTTTTGGAATTGAACATAATTTGGTTCAACAATATTGAAGTTATGTTTTGTTCAATAACCAATATATTAGAAAAAGGGAGATTTTACTTCTCATGGCTGTCACGAAGGCAAAGGACTCCACTATGTCACACTTTGCGGATGTAAGGAGATTTCGTAGCTACATGAAGCAAGAGGTGTATTGGTTTCATATGATTGGAGAATGCTCCTTATTGATCAGGAGCTTACAAGTTGATGGCACTGAGATTCCAGGAGGCTTTGATGTTTTTTTTAAAGGCCAAAGACGTTTACATATTTTAAAGGCATTTGCAAATATTTTTGGTGAAATGAAGAATGTTGGAGACTCTGAGAAGGTTCCAGAGCTCACACAATCAAGCAAGAGGGTGGTATACAGGTATTTCTAGTATAAAGAAACCATATTTTCTAAATACCATATGTACAAATGTATTCTAACTTAAGAGTGCTTTTGTTGTTTGTTCTTATATTTTTGGAAAAGATGGTTGCGTAGTCTACAGGAAAGTGGAGTGCTAGAAAGCCTCCCTCCTCTAGTGGAGGAGTGGATGGACTTGGGATGTCAAAATTGTATGTTCTCAAAAGCACTGCTTGAGAGGGGTCTGTCGGAATGGGAAATGCGTATTTGTCCATGGTGGATAGACTATCCATTGGATGACATTCCACGGCAAGAGATTGAATTAAGAGAGAGTAAGTACTTTGAGAGCCAAACATAGTAAATATGTGGTAACTCTTGCTCTTAGCTATTTGTTTTAGTAATACTTGCCTTATATGCAGGATTTCTGGAACAAAATAGAGTAATTTCTACGCACAAAGAAGAGGATGAAGGAAATGGTACTTTCTAAAAATGTATTTATTTAACATGAAACTTATCATAACTTTTTAGACTTTTGTGTTTTCTTAACTTTGTTGTTTTTGCAAATTAGAAATGTCCAATACAATAGACATGGTCCCTCATGTTGTGGGGATAAAGGCGACTTGTGGTGGTAGCATGGCAAAGGGTATATTGGATGGAATGCAAATTTTTAGTTTGATCCAAGTAGCCTTGTTTCTAATTTGCATGAATATGATATTATATTGTGTTGACTTCACACTACTTAGGTGCCATTGGTGGTGCAACTGTTGATACTACAATGAAGCAAAAGTCCATGGGAAAACGAAAGAATATCACCACGATAGATGATGCGTTGAAGTATAGCAAGGGTAAGCCAATTTGCATGAATGATAGAGTTTAGGATTTCCATTTGACGAGTCAATTTATTAAAGTATTATTTTGTTGTCTTTATATTGCGTAGGTAGTATAAGTGAATTAAATGAGGTTGGTACAACAAAGCGAAGGTCTAAACACAAAGAGAAAGTTGTTTCATTGGATGAAGAATTAGAAGGTGAATCAAGTATCATTTTTTGGATTATTGGAGTCATGTTAAAAGTACATTTTTATATTTTTTTGAAGATAATATAAAATCTAAACATTAAACACTAAATAATTTGCTTTCCTTCCTATTTTTCTTTACAACTTTAGGCAAAAAAGATGGTTTTGACATGCATAGCATTTGGAAAGAAAATGAAAAAAGTAAGGGTCACTTTGAGGGATCTTTGCAACATACTACACCTTCTCGGGCTATGTCGTTCATGACTCAGTCATCAGAGCCTATACAAGAGTCTTGTAGACGTCCTGCTATACGCAAGACAGGTATGTATATTTCTAGCTTTACATTCTGAGTCTTAACATTTAGCCAACATCAACATTTGTAAGTAAACTTTATTTTGATGATAGGATTTCAATACCAAACTATCGTAGATGCTTTGTTGGTAGACGTGACATCGATCGACGATTTTGCATTGGATGGGTATATTTTATCACCATTCTCTATATACACATCTATTGTAATGGTTACTTATGCTTTGTTATTGTGTTTTCAATTTTAGCATTAAGCGCTTCATGGAGGGAAATACCATCAACTCTTACCAGTGTAATGGTGTCCCATCATATGAGGTTGCTAAGTTGTTGTTTGCAGATTTTCCTACATCTTTGCTTGTTGTTGGCCTTGAGGCAGAAGGTATATGTGCTTGCATTAGTTTAGTTTATAAACTCATGTGATATTGCATGGTCTTATATATCTTTACATTTGAAAGGGATTCCCGAATGGAATACATTTTCTAGTGCACTTGTCAAAGGTGTCATGGACCTAGCCCATAGATTCTTGGCAGATGAGGGGTTCTTGGTGACTTTGGGACTTGCACAACACTTTGGAAAAGTGCTTAGAGGAGCTCATGCCATTGGATTGAAGCTCCATCGCACATGGACTCTCATGTGTGAGGGTGGATATAGACACCCTGATACTCGAGAGGAGGTAAGTGTGTTGAAGACAAACTTGTAACTTTTTAAAATAAAAGTTTAAGTAGCTAACAAGATGATTCTGCATTGCTAGGTCATGGACCTTACTATTGGCTTGTTTTATCGAGGGATGCATGTCCCTTCATATGATAGAGAGGCTGGCGAGAGGGTTAGCCCATACATGTTTCCTGCCTCTCGTAGCTTCCTCTTCGAGACAGACCTCCAGGGCACATCATTTGAGCACACTTATGTGGATGGTGTAGAGGTTCGAGGGGGTGCAGAAAGATCACTAGTTTTTTATAGGTGCGTTATACACTCTCAGACAGGTTTATACTTTGCATTAAGATGTGTCATGCTTTTGTTATGGATGTTACTAAATGGTTTCTTTTGTAGGTGGCTCCTTGCTACGTTCACAGAGGATCTCGACTATGTGCTAGATATTTTTTCAGGTTGTGGCGGCCTTGGTAGAGCATGCACAGAGATGCATCGTTTTTGCATGTGCCTTGAGGGTGATTTTAGCCTCTACAACCAGTGCTTGGTTGATGTGGCATGCGGACCACCATCTGTTCATCCTAGTGACGATGATGATTTCACATGATTTTTAGTTGCATTATTTTTAAAATGATGCCTTGTATTGGTAGTGCATGCCATGGGGCTTGATGATGCTCGGTAATTATGTATGACTCTATGGACTTTGGATCTCACTTAAATTGGGATTACTTCATAAACTTATAAAATTATGCTAAAACTTCATGCTTTAGAAGTAGTTGTATACCTATTTTTTGTTAGAGATCAAAGCATTCAATACTTTGCGATTACTTTGCAATTGCATAACAATTAAATTCAAAGCGATAACATAGTCAAACAAAAAGCTCCATAAAATAACAAAAAAAATCCAAGTGATGACCAAAAAGCTTCAAGAAGCACTTAAAAAGCTCCAAATGAAGAGCTTGCTAAATAATAGCACTCGTTTGAGATTGGCCCACACCCACTACCACTACCTCCTTGTGTGATTTTATTGCCCTCTCCTCTTTTTATCGGAGATTTATTCGCCATTATGCCACAATTGTAGCACCATTAACTGACAAGCTGAAAAAAGAGGCCTTCTTATGGGATGATTTGGCTGATCGTAGTTTTCAGCACAACTGAAAGAATTGCTCACTTTAGCCCCTATCCTTGTATGCCCGGACTTTTCAAAGGATTTTACCATCCAGTGTGATGCTAGTGGACGGGGTATCGGTGTAGTCTTGCTGCAAGAACACGGTGTAATAGCATTTGAGAGTCGAAAATTGGATGATAAAGAGAGAGAGTTGCATGTCTATGATCAGGAGATGTTGGTAGTCATTCATGCTATTAAAAAGTGGCACCACTACTTGTATGGTAGTAAATTTAAAGTGAAAAGTGACCACCATGTGCTCAAATACTTCTTGACTCAGCCCAACCTCAATCCCAAACAACGTAGATGGGTAGCTACCCTACAGAACTATGACTTTGAGATTACCCACACCCGTGGCAAGGACAATGTAGTGGTTGATGCACTCTCTCGCATGTGGGCATGCAAGGTCTCATCCATCATTGAACTCCACCATAATTGGATTGAAGAGCTCCAAGAGGCCTACTTGCTTAATGCTGAATTTAGGCCTCTTTTTCAAAAATTACAGCAAGGTGTTATGGATGACAACTCTCAATATCAACTCCACAATGGCCTGAGTAAGTCCATCTTTGCCATCATCTCGGAATGACGATGATCTTGGCAGGTTTCCATCTCCCTATTGAGAGTGGAATTTTGGTGCTGAGAAGTGCTTAAAAATAGCTAAAAATTACGAATATCAAGGGAAAAATATTCAATGTCGAAGGCGGCGGCTCGATCTAGGACAATTTTAAGCGCCAAAGTGCTTTAGAGGTGCCCAAGCGACACTTGTTGATTTTTCATAATTTTTCAGACTATTTTGTGGGTTGACAAGAGTTACCAGCCAATGCGGGATGCCATGCCAGATGCCTAGGATTTTTCAGAGCTCAATTTGGAGTCCAGACGGGGAAATGGCCAAGAAACCGATCAAGATGCGAAGAGGTGGACAAAATTTGGCCAAAATGGGCAAGTGAACCTTGGGAGCCCAAAATTTAAATGTAGCATGAAACTTTTCATGCATATGAGTGAAAAAATGTGGAGGAGGCGTGGAGGAAGATGGCACCCGAAAATTGCACTTCATGGCATGGAGAGGGTGATGGTTGGCTGCAAACAACCCCCCAATTGATCATGGGGCTTCAATCCCCCCTGGATGCTGACTCTATTACTGTGCTTCGCTCCTCCAATAGTGGTCTCTATGAAGATCTCTGATTTCAATCTTTCTCTCTCCTCCCTCTCCCTCTCCTAAAGGCAGATTCATGTGGTGAAGAAGAAGAAGAAGAATGGATGACGGATGCTTGTCCAATGAAGACTAGATTGCTCCATGGTGTAAGAGGAAGGAAGATTGCTGATTGTGGACTGTCATGAGCATTAATGGTGGCTGAAAATCAGTCCCGAGATATGACAAATAAAAACCCGCAACTCGCAAAGAACGGTAATCTCATTTTTACAAAGGAAATTGATGTTTTATGCAATTTGCTTCATGAATACTTGTTCCCATGGGATGATTATGCATTATGATGTTGTTTGCAATATCTTCCAACTGTTTGAAATTAGAAAATCAGAAAATCATAAGTGTTGTGGATGAAGTTAGTAGTGTAAAACCCGTAAAATAGACAAAATATGGAAAAATTGGGTGTTTTTGAGATATCAATGGAAAATATAATAAGACATACCAACTAAATTTGTGCTTTCTTCCACAAATGAATTAAGGGCCACAGCCCATAACCTGTTTTGAATTTTTAGTAATTAAAAAATGTAGAAAAATGGAAAAAATACAAAGAAAATAGGGAAAAACCCCCTAAAAATAGGGGAAAAATGGATTTTGAGTGCCGAAAATTAAAGAAAAATAAAAACCATATTTGTGGATGTATGGGGTCTGAAGTATGAGGTTTAGCCTCAGTTCAACCCTACCTCTATGTTTTAGTGAGTTTTTATGGCTTTTTATACAAAAAAAACATGGAAATGAACCCTAAACCGATCAATAATGCACAACCTAAACGGGTGAGGGGATAGAGTGTATAAAAGCTTTTTAAATGCTGAATGAAATGATGAAAAGATTGCTGGTTTTATGCATACCATTTAGGTTGGTCGATAATTGAAAATTAAGAACCTAGTAGCACGAGGGTCTCTCGGTGCTAGGTTCATGCAATGCTACATACGAGCAATAGTCAAAATCATTGAAAGAAATGTTTTCCACATGTACACAAATGCTGATTTTCTTAATTGCTTGAGCACGTGGACATTCACAAGTTGCATAAATCATAAATAAGTTTAACAGGTATCAGACAATATCTCCTGGGTGCATGGCAATTGCTTTCTAGAGACATGACCAACGTTGAGTGAGTAAGGTTGTCCAAGCTATAGGCTAGGCATTGGGTCTAGGGGAAAGAAAGTGAGGAAAATGGTACATTCCTGGATACGATCAATTGGTACCTTGAGTGGAAATGTGTGCGATATTGTGTTATATATGTTTAGCGACGCATCAAGTGGCCAATCCCCAAGGTGTAGGAGAGTCGCAGTGAGGTAGCGGCAGTCAGCCGTGGAAGGACCTCCTATGTTTGTACTTCGTGCTATTTGGCAATGTGTTGGGACTCCCTCTGAGGAGTGTTAATTGGGTTAGAGTTGGACTATGAGACGTGATACAAATGCAAGATGTTTAGGAAGACGATGTATGTGTCATCCACGCTCCTGGTCGTGAGGCCGTGGGGTTGTTGAGCGCATGATAGAGGTCGGGCTAGTGCATGAGCCAGTGCCGGCCCGTTTTAGGTCCCATCAGTGGTGCATCTGCCGGGAGCTACCGATAAGTGGCGGTTTTCGAATCTTGGTCTCATAAGGGACCTGTTAGTTTTATTGGTCGATAGCCGCCTTGAAGCGGTGGATATCAAGTTAGTCTAATAAAAACTTTGGTCATCAATATGACGGTCAATCCAAGAAATCCCCAACACCCAAAGGATACTTTGTCCATCTTGAATAGCCTAGTGGGATCTTTGACACGTCGGGTGATTGACTATTTTACCCTTTGCCCTAAAAGTGATACCATGCTTGAGTTTGGGTCACTATGGGAAAACACCCATGAAACTATCTCTAAGATTAACAGCCCATGGAGATTAGAGAAAAGGGAAAGTGGAAGTAGTGTTGAGAAGACACAGTCATCTATGATCATTCATGATAATAATGTCATAGAAAAGACTGTGACAATGATGGTTAATATGCACATAGGAGGACATGATGATTATGATCTAAAGATACATCCGATGCTAGTGCCCAATGTAGTTGGGTATCGTAGTGTGCTTGCCAAGATCCATAAAGCATTGGATAATGTCCATGTGTGTGGAAAACCCTTGTTAGTAAGGAAGATTTCATTATCCTAAGTTCTAGCAAAGTGGTGGCAGATGAGAATAGACTTACTAGAACACCACTAGCAGATGATGGGATAGATTTCCTATTGCATAATGTTGGACTCCCTAAACCACTTTGTGAGTTGGTGGAAAGGGAAGTTCATGGAATTAGTGACTCTTCTACACCAGTAAAGGTGAAAATGGAAGAGATTAAAGACCCTAACACACTGATATTAGGTCAAGAGGAATACGAAGATTATGATGACCCAGTCTTGATCCCAAAGGAGAAGACTAAATGCCCTCCTCTTTATAGGGATCTCCCAGTGTTTAATGGGTTGCCAAATGAGGATCCAATGATTCATTTAAGAGAATACGACCTAACTTTTATTGCAAGTGGGTTTGACGATAAACATCGGATGCTCGTATTCCCAAGTACCCTAAAGGGAGAGGCAAGGAAGTGGTACTGGAGCCTCCCAAGAGGGTCGATCAAATCATTTGAGGAGTCTTGTGATAGATTTCTAGATGAGTATGAAAGGAAGCTTCCTATGATTTTGGTCTTAGGGCAGCTTATGCAACTTAGACAGGAGCCTTATCCTTCTGTTAAAGAGTATGCTAGAGCCTTTGATAGTACTCTTAGGCTTTGGCCAAGAAGAGCCAGTGCATTACCAGATGATGTGCTATGTGAGCTCTTTCTGAATGGCTTAGAGATTAATACGCAAATCCAAGTGGGACTGCGGAATCCTAAGTCGTTAAGGGAAGCAAAAATGCAAGCCATTGATTATGAGGGTCATATTTAGAGATGTTGGGAAAACTTTTGGAGTTTTCCCTGCTCAGTACAAGTGCATCCTAGCTTCCAACCATTTCTGCAAGAAGACAGCTCGCTTGTTGATACCAAGGCAACCTATGAGGGGAACCTTGGTGGCCAAAATCTTAAAGCAGAAAATGGTCATCCTATGAGTAGTAATGACATGCCTATCAGTGCAAAGATTCCAAGCCATGCAAGTCCCATTAGGACTTGCAACACTTCCACAAAAGGTAGTTGTGATGGCAATATGGATCGAACTATTGGGCCTATGAGTGCTAATAAGCATTCTGTGTGTGGTTCTAATTTTGTTGCTAGTAAAGCTTTTGAGAGACCTTTATCATCTCTAAGTGAATCATGCTTCCGAGTGGATGTTTTTCCCTTTAGTGAACGCATGGTCCCTACGAGTAATAAGTCATAGTGTAGATGTAAACAAGTAAAGGCATCTTTTGTAAAGAGGATGAAAAATGCTAAAAGTCCACCTGTGCTTCACAAAGGTCATAAGGATGTGAGGCCCTTTGGCCATAGGGATAAGTTTGCATTGAGTTCGTTAGACCAGTGCAGCAATTTGAGGGAGTGCAAAAATATTAAGGGAAATGTGAGATGGGTTTGGAGACCCAAAATCTCCAAAATTATGGCAGAAGTGTCGGATGCAAGGCCAAGGATCCCATCTGGATATATTTTGTCGAACCCCCAAGAAGGTAAGATTGGATATACATCTGACCATAAACACTGCCTTGGGATACACCCATGTGATGTGCTTAGGCTTGAAGTTCTACCTAGTTCGGGTCGTAGCACTGATTTTGTCACAACTCTATAGAAACAGAATTTGTATCCTTTTTCATTAATTTGTCTATATAATGATTTATTAAATTTATTTCCTTTGCACTAATTAGATATAAAGAAAAGTGCATTGGAGCTGGCCACTGATGAGTGGTCACAGGTTATGGTGGACCCACGCGGTGGGTTAGAGAAAAGATAGTTCACAGTTCCACCTATATGACCCGATTGGGCACCTGTGACTAGAACTCACGCATATCAGGGTTAGACTCGCACACAGAAAGGATTGATGCCTTGAAGTGTGGGCTAGATCCACCAGAACAAACAGTTACAATCAACAAGATGGCATGATCATGAAATGCTTGTATAATGTGCATGTGTGGGCTGAAAGCTTGAAATGCACATCTCTTTGCATGAGAAAGTCACATGAAGATTCGAATACCATTTTTGCGATGTACACAGAAAAAGCTGTCATATGACACCCATATTGGGGGGTCTCTAAATTTTAGGAGATCCCTAAATTTTAGGAGGTCCCTAAAATTTAGGAGCCTCGAATTAGCCTAAAAATGCTAGTCCTAAAAAATAGGGATGTCATTCTAAAAATAGTAAGTTCTGTACTCTGACTGTGCTTACTAAATTTGGTTGTTTCTATTCTTGACAGTATTCAACCCAAAAAGGAAGGCCATAGAGAAGAGACAAGTGTCAAGACACTTGTCACACAAGTTTCCAAGTGTCCCACCACTTGTCACATCTCATGACATGTGGCTGGACACTTGTCTTGTGCTACTCCACTTTCCCGTTTTGTACTAGCTCTCCCCTCTCCTATAAATAAGAGCTCGTTTTTCTTCATTCAACATCATTTTTCTTTGCTGTAAACTCATGTACAGCACCCACAGATAGCCAGAAACTGGCCCCATCCATCCCCATCATCATTCCCCACTTCTCCATTATCAAATTCCTCCATATTCCCTCTTCTATCACTGCTGTTTTACAAGACAGCAAGCCTGTAAATTCATTACAGCACCTCCTTCTTGAGCTCTTTCTTCCATTTTAGCTACAAGAAGCAAGCTCTATCCCTGTACTGCTGATCAACGATGGAGAAAGGGTGAATTCCCCTTTTTCTTCTCTCATACTGTAAAGAAATCAGTTCTTATCATTGCATAATAGATAATGCATGTGTGTTTGTACATCTTTGCATGATCTTGTGAGAGTGAGAATTACTTCTTCTCACTCTCAGGTTGATTGTAACTGAGCTCTTCCCTAAGGGACTTGGGTTGAGCAGAAATACATTTCTTCGAGGGGGGGGGGTTGCCCATCTTCAACCCTCAATCTTATCTCCATTACTTTTACATTTTTATGGCTGTAATTTTGTGAGTAATTTTCATTTTCAGCTTTAAGTGTTCATTCTCTTTTATATTAAATCTCGAAAACAAGCAAATATCATAATTGTTAAGCATACTACGTTGTTCGGGGCATTTACAGATTTATGTGAAAACCCAAATAGGGGAGGTTCAAATAAGTACAAAGCTATGATTCTTTCTGCCAAAGGAGCCACTCAGCCGCTTGAACAACCAGTTTATTCGGCTGACAATAAATGTGGGACATGTGAGCCCATGGAGGCCGTTCATTCAGCTCATAGTGCCCAAGAAGGGATCAGCCTTATTGATGAGTTATTTGTGGAAAGGCTTGGACTTGTATCTCTAAAAAAAAAAAAAAACCTAAGATCAAAAAATACAAGATCAAGCTTTTAGCTAACTTGCATGAGTAGCATGGGGCTAGTTGACCTATGATATGTTATCCCTGGCACCTTGGGTTGTCTAATAAGGTGTGATGTGTATGCCAAGGACATCAGTATTACATGGACTAAAATGACCTATCTAGTTTTAAGCCAGGAAGGTAAGATGCTTTGGATATTACGTCGAGATCTCGTAAGGCCAAGAGGGCCAGTGGTGCGAGGTTCTGAATGTTGTATTTCGTAAGGCAAAGAGGGCCAGTTGTCTGTTTAGTGCAGGTGAAGTTAATGGTTTCTTGTTTGAGTTTTGTGCTAGACAGGTTCGAAGAAGAGCTTGGAAGGAGCCTTTTGTTGCGTGGAAGCTTCTTGTGGCCCTATCCAGGTGATATCCCTCCTTTATGAGTACTGCGGTTCTTATACTATACATGTTTGTGTACTTGTAAAGGGGGTTTTTCATTTCTTGTTGGGGACCGGCGTCCAAGGCATGAGTCCCAGGTTTAGGTTCAATATGTTTGAGGGAGGTCTAAGTAGTCATTGCCTCCTGTAAAGACATTGCTAAGCATCAAAAGACCTGTTTTAGACGGAAGTCCTAGTGGCCCTGTTTTGCTAGCCTGCTAGGCAGCCGTTCTAGGAGTTCTTGTTAGTTGTGAGGTAGTTAGAGAAGCCTGTCGAAGGAAAAAGGATGATAAAGAAAAAGAAACCCTGAATATCTTAAAGAAAATAAATATATACAGAGGTGTGTAGAAAGGGGTTCTAACCCCTATCAAATAAAAGAAAAGAAACAAAACTTATAAGCAGTTGATCATTGCCTAGCGAGGGCCTGGTAGGTTCCTGGGGACCGAGTCAAACTCGGGGCCAATGCCTTGTCTTCCTAGGGTGGCATCTTGCTGGAAAAGAAGAAATTAAGGAAGGTTGGAGAGAAAATAAAAGTGAGCGTCAGAAAAGGATTAAGTGTCGCCTTGCGAGGGCTTGGTAGGCTCTTGGGTACCGAGACAGGACCTGAGACTGATGCCCGGTTCTCCTTGGGTCACTACGCTCAACTCCCTCCTTTTTACATACCCGAGTATGTCAATAAAATGAAACCCTAAAAGAAGAAATGTGTTAAAAGAAAACACTTCTTGATCAGGCTATAGGAGTCCTCGCCTAGTAGGAGCTCCTGGTTGTGTTGTCCTTAGTTAGGTAGGTAGTTCAGACCACCTCTTAGGGCAACCTCTTTGATAGTTCTTTTTAGTTTGGCCATGTTGGAGTAGTTGGTTAGTGACTAGCTTCGGACCTTTTATCAGATTATTGTCAAGATTGTGGGAGAGAAGGAAGGAGTCTCACTTGTAGCTTTCTTGCTTGCACAATGGGGGAATACGCACAAAGGTGGAGGTTGAAAATAGTTTTTTCTTCTTAGTTGTGTAAGCCAAAAAAGAACTCTAGTACATAGAAATAGAAGAACCCTATATATGGGTCTCAAACCAAACTCAACTAACTAAGGTGGTATACTAACTGAGCCACGAACTAGAGTAGATAAGGATAGCTGTCATCCAGCTATTATTCATGGGCGGTGTACCAACCGCATCTACAGCTAACAAGTTGGTGACATAAATGCACAATGGTCACTCTGGCATATCATGAGTGGAGCTCGATATCTCAACACTCCCCCTCGAGATCAATCCCAATTCCTGCACACCAAGCAGGTCTCTGAACTTGCACAGCTTGTCTGCGCCCAATGCCTTCGTAAATATGTCAGCTACCTGATCCTCTGTGCTGACATAAACTAGATCAATAAGACCTAGTAAAACCCTCTCCTGCACATAGTGATAATGCACCTCAATGTGCTTTGTTCTAGCATGATAGACTGGGTTATTTGCTAAGTGTATACTGCTCATGTTGTCACAATAAATGACAATTGGCCCATCTGTAGGCTGATGCATATCATAAAGTAGCTTATGCAACCAAGCTACCTCACATGCAACCATTGCTGCACCCCTGTACTCAGTCTCTATGCTCGACAAGGCAACTATAGGCTGTTTCTTGCTGCTCCAAGTGACTGCAGCACTCCAAAAAGAGAACACATATCCACTGGTAGATCGTCTATCAGAAATACTACCAGCCCAATCAACATCAGTGTATCCATGCAACTGTATCTGAACCCCAGTCTCATAAATTAGTCCATACTGCAATGTGGACTTCACATACCTGAGTATGCATCTAGCCGCATCCAAATGTGGTTTCCTTGGAGCCTGCATAAACTGACTTACCAATCCAACATCATAGCTCAAATCTGGCCTGGTAATAGTCATATAAATCAAACTTCCTACTTTGCATCTGTACATAGTAGGGTCTTCTAGAAGCTCACCTGCATCTACGCTCAGCTTCACATTATGCTCCAAAGGAACTGAAATAGGCTTACAGCCTGTCATCCCATATTTGGACAGCATGTCCAATCCATACTGCCTCTGCAAGAGCTGTATCCCACTTGGTGATCTAATCACCTCAATGCCCAAGAAATAACGCAACTCTCCCAAATCCTTCATCTCAAACTTCTGCTTCAATAGCATTTTCACATGAAGGATATCTTCATCACTGTCACCTGTCATAATCAAATCATCAACATAAATGACAAGTAGTATAATACATTTCTCTGTTTTTCTCACATAAAGTGAGAAATCTGCCTTGGAAATTTGAAAGCCAATAATGACAAGATACAGTCTTATCTTGTCAGACCATGCTCTAGGTGTTTGCTTCAAGTCATACAATGCTTTCTTCAACCTGCAAACAAACTCAGGATGAACAAGATGCACATAACCTGGTGGCTGCTCCATATATACCTCTTCTTGCAAATCACCATGCAAGAAGGCATTCTTTACATCCATCTGATGTAAAGACCATTCCTTTGATGAAGCCATAGCAATGACTGCTCTTACGGTTGCCATCCTTGCAACCAGACTGAATTTTTCTTCATAATCAATGCCATATGTTTGTGCATACCCCTTGACTACTAATCTTGCCTTGTATCTGTTCACAGAACCATCTGCATTGTGCTTCACCTTATAAACCCACTTACAGTCAATTGTATTCTTACCTTTAGGCAAAGGTACCAATTCCCATGTAGCATTTGCTTCCAAGGCATCCATTTCTTCATCCATGGATTTCTTCCATTTTTCTTTTCCCATGGCTTGCTCAAAAGAAGTGGGTTCTGATTCCTGTATCACTTTGACCATATAGGCATAGTGAATGGCTATAAATCCATCATATTTCAGCCTATTCACAGGATACCTAGCTCTGGTAGACCTGCGCAAAGTAGGTTCACTCCCAGATGCTCTCAAAACATTCCTAGTCTTCCTTACTTCAGGTGTAACAATAGAAGAAATACCCAACTTATCATCAATGCTCTGTTCTGAGCCACTGGATTCACCATCCACATAAGAGTGACCTGCATTCACATCAAACATGGGCTGATCTACCTTCTCTTTTCCTTTTCGTGATACCTGAATACTACTATATGCATTTCTTTGAGAAGATTCTCCTGATCTCAATCTGCCTGTCCATGGCGAAGAATGTGAACCACTGCTAGAGGACGCTCCAGGTCCACTAATATTTTGTGACTGCTGCTGTGAATTCTATGCAGCATTACGATTTTGTGCATCTACATCATCAATCACATTTACTGGTTTATACCAGCTACTCATCTCATCAAAAACAACATCTCTCCTCACTGTAAACTTACGAGTAGAAGGGTTATAGCATCTATACCCTTTCTGCTCTGCAGAGAGTAACCAATAAAGATGCACTTCTCAGCTTTTGGATCCAACTTGGATCTCAACTCATCTGGTACATGAACACAGGCAATGCAACCAAAAATTTTCAAATGAGAAATATATGGTTTCCTACCAGTATACCTCTCCTCTGGAGTCATCCCATGTATTGCTGCAGTGGGAATCCTGTTCATTATGTAGACTGCTATAGCAAACTGCTTCAACCCAGTAAAAATCTGGCAAGTCTTTTTCGTTGAGCATGGCACGAGATACCTCTCCAATATGCCTGTTTTTCCTTTCTGCAATTCCATTTTGTTGTGGGGTATGACTGCATGAATATTGCTGCTTTATACCATGCTCCTGCAGGAACCTTGCAAACTCATTTGAGAGTACTCTCCCCCTCCATCTGACCTTAGAAATTTTATTTGCAGACCTGTTTCTTTTTCAACCATAGCTTTAAGAGTTTTGAAATGCCCAAAAACTTCACTTTTCTTTTTCATAAAATACACCCAAACTTTTCTGCTATAGTCATCAATAAAAGTGACAAAATAATGACAGCCTCCAAGAAATGCAGCTTTAGTAGTCCACACATCAGAGTGGATTAATTCCAATGGCTTCTTACTCTCTTGAACATGTCTAGGAAATGGTTTCCTTGCCTGTTTTCCAAATTGACAGGCTTCACATACCTTATGCATTTCTACAACCTTGAATTTAGGCAATCCTGCAACAATATTTTAGGCCTACATTGATTTAAGTGGTTGTACATTATGACCAATGTGTTTATGCCAGATATCAATATCTGCAACTACACTAGTCCCATGTGCAAACATTGCTGCACTCAATTCAGGCATGTCTGCATCCAACGTAAACATTCTGCCCTTCTTCTTTCCTTTTGCTATCAAGCAACTTTTATTTTTCATATCCTCAACAAAGCATCCATGAGGATTAAATCTGACCTGCAAGCCCTGCTCAACCATTTGACCAACAGAAACCAGATTCTTGGTGATATTCGGGACATGAAATACATCGCATAGGTATTTCTTTTTCCCATCCTGCATAAAGAAAGGAATTTTTCCAATCTGCACAATAAGATGTGCAGTATCATCACCAGTCTCCACAAATCCTAGTTTTTCCATTTTCCTTGCATTCTCCATCCATTCTGCATGACCTATCATGTGGTTTGATGCACCTGAGTCAACATACCATACATCATTGCTTTCTTTTGCACTTGTCACGGAATTGTTCACGTGCTGCACCATAAACAAATACTCATTTCTGTCATCACCCTGTCTACTAGAAGATGCATAATTCCCTTGTTGCAAATTTCCATTCATGATGTCATTCTGCTTTTTATAGTAGTCTTTAGCCATATGACCCATTTTACCACAGTAGTAGCATTCAACATTACTGTTTGCATTTTGGCCTATTTGTCATCCACCACGACCTCTTTGGCTCCCCCTGCCTCTAGAGTTACCACGTCCTCCTCCATAGGACTGGTTTTCTTGAGTTTGCTACATATTCTGATTTCTACCACGGCCTCTAGATCGGCCTCCTCTACCTCTCCCTCTACCTCTTCCAGCATTTAAGTAGAAGACAGCTTCTTTTGAAGTTCCTCCTCAAGAAGATGCACCACCATTTCTCTGCTCCTCAAAAATTAGAAGAGCAATCAACTCTTCAAAATCAAGAAATCTTTCACGGAAGGAAATGGATGTTCGGAACTGTGCATAATCCTTTCCTAGACCATTCAAGGTCACAGAAACTAAATCATCATCTTCCATTGGCGACCCAATGGAAGCAAGTGCATCTGCAATCTTCTTCACCTTCATGTGGTAGTCATTGATGCTCATATTTTCTCTTTGCACATTGTGCAACTCTTGCTTGAGCTGCATTTTCCTGGCTTGCATATTTGTGCTATACATTTTTGACAAAGTATCCCATGCCTCCTTTGGCGTACTTGCATCTTGAATATGCACAATCATAGAGTCTGAAATGCTGATAGACAGCGAGTACATAACTTTCCTGGCTCTTTCATGCCATGCTTTAAATGCTTGCATTTGCTGTTGATTGGGAACATCATGAAGAACTGGTTCTTCTTCATTTCCTGCAACGAATTCCCAATATCCTTTTCCCATAAGGAAATTCGTCATTCTAAACTTCCATGCTTGGAAGTTGTTCTTGTCAAGCTTTTCAGTGACAATATGTGAAAGAGAATTAGATGCCATTACAGAACACTGCAAAAAATTCTATCACTGCAAGGAACACAGCTTCAACCTCACAAGGGCAAATCTGCAAAACTGATGAAAGTGGTATTTGACCACACAGTCACTTCCTAGTGACGATTTTGCATCAACAGGCAACAAGGATGATTCTGTAACTCCCAATGTCTTTGCGCACAGGCATACGATGCAATTTCTACAGTAACTTTTCATCGACCTGTAGAACAGTGGTCGCACAGCATAAAACTGGGCCTTTTCCTAAGTGCGTGCAGAAAAACTTCCGCCTCCAAAACAGGCCCCGAAATGGCCTCAAATAAAAAAAACAGAGCAACCAAGGGCTAAAGCCCCATCCCGCAGCATATACTGCCCTCTTGCTACACCGCGAAGGGCATCTCAATCTGAGACAATGCACTCTTGCACTTTCCGGCTGTGCTACCTGCAGAGACTTGCTCCCAAAACAGAAAAATGAAAGCAACATTGGTCCTCTTACCAGAACACCGCGAACTTGGCTTGCTTTCTTGAGCTCCTTACCACGAACAAGGCTCTGATACCATGTCAAGATTGTGGGAGAGAAGGAAGGAGTCTCACTTGTAGCTTTCTTGCTTGCACAATGGGGGAATACACACAAAGGTGGAGGCTGAAAATAGTTTTTTCTTCTTAGTTGTGTAAGCCAAAAAAGAACTCTAGTACATAGAAATAGAAGAACCCTATATATGGGTCTCAAACCAAACTCAACTAACTAAGGTGACATACTAACTGAGCCACGAATTAGAGTAGATAAGGATAGATGTCATCTACCTATTATTCATGGGCGGTGTACCAACCGCATCTACAGCTAACAAGTCGGTGACATAAATGCACAACGGTCACCTTGGCATATCACGAGTGGAGCTCGATATCTCAACAATTATGCTCGGTCTATGCCTTGTGGATGTCATGCCTTGGTTCTGTCAGGGGGTAGGGTGAGCGTTGTATTGTGTTTAGTATCTATTTGTTTTGTATCAGCTTGATGCTTCCTTTGTTTGTTTTTGTGCAGATCTGGTCTGGGATTCGACGGGCTGAGTTGCCCTATCCCGTGGTTGCCAATGAGAGTGGAATTTTGGTGCTGAGAAGTGCTTAAAAATAGCTAAAAATTATAAATATCAAGGGAAAAATATTCAACATCGAAGGCGGCGGCTCGATCTAGGACGATTTTAAGCATCAAAGTGCTTTAAATGTGCCCGAGCGACACTTGTTGATTTTTCATAATTTTTCAGACTATTGTGCGGGTTGACAAGAGTTACCAGCCAATGCGGGATGCCAAGCCGGATGCCCAAGATTTTTCAGAGCTCAATTCGAAGTCCGGACGGGGAAATGACCAAGAAACCGGTCAAGATGCGAAGAGGTGGATAAAATTTGGCCAAAATGGACAAGTGACCCTTGGGAGCCCAAAATTTAAATATAGCATGAAACTTTTCATGCATATGAGTGAAAAAACGTGGAGAAAGATGGCGCCCGAAAATTACGCTTCTTGGATGGAGGAGACATCATGGCTGTTGCAAACAACCCCCCCAATTGATCATGGGGCTTTAATCCCCCCTGGATGCTGACTCTATCGCTGTGCTTCGCTCCTCCAATGGCGGTCTCTATGAAGATCTCTGAAATCAATCTTTCTCTCTCCTCCCTCTCTCTCCCTTAAAGGCAGATTCATGTGGTGAAGAAGAAGAAGAAGAATGGATGACGGATGCTTGTCCAATGAAGACTGGATTACTCCGTGGTGCAAGAGGAAGGAAGATTGCTGATTACTGACTGTCATGAGCATTAATGGTGGCTGGAAATTAGTCCCGAGATATGACAAATAAAAAACCCGCAACCCGCAAAGAACGGTAATCTCATTTTTACAAAGGAAATTGATGTTTTATGCCATTTGCTTCATGAATACTTGTTGCCATGAGATGATTATGCATTATAAGGTTGTTTGCAATGTCTTCCAACTTTTTATGCTCAAAAAATTAGAAAATCATAAGTGTTGTGGATGAAATTAATAGGGTAAGTCCCGTAAAACACGCAAAATATGGGAAAATTGGGTGTTTTTGGTACATAAATGGAAAATGTAATAAGACACACCAACTAAATTTGTGCTTTTTGTTGCAAATGAACTAAGGGCCATAGCCCGTAACCTATTTTGAATTTTTAGTAATTAAAAAATGCAAAAAATGGAAAAAATACAAAGAAAATAGAAAAAACCCCTAAAAATAGGAAAAAATGGATTTTGAGTGCCGAAAATTAAGGAAAAATAAGAACCATGTTTGTGGATGTATGGGGGGTCTGAAGTATGAGGTTTAGCCTCAGTTCAGCCCTACCTCTATGTTTTAGTGAGTTTTTATGGCTTTTTATATAAAAAAAACATGGAAATGAACCCTAAACCAATCAATAATGCACAACCTAAACGGGTGAGGGGGTAGAGTGTATAAAAGGTGTTTAAATGCTGAATGAAATGATGAAAAGCTTGCTAGTTTTATGCATATCATTTAGGTTGGTCGATAATTGAAAATTAAGAACCTAGTAGCATGAGGGTCTCTTGGTGCTAGGTTCATGCAATGCCACATACAAGCAATAGTTAAAATCATTGAAAGAAATGTTTTCCACATGTACACAAATGCTGATTTTCTTAATTGCTTGAGCACGTGGACATTCACAAGTTGCATAAATCATAAAGAAGTTTAAAAGGTATCAAACAATACCTCCTGGATGCATGGCAATTGCTTTCTAGAGACATGAGCAACGTTGAGTGAGTAAGGTTCTCCAAGCTGTAGGCTAGGCGTTGGGTCTAAGGAGAAAGTAAAGTGAGAAATGGTACATTCCTGGATACGAATAATTGGTACCTGGAGTGGAAATGTGTGCGATATTGTGTTTTATATGTTTAGCGACGCATCGAGGGGCCAATCCCCAAGGTGTAGTAGAGTCGCAGTGAGGTAGCGACAGTCAGCGGTGGGAGGACCTCCTATGTTTGTACTTCATGCTATTTGGCAATGTGTTGGGACTCCCTCTGAGGAGTGTTAATTGGGTTAGAGTTGGGCTAGAGACGTAATACAAACACAAGATGTTTAGGAATATGATGTATGTGTCATCCACGTTCCTGGCCGCGAGGCCGTGGGGTTGTCGAGCGCATGATAGAGGTCCAGCTAGTGCATGAGCCAGTGCCGGCCCGTTTTAGGTCCCATCACCTATGGTGTTGTTCCAACTCTCGATGTCGTTCGGCGTGACGGGTCTTATGTTGGCATAGAGTATGGTTAAGCATAGACAAGTAGTCCATCTCGGGGGCACCCTCTTCAAACATGTCTTCACAATCCTCTTGGGCTGAGCTAGAATCATTCATTGAGGCACAAGAGTCCCTTATTTCATGCTAAAAGTCCTCCCAAAAATGGCAATATCTTAAGCTAGGAAGCTTTGATCGCCAAATTTTTTTATTTAAATTAAAGGTCTTGATCCTTTCTATGAGGCTATGTAAAAATATCTCTGATAGTAAATGGTCAGGGCTTTGCTGTAAGTGACTTTTGTGGGCTAGCTGTGTAGGACTGCTGCATGTCCCATAGTACCTCTGAGCACAAAATTGAGCGTATCTCCCAAACCGTAGGGCGAAATGGGGAGATTTTTGGTTCAAATTGATCGGGGGGGTCCCTCTTAGAATTAAGCTATGGGACCCACACTCAATCACACAAGAAGGCTTTGCTGTAATTGTGGCTGATTGTGTGGGACTGGCTGTCTGCAATATCTTGCAAGGACTCCTTCAATGAGCATACATTATCCCAATGCTAAGGTGCTTATTTCAAGACATCCAGGGCCTTAATGGTGGTTCTGAATGCCACATAGAGCCATACATCATTTGCATCCATAGTTCTCTTGCTGAGACCATTTTCATGACTGCATACCTTGCCCATCCTGCATGCATCGACCATACATTCCCAAGTGATACATGTCATTACCAATACATGTACAAGGTTATGGACATAAATTATCAGGGCTTGGGCTATTCATTCCAGTGTACCTGCATATGCAAGAATTTCTGGGCTCTGGATCACTAGAAGGTGAGCAAAGTTTCCCTCGGTCCGCTTGTGCACCCCTTCAAGGCCTTTGATGGCAAGGGGGGGTCACCCCTCTTTTGTCTTGCCACCTCGCCTGGCATCGGCCTTTTCCTCACCCAAAATATAAATGGCTGAAATTTATTATTAAGCAACCAACATGATATTCATTTACAAATTGAGGATTGGGCCTTTCATGATATGCATGATCAATAAGGAAAATGGGATGGGAAAAGGGGTTACCTCTGCAAATCAATGACTCACTGATTGCATGACTTACCCTTCTTACAAATTCTTTCTTATCGGTAGGAATCAAAATAAGAGTACGGTTAAGGATTAGAGTAAAATCTTGATTAATGGGGAAAGAAATTTAAAGAGCATCCGGCCATGCATGCATTTCAAGGGTGTGGAATGGGGATGGGAATTCAATTGGCACTCTCAAACTCCAAGAAGGCATGCAATTCTTCCATCTCTCTCATCAAAGTGGATGAGCTCAACAATTGGATGTAAAAGAGAGAGCAAGAACCGATTGACATACCTTATTCAAGCTTGGGGAAGAGTTAATGGCTGCCATTTCCAAGAAATTTGTGATTGCCCTTCTTCTTGCAGCCCGTGGTTGTATGGGGGTCTTCAATGTCGTATATCTTCACTTGTTGAAGCTTGTGCCTACTTCCAAGGCTCCTGGGGTAAGAATATTGAAGGGGCTTCAGTGTGCCATGAGCTTGGTTGAAGGTTTCATGGCTGCTGCCCACAACAGTAGGGATTGAGATATGTCAAGAACTGGTAGGAGATCTCAATACCCGTGCTCAAGCTTGCCCAGAAGTGTGCCAAGGACTAGAGGATGAAGTAGGGAGGGCTAGAGCTGAGCTGGAGTAGGAGGAAGTGAGCAATCCACTCAATGCAAAATGCATCGTGATGTTTGGGCCGGCCTCAAGAGGCTCCAGGCAGGTCAAATGGGGCTCATGGGTTCTCTAGATGATGCTGAGCATGAAGGGGGGAAGGCTCTAGGACAAACCATTCAAGCTAAGGAAGAGGGGGAAGCAAGATTTCTGTACTTCTTGGGCTGAAGGTTCCATGGCAGCTTGAAGGAAGAAGGAGAGAGAAGGTTCTCTTGAAAAAGTAATTGTGCTTTTGGACTTCTCTAACTCTACTACACTCTTTTTTCCCAAAACCCTCAAAACTTACATGGAAATTAGTGATGACCTGCCAAATTTATCTTCCCGCCTCCAAATGTGTCCATGGTTCTTGGGAAGGCTCCAAGAAAGGCTGCCATAGTCTTCAAGAGGGCTGACAGCTTGCCTGAGTACTCCCTGTGTTCCTGTGAGAGAGATGTAATTGAGGTTTTCTAATTGTGAGAAATTGTGAGAACCCTAAATCTATGGGAAAAGAAAATGATCAAAGATAAAGCTCTGATACCACCTGTAATGAAAGAGACCTAACTAGCCTAACTAAGGAAGAGAAGAGACAGAAGGACTGTATGAGAAGAAGAAGAGGAGAGAGAAAGAGAGGGAGAAGAGAGAGAAAGAAAGGAAAGGGAGGAAGAAGAAGAAGAAGAAGAAGAAGAAGAAGCCATGAAAGCTTGTGAAGGTGAAAAAGAGAGATTCTTGATAATTCTGTGATACCTCAGAATACCCTCTCACACCTTATATACCATCAGTGTAACTGGTATGTTCCCATGCCATGTTCCCTGCTCGTTATAATATGGTATTATGGTCACCTTTGAACTACATTCCCTTGAGAATTTCCACTTCTCAGTAGAGACCTCTATCCCTTCACATGAGGCTATGGTCAAAGCTTCATGCAACCATCACATAGATATAAACTGTGGCATCTCCTCCATGCCCTTGGGGTATTGAATTGGTCAATGGTGTGTATTTGTCAAAATTTTAATCACACTCCCTCTTGCTCTCTTCTAGCTTTTTTATATCTACTAAGCCACTTCTACATGGATGCATGATGTAACATACAAAAACAATTCACTTTCTTCTCCATGGCAACATCCATCCTTTTTTCTACCCCATTTCCAACCATCATATCTTCCGTCAGTCTATCATCGTCCTTCAACATCCATAGCATACTATTTTCTAAATCCACCATTGGTAGCCACTCTGAAATATGCATTTACGCCTTTCACACTAGCCATAAGTCAGCCATGCTACCTTTCAATTGAGCTTGTTGTTGCATAAAGCCCTTTAGGGTTTTCATGAAGCACTCTAAGAAGAATATCCATCGTGTATGGATCAGTCCTAGGATCTCCACTTTATCCATGAAATGTACCAAGAGGTGAGTTTGTATCGTGAGCATGCTCGTGGGCAAATAATCTTCAAAGAGACAGATTGTCTCCACTGCTTCATGCTTTATGGATTCAATAGAGGATGTCTTGATCTCCTTCTATTAGATTTATTGTACTAAATTCAAAAACTTATAAATCACAAGGAATATTCCTGGAGTTAGAGACACTGCAATTGCAATCGATAGTATGAACTACCAAACATTTGAAGCATTACGAATATCAAATCGACACAAAATAGGGAAATATTGAGGTTACTTGCTATCAAGGCGGGAAAGCCTAGCATATCTTGTGCTAATCATGGGATTTTAGCTATGATAGTTGGTCATATTTAGAAAAAGCAGACCTAAAAGAATGCATCATATCCATTGGGGTGCAGATAAACTTGATAATTTGCTTCATTGTACGCTCTTCTTTAGTGGACAGGACCCAAGGAGTATGAGGTAATTACAAGTGACTATTAGAGCTCAGCACCTCCATCTTGCCTACCTCCTTTAAATCCATTTGTGCCCCTACAGTGTCTCTCTTTCCTATGATATGGTCCCACAATAAGCTACCCAAATTCTTGAAAATATGCATTGGATTGAACAAGTGGTTGATATGTAAGTGGGTCCAATACGAAAACTCATAGAAAATTGAGAATCATCACATTCCACTTGGATGTGACTCCTTGTAAACCATTTTCAACTCATACCATCCTTGGGCATTCATTCGTACTAGAGGTCATTCAAGAAAACCTTCCCTCAATTCATGACCCTCCGGCAAGAAAGTGGTATGTCCTTGATATACTATCTTGTTTATGGTTTGTAATCTTTGGGAATTATGACCCATACAATGGACATGAATGATAACTTGAGTTAACTAAACCTATCACAATATCCCTATCCAATCAGCACAAACTTGAATGAGCCATGTTAGGTGTCAAAAACAAGAATGGAAACCCACTTAACTTGAGCACCGAATCCTAAAAATTCATGTGTGGTCCACATGAGAATGGCTCATATATTAGCTGACTGCTGACCATCATGCTTGCTCGTGTCTTCCACAGTGACCCCCTCCTTCCACAAAATCTTAAGTTCATCAACTAATGGATAGAACATTAGGAGAAACATGGACTCTCTTTTTTGCCCCTTAAGGGGTTTCTCTCACCTCTCTCTCTCTAAAAAGAGATTCCAAAATAATATTATAAAAAGAGATCTTCTACAATCAAACAAATCTCGTTTTTGTGTTTTCAATAGATTTCACCTATTATTTTATTCCCAAACTGCAGGATAAGGTCACTTTTTCTCAAAATCCTCATAACTAGAAAAATACAATTCTATTTTTTCTAAAAACGCAGCCAATCATTCTTTAATGCCCTCATGACTCTTTAATGCCCTCTTTAGTGCCCTCATGACTTTTCAATCATTCTCATTCTCGCTTCTTAAAAGGGCGGAAGTTAAAAAACGATATAAAATGACGTACACATCATATTTTAAGATTATTTTTTACCCAGAGACACCTTTTTGACTCGAGAGTTTCCTTGTAAATTTTCATCTTTTTTGGACAAGTATATACCTATTTCTGGGCATTTTTTCATTCCCTCAGAAAGCTCTAGTTTTGTCCCAAATTTTGTGCATTCTTCTCTTTCCCTCCAGAATATGATTTCTTGCATACGAGTTCTTCTGAAGCAGCATTGAGGAGTAGTTTTGATACCATTTGTTGAAATCAAAGAATCTCTATCTACAACACACTCTACCCTACTACAAGCCATCTTCCTCTTCAGAAATATGCAGTAAGAAATCTCCGTCTTCAACAGTCTATACTACAAGCAATCCAGTGATAATGGAGGTATCTTTATTTTTTAAATCTTTGTGATGTTATTATTCTTCACAGTTGTTGTTCAGTCCTTAAGCATCAATTCATATAGAGAGAGAGAGGGGGAGAGAGAGAGAGAGAGGAGGGGAGAAGGGGGGGACAGAGAGGACTGTGTGAGATGAACAAAGAAAATAAGTGATAGAGTGACAGATAGTAAATTAGGGTAGAAGATAAGATGATGTTATTGTTTTCCACTAGCCAAGCTTTAGTATGAATGTGTTTAGGGTTTCCTTGATGAATTTTTGTTGAGAGAGAGAGAGAGAGAGAGAGAGAGAGAGAGAATATTTTGGATAGAACAGAAGATAAGATTTGATGCTAATTAGAGGTAGATTAAAAGCCAAGATTACAGGCTGATTAGGGGTTGATTAGGGTCTATCAAGACTGAAAGCAAGAGAAAGAGACAAGAACCAACTGGGTTTTAAAAAAAACACAGATATAGTGAATCAAAGGGGTGTAGTTTTGCGATTTGAATGTTAATCCAAGTTAACATTTGCATACTTTTTTTTTTTGCAGAATGCAGGTGCAGGATGTACCAAGAGAAAGAGAGATATTCACTTTCAATTGGAGGATGAATATGCACCAATGTTCAAAAGAACTGTGGAAAGAGATGATGCAATAAGATGCACGATGCAACAAGAAAGAAATGCAGGGAAAAAAATGTGGACCTTTGGGTTGATGGGTGCATTTATCCACCCGATCCACTCACTCGAAGGCCACCACAATTTGAAGGGCTTACATCATTTGTAAAGTTTTCTTGTGAAGGCAATGAAGGATTGTATGGATACACATGCAGACTTGTCACACAAGGATTAGCAGGGGCTCATCAAACCTTGACAAATATGCAGACAAGATTACAAGGGAATATGCAGTCTTTGATGGAAAAGGATAGATTATTGGCTGAGAAGGATAGAGAGAACTAGAACCTACAACAAGCAATGTCTGTCATTGAAGATGCTATGCATGCTACACACGTGCAGAATATGGAGTTACAGTCTAAAGTCAATGACTTGGAGAAGGAGAATCGAAACATAGAGAGGAAGCTCACAAAAACTTTGGAGATTGGGCCCACTTTAAAAACCAAAGAGGCACCTCGGCGCATCCGATCCATTAAACCAATTGGCCAATTAGCCAAAGGAAGTGGACAATATCATAGACGGATATATGCTCAATCTACTACAATGAGAAATATGTTTCCTCATGCAGAGAATGATACTATTGCCAAAGTCCTTAGCAAGAATATGGTCAAAAATGCATTGGAAAATCGTAAATTCAGGGACATTGTGGATGGTGTTGCTAGTGAACATCTTAGAGATGTGAGCAACTTGTTTACTGCTACAGATGCTCAGGGATTATGTGACAAGGTGGGAATGAGTTCTGAGTCATATAGTATGCTCTATCAACAATTGGATACAGGTTTTAAGCAAGTCTTCAATACTAAGCGAGTAATGCCTCTGCCAAAACCATTTCACGTGAAGAAGGCTCGAAAACAACTAAATGAGAAAGTTTTAGAACTAATTGGTGAGCCTACGCATCTGGAACACACACACATATTGAAGTATGGTTCCAAAGAAGTTGCCTTTGTATTGAATGCATCCAACAACTTTGTATTGGATATATGTAGGGTTCAGATTGCTATGGTCAAGTTTTACAATATGTCTATGGAAGAATGTAGAGGCAAGCTTAAGTTTGTCCTCAAACTTGATGAGAGTGAGATTATCAAGGGGCAAAGACTTGAGTGTGTGAGTATAACACTTATGAATCGAGCATTGGATCCCAACATCGATGAAAAACATCCTTTATACTTCAGTGTACAATTGGAGAATGAAATATGGTGGCTTGCAGCATTTGAAGTACCAAAGGAGGACCATGAAGTACTTAAAGTCTTTTTTAACCTCACTAATATACCCAGTGTTATTCAACAGCAAAATAATGGAGCAGTTTTACACGTTGAGGGGTTTGGGGACTATCAAGTTGAATGGCATCTTGCAGGTGATTTAAAAACATTGAAGTGTATGTTTGGTTTATCAAATGCAACAAATGCAAAATTTATGTGCATATACTGCATGCAAACTAGGAAGAAAGGGAAAGATGGAAAGAAAGAATGGCTTGCCAAGGCAGGACAACATGGTGCTCCGATACGTGATCAGAAAGTCATGAGAAATGGAATGCTAATTCCAGTGGATCCAAACTAGTGCCCTATTTTGGAAATACCACTAACAAGGGTTCACTTTTGCACATTGCATTGTTTGGTTAGAATAATTGAGAAGCTAGTATATGAATATATATGCTTTGCATACAAGATGCAGCCCGTGTCAGAATCTGATGCTACATGCAAGAAGGTAGAACAAGTCCTCTCTGAAGTTGGATTGCACGGAGGCCAAGTAGAAATAAAAAAGGACGAGAAAAAATCAGGGAAGAGTGGAAATGTTCCTTGTAAACCATGCTTTGGCGGACCCAAGGCTAGGAAGTTTTTATCTCCACCTCAAGATGAGGAAGGCAATATACTAGTAAAACAACCAGAGAAGTACGAAGCATGGAAAAAGTTGCACCTTGCTGTTTCAGATTGGAGCAATGGGGGACGAACGAGGATTGCGAAGGCAGAAGTGTGGATACACCTAGATAGATTAGCATCTCTCTTACAGGAAAAGTTGGGGTTTATGGATGGTGATGCCAATGCATTTAAAGAGACAGCTGCTAAATTTCATAAGTCCATGGTGGAGGCATGGACTACAAATAGCATAACACACTACATGGTCAGTATTATCACCATTGCAAAAAAAAATCATCATTTCAAATTACTTTGTGTTTCTAATCTCTTTTCTTGTGCAGCATATACTTGAAGCACATGGTCCATACTTTGCAGATCAAGGAAGTTTGGCAATATGGTCAACTCAAGGCATGGAAAGATCTCACTGGCAAGCTCGCTGTGCTTTTCAAAAGGCAACTGATCATGGAGGTGGCATCAATGATTCCAATTCTATGAGGCAATTATTCCAATGGTGGTATAGGAGACTAGAGATAAGATACGAGGAAAAAGAAAAGAAGTCCAAAACATCTCAAGCAGAATCTATAAGTAGGGCAATATATGAAGTGAGAAAAGCAAGATATGAAAACATCACAGCTAGACAACGGCATGTAGAATGGTTGGCAACCCAAGAGAGAGATGGCAAAAAATGGAGACCTAGATAAAGATAATAATTTTGATGCATTTAGAGTCCACAAGAGAGCATAAGTCCCAAGGATATGACACATCAATACTCATATCTCTAACATGAGATGTCTTATAAATTTTCTTTAAAATTTCAAAGGTTTGTCACTATATTTTTCAAAGTCGATTTCGAACTTTGTTTTTTAATTATGAAAAGTCAATTTTGAAATCCTAAGACAAAGATATGAAAATTCTAAACATTGGAACATTCATTGGCCTAGAGAGAGAGGGGGGGCATGAGGGGGGTGTCAGGAGATAGAGAGAGGTAGGGATGGGGTGGAGAAATGAAATGAAATGATAAATTTAAAATTCATTTACACCACAGTAAGTTTGAAAGTTTCGTATTTAAGTCGTCTCTCCTTTCATTTTTTCCCATTGCTCTCCACTCTACCCTCCACCTTTCTATCCTTCATCATCACAACCATGGCACGTTCCAAGCTTCCTATCAAAAAGGTGCCTGCGAGAGCAAGAGCTCAACACTCTTCCGAATCTAGTGAGCGTACTGTGAGTGACAAAGATCCCCTGGTGACCGATAACGGTGGCCCTACTGCAGCCAATAATGGTGGCGCTACTGTGGCCAACAATGGTGGCCCTAGTATGGTCGATAATGATGGTTCACCATTGTCCAGAAATGGTGGTCCACATGCTCCAGCTGCTCCACCTCCCACTACTACTCCAGCTCATAATACATGCCCTCCAACACATAAAAAGTGAAGATGGAGACCAGGCACAGTTGCGCTACACGAGATAAGGAAATTCCAGAAGAGTGCCGACTTGATTATTCCTAAGGCACCATTCTCCAGGTTGGTGCGAGAAATACTGTAAGATCTACAGCCAGGGCATCATCACAAGTTCTTTTCAAGGAACCAGGCAAGGAATGTGGGGCGATGGTCAAGCCAAGCCTTGCTTGCTCTCCAAGAAGCAGTTGAAAGCTACTTGATTGATCTAATGAGTGATGGTCAACTTTTAGCCATTCATGCCCAACGTATCACTATTAAGCCCATAGATCTGGTTCTTGTTCGCAGGATCTGCAATAACAAGGATGCATTTAATCTTAATGTCAACAATATGCTTTGAGAAGCTACCTTGTAATTGGATCTATGTTTTTAGCTCACGTTTGGTTGTAGATTGTAAGGAGCTTAGTTTTGGGTTATCTTTCCAGTAGACCTTCAAGTATTTGATAGTAGTGGCCTGCAAAATGGAGCTAAATTTTCCCTAGCTCTAGTTGTACTTGGTGCGATGCACTATCTACCGTGTATTTCATAGTTTCACAATGCTAAATCCAATATGTGATATTCTATTTTGACCATGTTTCGCATTGTGTGAATTTTCAAGTTTCCAATTTTGTAAGTAGTTTTGTTGAGGATAAATTCAATGTGCAACCACGTACACGTCGGTGATCAGTTGTACATGGGCCGATGCACTATATCCTTACTATATTTAGTGGTTTGGCAACAGTATATCCGATGCGATATTCCATTTTACCCATGATTTATTTTTTGTCAATTTTTAAGTTTCCAATGTTTCACATTGTGAGGTTGACAATACATTTAATCTGCAGTTGCGCACACTCATTATCAATACATTTAATCTACAGTTGCGAGGTTGACAATGCATTATCAGTGCAATATAATGCAGTTAATGCATTTTCAAAAAAAGATTGAATCGTCAAATTTATAAATCGGAATTTGGTGAAACTTCACCCTCATGCTGGGCATTAGAAAAACTCATTTATATTAAAAATTTGGCCCCATCAGAAGCCTCTGGGTCACCTGTCCGGAGGCTCGCGTCTGGGGCCCTGAATCTGGGCCCTGAATCCCCAGATTCAGGGCCCCCCCAGACGCGAGCCTCCGGACAGGTGATCCAGAGGCTTCTGTTGGGGCCAAAAAAATTTTGGGTGGTTGATGTGTTCTTGAGGAGCCTACAGGTAAAATTTCATGTGAATCGGAGCACTTGTGATATTTTTTCTAAGCGTGGATTCATTAATTAAAATTTTAGGGTTTTTGAAAAGTTTGGCTATAAGTTTAAAATTTCACCTCATTTTACACATTTCACTTTTGAGTTCTGAGTTCTCTCTCCTAGAAGACATGGTACGCACCAAGCAAGCGGCCCGGAGATACCCCCCTGGAAATTCCATACGGCAGCCACGTCCTCCAGCTCCACCACCACCACCACCACGCCAGCATCGCAAGCGTCGATGGAAGCCAGGCACAGTGGCTCTTTGCGAGATCCACCACTACCAGAAGACCACTCACCTCCTGATACTGAAGGCTCCATTCCAGAAGTTGGTGCGGGAGATCATGGAGGGCATACTGATCAGGAACAATAGGAACCAGTTTCCAGATACATCACGCGCGAAACAACCGGATCGCTGGACTGCCCAGGCCCTCCTCACACTACAAGAAGCTGCTGAAGCCTACCTCATCGACTTATTTGGAGACTCAGTCTATGCAGCGGTGCATGCAAGGAGGGTCACTATCATCGACAGGGATCTGCGGATAGTCAGGTTCTTTCGGCGATGGAAAGATAGTCCTCGCGGAGGTCAGCAAGGATAGAGGTGTACAAACTCAAAAGCACATGGAATGTAGCTTCTGAAGACATTTTGTAAAGCCTTGGTTGTAATGGACCCCATGTAAAATTGTTATTAATACAAATACAAAGTTTTTGGCGCATCTTATTTTTGTTTAGTCGCTTGATATTTATTTTATTTACATCATTGAGTTATCGTTACATGCGTTCGAACAAATACATGTTGCGCACGAATTCGATAAAGCACTATGTATTAAATTTAGAGTACGAATCGTGTTATGTATAAATTCGACAAATAAACATAACATTCAAGTTAAAAAAAACAGTAAATGACACGTATCACAAACTACATTGCACGCAAATCCAACAAACATCAGTTTTCATTACTTGAAGAGAAGATTACAAAGTGCAGTACATCAGTGATGCGATATTAGTAGGCAATAAGTACATCTATTCTCTCCTAGGCTTCTTGGAGCTAGGCTCCCCATGGTCAGAGCTATTCTTGATCATAGGCAACAATACATTTTGCCCCAATAGTTCCTGTCTAATGACAGTGGGGTCTTCAACACCGGCAACCATGCCACGGGCCACCATGGAAAAAAGTGGGCCAGACCTAGTACTCGTGAATAAGTAGAGAAGCTTCGAACGTCGAAGCAACACTACTTTCTCCAGGCTGGAGTTGGTCGGGATGGTCTTGAAGGACCCAGCCTTTGTTAGTGCCCTCAACTTCAAGAAGTTCTCTGCAAAAGCAGGGGAGCATGTCTTATGAAATACAATAATGTCGTTGACAAGCTACCCAACGTACTCCTTCAATGCCGAGTCTTGCACCCTTCCTTGGCTACCAGATTGGCCACCTTGCCTAGATGAAAACTCATCTATATAGACAATCTCCTGCAACACACAAGTTCAGTATCAGACTCACTATGCATGGAGTGTGCTGAAGATATATAAATCATATTCATATGAAACTTAACCAGTAGGGCCTCTAGGGCATCGGGAGCACACACATGTGTTTTTGTCGGGATCGGGCCCCCAGATGTGCCCTGGCCGGAGGCTCGCGTCTGGGGGCCTGAATCTGCATATGAAACTTAACCAGTAGGGCCTCTAGGGCATCGGGAGCACACACGTGTGTTTTTGTCGGGATCGGGCCCCGAGATGTGCCCTGGCCGGAGGCTCGCGTCTGGGGGCCTGAATCTTGCAGGAGGCTCGCGTCTGGGGGCCTGAATCTGCAGGATTCAGGCCCCCAGACGCGAGCCTCCGGCCAGGGCACATCTCGGAGCACACACATGTGTGCTCCGGGATCGGGCCCCGAGATGTGCCATGGCCGGAGGCTCGCGTCTGGGGGCCTGAATCCTACAGATTCAGGCCCCCAGACGCGAGCCTCCGGCCAGGGCACATCTCGGGGCCCGATCCCGACAAAAACACATGTGTGTGCTCCCGATGCCCTAGAGGCCCTACTGGTTAAGTTTCATATGAAACCGAGAATATTACCTTCTCTGCATCATCTATCTGCCGCTGTAATGGAGCATCTAGGTCTGCTCCTGCCACTGGGCTGCCCTCGTCTCTCTCCTGGGTAGGCACTGCATAGTCGGGTCGAGGACCAAAAAGGCTTTCCTGCAACCGCTCGAACTCCTCATCAGAGATCTGATACTGTGGCGCCGCATCCTCAATCTGCTCCTGGATGCTCACAATGGCAGAGATGTCATCGATGCTCGTGCCATCATAACGAGCCACCTCATCAACATGTGGTGGGGCATCCTGTAAATCAAAATCTATGAAATCACTAGGTGCATCACGCACCATGATACAGTATAGTTCTTCTTCCCTAAGCTCCAACAACTCTAGCACATCCTGCATGAGTAGATATTCCACCCCCTCGATGGTGATAGCATGGAGAGAAGAGAGGGGTGGCTCTTCGCTCGTGGGCATCTCATCAGGGCAGGGAGGTGGGTGCACAATGGCCAAGCTCTGTGCTGCCTCAACACTCAGATCGAGAGTGATCTCCTCAGGCTCCCTCTCAAAGTACTCTAATAGTGGCCGAGAGGGTGCGTCGATGTCCTCGTCATTGTCCTCTTGCACCTCAATGCACATAACATATATGGCAAAGGCAGCATCCCTCTCAATGAGATCCATCGTGACGTGATCCTGTGACGAGGTGGGCACTGCTCTAGCGTGGAGATGTTGCCCCACATGCACCAGGGCTCGACTTATCACCTTTGCATGGCTGGATCCGGCACACAAACTATACAAAAAATCCATCGGAACCCACCTGAGAGTGGAGTCGGGAATAGAGCAAGTGAGAGGGTTCACTACATCACAAAACGATGCTAGTATACTAGAGTCAGGGTCTACAGCGGAAAGCGAGCTCTCTAGACTCAAGGTCACGCAAAACCTAGAGTATATCTGGTCCCCTATGTGCGCGTAGCATGTGGAACTGATCCATGCGGCGAAGGCGGGAGTGGTAGCCATGGCACACAAAGAGAGAAGGAATGAGAGCACAAGTGTAGAGAAGTGGAGAATGAAAGTGAAAATGAGTTTGGAGTTATAGCTTTTATGTGTCTAGGGTTTTAAATAAAGGTTCTTTATAAAGTTATTAACTCTAAAGTTTCAAATTAAAACTCTTACCTTAGTTTCTTTATTTCAGTACTTTAAAGTCACTATTAAAATTACTCATACAGACAAACGCTTCGTTCTACATTATTATATCCTCGAATATGTTTGGGTCGCTGAGTATATTCAAGTCTAATGAGAGAAAATATATAATTTTTTAAAGAAAATAAATCTAAAAGGCCTTGAAATTCCCTTTGGATCCAATTTAATATTAAAATGTAAGAAACGAGCAGTAGAGATGCGCTACAATATATCATTGTGCAAAGACAATATTGTCTAGATTATAGACCTCTAACCTGCAATTTAATTATGATTTTTAACTGCACGATTGAGTAATTATAGTATGTATTATCGCACGCTTGGATCACAGTAAACTAAAATTTAAAGTACTCAGAAGTTCCAAAAAATGTATATATTCGCTCTTTATAAAGTTTTTTTACAAGGATTCCACTATCTCAAGGATATGTGGAGAAGCACATTGTTTACATGTCATGGATTGCTCACTACGAGTCCTGACTTTTCTATTATCTAACTTGAAATAGAAGTTGTAGAGGGGCTCACTGGACATTAATTGGATTTCTTGTCTCAGAAAATAAATGGGCCAATGACTCTCTGCACTGACTACGAAAGGATTATGACCACTCCACAAGATTACCACATCTACGAGCGCTGTATGTGTGTCATCTCGGATATCTTGATCCAAGCTGATCCACTCCCCTCGCAAAAGTCGCCATCTTCTATATCAAAAGCGAACGCACAGAGTTTGTCTAGCAATGAAATACCTGTAATAAAAACAAAAATAATGGTAAGTGATCAATGCGACTAACATAACAATTCATCTAAGCGAGACCTATGTCAATTAAATCAATGTATGCAAAGTAGTAAAAAAGTTTTACCTGAATGTAATATCAGATTGGTTGACCCTGCACTCAATCGTCTCATCAAAATGTGTTATTTTGACTTCCCAAGACTCACCCAATAGCTGACTCATCCATTCCTCGGATGGACACTTGCATTGATAAGTAATCTTTGTTTTCTTCAAAACATCACATGAACCAAACAAATGTGCAAACAATGAGAATGGAATAAACCAATTAAGATGCACATCTTTGGAGCCTGTGGTGGGTTTCATTGCACTATTGATGTCAGATTTTATCTTCGACTTGCAAGCTCCTGACAACTCCAAGCTACCAATGAACCATTCACCACTAGACAGTGGCGGCAATGGGACATGCTGCAATCTCTGGCTTTCTACCACATACAATGAATTATAAAAAAAGATATTTTGAGTGGCAAGTTGACTTGTAGAGGTATTATCATAGATCAAAGAACCTATCTCTTCATGCCAAACATGTATCTTGCCGCTTAAACATTCCACATTCTGCCATTCATGCAAAGTCGATGGATATAGAGCTGTCAATCAAACAAGACTGAATTAGAATACTACAAAGACTTTTAAAAACAACTCTGATACAAAAGAATAATCAATGATAAAATTTAACAAATTACTGTTTTGTTTATAATTTGCAATGTTGTTCTCGTCGTGTACAGAGATTTGTTTATGCGTATAAACATGTTGAATCAACACTTCTGTCACTGCACTTGTGCCATTAAACACTTTTCTGAACTCTAGAATTCTACCTTTCCAATGTTTGCTAGGGTTTGCAACATCCTTGCGCTTGACCTTGAAACTCCCTCGAGTACTTGGGTGCATCAAAATCCAATCCAACTTATAATACTTATCACAAATCCAATTACCGCCATTATCTTTCCTGTTGAAGACCTCCACTGCAAGTATACTACTGATATTTTTCCTCCGTGAAGACATCTGTAACAACCAAATACAAAAGTTACCTATCAACATGTGTATAATTTGCAAATGTTCTCTCCAAATGAAATTAAATTTAAATGGATCAATTTAAAAAAGAAACATTGTACATGTAATTTCTTTCACAAAGATCCCTAGATATGTTGAACAAGAAGTTGACTTATAGCAAGACCATTGTTCCTTCACTGACAGATTCCTGTAGTACAAAAACAAAGAAATATTGGGTCAACGCATACATATAACTTATATAGGCTTTGTCCAAATGCGTTGAAATTTAACCATGGAACAGTAGTAAAAAATGGCAATATACCTGTGGCTTTCTCTGCAAAAAATCCCAAAGATGTTGTAGAAGTTGAGTTCTTAATAAATCATTGTTCTTCACCCTCGGAGATTCTTGGAGTAAAAAAACAAAGGAAAGCTCAGTATGCATGTAACTTGTATACATTTTGTCTAAACGAGATAAAATTTAACAGTGGAGCAACAAAAAAACAAGACAATATACCTATAACTTTGTTTACAGAGAAACCCTAAGATGTTGAAGAAGAAGTTAAGTGTTCAAAATCCCAAAGATGTTGTAGAAGTTGAGTTCTTAATAAATCATTGTTCTTCACCCTCGGAGATTCTTGGAGTAAAAAAACAAAGGAAAGCTCAGTATGCATGTAACTTGTATACATTTTGTCTAAACGAGATAAAATTTAACAGTGGAGCAACAAAAAAACAAGACAATATACCTGTAACTTTGTTTACAGAGAAACCCTAAGATGTTGAAGAAGAAGGTGAGTATTCAAAATATCACTATTATTGACTGTAAGAGACTCCTAGAGCATCAAAACAAAAGAAATTACATGTCAGAGAATGCACATAACTTGCACAGGTTTTCTCCAAACGAGATAAAACTTTACCATAGAACATCTATGGAAGAGAAAAATACACCTGTAGAGTTTTGTGAAGAGAATCTTAGGGCTTTGGTAAAACAAGCTCTGCTCTCATAAAACACATGAAACTCTCTCTGTGCTTGTGCAAAGCAAATGAAATTTTACAGGGTTACAGACAGGGCAAGAAACAGTGAGGCTGTAAAATTTCGTCATTTCGTCAGGAAAGAAGAAGCGGGGAAAGAGATATGACAAATTTGAGTTCCACCTAAAAAAGAGGGGGAAACTGAAAAGGGGAGAAAAGAAAAGTCAAACATAAAAAATAAGAAAATGAAAATTCGAGGCACAAACTTCCAAGAAGTGACAGCTTTGTACTCCCCTTTTCCCTTATTTTAGTGCTGAGGGAAGATTTGGTCCAAGATATGGCTAGAAGATTCATGTTACATGAATCTGGAATCCCAGCTCTCTCATTGGTTAGGCCTATATTTGTTTATTCACTCCTTAAGGGGCAAAAAAGAGAGTCCATATTTCTCCTAATGGTAGATGTCCATGTTCTTGACTTTGAAGCACTGAGGAATGAGCAAGCTAAGGATCAAGTGTCCTTTCTTCATAGAAGGCCATAGCAGGATATTATAGTTTATAAGGAGTATAGGCCACACACTATAAGAAGTTGAGTAGAGACCAAATGGATTCATACCATCCATAGAGAAAGATCAAGCTAAAGATTCCTTGGCTCTTGTGCTTGCAAAGCTTGAAAATATGGAGTCAATGTGGCTTCATGCATGTAAATAAACTGATATTTGTTGGAGTCCATCTGTGGATCTATTTTGCATATGCCATGTTATCAAGCTTACCATGCTTGCCTGATGTACAAAACATGTAATGTATACATGGTATAAGTGAAAAGTATTTGAAAACCTTCTGAGAGATAGGGATTACATGAAGTGTATAAGTGAGCATTACACTTCACACATGTCTCCATAGTCCAGTAGTCTCCTCAAAACATCACATAATCATTGACACTGCATGGATGCTTTTGTAGTCCAAGTCAAGTTTTTGTAACACCAATTGTGCATCATCATGGGACTTAGGTATTGTGTTTCTAGGTGGCAATATGTGATATTTTAACAACTTGAAAAAAAAAACCCAAAGCACCCAAGAGCATAGAAAACGTTTTTATATAATGGAGTCAAAAATAAAAGAGTGTAGTATGTACCTAAACAACTTGATCTCACTCGGATTGCTTCATTTGTACTTTTCTTGAATACTTAGGAGTGCAAGTAGCATCTTTAAGTGAGATACTTGGCACCCATTATATAATGGTTTGGATACTTCCTCTCTTAGTGGATCAAATGACTTAGCATCCATGCGTAGTAATGCATCGACCATTGTCTCCATTTTAGGCTCCAAGATTGGAGGAAGGTCCAAAAGGTCTACCATCTCTTATGGTATCGAGGGTGTAGTTAGTGGCATGCCCTCCAATGGGTTTATCAGCTCAAAAACTCCATCCATCCCACAGCCATGAACTCTTTTGATGGGCCACAATAGGTACATTTCTTGGAATGGAGCATCACCTCTCTATAAACATTTCCAAGGTACATCTAAAATTATGGTATATGATATTTAATTACTTTTAGAATGTAAAGCATGATTGATACATACTTTTCTTACCATTTGCTCAATGTTTGAGATTGCATTGTCAATGATTTCTGATTGAAACTTGCCAAAGTATCGCACATGGTCTATAGACAGGTGACACTTTCATTTGGTTGCCAATTTTCACTAAGTGCAAGGACAAAGGACATGCGGATTAATATACACTTCATGATCTTGGATTTCATGACCATTATCATTGTCCCTTTGTTCTATGTTATGGTATACAATTATGCTTTTGTTTCTCTCATTGTTTCTCTTCCTTTATTTTAATCTCTACTTATCTTTCTTGCTCTCTATTCTTATATTTTCCTCCATTCCTTTTCTCCCTCCTCTGTTTCTCTCCCCACCCCTCTTTCTCTTTGTCTTTTCCTTTCTTTATTCGCCTCCATTCATCTCTCTTTGTTTCTCTCTGCTCCTCTCTCCCCCATCTCTCCTTCTCTCTCCATTCATTTTCTCTCCCTCTCTTTATCTCTATGTATTTTTATCTATTCCCCTCTCTATTTCTCTCTCCACCCCTCTTTCCCATGCCTCTTTCTCTCTCTTTCCCTTTTTTTGTTTGCCTCCCTTCATCTCTCTTTGTTTCTCTCTCCGCCTTCTCTCTCACATTGTTTCTCTCTCCCCTATCTCTCTACTTCTCTCCATTTCTTTTCTCTCCCTCTCTTTTTATCTTTATATATTTTTATCTATCCCTCTCTTTATTTCTCTCCCCACCCCTCTTTCTCTCTTTCTTTCCCTTTCTTTGTTTGCCTCCCTTCATCTCTCTTTGTCCATTCCTTTTCTCTCTCCCTCTCTTTATCTTTATCTATCCCCTCTCTATTTCCCTCCCCACCCCTCTTTCTCTCTCTCTTTCCCTTTCTTTGTTTGCCTTTTTTCATCTTTCCTTGTTTCTCTCTCCCCCTGTCTCTCTCATTGTTTCTCTCTCTTTCCCCATCTCTCTACTTCTCTCTATTCCTTTTCTCTCCCCCTCTTTTTATCTTTATCTATCCCCCTCTCTATTTCTCTCCCCATCCCTCTTTCTCTTTTCCTTTCCCTTTCCCTTTCTTTGCTTGCCCCCTTCATCTCTCTCTTTCCCCCCTCTCTCTCCATCTTTCAATGTCTTATGAAGCCCCTCTCTCTCGCCTTTTTTATTTCTCTCTATCTCTCAAAGATAGAAAACAAAAACCTTAATAAACAAAGATATTGAAAGCAATGTCTCCCTACCTCTCTTTATCTCTCTCTTCCCCCTCTCCCTTTACTTTTCTGTCTTTCCCTTCTCTTTCATTCTCTCATTATTCCCCTATTTCTGTCTCCCTCTCTAATTTTCTCTCTATCTCTTGTCCTTATCTCCCCCCTCTTTGTCTCTATCTTTCCCTTTCTTTGTTTCTCTCTCTTTGTTTTCCCCCTCCCTCATTGTTTCTCTCACTCATCCTCCTCTCTCCCTTCCTTCATCTCTCATTTCTCTCTTCTTTTTCCTCTGTTTCCTTTCTCCCCTTTCTCCCCTCTCTCTCTCTCTCTCTCTTTCTCTCTCTCTCTCAATATATCTCTCTCTCAATATATCTCTTTGCAAAGAAAAACAAAAAAAAAAGAAAAGAAGAAAACACAAAAACAAAGCAAGAAGAGGCAATGTACCTTCCTCAAAGGCCCAAAGATAAAACCCTTTATGCCTCCTCTTTGTAGCTTCTCTCCACTTCTCCCTTGCCCATTTATCCTTCTTCTTCACGTATGGTGGCAAGGCGTCGACAATAGTGATGAGCTCTCCCTCTTCCTCTCTCTCTCTCTCTCCCTCTCAAAGATTTGAGCTCTCTCACTCCATCTTTTGTTTTTTCTTGCAAAAGCTTTTGGTAAATGTCATGCTCGAATTTTTGATGTTTTTTTTTCAAAGTAGCATCGCTAAATGCATCATTCTATGTGTTATGCATCACATGATAGCAAAGAAGTGCTATGAATTATCATTGTATGACAAGTGAAAGAAAAGCTCTTATCAAAGTTGGGCATGACCCTTTATCACAAGTCTAGTCTTATAATAATCAATATTACCATCTAGCTTACATTTTAACTTGTAAATCTACTTAGTGCCAATGGGCCTTTTTTGAGGAGGCAAGTCACACAAGAACCAAGTGTTAATTTTTTTTAATAGCGTCATATTTAGATTACATATTAGCCATTAAATTGTTTGAACTTTTATCTCTTGAAAAGAAAACAAGTTCATTCTTATTACACATACTAAAAATTGCAAGTGTATAACAATACGATGCATAAAATATGCTATGAGAATCTAAATAACTAGACAAAATGCATCCAATTTACAATAAATAAAGTTCTCACTCAACATTTTGGTATTCCTAGACTACTTAATATCAACTCTCTCATTGGTAAGTGTAGCATTCCCATATGTATAAAAAATAGGCTAATGTGTGGATTCATTAGAAACTTAAATAGGCTAATAAGTTCCTCATTTCATGCTATATTGGGCTATCCACTACTAAAAGGAGGGTATATATCTTATGAGTGTCCATCTATCTCTGTAGTACAAGAATGTAAAGGTTGCATATCATATTTCACAAAGATAACATCAAGAATGGCTAAATTATGCTTAGTTTGTGATGATATAATTTGTGACATTTTCTTTTATAACTTTAATCAATAAATGTATCTTCTAAACTCGTCATCTAATTTTTTGCAATATGCATAAGCTAAGAAACTAAAAGCATGCAAGTTATAAAGAGATGGCTTTCTATCATAGCATGCCTCATATGGAGTGATGAATGCAATGATTTGGTAAGACACTATTGGTCTCAAAGAGACCTCAAGAGTGGAATATCATATGACACTCTTATTCTTTCAAGAGATAAACTCTTATAAGACTCAATTACCTCTTACTTAGTTGTCATGTATTATAGATCCTAACCAGTAAACTTCTCATTGTCAAAGGATGTGGATCTAGAGCATGGCATGAGCTATGGAGGATGGAAGATGTAGACAAGACTCATGTATAAATAGACACAGACAAGAACAATTGCCACACAAGGGAATTAGGTTCCAAGATTGAGACTTGGATTCATAAACAAAATATTGTGTGTAAGAGAATGACACATACACTTGATTGAAGGACAAAAGTACTATGACATTGCATTGAAATGTGAACCAAGTACATCATTATATGGTCTCTCACCTTTCTCCACTCTCCTCACTATGCATGTGGGATACAAGAGCCTTTGTTGGGCATCATCATTTTCTCTCCTTTTCAACACCCCCGTCAAATGATGAGTTCCTACACCTACTAAGCATTCGCGCCCCCCCCCCCCCCCCTACATGTAGACATGGAGAGAGACTTGCTCTTAGGTAGCCTAGTCAGGTCAAGCTTGAAACTTTACATTCTTGGTAGGTTTTTACAAGATAACATCCACTATGGGAAAATACAAAGAACTTTTTATCAATAAAATATGTCAGAGTTGATAGTAGAAGCTTCTTCTTCTTCTTCTTCTCTTTCATTCATGAACTGATTCTAGTGGTGATCATCTTGTACTTGTTGGGCTCTTTTCTTGTGAAAACATACATTGGCTACATGTCCAGTCTTACCACAATAGTGACATATGATCTGATCCTTGTTCTTGTTGTTGATGAATCCTCAACCTCTTCCTTTAGGTCTAATAGCTCCTTTAGTGTATAAGAGGTTTTCCCTAGACGATGGGACACCATCTTTCACATTCTTGTTCTTTTCTTTATCCTCTTCACCAACAAGAAGAGAGTGCTCAATATATTTCTTTGAAAAATTAGGTACATTGCTAAGATTAGAGTCAAGATTTTCATAAGGATCCTGGTTTACACTAGCAAGGAGTACAACAATGGCTTCATCTTCATCTATTGTTTTATTTAGAGTAGCAAGTTGAGTTTTTAGACTTTTGAATTTGTTAATATGCACAGTCATTGAAGTGCTGTCTTTTATGTCAAGCTTATAGAACTGCATTAACAACTTGACCTTAGAGTTTTTGGCTTGACTTCCAAAGATCTTATCAAGCTCATCCCAAGCCTTTTTAGCATCTCTGATGCCAGAGATATGGTGTAATACATCGTTAGACAATCCCCATGAAATAATTCCTAGAGCTTTATTATTCATCTTTTTCCACTCTTTGGACTTTGGTTCTTCAGGCTTTGGTTGGACCCTTCCAAGGATTTTTCCATCTTCACTTTCTTCTTCTTTCTCCTCTTCCTCAAATAGGTCCCACAAGTCCTTCCCATAATGTGGTACATGGTCTTCTGCTTCTAGGAATGAAAGCCTTCTCCATTGAAATTGGCTATTTTCTCAAGCTTTGCATGTTGATCAGCTTCAAATAACCAGCAAAAGAGTTGTAGTTCAATGTGACAAGAGACACAAGAAGATCAGTGTTAAATTGACACTAGTTGCACATCAATGGATACTATTCTTTGAGCTTAGTGTTGGATGTCAATGATTGATTTGCTTCTTGTTTGTTGATTTCAAGTGTTGCTCTTGTTGGGAACTCAGTTCAGGCTCAAATCAGAGTGGCCATGGGTCAATGAGCTAAGAGAAGTGGGAAAATGAAGTGGGGATGGAACTCTTCCAGAGGGTTGCAAACATGCGACTGGTTTCTGAGCTCCCGTAGATCATACACTAAACCATTTTGCATGGACTAAAGGCTTAGATAGTCCATATGATAGCCTTCCTTTTCCCATATTTGTAGGAAGAATCGCACTACGTATTAAGAGCCTAGACGATACAATCAGAATAGGGCGTAGATCTATCAATAAGCTTGAATTTGTGTAATGCCGAGGTAGTTGGAGCTCAACATTGGCATTTGAATTAACAGGGAGTTAACCCCTAAGATAAGGAAGATGCACCCGAAGAAAGTTTGAAAATATATGGTTTGGTTTAGAAGATCTAATTGCTCAAAGTAGGGTAGGTGCTATTCTCGCTATGGCAGCCATGAAAGCTGGAATCAAGGTAGAGGTGAAAATGAGATCATGAGCTAGCATTGAGGTGGAATGAAGTTAAGAAAGCTTGAGAGAGTAGAGAGGATAGCTAGATTAAGTTGGGCCTGCTCAATTCAGCTCTAATACCGTTTCAAAAGGCATGGATCTAGAGCATGGGATGAGCTATGGAGGATGGAAGATGTAGACAAGACTCATGTAGACATATACACAAACAAGACCAACTATCACACAAGTGAATTAGGTTCCAAGTTTGAGACTTGGACTCATAAACACAATCTTGTGTGTAAGAGAATGACATAGACACTTGATTGAAGGACAAAATTACTATGGCATTGCATTGAAAAGTGAACCGAGTACATCATTATATAGTCTCTGACCTTTCTCTACTCTCCTCACTATGCATGTGGGATACAAGAGCATTTGTTGAGCATCATCATTTTCTCTCTTTTTCAACACTCCTCACACTTCCTTTGCAAGTGAGAAACCAAGAGATTTGAGTTCTAGTAGACTTACATACTTACCTTCTTAGGTTGTTGTCAAAAGCTTGAAGGCTCATAGGTGATATCATGATTCAAGTGGTGTACTCTCGATGCACTCCTTTGTATTCATCTCAAGTAGCTCTATCACCAATAGAAGAGGAAGGCAAAGAGCTTCTTTTGAATTGGTTTCTCATCCTCTCTCACAATATTTCACACACACACACACACACACACACACACACACACACACACACACACACACACACACACACACACACACACACACACACACACACACACACACACACACACACACACACACACACACACACACACACACACACACACACACACACACACACACACACACACACACACACACACACACACACACACACACACACACACACACACATGCATGTATGAAAAAAGGTAGAAGAGTCGAAGGTCCAAAGTTTGCACACTTACAAGAATGAAGTTTTTATTCAATTCTACACATTATATAAACTAGGATTAGGATTAGGATTTCCCACTTAATGTTGAGTAGCCCACCCTTTTCCAATAGGCTTGTGACTAGTCCATTTCACATACATTTGGATTTTGTGGGCATGGTTTTAGGTAAAACAAAATAGAGATTTCTTGCAATCTTTTAAAAAATTGTGGGTCTTTTAATAATTACTTTGAGAAAAATTACAATTTACATGGGATTGAGCTGAGCTTCCATTAAATTCTTACAATTATGAAATGTGTCTTAATCCATAAGCAAGATTCAGAAACATTACCTCAAACATTACAAGAAGTCTTATAATTGAGTGGTGCTATGGAGGTCCTCAATTATGTATATTGGTCTAAGGATCTCTTCCTCTCCTACGAGTTTTACCTCCTTTACTTTTATAGGTCCCTTAATAGGGTGACTTGATATTCCTTGTCTCTTTGTGCCAAGTATCATAATTATGATCTATCCACTTGAAATTTGTCAAGTGCTTAAGAAGAGCCTAGGGTTTCTTTTGAATTCTTGTGTTAAAATATGTATCCCATTGTCCACCTATCTTAGTGGACTCCTTATTTTAGACATTGGCACTCTCATACTCTAATGGATTTATCTTTTGATTCATTACCATCTTCTTCATTAGAGTACATAGTTTGTATTAAGGATGTGATTAGGTCATTGTGGTAATCAAAGAGCAGTTGGTGCAACTTGGTCCATTGCCAATTAGGGCTTAGTGATATTTATTTTAAATTAGAAAATTAGATTTGAAATTTTCCTTAAGGATTTTTTTTCTCTAAGTGGAAAATTTCAAGCAAGACAAGAAATTGACCATTATATTGTAAAGCACATGAAAGAGTATGGAAAAGCACAATAGAAATCACCCGCCTCTCTCTCCCCCTAATGAAATATTTCTCTTTCTCTCTCATTTTTTCTACAAGGGGTGTTTCACTAACGCAATATAAATAAATGAATAAATCAATATCAACATTTCTCTAAATATATCATTCTCAAATTAGAGATGTAGCATTATTAGGAAAAATATTCGATATACATAAAACATGAAAAGAAGTTTCGCTAGTGGAAATTCCAAAATAGTAGCAGGAAAAATAATTTCTTGCAAATGTCATTCTTGGCAAACTCTAGAGGAATATCAAGGAACTTGTTTTGGTCAAATATTCTTCATGAAAGAGAGTGACAACAACTTCAATGCCTTTATCCACTTCATATGGATTTGCACTCATCATCCACAAAATCACAACACCTTTGTTGTGGCTTTGAAAAGTCCACATCAAAGTTTATCTAATTGTCATTCTTTCACCATTTCTTTTGAATATAAAGGCGACACACTTCCAACAACAAAGTAGGAAAGCACAAAATGAGTAGTTTTACATTGGTCAAATTGTATCTTTATTACTGTGGTGCTCAATGATAGCTTTAAGTGTCTATGATAAGGGTGTCGTAGTCTCCTTCTAGGTGGATGTGAGTGTCTTGTTTGACTAAGTGCCACTAATCTGTCTAGGGAGATACCTCTTGAAGATAAGATGCTCTACAATGTATCCCTACTAGCTATTTATTGATCAACAATGGTGGGTTGATCTCATGTTAGACTATTTGGTAACAGAAAAGTTGGTAACAACCCCTTGTTTGGGTGGAGTTGGTTGTGTTGTACGCTCCCAAGGCTCTAAGAGAAAGAATCCCAAACTCCTTTGGTCCTCAAACTACATCACCTATTGTATAGGGCCAAAACCCTCTTGAAACAAATAGTGGTATTTGCCTCAAATGTCATAATATACTGTACGTTAACAAATGTAATGCTTCTTTGTCTTTGGCTCTCTCTCACAAAGTTAGCACATGAGATCTTCTATCACAATACCTTTCCATTTTCCTATCTTAGTTCTTACATGATGTGTGGAGGTATAGATTTTCCTAATAGCTATATGAAGTCCGTGTGGTAGCTGAGTATTCCTATAGCTTGAACCAATCCTCAAAGAGCTGAAGAAAGTGAGTTTGGTAGTGTGCCACCCTCGTGCCATGTGGAGAAAGGGGCTTAATCCAATCCTCTCAATTTCTAGTCTCAATATGTCTACTTTGATCACATGTCTTAGCTAGGATCAAGTGAGTTCAAGTGTGGAGAAATCCAAGCTATAATCATAGGGGGATTAGTCTATCAATCTACAAACCATGCAAGCTCATCCATGTTTCCATTTGAGCATACAAACAATATCTACCACCCTCTATTGCTAATAGTCTAGATGAAGACAATGCTAGTTATAGGCATCTATATTAAGGAAGCTCCCTTAATCTATGTACAAAAGTCACTGCTTGGAGCAGGGCCTCAACCACCATACGTACTATTGCCATCTTTGATTTGATGATCTTGTGTGGGATTGAGCTCTTCACTCATATCATAAGTTATATCATGATGACAAATGGTCACTTCATATACTCCCATCCATAATGAAACTCCCTCTTTGATCCATCATGATCTATCAATGGTTGTTGCTTTGTGTAATAGAGACTTGGGTCTGAAATGACTACCCCCCATAAAGAAGTGTGGGTGTATCAAAGAGCCATAGTTTGGTGCATGGTTCACCCTATCCTAATATGGAATATCATATAGCCTACAAGCATATGCATGCCAGTCATCAAGTTTATTAATCTATATTGATGGTTGACTCTCGTGAAGACTTCTACCTACCCTTTTATTATCTTGTCCCTAGAACATAGAATACATCTTAGTTTTCAATTTAGCCAAATATTTCTATTTCTTTTTCTACATGAGGCATTTAAAGAGTGTGTGAGCATGCCTATGTGTGCATACATTAAGTGCTACTTCTCGTTGGATCTATGAGCATGTTTCCCTACATTCATAATCATATCAACTATTCTATGGAGTTGAGCCTTGTAATGACATACTGTGTGGAGAGAAAGAAAGAGAAGGGGTAAGAAAGAAAAGACAACAAGGGATTAGGCCTACAGATGGCCTCATTGACACATTTTCTTAACTAAGAAAGAAAACTTATAGGCACATCTATGGTCACAAAAACAAGTGCATCAACAAGAGATGCGCATCCAAAATCATGTTTATTTTACAACTTATAAACATGATTTTTTACATTAAAAAACTTGCAAATTTCATTTGTATTTTACGCTTCTATAAATATGCTCTATGTAAATAACAACCAAGGAGTTATTGGCTACATAGTTATGCCATGTAGCCACAATTTCGCAAGTAGTAGCTCCTTAGTTTTTTTAAAAGGCCCTTCTTGCATGCACATTGGGCTAAGCAATCAACTTTGAAAATTATATATGTATATTAGAAAAAAATTGTACGTATTAATAAAGATTGAGACAATTAAATGTAGACAAAAAAGAAGACTAAGAGTAGCTTGTATTACTAGAAAATGACCAAGAGTAGCTAGTATTGCTTAAAATATACAAAAGATATGTACATAAGTTTGAAGCTAGCTAGTATGGTTTCTAGTACCTAATAGGTTACTATGTACATCAAAGTTCATATGTCTTGTGGAGAATTGTCACCACCATCCCTCCCTCTTTATCATCGCTCTTGTCATCCTCATTGTTATCCTACTCTTTCTACTGGTGCAATTCACTCTAATTGCATCACCCTCTATTTTGCTTACTCCCTCCTCGTCCCCTCCAATAGCCTCCTTAGGTTGTTGTCCCTATAGATGCAAAATATTCAAGCTTAGAATAACTTATATTTTTCAACGCATTTGGGAAAAGAGAAAACTTAAAAATTTCTTTGTATTGTGATTTCATGCCATTGTTGCTATGTGATGACACCTTGCTATACCACAAGTTTTTCCACGTGTCAAGCATGTTATGAAAATGTTTATAAGATGTCTCACAGGCTAGTGGGCATTCATTCGACTATGCTCAATTGAAAAATGAAAAAATGAGTATTATATACAATAACTACGAAATAGTCACATATAAAAAGCCAAATATATATATATATATATATATACTTACAAATTTTTATTCCCATGTGTCGATGTTTCTTGACCCAAAATGCAACAAAACAAATCACTCCATTTGGATTCATCATGCCTTCCTCTATTGTGGGCTACAAATCCCCTCCTCCATGGGCTTCTATCCACTCTTGAATGACCATGTGCGGTCATCATCAACATTGGATTAGGATCAAACCTATGCTCTAACCTCCTCTTATTTTCTATTATCCTATGTTTGACCATGGCTCTCTTTTGTTGAAAAGTGCCTTTCTAATCCGTTCTCAAGCCCAATGGTTTGTAAATCTCATATAGGGGAGATTAGGATAATTCTCATGCAATGCAACAAAGGTTGCTTGTAGTGCATTTGGTTCTTGGTTTTTGAAGGCCAAAAGGGAATCTCTATAGTTTTCCCACACTAAAGTGCACAAGTAGCTTAAGACCTCATTTTCTATAAAATATTAGAGGACCCCACTCAAAGGATGTTTTGCCTCCCTCTTTTCATGTTTCTAGAATCTCTCTCTATTTTGCTATGGAGAGGGGCTCTAATCATCACCAAAATAACATTTATCAAAGAAATTGTAACATGCATCCTATTGGCTGTCCAGGAACATTTTTAGCGGTCCATCGAGAGACGAATCTAAGCGTCGCTGCTTGGTACTCCCATGGAATGTTTCGGGGTTTGTCGCCTAGGGTTTCTTGAGTTCGCCTCACAATGGAACGTTCACGATCAAACCTACTAGGATTGACTTGAAATCTAGGTTACTAGTGGCCAAGGTCTCCTAATAGCATTCTAGCATCGGGTTTTGGACATCCTACTTTACATAGAGATACCCAAGTTGAAGCAGACCCATGCCACACTTGGTTCAAAGAGAATGGAAAACGAGATGGATGTATCGCTTAACCTCTCTGCCTGTAGGGCATAGTCCCATTTCAGTCCCCTAAAATGGCATGAATCAAGTTCTTACCTAACAATTCCTAAAGGTTAAACAACGGTAAAACCTTTTGAGAAGCCTCCCAGTTCTCTCGGACCACCCTGCCATAGGATAGACCCATCAGGGGTTTCACCAACCTGCTTCCCTCAATAGGCATTATTTAGTTATCTAATTAGGTCCTATCACATTTATGTGTAACATTTAAAATCAGCTTCATTAATTAATCCTTCTAGGGAATAGGGTTTGTTCGCGTAATTTATGGCGCAAACGCGAATACAAAGCAAGCAATCCTTTGACAAACAAGTTCAAACAAATTTCTTAACTTATCTTCACATTAATCTTTGTCTCCTTCCCATACACGAGAAACTATGTATCCCTTCTATCCAACAAAAGTACCTGATCCAAATCACATGGCACCATAATTTCCATCCATTATCTAGAATAGGATCTTCCAATGCCACAGACATTGGGCTCACAGCTGTCTTCAACTCCCTTCTGGACTTGGCAAGGGGTGTCTAGAGCTTGATCCCAAGTGACCTAGGAGTGAGACACAACTCCTGTAGTTGGCCTTTTCACCACTTGACCTTCGGCTCGTGAATCGAGTAGTGACCTCAGGGGTTGAGGCACGACGTGACCTTAGAGATGCTCCATCCGCGCAAAATATCCTTCTTTAATTAATCCAATTAAGAATCAAGCACAATCAAGGCAATCAATCTAATATCATCTTCCAAGAAAACATTCCTTTATTGTCCATGGCAACTTGTCATCACTGACCCCTACCATGCATTTACCATCAAACACAAGTACTTGGAATAATCATCCAAATCACATCCCAACAATCAGTTTAATGCCAAAAGCATTTAGGATGTTGTTTGACAAATAAACAAAAACAATGATATCATTTTCCAAACATTACAGGGCTAGTCGCGATAACCTTTCCATTGCGTATTTGCTCTCCCCCCTTGGATCTGGAGTGGTTCTATGTAAAATTTACCTAACACACCCTTCTTTCAAGTAAGGCATATGTTAAGGTTTCAAACACTGTACAAGACATAAGTCCTAGTGGTCACTTACCTTGATCGATAACCCATCCTTCTTCCCAACAAGTAGAAAAGCATCGCTTTGACTTAGGGTTTCCTAATCCTTAGAGCTCTCTAGTTGCCTTTGAAGCTTGTAATTGTAGTTTGTACCTAGCCCAATCCCTGAGTTGTGTGGATGAAGGTAGTAATTGCTAAACGGACCCCAAGGCATCTTAGTTTTAATTCATATGACTAATGTTGTACTAACTACTCACATCTCAAGATCCCAATATATCAAACATGAGCTATCGGCTTGTGATATGAGCAAGATCTTGGGCAAAGAACTTAGAGTTTTGAGATTGAATTTTCCTTAGTCTAGATCGCTTAACATGCCATCCTTCAAGTGTGCAAACTACAACATACCTTTAGGTGTGGTGGAAACACATCTATATTGTGAGGATGGAAAGATGACAATGCTTGAAGCCTTAAATGTTGTTTATGAGTGTATCGTATGGCATCTAAATGCAATTAACTTCTCTTGTTACATGCATTTGAGAACTCAATTCTTCGAATAATTGAGAGGAAGTTTATCTTTTGATCAAACTATTCTCACGTGGTATAGTTCGGGTCTAATGCATCCCATGCGGGAATCAAAGCAAGCATATGTCAATTTGGAAATACATTACTTATGACCGGTACCACAGTTGGGTTGTCAGTGATGTCCTTGCCTGGGGCTTCATTGCCGATTATGGAATTTCCACCTGCACCTGACATTCTCAGCTTTGGGGCCATTCACAATCGTCCCTTTCTTCTAGGCACAGTTCCCATGGGATTTTTAGCCATCTCGTTCTCAAATAGCGCGGCCGACCTTGGAATATTCCTTCTCCCTCTCCCTCCCTTTCTCTCTCTCTCACCCTCTCTCTCACTCTCTTTCACACACTCTCTCTCCCTCTCTCTCTTTCTCTCTCTCTCCCTCTCTCTTCCTCTCTCTCTCTCTCTCCCCTTCTTCTTCTTCTTCTTTCTCTCTCCCTCTTCTCACCTCTTCCTTTCTCTCCCTCTCTCTTTCTCTCTCTCTCTTACTCATAGGCTGGAATCAAGGGGGGGGGGGGGGGGGGGGGGGGGAAGAGGTGGTACCTCTCTACCCCTTTTCGATGGGGGAGGGGGGGGTTATTATTGGGCGGGGCATGTGGAAGCGGTGGAGTGGTGGTGGTCTTTCTCCACCCACCACTTGTCATAAAGCATGGTGCATTAACTCGAGAGGGGGGGGGGAGGCAGTAAGCCCATGGCCTCCCACCTCCATCATTGTCATCATCGCGTTCTTCCTCCCCGCCTCAGCATCATCGACGGCCCCCTTCCCCTCCCTACTTGTTCAGTGGGGAAGGGGGAGAAAATGATTTTTTTTTGTGGTTATTTTTAATGAAACGTTACATCCGCTCCCCCCCTTAGAGAATTTGAGATGTCCTTATCTTGGAAGAACTAGGAAAGGCAAGCATTAATGGGGCTGTTGAATGCTAAAATGACTAGATTTTTTGGTTGATTTTTGTTGTTTTTAAGGCCTGAATGGTTGACTTTTGATGGATTGTGAGTGATGTCTGGTTGTTTTGGAAGTATTTGAAAGTGTTTTGGATTATATTTATTATTTTTTGGAAGCTCATGATGATTCTCAGTAGAAATATGAGGCTTTGTGATATTTTGATAGGTTCTATTAAGGTTTTGATTGGTTCTGATACCTTCTGTTCAGCTTCTTTTTGTTTTGATTTTCTTCTGTATGAAGCATGGATTGATGATTGATGAAGTTTGAAATATTTTGAAAGCTTATTGAATAGAGTCTGATAGTTTGGGATGGTTTTAGTATGGGTTATGAGTGATGACCTTTTGTAACCCTCTGTTGATCTTCTATTAACCCTTTGTAGAGCCTCTGTTTTGTTCTGTTCTGTTCTATAGATCTTCTGTAAGTGTTCTATGGAATGTATATGTGACTTTGGGAAAATTTTATAACTTTTGGAAAGGGTGAATCTAAGTTCAAAAGAGCTAAAACAAATGGAAGAAGTAGCTACTGAAGACTTAAGAGAAGACTGGAGTGAAGTGACAGTAGTGTGCTATGAAGAGACACTATAGTGACTCTGGTACCCTTTCATACCTCCCATACCTCTTGGGAGATGCATCCACAGTCTAAGAATGATTATTATGATCCATTATTGAGTATTGTAGTGAGGAGATGATTTACTATTGATTGAGAGAGAAAGAGAGAGTCAAAGATAGTCAATTCTATCAAAACAATGTATCTATCTATGAGAGATTGAGAGAGAAAACTATGAAAACAATGAAGATGGATACTACGTAATTATTTCCATTAAAAAATGGTGTATTATTTTGTGTTTCTTGTTCTATTGATGGATTCTATGAAGATGTTGAAGATTATGATTGATTTTATTAAATCCGTGGGAGATATCTACTATGATGCTGCGTGAAGAGTTGTTTTTTTCCTTGTTATGGTTCTCTAAAGAATAAAACAAAAGCTTGTTGATGTTACAAGATAGATTTTCTTGCAGTAGAAACCCCTTTTTCTTGGTGTTCTTCTTGGGGCTCCATGTTTTTAGTGTGCATCCGAGGAAACTTGCCATCAACAAGTAGTAGAAAAGGCTGAAAATGAAGGAAATGGCATTGTCAAGAAGAGGAGAATTCAATGGATGTTTGGAAAGTTCCTTCTTCCATTGAAGAGTTGGAGATTCTCATTACCAAAGCCACTTTCTACAATAAGCTCATCCCAAAATGGCAGAAACATATTACCATCATGATGCAAGCTCTATGAGGTGGACTATTTCCTCTTCTTGTTGAAGCAACATAGACGTGCATCTTGGTGGCAAATTGTTTGGGAACAAACTGAAGAGTAGAAACAGAGAGAATGACCATCCATGGAATATTTTGCATTCATTGAGAAGTTTCCAGAAATCATCAAGTGGGAAATTGTGAAGAAACTTTAGGCATCGTGCTCAGTGGAGGTTCACGAAAACAAGAAAGAAAAGAGTTGGAATTTGTTCGTGGATACTCAACAGTAGGACATGTGGGATGCTTGGTGTTTTGATAATCTTCTGTTTGTCCAATTAGCAACCCATTGGAAGTTGCTAGACAGAGTGTTCTTTACAACATACACTATTGAAACCATCAAAAGCTAGCATTATTATGATGATGGCACAACAATGATACTAAGAAGAATTAGTTTTGATACTTTCAGAACGGAATATCTCCCCCTTTGTAGTGGTTTGAAAGCTAAATTCAGAGATGTTGAAAAGAAGGAAGTAGAAGAGATGTTGGCTAGAGAATCCTCCAAAGAATGAAGTCCCCCTCTGATTTTATTCTACTGAGTACAGACCAAATAGTTGGAACCAACCCCTTGATGAATGACGCAATCAAGAGGCAAGCGCTAGAATGAGTCGAGAGGTACGTGAGAAGAGAGAAGGCAAGAATCAAGATTGAGAACGAGCTTGCATCAAAAGTCTCATTTGATGCCTTAAAAGCACTCTTTACAAAAGTCCCCATGGCGACTCAAGGTCCCCTTCCTAGTCAAATTCGTCTTGGAAATATTGATGACAGGCCAGCAAATGTAGTCCCTTTGCCAATTTTTAAGCGAGAGTACAATGAAGACCTTGATCTTCATGTAGCACAGTTTATGGTAGTATGTGTGGCTAACAATGTCAGAACCCCCTTAGCAATCTTCTCCGCCACTTTCAAGGGCGCGGCATTTCAATGGTATGAGAGACAAGTAGGAGGAAGTTTTGGCACATGGGACAACAACCTGAAGTTGGCCTTCCTCACTAAATTTAGGCATGAAGGTTTTGAAGAGAGGATGCGAGAGGAGTTCATGAACCTAAGTCAGTTCTCTAAAGACAGAGTAGAAGCTTATGTCTTGCAAATGGAATCCATCCTGAAGAGATGGACCAACCATCATTTGTATGAAGGCATCTAGAGGGGAGTGTTCCTCAGAGGCCTACAACTAGAAGTTTATAAGTTCATGGAATTGAGAAGACTAGTCAATCTACAAGTTGCAGTCGAAGGTGCAAGACTATATGAGAAAGTTGAAGCAAGGTTGCCAATGACTCCAGGAAGAGGATTTTTACCTCCTCCCATGCCAGGAATGGTATACCCACCAAATGTAGTTCCAGGGACAGTTCCCTACCCCTACCCCCAAATGCAAACAATGCTATAGTACAATGCACCTAATCCACAGTGGCCACAGATGACAATGCCTCAACTGATAGTTCAACCACAATAGTAGTAGTCTCAAATAGTTTCACCAATGGCAACTCAACAATAATGGAATCCTACCCTCTGGAATCAGCAACCCCAAATCTCAACAGGAGCTCTAAATCAGAACTAGAATAGAGGACCCTTTGGATCAACCCAGCCCATATATGCAGTGATTACAAAAGCTTATACATGATGCTGAAGGTGAATACCACTAATATATCCACTCCTATGGGAGCTGGGAGAGATGTGATGCATTCTAATACATGGTGTGGAAAGTGCCATCAAGTGGGACATTTAGCAACTGAATGTACCCAAAAACCAACCATTCATGGAGCCTTCTATTCATACTATTTGAGGAATAACCATATAAAGGATATCTACTCTCTGGAAAGAGATGCACGAACGAAGAAAGAAAGATGAAGATGCAAGATTCAATTTGCTGGAATCCAAAATGACAATGCAGAACATTGGACCAAAGCCTAGGGAGTTTGGTCCTAATTTCAGTCCAAGGAGGTTTCCCTCTGAAAGTTACAAAGGACGATAGTCTGTTGGCAATGGTCAGAGATCAGAGGTGAAATTTTACAGATGTGGAGAAAAGGGTCATATCTCACAAAATTGTCCAAACCCTAGAAAATTTGTGGATTACAAGCCCTTATATGCAGTCGATGCAAAGGAGGCCATACTGCAAAAGATTGTCCAAGTCCAGCCCCTGTGAAATCTACTTCTGATACCCAACAAAAGACCCAAGAACATGCTTCCAATTTAGTGGAATTGGAAGTGGCCGCAATAACGCGAGCAAAGAAATGAGAACCCACAGTTTCAAAAGAGAACATTCCTTCTGCCAAGACTGTGAAGTTTAACCTCCATCGGGAAAAACAGAACAATGCAATCAAGAATAAGGAAGTACAACACTACAAAGCCACAGAGAGCTACAGAGATAGAAGCAGAGACAAGACCAAAGGTCCAGGAAATAGAGGATGTGAAAGTACCTCCTCATGAAGAAGAAGTGCATATGTTGCCACTTCTAGAAGAAAAAGGGAAGATAAATGTGGGTGTGGCCCTATTTCCCAGTCGATTGGAAAAGCCTATTGATCCTATCAAATAGTATGATTTGGTCAAAGACCTAGACACCTTTAAACCAAACCTAACATTCCGACAATTATTACTCATGTTGTCTCCCAGTTGCCAAAAAATATCCAAAAGCATCTTGACAAGAAGATGCGGCCTAAGGATTGCTCTCCCAACAACAAAAAAGTCCAATAAAGCCTCAGAACCTATGAAGGAAGTGGATGTGGCTAATGCCTTCCTAGATCGTGGAACCCAAGAGATTAGTGTATGGATAGAAGGATACTTTATTTCAAATGCATTGATTGATGGAGGCTCATCAGTAAACATAATGACGGATGTGACAATGAAGGATCTAGGTTTGCAAGGAATTCAACCTACATAGTGGCTTATCAGACTAGCAGACTAAGCATAATCAAACCGTTGAGTATTCTCCCATACGTAAAAACAACCCTTGCAAGAAGAGACTATTGGCTAACATATTTGGTGGTCAAACCAAATTCTTATGAGACCTCATACCCTCTACTGTTGGGAAGACCTTGGCTTTTTGAAGTAAGAGCCAGGACGGACTGGTTTAAAGGCACCCTAACCCTAGGCAGAGGACCCAATAAAGTGGTGTTGAAATTGTATGGATCACAAAAAGACAATGTATCCACATCCATCAAAGTCATAATAGACTCCTCCAATGAAGTAACAGATGGTACATCAGGAGATGAAGATGCTGTTTAGCATATCTTTCCCAAGAAAACAGAGGCACAGTCCCTAATAGTGGGCATTGTAAGCCAATTGCTGAGAGAAGTAAAGTCTTTGTCCATGGGAGAATACCTCCTACCTCAACCCGAATTGACTTCTGAAATCACATGTGACAGCAAAATAGAAGCATGAATGTATTTTTCTCCCTATTACATGGCAGTCGTAGAGTCTGAGACCGAGTTAGAAGCAGAGACAGAGCCAGAGACAGAGGCAGAAGCAGAAGTAGACACAAAGATGGAGGACTTGTTCTTCTCCTACTGAGCCTCTATAGAAGTCAAGACAGAGCCTTTAGAGGAAGAGGATAAGAATGATGAGGAAGAAAAAGAAGTAGGTTATCAAAGTGTAGTTGAAGAAGATCATTTGATAGCAGACAATCTTGTTGATGTCCCTACAGAGATCTCAAAGGCTAAGGATCTCGGGGTGTTGGATGGAATGACTATGGTTCCATTTGGGTTGACCAATGGACCACAAAGTATGCATAATCTACATAAGCAATGGATCAAAGGTATAAAAATTAAGTTCACCAGTGGATCCTGTCGCCCTAACCATTCATGTTGGAGAAAAGATGATGATGATGCCCCTTGTCAATAGAAGCCAAAGCCATTAGAGCCACGGCCTATAGAAGGTCCGCGCTATGTGACATTCCTGGACGCATCCTCTGAAAATGAATCCCTAAGTCCAAAAGAAATCACCACTCACATAGAAGCAAACAAAGCCCTGATACCCTTCCAGCAATCTCAACAAAAAAATGTCATCTGTTTAGAAGGAGGACACTGGTTCTAGTGGAACATCAGACGATGACACTGCTCTCCTAAAGGAGTTAGAACTCTATTCAGAAGCAATCTGTGGGACTTTTATCCGTGAAGTGGAAGGTGAAAGAAAATTAACATTTCTGGATGCTGATGGTACTGAACGTCACCTAAAAGTGGGTCTAAATCTTCCAGAAGAAGAACTAGTGGTCCTCCAAGACCTATTAAAGGAGAACGCAGATGTGTTTTCTTGGTCGTATAAAGATCTAAAGGGGATTGATCCCACAGTATGCCAACATCACATTGACCTAGAGCCTTATGCCAAACCTATATGGAAAAGACAACAATATATGAAACCTAATTATTCTGCTCTAGTGAAGGCTAAATTATTGAAGCTTCTTGAAGCAAAGTTCATTTATCCAGTTGCAAACAGTGAATGGGTATCACCAATTGTGGTCGTGCCCAAGAAGAATGGGAAGCTTCGCATCTGTTGTGTGGACTTTCGGAAGCTAAACTCTAAGAAGAAGAAGGATCATTTTCCTATCCCACTCAAAGACCAATTGTTGGATACAGTGGCAAGCCATGAGCTCTATTCCCTCTTGGATGGATTCAATAGATACAACCAAGTCCAAATTGCAGAAGCGGCCCAATCCAAAACAACCTTCACCATAGAATGGGGAGCCTATGCTTACAGAGTGATGCTATTTGGGATCTGTAATGCTCCTGCTACCTTCCAATGAGTAATGATGACTGCCTTCCAGAACCACCTACATGATTTCATTGAGGTGTATCTCAATGACTTCTATGTCTATAGCCTAATCCGTGAGCATTGGGGACACCTAGAGCAATGTTTTGATAGATGTCGAGAGTATGGGATCTCTCTCAACCCCGAAAAATGTGTCTTTGGCATCTCATCGGGAGTTCTTATAGGCCATATTGTCTCTGCGCAAGGGATCGCAACAGACCTGATGAAGATTGAGAAGATTGTAGCACTGATAGCACCAACAAACCTCAAGCAAATGAGAGGATTTCTTAGCCATGTGGGCTACTATAGAAGATTTATTGCACATTTTGCAACCAAGGTGGCCTCTCTGCACAAGCTCCTAAGGAAAGAAGCAGATTTCCTTTGGATTGACTACAAAGAAGCCTTCAATACCCTAAAATAGTGCCTCATCAGAGCACCCATCCTACAACCTCGTGATTAGACAAAGGAGTTCCATGTGCAACAAATGCATCGGTCGAAGGGCTAGGCGATGTTTTATACCAGAAGGGATCTTCCAAGTTGGATCAACCAATATATTATGCAAGCCGTAAGGTCACTGATAGAGAAGGGAACTACACAGTGATAGAGCTTGAGTGCTTAGCAATGGTGTTTGCATTGGAGAAGTTTCGATACTATCTATTGTCGATGCATTTCAAGCTCTACATGGACCATGAAGCCCTGTCCTTCCTTATGAACAAAGCTGATGTCAAAGGACGAATGATGCGATGGTTGCTCCTATTTTAGGAGTTTGATTTTGAAGTGGTCACTAAGCTTGGCCGTTCCCATGTCCTAACTAATCATCTGTTACGGATCCCTAAAACTGTCGAAGAGGAACATGATCATATGAACCTCCTTGATGCTCCCTTATTCTTGATTGAAATTGTAACTCCATGGTACGTAGAGATAGCAAACATCCTGGAAACTCAACAGTATCCTCATGGCATCTCAAGCCGTGAGAAGAAGAAGCTTCTGTTGGAATCATCCCCCTACACCTTGTTAGGTGGTGCATTGTATAAGAAGGGCAAGATGAAGTGTTGCGAGGATGTGTTGCAGGAGAAGAAATCAACATAGTATTAAAATCATGCCATGACGAACCATGTGGTGGACACTTTGCAAGAGAAGTGACAGCGAGAAAGGAAACTACTCGCAGGATACTGGTGGCCGACCCTCCACAAGGATGCCTATGACTACTGCAAGAGATGCAATGCTTGCCAGCAAATGGGGAAACCCACCAAGACCAGTGCCATGCCACTGCAAACTATCCTTCCTCTAAATCCATTTGAGAAGTGGGGGATTGATTTCATGGGTCCCATTGATCCACCCACCAGACGGAAGTAGAACAAATACATCCTGGTATGTACGGATTATGTCACAAAGTGGTGTGAAGCTAAAGCTCTGAAGCAAGATGATGAAAACAACCTAGCCATGTTCATGTACAAGAATATCCTCACCCATTTTGGCATTCCCCTCGATCATGGAAGACTTGACAGAACTGTATAAGATCCGCCACCGCAAGTCCACCCCCTATTACCCTAGAGCCAATGGCCAAGTTGAAGTCACCAATCGCATCCTCTGCTCGATTGTGACAAGGACGATTGCCGCACATCACTGCGATTGGGATGATCAACTTACATAGGCCCTCTGGGTATACAGAACCTCTTACAAGGTTGCTACAGGACAAACCCCTTTCCAGTTGGTGTATGGCATAGAAATCGTCTTCCGTGTTGAGCTTGAGTTGCCATCTTTGTGAGTGGTAGTCAAAGAACACCTCGGAGATGATGAGTCTCTCCAACACCACCTGCTACTTTTGGAATGTTTGGATGAGATTCGGCGAATGGCCCTACAGTGCATGGAAGCCACTCAAGCGCGAGGCAAGGCCTATCATGATAGCTTCATCAAGCACAAGGAGTTCAAAGAAGGTGATCTTGTCCTGGTCTATGATTCCCAATTTGGCAAGTTTCTTGGCAAGCTACAACAACGTTGGATGGGTCCTTATAAGGTACTTGTCGTTAATCCAAATGGCTCCGTCCAAGTCCAAACAATTGATGCCTCTGATGATCCCTTTTTGATCAATGGCTATCGCCTAAAAAAGTACTTCCCCCTGGGGAACTTGACAATCACAGTCAATCTACCCTTTCCCTTTTCGGTGTCGTACTATCCTTCTCTTCATGCTCCTGATAGCCCTTATGATTTTCTCATGCGATAGTCTCGTTCTGCTAGTCCCTCCCAAACACCTCCCATCCTTACTCTGTTCTCCTCTCATCTGATCCAACAGTGGTGATGAGGATGGTCCTGCTACATGGTGTTTCTACCATTCTCTTTATTTAAATAAATAATAATAATTAAAAAAATAGAAAAAAAACAAACAAACTGCTATGGAAGAAAAGGAAGCAATTTCTTGTCATAGCACGCCTCGTTCCAAGACAAGGTGGTAAACACCCTTGGACGGGAAGCTGCCTGTGGAAAAGGTGGCAACACCCCGCACTCCAAAACAATTGAATCACTAGCTGAACCTTTTTAGACGCAACTTTCCAGAGCCACCTCCATTGGTGCACTGGATTAGTAGTGTCATTCGAAGGAATGATTCCCTACAACATACTACCTTTTCCAAAGACGACATGCTCTACACATAACATCAAGTTCCAATCTGTTGGCTACCTCCCTGGGTATGCCTCTTCATCAATAGACAAAGCGATCTTCATCGACAACCCCCTAAGTGATGTGAGCTTTCATCCTAATTGGATGGGAATGTGAGTATGGTCTACCCTCTATATCTATTAGTGAGTGACCAATCCTTTCCCTTCAATTCCAATGAGAGGTGGGATGTGGAAATTGAGTGTTGCATGCACGGATTGGGCCTCTCAATGCACAAAGCACAATCTGTTCCTGTGCACTGCACTATAAGGCTCCCTGGCCTTCTTGCATCGTATGCCAGCATATGCCACCACAGGGTGGGATGCACTATTGCATCATCAAATGTGCACAATGCATACAACCTTTGTACAAGTAACTGGTGGATTACATCAATGGGTTTTAAGAATGGGATGTCCTCTGTATCTTTCAACAGAGCTTGAGGTAGAGGGTGGGCCAAGTGTGACTGGTGTTTCTCCTCAATCAATTCCGAGATGTGAGGTTGAGGGACATTACAACAATTGGAGTCAAGTACGTTTTTGTTTTCCTATGCACACATGGGATGGGTCTCTGCCATCATCATAGGACACGTCACCATGTTCTGTGCACTGCGCTACAAGGCTCCTTGGCCTTCCTCCTTGCACCTATGCCAAATGGGTGGGATTCATGACTGCACCAACAATTATGAACACTGTCGTACTTCCCTCTACACCATTCCCCTTGTGTTGATTTCTATACTGGATGTGAGATATGGGTTTCAATCAGTATTCATCGAGAGCTCTGAGTGCTTGGGGGAGTGACTGTTCTCTCATTTCCAACATGAGTGATTGTGACCTGCGTGCTCTATCATCCTTTGCCATCAATGACTTCCCGCACCTTCATCAACAATGAGACATTCTTGGGTGCTGCTACATGGTCCCTATCATGCTGGATGCATCTGTTGTAGCAAACTCTGGTACCTCCTGCAAATGACTGTGACCCAATGCGCGCCATCGACAATTACTCTCAACTATCTGCAAAATGGGCCAAGTTTTTTTAACCCTACCTCCTTCTGTTTACCAGTGGCGATCATGTCTTAAGTGTGGGGACATCCAAATCCACTGTGTTGTTAGGTCCTAGGTCCTTGTTGATTAGTCAACCCTGCCTGGTACGGTCTTAACTGTGAGGATGCGTCTCTACGCGTCTGATGTGCATACCCCCTATATATGTCATTACCCAATCATGCGTGTCTACCACATACTAGTTCTGCCATGATGGGGTCCCTTCCCCACCCAACTACCCTCGTATCCCCTGTCATTGAGGCCGTTTCCCTTGTGGTTGCTTTTATTGTGTAAATTTTTTCATTTTTTATGTGAACATCCCCAACATTTACCACACGCTCGATCCAACTTTATAGCCCTGTTCATCCCTTTGAATGACACACTTTTCCTTTTTACATCCCCCTGTTTTGGAAAATAAATTTAATAAACATACCATCATAAGATTGTTAAGTCATATTCAAGCAAATGCCACATAATAGGTATGATTTTTTTAATTGATTATCATTGTTTTTATTTTGACTACATGCCATTGCTTTTGTGTAGATACACCCAACCACCAATCTTTCATACTAGATTCTCTCCTCTCACCTTTCAAATATTTTCTTACAAACACAAGTAGACTTTTGTCAACCATCCCACTTTCACTGTAAGAAGAAGAAGAGATATTTAGTGCATAAATAATAGTAATACCATGTTACACTAACATTGGTATAAAAAGGAGAGATGTAAATTTTCACATCTTTTGAAATATTAATATATTATTGTCTCTTTTCTCATCACCTTGCTCACAGCTTCTATGGCTTCTCACCATTTTTTTTCTTTCTCTCTCCATTTCTAGTTTTTCTCTCTCCTCATCACTCTCTTTCTCTCTCTCTTGCACTTCTTCTCTCTCTTATCCAGTCTTCTCTCTTCATTTATCTCTTTAGTCCACTTCTTGATATTAACTTACTTCATTTCATAATTAACTAACCTTTTGATGGCATATTTTAAGTCACTTGACCCATAGAGTGTTGATAAATCACTCTTCATATAAATGATTGCATTCTTCTCTAGCCAAGGAGGAATGTAACCTATCTTTGTTAATAAGTGTGACCATAGTCTCATATGCAATAATATAATTTTCATATTGAAGTGGGATAAATTTATGTAATAATGACTGCATTGGTCTAATATAGTTCCATCATAGAGTCCACAAGCCCAAGGAACCTCGGATCTTCACCTCATTTATCATAGAGTCCACAAGCCCAAGGAACCCAAGATCTTCACTCATTATCTTCTTTAAAAGAGCCATCATCTCTACATGCTAGAAGTTGACATTTGAAACTTACATAAATGTGGTGACTATGAGAAAATGTATATTAATTATGTTGAAAAAATGTTAGGCAACATAAAAAATAACTTTAATAAACATACAATCATAAGATTGTTGAGTCATATTCAAGTGAATGCCATATAATAGGTATGATTTGTTTTCTTTTATTGACATTACTTTGTATGGATACTTCCAACCACCAATCTTTCCATTCTCGATTCTCTCCTCTCACCTTTCAAATATTTTCTTGTAGGTGGACCTTGGTCAACCATCCCACTCAAACTTGCTTCATTTCATAATTAACCGACCTTATCCTGGCATATTTTAAGTCATTTGGCCCACATAATGCTAGTAAATCATCCTTCATATAAATAATTTCATTCTCCTCTTGCCAAGGAGGAATGCAACCAATGCAACCTATCTTTGTTAAGTGTGACCTTAGTCTCAGATCCTTTGTCTCAAATGCAATAATAGAAATTTCATATTGAAGTGGGATAAATTTATGTAATAATGACTATGTTGGTCTAATACAGTCCCATGAAAATGTCACAAAACTATTTTGCAAACGAGTCATGCTTGTAGTCCATGACCAAACCTTTGTGGCCCCTTTCAAGCATAATGCATTGTCTATATCAATGTGTGTAAGAGAGGGGGATTTAATAATGGGGAAATACTAGCTACACTGACTGGTATATAAGGTGTTAGGGACTTGATTTTTGGACCATCAGATTATAATACAAGTCTCCTTTCATCTTCATCTCTCTCTCTCTCAACTCTCATGGCTTCTTTCTCTCTCTTTCTGTCTTTCTCTCTACTTTTCTAGTCTTTCTCTCTCCTCATCACAGTCTTTCTCCCTCTTCCTGCACTCTTTCTCTCTCTTCAACACACACACACACTCTCTCTCTTCTTCTCCCTCTCTCTTGTCCTCTTCATGACAAGTGGTATCAGGACTCTGGTTCTGATCCATTTCGCTACCTTACATGCTCAGTTACCATCCTTTTTAGCTTAAAAATCCAAGAAGCTTCAGGTACACAGGGACAGGCACTAAAATGGAGGAGCACTGAAGGACCTAGAGATCAAGGACCAAGAGGACAACAGTCAGGAGCATTAATGGAGTCCTTGGACCAAGTTTAGAGGTTGGAAGACTAGATTTAACATCTCGCCACTAACTTTGAGGTAAATTTTAGGGTTCCTGGTGAAAGAAGGGTTTCAAAAGACTTAGAAGAGACTATTTCCCTTTCTACCTTTTGAGAACATGCATTTTCTTCTTCTTCTTGGAGCTTTCTTCCAAGCTTTCATGGAGGAAATCCCTTCTACTATACTGATCACTTGCTCCTTGTGGGAGATAACTACAAGAAATGCATTCTTGACATCGTAAGCTTCTAATAGACAACCATCTTGATGATTATTCATGGAGTGATGGTAATCATTTTCAACTTGCAAGAGGTGCAGCCTCTTGTGTTGTTCTAATAGCCTCATTGCAAGTTTCTTCCTCAAAACATGGAGTCATTGTCCACCATTTTCTTTATGTCTTGCTTTTTCCCTTGGCTAGTGTGTTAACACAATGTTCATTCTAGTGAAGAAATCACACAGACGATATCTGCAGAGTAGGGCTTGTTACTATTTTCATCAGATTGATATCTACAAGGCAAGAAATGGTTGGCAACACATTATTAGTGAGTTTGGGAATCTCCCAATTCCCATTTTTTGAATACCAAAAAGGTGGCACCCGGATAACATGCCCATAAGTTTCTCAAAACCATATGATGTGACCTATCATTGGAAAGCGCTTGAAAAATGGAATCTATTGAGCTATAAAGCACCCGATTTGGAGTCATAGTGTTCAAGTTATGACAAATCCAAAGATTTGACCATGTGTTCCAAACTTATGGGAAATTCCCATATTCCCCAATATGGTGTTTTACACTCTGTAATGGTTGTAAGAGCCTAGTCAGTAAGGCTCATGCAGTCTTCAAGTGAAAGAAAGTTTAGGCAACAGTTCAATGCAAGGGAGGAGATGTTTGCAACAATCAACGATTGATGCAGCAGCAACACATCAATAACACACATAGACAGCCTTCATCTTGAATGCAGCTTCTTGTGCAGACCTCCTTTTGCCCTGTTGGTTGATGTAGCCAGCAACACTATAGCATTTGACGCCTTTCCTTAAGGGACTTGTCTTGATGTAATTAATGGTTCCATTGTCTAAGAAGTTCCAAAAGTATGGGGCTCACAATTATCATTGTTCTGTTAAAAGTATGATGAACATATCTCCTTTCATCACTAGTTGCATTTTTGTATCTCAACCTCTTCCCTCCTATTACTATTCCATTTGTTACTTTTGCTATTTTGCATGCGTAGTCATTAGCTTTTGGAGAAAACCTCCATAACTCTTTTGCTCTATAAACACATGATACATGCATGAGACCTAATGCATGCCATTTTGAACATTCATTACATCTATCAAGATCCACTAAGTATCCATCACATGGAAAGAGAGCTTTGTGAAATTGTCTTATCATCCTCTGATGTGGCATAAGTTTGTTAAGATGGTCTTTTGTTATATGAATGAGTTTATGTGTAAAGAAACTCTGCCTTTGATCATTTGCATAAGAAATCTCATTTTCTTTGTTGTTTATTTTGATACAATTAACATATGTTGAGACCATTTGTTCATATGTATAGTACCAAAAAGCATCATGGCTATAGTGACAAAGAATATCATCTAAGAACTCTTAGAAACCTATAATTGATATTTAAAAAAGATACATTGTTAAATTAAAATGCATATACCATAAATACATAAATAAAAGGAAAGTTGAGAAGAGTTTATACCTGCAGCATGCTTTAATGGAGCTGAGTTGGATCCTAAGAGTTCTTCAGACCTTACTCTTCAAGAACCAAGCAATTTTCTCAAAGTATCTACATCTTCTCTAGACCAACCCTCGAGTAAGTCACTCATGAATATATGTATGCAACACATGGGTTCAAAATAAGGTAATTTCAAAATACCATTTTTATACATTTTTGCATATAGAAGTATATAATATAAAGGGATTATTTATAGATTGAATAGAAAAGGGTTATGTTTTATTTAGAAATAATTCATAGATAAGGATATTTATAAATAGACCTTGAATGCACGTGATGTAAAGGATATACATATAGTAACTTCCTTGAATATAATATAAAGGGATTATTTATAGATTGAATAGAAAAGGGTTATGTTTTATTTAGAAATAATTCATAGATAAGGATATTTATAAATAGACCTTGAATGCACGTGATGTAGAGGATATACATATAGTAACTTCCCCAAAAACCAACCATGTTCACAAGTGTAGTTATTAAAAGCTTGAGCAATGTCTATGAGTATTAAATCCCAAGCAATAAAAGACCTTCGGAATATCTTTCACCTCACACAATACATATGGAAAATACCATCAAGTTTTGATTTTCTTCGCCTCCTTTAACTTTTACAATATTTATTAGAATATTTGGTCATTGACCATATCATATAGAGTATGGCGTTACTTTTGTAAAATGACGTGTTTCCTCATCAATTTGCATTTTCACTCTATTTTCCATTGTCTTTATTAGAGTACATGTATACTTTGAGAGCAGATTTAGATTCAAAATATGTATGCAACCATATACAAGATCCAAGAACAAATCAAAGCCATAGAGATTATATAATCTCCACAAGCATGATCTACCAGAAAGTCTTGCTTCTTTTAAAAGTTCATCCATATCTGCTTGAGTGAGGGCTGATCTCTTTGCATAATCAAAGAAGTAAGCATTTCATCACTTGATTTTTTGATTGGTTTATGTTTGAAACATATTTTGATCATATAAATAATGTCGTGATACCTAGGCTTTCTAGGTAGCTATCGCTTTGTGTCTACGACAAAAAGATTAACCAAACTCTTTAAAAGATCTAATCCTGCACTAAGTTGGATAGTCACTAGTTACCATCACTAGCATGGCACATGCAATGAATCTTCTACTAAGAGAATATCTATGTTTAGTAATGTGTGTGATTGGATAATTGAAATCTACTTTAAATCCATCAACAAACATGCAATAGCATATTAGACATTTTGGAAATTTAAAATCTCACTTTTAATGAATGTCTTATTTTTGTGAATAAAAGAGAGCACTATGTCTATTTTTGTCTTTAAAAGGCACTTTGGAGGTTATAAATGTGAGATCACACATCTTGAGAGCTTAAGTGATGAAGTCTAAGCTATGTGGCTATTAGGAGATTTGGATTTCACTCTATCTTTTCTAGCATACTAACAAAATGCGATATTGTATGGTGGTGGAAATATCAAGGAGGCTTAGCTAGGATATACCTAAGAAATTTCCAAGTTTGATGTAAAAATACAAAGGTTTGAAGGAGTGCAGAGAGAATTTAGAATATAGAAGCCTCAAACATTATATGAAGATATGTTATCATGACCAAAATGTATAATGTTATGGATTTAAATATATTATAATATGAGTTTCTTCTTTTAAATATAGCATCATTGAAAGTGACATGTATGAGTTTCATGAACTAATGCCTTAAAATAATCACCACTAATTAGGTGTGGTTTAATAACTTGATATGATACCATATAGTAATAAGTTTTGACAACATGTGATGTGATGGTTCTTTCTTTTTGTATAAACCAATAGACACAAGTATTTTAGCTAATTACTCACCCCATTTATGCTTCTGTATGTATATGCATATATAAATGTGTTTTGTTCAAAAGTTCCCATATCTTAAAAATTTATGGACAATATGGATATTGGATTTGGCTAAAATCAACTAGCTTAACACTTTGAATAGTTAAATGAACTTTCATATCATAAAATGAAGATTTATATACCAAGCTAGAATTTTATGCTTTTTCTAAGACCAAAGATTTAACCTTTGACCAATGATTTGTGTTTCTAAAAAATTAGGTGTAAATGTTATTATTAATTAAGACTTAGTTGTTAGTTGAGATATAAAGTACAAAATTGGACTTAAACCACTTTATAAGAAATTCAAACACAATTAACTAATGTTGTTGAAAGTATAAAAAACATTAAGTAGTTTCTCTCATTGATATTGGTAGTTTTTAGAAACACCAAGGTAACTACATAAAATACTTTACAATTCTAATAAGCATATATTTCATAGCCATGCAGAAGCCCTTAATATAAGGGATATATTTATTATGGGAGTCAAAATCAGTCTAGATAGAGTCATTGCCTTGTTATATAATGTATATTGGGAAAATAAAAATTTGGTAGATTTTGTATAAAACATTAAGATGTACTATCATTTATGAAATGTTTTTGATATTCTAATTGATGAGCAAGTTGCACTGCTGTCATATCTTTCAAAGTAGAGACTCGTCTTGGATAGTTGTGAGCTATTCAATGTAAGAGAAAGATGCTGTGAGGCATCTATTGAGGATGTTTGTATAATAGATGGTCTCTTAAAACAAGAAATGGTTGAAGGTTGAATATATCTTCCATCTTTATCAATCATAGTCGCATGTGCTGCTAATGATGAATATGAAATATCATCATTCTCTACTCTAGTCCATTCATCAATGACAACCTTGAATTATGCATACAATTCATCTCCATATTGAACTTGCTCCTGTCCATATTGATCAAACTTGATGACTTCACACGCATCATGGTATTTACTTAAGCAAGTCAAGTATGATAGAAGTTATTTGATCAAGATAGAGTCTCCACAATCAATATCAAATATTTTTGGATAACTGCAATTCTCAAGAAGAGGTCGAAATCCTTTGTAAGGACTTTCATCTATGAGAATAGTCTTGGTATGCTGACAAACATCTCCATATTGTTCCCATACATACTTTAGAGGCTTGAACATTGCTTCTACTCCCATCTTATTTGGCCTATGTATGATTTTGAGTGAATATCTATGACATTATTCTTGGCCCCAAATCATGAAGAAAGGATACTTCTTTTTTTCATGGATCTTCAAGTACTTAATAATTGCCATGAAATTCTTATGTAAAGCACTTGATCAAACTCCCAATTGGAATCTTGCAAATAAGGCTTCAAGAAACTCTGTACATCTTGATCAAAGAACAAGCCATTGCTTTCCGATTTGAAAAGTTTAGAACTTTTTAGACTTAGCAAAGCATCCTTTTGTAAAAGAAAATCATTGAGATAAAGTATTACACATAATTGTGTTGCATTTCTTATCAAGCACACCAATCACACCATCATGTTGTACTATTGTTGAATATATTATATATCCAACCATAGATGTCTTAGTTGAAGTTACAAAGAAGAAAAAGAAGCACATTAGATTCATTTACTTCATCATCATTCTACTTAATATTTGAGCTGTAAACTAGCATAGAATACTAAATCAATTTAACTTATTGAGAAATACATGCATAGGTACCAGCTAATAAATGATGTCTTAAGAAAAGAGACATTTGGCCATGTGGAGAAATCTAACCAAGAGTAATATCATGAGATGAAGAAAATATATGTGATGATTTCTTTGAGATAAAATCTATTCCAATAAAATCATTTTTTCATACTGACTTTTTTATCATTAATTATAAGTATACTTGGGCTACTAATAATAGATTATTATAATTGGTTATAAAAATTATATTATCATTATAATATTAAACATACTCAAATTCTAAAAAGGCCTTCAAATGGCATGTACAAAGAAGGTGTTTATTAGTCCTAATTATTAAAAGAAAATTTAAACATGATACATTTGATCATGTGACCAAAACTACTTTCATGTATAAGTGACACATGACAATTTAATTGAGATAAGATGTACTCTATTTGGATAAAGTCTTGATAATCAATTACACCGTCCCTTCTAACCTATTCCCATGTGGAATCAAGATTCTTCTTTTTTTCTCGAAATTTTTGGTGAATGCTCCCTTTCCCCCCCTCCCCCTGGTGGTCAATCAAGCATTTCGTCAATCTAATTATCCCCAAGATTCTTCACCAAAATCTCCTTTTTTGTGATCTTGCAATTAAAGATTATGGCCCCAAAGAAGAAAATCTATGAAGGCCATGGAGGCACGAGTTGCCAATAACGCTACACACTCAATTACTACAAATGGAATGGCGAGTACAAGGATTACAAATGAAGCCACAAATACCATCAACAAAGCACCCATCATGGATTCTCAAGAATTATTTTAAAATAGCTAGCGTCTTTATCCCATGAATAGACAACAAAAGATGTATGAGTAAAATAATTTTTTATTTTACTCTTGCATATAATATTTTTGAGGAATTCTTAATGGCGAATTTGGGTCTGTACAAGATGAACCTAAACAAGTACAAGGAAGGTACTATGTCCCTAAAAAATTTAATATTTTTAATATTTTTATTGATCAAATGAAATCTTTGATGTGTAACAATGGACGCTAATCCTTTGTATATAAGAGACCTTGAGATACAATTGTCAAATGTTACCATTTGTAATTAAAACTAACCAGTATTTCCTTTGATTACGGACAAAGACCAATGAAGCTCCAAGGGAGTTATTGTCAAGTATGAAATTCTTACTTAAATTCAGTCCAAACTAATCCCCAAGGAAGAGGAAGTCCAGGAAGACTATTGGAAGGTATTGCCACTTATGCTGATTTATCTCAACGTTATTTTGCCACTTATGCTGATTTGTCTCAAAGTTATCTTGCTACTTATGTGTAAAATATTACACGGCACAGCAAACAAAATCTGAGAAAGAGATAGAGAGTACACAACAGATAAGAGGAGAATAAGTAAATTCTTTAACTCCAAACAACTCATACAAAGATGGCTCTGTCCACTCGTGTGCTTCCACTGTGTGAAGCTTAGATGGCGATCTAGACAGAAGATAGCTGAAGAGCTTAAGGCTAGCTGGAACAACAACTCTAACTGGGTGAAAGATGAGTGATCGATGGCTATGAAGGGGTTTATCTTTTATAGCCCGCGAAAATCATTAGGTTGACCAACCTACCATATGAGCCTCCACTAGTCGGCCAGGGAATATTCCATTTACCATCGGGCCGGGGGCGCTGCCCTCGAACCCTCGCCGGGGGGGCCACTGGCCCCCCTGGGACCCCCCAGCCAAGGGCCGCTTCTGCAGCCCTCGGACCCCACAATAGGGGCCCCCTTTAACTCCCTTACCCCCCAACTCGATGCAATGCGCCTCGAGTTGCTACCACCTTAACCACTCCATCTAACCCAAAGATTAGATCCACAACGGTCACCCTTTTGCCATCCGGTCACATAGACCTCATCTAATATACAAGTCAGGACTCACCGGACTCACATTTGGCTTCTCCTCATAATGGGGGCCTTACAACTTTGAGCACCATGGATCATTGGTAGCACCTAATGAGGGTGGGGCATTGATCATATCTAACACCCCCCCTCAATGTCCACCCATAGGTGAACTATCTCCTCGGCCCAATGTCGAGTCTTTGAAGATGAACTTGAAGCAGATCCTTCGTAAGTGCTTTGGTGAAGATATCTGCTCCATTCTCCTCTGTTGGATAGTACACCAGTTCCACTATCCCATCCTCCATCAAATCATGCACATAGTGATACTGGATCTCTATATGTTTGGTGTGTGCATGAAACACTGGATTTTTGGCAATGGCGATGCAACTCTGATTGTCACATCTTAGCACAGCTGGTTCTTCATCCTACACTCCCATATGCCATAGAATCCTTCTCAACCATACTGCTTCACATGCAACAAAACAAGCTGCCTTGTACTCTGCTTCGGTAGAAGACAATGCCACTGTTGACTACTTCTTACTAATCCAAGAGAAAATTCCTGAACCCAAAGAGAAACAATAACTAGAAACTGACTTCCTGGAATCACTGTCTCCTGCCCAATATGAGTCACAGTTCCCCGCAAGAGAAGTTTCGAAACTGTATGTGATACCATAGTCAAGAGCTTTCTTCAAGTATCTGAGCACCCGCATCCCAGCCTTCCAATGACTCTCATGAGGTTTGTTTGAGAACGTGCTCAAAACACCAACAGCAAAACTGATATCTGGTCTGGTTTTACACAAGTAGATCAGACTGCTGACCAACCTCCTATACCTCCCAATGTCTGCTAGTGCTGATATATCCTCGACGGATAACTTTGCATTCACCTCCATAGGTGTAGCTATCTCCTTGCACTCGGTCATGCCAAATGCCTTCAAGATCTCCCATGCATACTGCTTCTGAGAGATGAAGATCTTTCACTTCAATCCCCAAACAATAGTGCAACAAGCCCAAGTCTGTCATTTCAAACTCAGAACTCAAAGCCTTTCCAGTTTGGTTGATCATATCTTCATAGTCACCTGTAATAAGAAGGTCGTCCACATATAGGACAATCACTACAAACTTTTTACCATCCCTGTAAACATACAAGTTAGCATTTGAGGCATATCTTTTGAAGTTTAGGTTTAAAAAGAACTTATCTATCCGCTGGTACCATGCTCTGGGGGCTTGTTTCAGCCCATATAATGCCTTCTTTAGCTTACACACTTTGTTCTCAGAATGGGGGGCCTCAAACCCTGGTGGCTGAGCCACGTACACCTCCTCCTTGAGGTCACCATTTAAGAACGCTGACTTAACATCCATTTGGTACACTGGCCACTTCTTGTGGGCAACCACTGCAAGTACCGTGCGAATAGTGGTCATTCTGGCAGTTGGGGCAAATGACTCTTGAAAATCAAATCCTTCAATTTGTGAAAATCCTTGGGCAACCAATCTAGCTTTGTACTTTTCTAAGGTACCATCAGCCTTGTACTTTACCTTCTAGATCCACTTGGTGCCAATAACCTTCCGCTTTGCTGGTCGATCCACTAGCTCCCAAGTGTCATTCTTCATTATGCTGTCATACTCCGCCTGCATAGCAGCCTTCCATGATGGATCAAGTGCTTCTTCTAAGTCAGTTGGCTCCTTTACTTCTCTCATAATCTCAACCATCAAGGCCATATTGACGTCTACCTTCTCCTCAACAGATGCAGGCATAGGATTATTGTGGTCATAGAGCTGCTTCACCCAGCGCGGCAATGGCTTTTCCGGTGGGGTAATGTCAGGTTGGTGAACTTTTTCCTCATCATCTGAAGATGATGCTTCCTCCTCCTTAAGGATAGGGATAGCTCTCGAGACAGGTTCATAGTGGACTACTTCTTCGCTTGATGATAAAGTGGAAGAACTTGCCTTCTCCTCCTCCACTGTATGCGGCTCCTCCTTGAACACCACATCACGGCTCTTGATGATCTTCTTTACCTCTTGGTCATATAATTTGTAAGCCTTCTGCTCATCACTATAACCCAAGAAGATACATTTTCTGCTTTTTGGTTTTAACTTGTTTCTCTTCTCATCTGGAACATGTGCATAACATTCACATCCAAAAATTTTGAAATGTGAGACAGATGGTTTCTTACCAGTGTAAGCCTCATGAGGTGTTTTTCCCTTGAGAGCCTTTGTGTAGCTCCGATTTAGAATGTAGATTGCAGTATTAACAGCTTCAGCCCAAAAATGGTTAGGCAATCCCTTGCCCTTTAGCATACATCTTGCCATCTCCACAATGGTGCGATTCCTGCGTTCCACAACACCGTTCTGCTGAGGTGTGTGAGGCGTCGTCAATTGACGCTTGATCCCTTTGCTCTTGCAAAAGCCTTCAAACTCCTTTGAGTTGAACTCACCACCACCATCTGTTCTAAATTTCTTCACACTTTTCCATGTTTCATTCTCAACAAGTTTTAGCCATTCTTTAAACTTACCAAAAGCTTGAGCCTTATCACGAAGGAAGTACACCCACATCTTCCTACTATAGTCGTCGACAATCGACATAAAATAAGAAGATCCCCCCAAGGCCTGTGTAGGCATCTTACCACACAAGTCAGCATGCACCAACTCTAGAGGAGCCTGTGCTCTATTCTTGCTTTCTTGTGGAAATGCATTTCTCTATTGCTTGCCCATCATACAAGCTTCACATGGTTCCTTCAATTCAGTTATTGTAGGTAGGTGAGCAACCATACCTTGCTTTTGCATCTCCTTCAACACTGTAAATCCGATGTGTCCAAACCTTTCATGCCAAAGCTTACTTGTGCCCACTCCACCGGTGGCTATAAGAGCACTTAGCTCATACAGGTTGTTCCTTATTTCTCCTTTGCCAACAATTGTGCCAACACTATCAAGTATTTCTGCACCTGTCTTCTTAAACCTCACTTCATGACCAAGATTAGTTATGGCAGCAAACTGATAAGAGATTTCTCCTGATTTCGGAAACATACAACACATTTGAAAGCTTTTTGACTTCACCATTTGCAACAACAAAAGAAATAGTACCTATGCCTGCAGCAGGGCATTGAGCATCATTTCCAACCGTCACAGTGATGGATTCTTGTAGAGGCTGCATAGAACTGTATAGACCTTTCTTGTTGGTCATGTGACGGGAGGCCCCACTATCCAACACTCATGAATCAGTGGTAGATTCTTCTTGCTCTGAGGAGCACACTTCCTCAATGGTCGCCATGAATAATTCCAGCTCTGCTTCAGCTATATTGGCTGTCTCTTTCCCTTTACTTTTAAGAGTACCATTCTTTTCATCTGCCTTCTTGACACGACAATCTACAATTGCATGTTCTTTCTTCTTGTAGTAGAAGCACTCTCTTTGAAACTTCTTCTTTCCACCCTTCTTCTTTTTGTCACCATCATTTTTGGTGGAGGAACCACCTTTGCCTTTTGCATTGGCAGAGAATGCAGCATCTCCATTGTTGCTTCCTTCTCGGGCTTTCAGCCTCAACTCCTCCTCCATTAATAATGCACAAAACTCCTCAAAAGTCAAAGCTTGAGGTCTTACCTGAGTATTAAGGGCAGTTACTAGTCCATCAAACTTTTGTGGACAAATCCGAAGACACCTCTGAGCTAGCTCCTCGCTAGTCTTTTGTATCCCAGCGCCAACCATCTGATTGCGCAGATTCTTAATCGGAGTGATGAATGCTTCAATTGTCTCTCCTTCAGCAAACTTCTCCGCTACTAGTTAATTCTCCAAGTTTTGAATCCTTGTTTGGTTTCGTGTTTCATACTGTGTCCTTAGTACATTCCAAGCCTCTAACGCTTTGGTTGTATGCTGAATCAAAGTAAGAACACTGTCAGAACAGCTTGTAACTAAGGCACACAATGCATCTGCATTCCTTCGTTTCTAAGCTCGTAGAAGATCTGCATTCGGAGGAATCATCACACTAGGATTTGATGGGTCAGGGGTAGGCTGTGGTTCTGCGTCAGTCCCCAGCACGGTCTCCAGAAGCTCATAAGAATCAAGGATAGTTGTAATTTTGAACTTCCACAAGGTGTAGTTTGTACCATCTAACTTGCCTTCGCTGAAGGTTGGTGGATGAATCCTCAGTGTTTGAATAGCCGGTATAGCAACACCACCTCCTGCACCACTTGCTGATGCGTCAGAACCGCTTCCAAAAGTCGACATAGTTTCTCTTTGCTGTTGAAGCCTTTGCCTCTTGCACACTCTCCGATCTCTAGAGCCCCCTGGGCTCTGATACCATGTAAAATATTACACGGCGCAGCAAACAGAATCTGAGAAAGAGATAGAGAGTATACAACAGATAAGAGGAGAATCAATAAATTCTTTAACTCCAAACAACTGATACAAAGATGGCTCTGTCCACCCGTGCGCTTTCACTGTGTGAAGCTTAGTTGGCGATCTAGACAGAAGATAGGTGAAAAGCTTAAGGCTAGCTGGAACAACATCTCTAACTGGGTGAAAGATGAGTGATCAATGGGTGTGAAGGGGTTTATCTTTTATAGCCCGCAAAGGTCGTTAGGTTGGCTGACCTACTATATGAGCCTCCACTAGTCGGCCAGGGAATATTCCCTTTACCATCGGGCCAAGGGCACTGCTCCCGAACCCTCACCAGGGGGGTCAGTGCCAAGGGCCGCTTCCGCGGCCCCCGGACCCCACAATAGGGGCCCCTTTTAACTCCCTTACCCCGCAACTAGATGCAATGCGCCTCGAGTTGCTACAACTTAACCACTCCATCTAACCCAAAGATTAGACCCACAACGGTCACCTTTTTGCCATCCGGTCACATAGACCTCATCTAAGATACAAGTCAGGACTCAACCAATGTCCGAGCTCACATTTGGCTTCTCCTCATAATGGGGGCCTTACAACTTTGAGCACCATGGATCATTGGTAGCACCTAATGAGGGTGGGGCATTGATCATATCTAACATTATGCTGATTTGTCTCAAAGTGATTTTATCACTTATGCTAATTTTCCTTGATGTTATTATTTTTGAAAATAAAAGATATGTCTTGGAAATAGACTTGTTAAAAAGTTTATGTATAATGCATTTGAAATAAGACGTTTGTGATTGTAAGCTAGGTACTGATCTTTCCCAAAATCATCAAGCTAAAATATGGATGATTGAGTATGTAATATTTCCACGCAATAAAAGTTAGTTGGTTAGTTCGAAAGTTAGTTAGTTAGTTAATAAGTTAGTAAGATTACTAACTGAAGACTAACTAAGGTGAAAACTAACTAACGTTAATAGCTAATAACTTTTATTTAATTTAAATGTATATTTTTAAAAAAATGAGAGTCGTAAATCTTATATTTTTCTCGGATTGACAAGGACCATAGCCACCCTTCACGGAAGTTACAAGGTGAACGAGACTTATGAGCCATATTAATCACTAGTGCTAATGTGTATAATATAGATGGTCCAAATACATTAGATTCTTGAGAAAAAAAACTAGTATATTTTAGATATTATCCAAAAAAGATAGAACTGGATGTTATTTAAAAGAAAAGACAAGTGATATTTTAGTTATTTTTGGAGATTTTATTTTAAAAATAAATAAATAAAAGTGATTGGCGAAATCGTGCACGCTACAATCGCAGTCTACAAGCAGTAGACACGCCACTTTGAACAGAGAAAAGAAGAAGGAGTGAATTGAGAGCTTTCCAATCAAGTATCTTAGGGTTTTATCTCCCTTTCAGAGTCAATGCAACCATCAGATTTATCAGTTAAGCATCAAATCACTAAGTTTTCCAAGAGTCCCTCCACCAAGAACTCTTATTCTCAGCCTTGTCCCCTCCTCTCTAATTCATTATAAATATGAGGCATGGGGAGGCATAAGGGAGTATAAGGAGACCCCGAGAGGCTGCGAGAGAGAGGTAGAGAGAAGGATACCTCTCCAAGAGATTGTGAGAGAGATCTTGAAAGAGAGAAAGAGAGAGGGAGAGAGAAAGAGAGAGAGAGAGAGAGAGAGAGAGAGAAAGAAGAGTTACCCCGAGAGGCTACACAATTCCCTCTATCTCGATCCTTGCCTTAGCCATCTTCTCTTACACTCTCCCATCTCAAATCTATTCCACCTTCTTAATCTCTTGAGTCTACTTGTGGACGATGGCCTCCAAGCAAAGAATATCGCGTGCGGATGGTAATCCTACAACCAGCAACGAAGCTTCATGTGAAGACATCATTGTCAATCCAATTGCGGTACCGGTCATAAGTAATGTATTTCCAAATTGATAGATGCTTGTATTGATTCTCACATGAGATACATTAGCCTCCATACTATGGTGTACGAGAATAGGTCATGGGAAGGGATAGGTCTCTTCTCACATATTTGAAAGATGAAGTTTGAGAAGTGCAAGTATTAAGGGAAGTTAATTGTACTTAGTTGCATATGGCTTGTTCATTGATAAAGCAATTATAAGGAGAAATCGGTCAAGGGTTATGAATGGCATAATCATGGCATTTAAAATTTTGCATACAAGTATTAAGTAAATTTTGCATAAAATTGCTCTTTGATCCCAAGGGGGAGAGCAAATATGCGATGGAATTATTATCGTGTCTATTTTTGTATTTTTTGGTGAGAAAAGTACAATTAGTTTTGTTAGTTGATTGAATAACACTCTAAATGTTTTTCTTTCAATTGATTGTTGCATTGTGATTTGGATAAAATATTCCAAGTTCTTGTGTTTGATGGCAAAAGCATGGCAAAGGTCAGTAATGACAAGTAGCCATGGGAAAATAAGCGAATGTTTCACTGGAAGATGTTATTAGTGTTGACTGCCTTAATCATGCTTGATTCCTAAAGGGATTAATTAAGGGATGATATTTTACATGGTGGATCATCTCCAAGATCGCACTACGGATCATCTCCAAGGTTGAGCGGCGCATCCCTCTCATTTCCCATTCTCTTTGAACTAAGTACAGCACGGGTCTGTTTCGGATTGGGAATCTCTGCGTAAAGTAGGATGTCCAAAACCTGACGCTAGAATGCTATTAGGAGAACTTGGCCCTACGAACCCAGATTTCAGGTCGATCCTAGTGGGTTCAGCTGTGAACGTTCCGTTGTGGGGCAGACTCAGGAAACCCTAGGCAACAAACCCTAGAACATTCCTTGGAAGTGTCGGGCGGCGACGCTTAGATTTGTTTCTCAATGGACCACTAAAACATGCTTGGATAGCCAATAGGCGGGCATGTTACAATTGGTATTAGAGCAAAAACTTCGTAATGATATGAGAATGATTAATGTATGGTTCATAGACATATCCTAAACGGAATAACCTAAATGGTATGACTTGATTGTTAGGCACATTCTATACCCACGAATGCTGACATACAAGATAAGAAATTCCTTCTCAAGCAAATTAAGGCACCCGAGTTTGATGGAGAAGGGTTAGACGTCACAGCAGAGTCGAAGACATGGATTGAGTTGATGGATGACTATTTCTTTGCTTCGGGAACTGCCTCCATGAATCAAGCAATGATAGCCAAACTTAAGTTACTTGGCTAGGCTCGATCACTGGTGGAAGCAATGGTTCAAAGATCAAGGTATTTCTGAAGCCACTGTCACTTGGGCTCAGCTGAAAGATGTTGTATGTAGATGATACCTTCTGCCAACCTACCAGACTTTAAAGATGAATGAATTCTTCAAGCTTAAGCAGTTGGAATTAACCCTAGAAGCTTACTACTCAAAGTTGTAACCCTACTAAAATATCTGCCACCTATGGATATTGCACAACAAGTATCAAAGTTTTGCCATGGCCTGAACACTCCTCTAAACCACCATCTTAAAGCAATGCGTCCAACGGACTTGCAAGATGCATTACTCTGAGCAAATCCAATTGTCCAAGAACTTAAATCAGGCAATTGTAGCAAAGATGACTCTCGAGATTAGGATAAGATATGCCACATGAGCGGAGAGATAGGACACATTCGTAGGAGATGTCCTTACCGTCAATGCTTCCATTGTAATGAGCTAGGATATATCCAAGTAGATTGCCCTAATCTAAGTCCAGAAGACATTGAGCCACCAAGAAAAAGAAGCTACACAGGTGCATTCTATGGGTATAAGGGGAATCAGATGAAGGCGAAGACCTAGAACCCACTACACCTTATCAGGATGACTAAAAATACCAGAAGCTTAGTTGACATGTAACACAATTGAGAATAAATCCTACTCTTGTATCCATGGTTAATTGGAATAATATGAGTGCACTACCTGAAAACATTAAGAGTAGCACAACGGATGCATGGTGGGTCCTAACCCACAGGCCCTAAGCCCCATTAATGTTTGTATTTCCCAGCTTCTCTCAAGATGAGGACATCTTGATTTCTCTAAGCGGAGGAGGATGTAATATTTTCACACAATAAAAGCTAGTTGGTTAGTTCGAAAGTTAGTTAGTCAGTTAATAAGTTAGTAAGATTACTAACTAAAGACTAGCTAAGGTAAAAACTAACTAATGTTAATAGCTAATAATTTTTATTTCATTAAAAATATATCTTTTTTTAAATGAGAGTCGTAAATCCTATGTTTTTCTCGGATTGACAAGGACCGTAGCCACCCTTCACGGATGTTATAACGTGAAGGAGACTTATGAGCCATATTAATCACGTGTTAATGTGTATAATATAGATGGTCCAAAGTTATTAAATTTTTAAAAAAAACTAATATATTTTAGATATTATCCAAACAAGATAGAATTGGATGTCATTTAAAAGAAAAGACAAGTGATGTTTTAGTTAGTTTTGGAGTTTTTTTTAAAAAGTGATTGGCAAAATTGCGCGCGCCACGGATCGCAGTCTACAGGCAATAGACAGCACTTCGAATAGAGAAAATGAGTGAACTAAGAGCTTTCCAACCAAGTACCTTGGCGTTTTACCCCCTTTTGGAGCCAATGCAACCAACAAATTTTTGAGTTAAGCATCAGATCACTGAGTTTTCCAAGAGTTCCTCCACCAAGAACTCTTGTTCTCAACCTTATCCCCTCCTCTCTAATTCATTATAAATATGAGGCATGGGGAGGCACAAGGGACCATAAGGAGACCCTGAGAGGCTGCGAGAGAGAGGTAGAGAGAAGGATGCCCCTCCAAGAGATTGTGAGAGAGATCTTGAGAGAGAGAGAGAGAGAGAGAGAGAGAGAGAGAGAGAGAGAGAGAAGAGTTACCCCGAGACGCTACACCATTCCCTCTATCTCGAGCCTCGACTTAGCCATTTTCTCTTACACTCTCCCATCTCGAATCTATTCTGCCTTCTTAATCTCTTGAGTCTACTTGTGAATGATGGCCTCCAAGCAAAGAATGTTGTGTACGGATGGCAATCCTATAACTAGTAACGAAGGTTCAGGTGAAGGCATCACTGTCAATCCAATTGCGGTACCGATTGTAAGTAATGTATTTCCAAATTGATAAATGCTTGTTTTGATTCTCGCATGAGATACATTAGGTTCCATACTATGATGTACAAGAATAGGTCATGGCAAGGGATAGGCCTCTTCTCACATATTTGAAAGATGAGGTTTGCAAAGTACATGTATTAAGGAAAGTTAATTGCACTTAGTTGCATATAGCTTGTTCATTGATAGTATGGGCAAGAGATAAAGATTAACTTGAAGATAAGTTAAGGAACTTGCTTGAAAAAAAGACTACTTGTTTTGTTTTCGTGTCTATGCTGTAAATTACGCAAATGAACCCCTATGCCCTAAAAGGCTAAATTAATGAAGATGATTTTAAATATCGCACATAAATGTGGTAGGACATAATTAGAAAACTAAAGCCATTAAGACAAGGGGGTGGACGAAATCCCCAATGGGTCCCTCCTATGGCTGGGTGGTCCTAGAGAACTAGGAGGCTTCTCACAAGAATTTATCACTGTTCGACTTTAGGTATTATTAAGTTAGAACCCAATTCATACTATTTTAGGGGATCAGAATGGGACTATGCCCTATGAGCAAAGAGGTTGAGCGATGCATCCCTCTCATTTTCCATTCTCTTTGAACTAAGTGCGGGCTATTAGGAGACCTTGGCCCTAGGAACCTAGATTTCAGGTGGATCCTAGCGGGTTGGCCGTGAGAGTTCTGTTGCGAGGCGCACTTGGGAAACCCTAGGCATCAAACCCCGAAACATTCCTTGGAAGTGACGGATGGTGACGCTTAGATTCATTTCTCGATGGATCGCTAAAACATGCTTGGACAACCGATAGGTAGGCACGTTACAGAGTACAAATCGCTGACTGAGGTAGTATTCTAGTGAACACAAAACGCTGACTAAGGCAGTGTTCTTGATGGCACTAGACCTTCTCAAGGCCAACGTGAATAAAACCTACTCCAATGGGTTTTTCTTTTTTTTGTTTCGCGTTAGTGAGTTTAGACCAATCATGATGTGAAATGTCTTGTCGTAGGCAGCTCTAGTTGACAAGACATTTAAAGAAGACTCTATACCAACCTATTATCTCTAGAAAGCTTCACACTTCCTTGAACATTGTCGAGGGTGGCTAGTCTTGTACATATTGGACCTTGGGGGGATCCATTGAAATGCCCTCTGCCGATACTATGAACCCTAGATATTCACTATGCTTCTTGAAGAAAGCACATTTCTTCTTTTTAGCATACAATTTGTGGGACTCTCATTATTTCAAGAACTATTCGTAGCTATGGTTCATGGTCTTCTTCATTCTTGGAATACGTTAGAATATCATCAAAGAAGACAAGGATGAAGTCATCAAGGTAAGGCTGAAAAATATCTTGCATCAAGCTGTTGAAGGTGGTAGGAGCATTTGTTAACCCAAACAACATCACAATAAACTCATAATGACCGTATCTTGTGTTAAAAGAAATTTTAGGGATATCTTCATCCCTAATTCTTAATTGATAATATCTTGATTTGAGATCGATCTTTGAAAAGAACTTTTCTCCATGGAGTTAGTCAAGCAACTCATCTATCCTAGGAATTGGATATTTATTTTTCACTATCACCTAGTTTAATCCATGGTAATCGATACAAAGGCGAAGTATTCCGTCTTTCTTTTTCTAAAATAAAATCAGGGCTCCCCATGGTGAATTAATTAGCTGGATGTATCCATGGTCTAATAGCTGCTTGAGTTGTTCCTTCAACTCAATGGCTTCTCAAGAATCAACATGTAGTAAGGCCATTTGGTGATGAGGGTGGCGGCTGGAATAAGTTGAATTTCATGATCTACTTCCCTTGTTGGTGGGAGCTCTGTTAGGTTTTCTGGAAAAATATATGTATATTATTTTAGCCAAGATGGTTGACCCTTGGCTTCACTATCATGCTCATCCTTTTTGAGTTTAAGTAGATAGATGGATAATCTTTTCTTCAATCCCTTTACTATTTGGGAGGCTTTAGCCAGCTAGACCTTAGGGTTTCCTACTTCTCCCTATGTGGTTACTTGTTCTCCCTTTGAGTTTTGGAATGTCATTTGGCCCTTTTCACAATGGATGTGGGCATTATTTGGAATTAACCAATCCATACCTAGTAGACATTCATAAGTCGCGAGGTTCATGATTTAGAAGTTTATTTTGGAAGATTTGCCACCCAAGCTAAATTCTACCTTGCTAGGTTGTTGTGTTGATAGAATTTCTTTGCTGTTTGCTAATTCCACAAGCATTTTAGGTGCAAGAATAGTGTTTATGCCTAGCCTTTTTGCGCATTTTGATGATTTGAAAGAGTGGGTACTTCCATAGTCGATTAAAATTCGAAAGGGTTTACCTTGATAATATGCTAGTGTTTGAGTTACTGAGAATTGATGATTTGAACCCTTCTTATTGAGAGTGGCATGTACTCTAGCTCTTTCCATATAGGATTTCATCATGGGATCTTTATCATTACTTATCTCCTTTAGGTTTATTACAGTGACCTTTCCCTTGGCATCTTGGCTTTGCTTGCAAAACTGACCTCGATCAAGCTTCGGGCACTGCCTCTTAAAATGTACTGGTTCCTTGCAATAAAAACACCTTGGAGTCTCATTGCCCCTTCGTGTGGGTATAAAGCTTCCTATGACATTTGATTTGTCATTCTTTGTTTTGTTTGGTTGGTACAGTCCTTGGGCTCTTTTTGCACAACCTTAGAGGTTGTCCTTATTATGATTGTTTCTGTTCCAAATTTTTGTATTTCTTGTCCTTTATTCAATCTCTTGAACTATTGGAGCTGCTTGAATCGATGCATCTTGTAAAATCCGATATTCTCATTAATCTAAGATGTGTATTCAGGGGTAGATTTAGACCATTGCAAAATATGGATACTTGCTGTGAAACATCCATTGTAGATGTATATTTTAGAAGTGTTACGAATTTGGAGTAGTAGACTTATAGGCTTATGCTTAACTGCTTTAGATTGAAGAACTTGTTCATCTTCTGGGCTTGATATGTGGGCGGAAGATATATTCCACGTACCGCGTCCTTAATTTTGTCCCAAGTGATAGCGCCTTCGAGCATTCTTTGGTCCTTGCACCATTATTTCCACCAAAGACAAGCATCTCTTGTGAGTTTTAGCTTGGCAATCATGGCTTGATTTGACAGTGCACCTGCATCAGTTAATAGTCCTCCATAGATTCTATCCATGTTTCTACTTCAGTTGGAATGCCCCTTCCTTTACCATCAAACTCTGGTGGCTTGTAGTACTTGAGAAGAAATTTCTTCTCTTGGGCTTCTGTAGTATTGAGATTCGGGATGACGTTCTGAGAATTATGCAATTTTATAATCAATTTTCTTTTCAAACATATATTTTTTTTTAAAAAGTTCACTTTCTTACTCTACCTCAATAATTTAGGAGGGAAATCCTTTTGACAATGATCAGGGTTTATACTTCAAAAGAAAGTTTTAATTTTTAATCAAGAAAAAAGTCTATCTACTATTGGGGATTTTATTTTTGCGAGCTTTCATTTTTCATTCTTTCGCAATCAATCTCATTTTTTCGAGATTTTTCATGCAACATACCGATCATACATGGTTTGCATACACACATTCATAGCACAATTACTAATTCATAGTCATACAAACTATAGACATGAAGTGACATAAAAATAAAATAGTAATTCTTCATTATTACTAAAATAATATGATAATTTGTATTTACATGAACACACATCAAGGAAACAAGACCAACGTAGCATATTCTCAACATAACCAACCAAATCAAATATCCTAATGCATGTGATCCCTTGGGTAAAGTAATGTTAGGGAAAGAAAAACCAATATAGTCACATGCCAATAATATAGTTGAATGATATGGTGTCAACACAACCAACCACAAAGCATAATGTCACACTAAACAATGTAATAAGTTTGCATGGGACACTCCCACCAATCATATAGTCACATGGCATACCCAAAGATCAAACCATAATCACATGATGAAGTACATAATAAACATCTAAATATAGCAAGAAAATGAGCTGTCTAGAGTCTCTCAAAAAATCCTCTCTCTCTCAACACAGTAATCGTCCACACATAAGGGTGGATAAACATTCCCCATAGAGCACGTCATCTAGCTCTAGACACATGCAGTGTCTCATCTCCTCTGCACTAGCCCATGCCAAACCACCACACCCCACAAACACATCCAAAACATAGCCATAGCGCTTCGTAAATATAGCCAATAACCACCTAACCATATCACCAATCAAGATACAAAATGTTTGCAACCATGCAAGTAGAAACAATGAAATAACTATACAAGGAAACCTGAGAGCAAAAACATACAAAACTACTTATCGATAAAAAAGATGAGACCTTTCCACCCCACCTCTAAGAATGACACCATTAATATTTGTGGGAAAGACACAATCAACCAACATGTACCTATGATATGCTAGAAACAACTTCTCTGAAATCTTCTCCCCAGCATCTCTATCATAGCAAGGTACAACATGAATAGCATGATGCAAAAGACACATTGTAAGATCAAGTACCTATTCATGAATGGAAATAGAATAAGTGATCCAAGTTTACATTTAAAGAATGCAACAAAAACCTTGTTTGCAACATATAACAATATCTTTAAAGCATCCAACTTTGTTATCTTACTGCCTCTCTAGTAATAGGATGCCAATAAGCCTTGGAATTACACATGAGCATCCAAGTGCAATGAAGCACAAGCCCCACTCTCACTGCATTTGCAATGAACTCACCTATATGCTCTACCAAGCACATACTGACATAGAGCATCCACAAGCAAGCTCATAGGAAAATCTGCAAATATCAATCGAGCTATCTCTCAACATGGAATTCCATATTTGCTATAAAGATGTGTTTTTTTTGTTGCAAAAAACTTGTTGATGATATTCAAAAAACAACACATAGTCATTGATGCTAAGTAAACAATGATGCAATGCTACACACAGCAGGTCAATTGAGGCTCTAGAAAAACATGTTCACCATGTTTACCTATCAAGGGCAAATCTATCAATTTGAGTCACATCAACTAGCAAAGCATCAATGTATGTTTGATATGGGAACCCTGGAATAATTATTTCAAGTAATATATTTTTAATTATCTTACATGTAAGTCTTCGTCATGGGCACCAAACAAAGCAAATGAATTTCAAGTTAATATAAGAGCTTCTCACCTATGAACGAGTTATGGGTTACCTCTCTCAACTGTCTCAGCCAAGAGATGATTATGCAACAAAGGAGGTGGTGGGTGCCATAAATGATTGTGTCACATTTTTTCTTTGTGGATCTATGGAGGTGTTTGGTTGGCTCATAAGCCATTTGTCTCTCTTGTCAACGAGGCTAGCAAGAGGTGTAGTCGTGGCCCCAATGGTAGCTTGAGTAGCCTGCACATTATCATGAGTACCTTGGATGGCTTGTGTAGTATCTTTGCAAGCTTCAATGGCTTGAGTACTTCCTTTTGCACCCTCAATACCTGTAATTTCTTACTCATTTGCAACAATGGGCATGGCAAGTGAATCACAAGTAGGAACCTTTTCTATGAACCCGACAAGCATGATTCAACCTTTAAACCCTCATGCATGAGCATAAAAAGTAATTATGCAAAAAGCAACAAGGCGATTTACATGGGTTGAAGTACTTACTCTTATGCAGATCTTTCTCTTGCTTGGGGATAACTCCCATAGGGTAATTGAGCCACCAAGGACAAACATTTGCCTCCCATGCCATCAAGTTCCTCTCACATAACATGGTATTCTCATCATGAATATCAATCCACTCTCTTGTGAATTCTAGAGTTGCATCCAATGTCTTCTCTTCTACACACTATAGTATCCATCTGCAACATTCTCGATCCAAATGACTCCATAACGATTAAAGCACTTACCATAAGAGAAGAAATGATTACTCCTCATGTACAACAATAATAATAAACCTATAAATCACGTGCTTGGATGAATGCACAAGCTCTAGCATCTTCTATGCAGGGTCTGAAGACTTCACTTCATCCAAGAGACATGCAAAAGCTTGGAAGTATTTTACGAAAACTTAATATTGACATGTACATCAAGAAAAAGCTCAAGAAAGCAATATGGATGTATTGTGTTGTGTCAACTTGCATGACATGATTCTTCAAGTTAAATTTGAAGAACTCCTCAAATGAGTCTGGCAATTGTAGACTTCTACTTGTATCCTTTGGATCTTTAGCACGGCCTCCAAATGAAAATGAGCCCAATATGTCTCTTTCTTCAGGTAAACCCAAAAGAGCTTGTAATCGCCAAAGTGAGGGTATTGGGGATCTTTATACTTCTAAGACTCATAAGATGCAGTAATATTTCTTTCCTATGTTGCACAACAACATGCATGAATAAAAAGCATTGAAGAAAAAAAGCAACACGCACACAACTTGCTTTGTAAATACACATTACATTTTCCAATAGATTTTTGGACTTGTAAGACAATACAACTTGTCTCTTGTGATTTTGAGCATGTTTGTATCATCCCACCTTAGGCTAAATAACGACTTAAAGAAATCATCTCCATTTTCGGGATTGGCAATGTATAAGTACTTGTAACCCCTATCTTTGAGGTGCTCCTCTTTGGCTCTTATAGAGTTATCTACTCATTTCTTTCTCTCTGCCTCATCTATACCAAGAGCCTCAACCTTCGCAGTTTCTTTTGAGATAAAGGCATGGAATTCATCATATCATGCCAAAACAAAAATAACATTATAGCGAGAGATAGAAATGCACATTCCATACAAGAGAGCTAGAGATAGAAAAGCACCTTCCATACAAGCTGAGATATTAAATTGCAAGGAGAGTTATACAATGGAGCGGCACCATGATAATTCCTATCTAAAATGGATTCTTTGTTTGCAAGACCAAACTTTTGGAACACGTACACCTCATGAGCAATATTTGGAGTAACATGCGCCCTAGAAATACTATTGGAAACAAACATAAGCATAATATGATAATGTAATCATAAATATGACAATGAGAAGCTCACTTTAAGGAAGAAAACTTATGCATTGGTGGTATCCAATGCAAGTAGTAGATCTACTTCCTTCTCCTTTGGCACCTCAATGAATCGACACCATACACAAATATGAAATTGAGCATTATCAGAGTACTCTATAATTGAAAATCAAATAATATAAGAATAGGATACATGTATGCAATGCCTACATATATAATAGAAAAATTATAAATGATTACTTACTTTCTTTGATGCGTCTCCACCATGTTTATAGCCTATGGTTTCCATCCCAAACTAGGAACTTCTTGCCCCTAAGATCTTGCCATTCTCTCCCAAGAGCCATCTCAAACTCCTCACTTCTTTGATGCCGAGAATTGGATCCTAGCATCTAGATTGTTGGCTTTCACAAGTATGGTCTCTCCTTTGGGACCCACAACTGACATAGTGAAGTGTCCCATAGTCTCTAGATAACTAGTAGAATCAAAGGAAGGAATCAACCACTGAGCATCATCTATGGCAAATTTGACTACCTCATGAGTCACCAATCTACAAAGAGGCACGGTAGGAGGCAACGTCCTCTTCTTGACATAAAACTAGCTGAGTACATCCTTCATCAATCCTAGAGAGACTTGCTTACCTAGGCGCCTCGAGTGCTTTTGTTGTTTTCCATCTTGAGCCTCCCCTTGAGATTATCACAACTCATCTTCTCATTATCATCCAAACCCTCATGGTGCACATCGGTCTCTATAAACACAAACGTTAATAAACAACAATAAAAAACAATAGTAGCGAAGCAATTATATATATAATCATAAACATCAATGAGTAACAATAAGAAATAGTGACATATAAATGAAATGAACATATAAGTAACTACCTATCTGCTCAGCAATCTCGTCAATGGTATTGGAGTCCCCATCTACTTGTGCTTCATTGTCAATGAATACACATCTTTTTGGACTACATCCTTTTTTCTTTGGAGGAGTGTCCAAAGGTCTCACACATGATGATGCTTCCTGGTCTATGATCCATCTGGGAGCACATCCCAAATGTAGCTTCATGCTGACTTGACGGTTACTATGACATGAGATATATTCCTTTCTCTTGCCATGCACTCTTTTCAGTGCCATAATATGCAATCTGAGCATAAACTGCAAAGAAAATAAAAAATCATGATGCCATTATTTATTGCTTAATATTGTTGAAATCCTCTTTTTGCATGGTCACAAAGTGAGCATGCATAAAAAATCACACAACAATTCCATATAGACATACACATACATGTCCACATGTGTCAACATGTGGGCATATAGACATACACAATAATGCTAAGATTCACCTTCTCTCTTGTGGATACACATGAAAAATTACACAATAATTCCATCTCATATCCACATCCATCCTCGCTCTCTCTCTCCAACTGCCTCTCATATCCACATCCATCCTATAGTTACTCACTCCCATCTTTGTCTCCATCAAGCAACTTATCACATGCATAGCTTGGGACAAGGTCCAATACAAGATTGCCTATTATCCTACAAACAAAGAACAATGTCAGAAGCCCAAATTAGTCTTTGTCTAAGTAGCTTGGGCATCATAAGTAGCTTCATTTTGGTACTAAAACCTAGGATATGTGCAACTTGGACAAAGACCTTGCAATATCCTAGATTGGGCATCATAAGTAGTAAAACCTAGGATATGTGCACTTATATTTTCTATGTGAACATTGACCCCTGGGAATGGGCCTACTATCAAGCTTGGGCTTTTTTCTCTTCCAATAATATCATTGAGAGCTGAGAGGGTAAGAGATGAGTGTAGTTCCTAAAGAATATGATAGGTGAGAATGAGGAGAGTCTATATACCCATATGTGTTTATATATTTATGTTATGCTTTATGGCCTCTTGGGTATAGAAAGTGTGAGTGGTTTATATATATATATATATATATATATATATATATATACATATGTATGTATGTATGTATGTATGAGTGTGTTTATATGTACATTGAGGCTTTATATATAAATATACATAAATATAAATATGTACAAGTCAGTGACCATAATGTGCTTCTATATGTATCTTTATGTGTGCATGTTTTGGTGCATATCTATGTGTGTCTATATGTCCCTAGGAGTATGTGTTTGTGCTTGTGCTGCTACTATGCCTAATGCATGTAAACACGTAGCTAAAGTAGCTTATCCATAAGCCAAGAAAAAGCATTTTCTTGTTTATGCACGTGAAGGGAAGATTTTATGCACAATTAATTTCTCTGCTACTCTACGATGAATCTTTGCCACATAGTAGATGCACTCTGATCGGATGAAACTCATGATGTTAAACACGTTCCCTTGCGATGTTAAACAAAAGAATAACTAGATTTCTACTATAACTAGTGATGTGATGACCAGAGCTGTCCTATACCCAAGATTAAGTGGGAAACAAGAGTATTAACCATGTTGTCATATTATGGACTGCCTAGGCTATTGTGCAGCATCCAAAAACTATGTTTTGTGAAAGCATGTTCTTTTTTATCATTGTGAAGCTACTAATGTGGCATTTAGATGCTAATTGTAGAGAAAAAGCAACATCAAAATCATGTTGGACAAGGAAAGTAGACAAAGCAAACTTTCCTTCGAGTTAATTCAAGGTTTGGTAAAGCATGAAAGCAGGGTTTGTAGGCTTGGACAGCTCAAGAAGGCTGTAAATATATTAAAGAGAGATTACGTTGTGTCCGGCAGACTCCATCATATCAGGAGCTACCTGCACCAACGCGCATCTGCATATCGCAAGCCATGGTGCGTCCTACCTATATCGCAAGCCATGGTGCATCAGAAGAGCAAAAGAAATGGTGCATCCATCCCTATATCCCAAGCCATGGCGCATCCCTATATTAGACTTGCTACACACTGCGTATGGTGTGCTGAGAGAGACGCCTCTCAATCCACAACCGCATTGACAAGGGGAAATCTTGCCATATGGTGCACTAAGAGCCGTATGGTGCATTGATAGTCCCATTGACCATCAACCGTATTGATGGTCGGGCTATCAATGACCATCATCATCCGTATTGATGGCCGTATGGTGCATTCACAGCCGTATTGACCATCAGCCATATTGGCCAATGTGGTCGGATCAAAATTGAAATGTGATGACCATAGTTAGACAAATAAATGACCAGAGTTAAACATAGGAATGCCTGATGAGTGCAAGGAGCTGAGCTCACTTCTCGTCTGCGTCCGCGCAGATGATTTGGTGGCTCCTATGGTCAATTTAATATAAACCTGCACCTGCTTCTACTCGCTCTCTCACAAGAATAAGATAATCGAAAGCCTTTGCCTTTCAAAAGTTGACCCATCAAATAATAAGGCCTTAAGGCCCACCCACACTCATGAGAACATTTAAGGCCACAAGGCCTCAAGGAGACTAATGTGCAATTATATTCAGCCCATTAAGGTTTCATTACCTACAATCAACCATGTGTCTTTCTTTTCCAAATTCATTTGATTGTCCATGGTGTTAAATATTTTCTTGATTGTCCATCGTAAAGGCCATCAAGGGCATTAAATTTGGCAATTCTCCAAATGTAATTTTCCGATCAGAATTCATCCAAATTTGTCTAAAGGAAAATTCGTCTAGTTAAAGATCTCTAGATTCACTAGTTGTGATTCATATTGACTTATTCTAGTTAAAGATCTCTAGATTCAAATTTGACTAACTGATATTGTGGTTGGCAATTCATCTAGGTCAAAATTCATTCAATTGATGTCACGTCTTGAAATTCATCCAATTTGCAACCTCCAAATTCGTTCAGTCATCCGATTTGATAGTAGCTAAAAGCAATAATTTGCTTTTTCTTACGCTTGACCATTAAATGACCAAGTAGGGACCGAAGGATTAGGAAATACACCCAGACTACTCAAGTTTGTGCTGCATAGCAACAAAATGAAGGGTCTTCCAACAAGAGATATTATAATCCAAACCTTCATATAACCATTTTTTATAAAAAGGTAAAACTACTAACTACCTTGAACAATTATTTTTTATAGAAAACTAATGCAACAATTATTTTTTTAATAGAAAGCTAATGCTATCTTGAACTTCCTTTAAACCTAGGACATGTGTATGTGGGTTGATGCTTGCAATTGGATATTGCTATTTGGAGTAATCTAGGCCAAGGTGGAGTTAATGCTATAGAGGGAAAGAGTAGATTTAAAGCCTTTAATAAGTGACTATACCCAATCATGCCTACTCTTATACATTTCTCTATTACACAAAAGAGTCTATCCTCACTATTTTACAATGGAGTCTATCCTCCATAGCAAAGCATGTCTACTCACACATGCATACACACACTCTCTCTCCTCGTATCTTGGCCTATGCACCAATTGTCTCACTTAAAATGGTTATATAATCATAATGTGCAAAAAAGGGAGGTTGGCAGCCCCCCATCCTCCACGTGCACGCAAATGATGGGGGGGCTATTGCCCCCCTTTTTTCTTAGTGTAGGTAGGAAGCATATGCAAACGATAAGAACCTCAATGACTTCACCTATACACCTCCCCTGTGATCTGTGTGTGCACGATTGAATTGACTACTTTGCGATCTTGAGGATGATGACTTGTGGCTCGATGACCCAATGATCTTGAGTGAGAGAGAAAGACGAACACAAAAGTTTAGAGAGAGAGAGAGAGAGAGGGAGGTAGAAAGAGTGTCTCTTGGCTTGAATCAATCAAGGTTTGAGAGAGAGAGAAAGAGAGGGAGAGAGGGGGATAGACACAAAGGTTTGTGAGAGTGAGAGTGAGAGTAAGACATTGAAAAAATCAAGAGTTCATGTTGATAGTCATCTTTTTTAGCAAGGCAATATTCTTAAGTAGGATTATATCGGCCTCTTACTACCAAGGTATTTGGTGGTGACTCTAGAGATTATATTACTAGGCCTGGAGGGTCGTACTAATGCATGTGTAAAATGTTCCAAAAAATAGCCCAAATGTCCTTCTTTGTCATTTTTTAAACATCTCTCATGCAAGTCTCTCACTCAATCTAATGATGTTTTGGAGATATTAAGCCATCACTACTAAACGTTCTCTATGATGTGTCATAAATGGATAGTCTTTCTATGGCTCTTAAAATTTAATGATTCTGCTAATTCATTAATTATTTTTCTCAAGTTACAATGATGGCCACCCACTAGAACTTTTACATTATTCAAACCCTCTTTAGACTTCGTTTATGACACCCTTTTTCCTTTGCACTTTCTTTAATTCGAGAGCTATTTCCTTCTCTTTAACAAATCCACATTGTAAGCTCAATATAGAGTTGTCTTATTTTTAATCAATTTCCAACCCAACAAAGAGTACAACATGTCAAGTTTTTCCATTGTTTCATAGAGAATAGCTAGTGATTACATAGAGCACAGGGTTTCATTAAGAAATGGAGAGCTTGTTCTAAGTGAGAACTACCTATAGAATCTATTGGCTCCAACAAAAATTTTTCAGGGGTAGCAAGCCATCATAGAGCATGAAGGTGGAGCAAACAAGGTCAATGTGTCTCCAAGATGGGATCATGAAGGGCATGCGCACTACATGATTAGTAGCACACTATCAACCACCTACTCCATCATGCACTCAAACAATTCTATATATGTATCTAATAGTATTGAGTCAATAAAAGGTGGTACTTGTAGCAAGTCAACTCTAGTGTATCTTGATATACCCTCAAATGATAGCAAGGATGTTGACCAATTGATAATGTCAAAATCTAAATACAATGATAGAGGTGTGCAAACAAGGATGCATAACACAAATATTGAGGAGGAGTTGCATGTGGGTAGCCAAAGCAAGTATGTGTCTTCCTATGATAAGTCCATTGTTGCCTTCATTGAGGACAAAGCTAGGCTAGGTAGATTGAAAAATTTACTAGCACTTTGTGGACCTCTGCAAAAGGTGGATGAGCTCCCAACTGAGTATAATGGTATGATTGCTTTTGAGCTTCCAACTACACACAGTAAGAAATGAATTATGGGTATGGAATAGAAATATGATGGCCACCTTTGGTCACGACCCTCACAAACAAATATGGTAATAGAGTGCACTGTGTGTTTGAGCTATTGTCTTGGAAGTCTTCAATATCCCAGGGTAACTTGTCCTTACTACATAGCTGAGAGAAGATACAATGATGTTTTTTCCCATGGTCATTTAGACAGATAGGTGAGCATGGGCTATCTTGCGAGTGAGGGAAACTCCAAGATAACATGTCACTATTGTCAAAAGGTTGTTAGTTATATAGCCGTTTGTAGATGCTCAATCTATTATGTGTTGCCACTGGACCCTACAATGACACAATTGGTGATCCATGTTGGGGAGCATGCTCAGGATGTTCAACAAGGCATAAAGAAGGCAACCAACGAAAAGGTACTGAGCCTTGTTAGCATAGTCCTAAAAAATCAAAAAGGGAGGCCCATGAAAAATACATATGCTAGTTTCTTAGCAGATGTTGTTTGAATCTTTGATAAAAGAAGATAAATCAGAGGCGATTGAGGTAAATCTTAATCATTTTTTAGAAGAAATGATGCCACTAGTACAGAATAAAGGGTAAGCTTGTGTTTCATTACTTTGTACTAATGTTGTATGCCTGACATTTGAAATAACCATCTAGCAAACACACAGGTTCAAAGGTCATTGGTGATGGGTATGACAACATACTTCTTTTGCAAAGACATTGTGTCTTTCCATTTTTCCATGGAAGTAGATTTCTTGGGCAAGATGATGCCAAGGAGAAGTGCTTCTTGTTTAAAATGTCCACTAAGGGACCATCATCAGGGGTGGACTTAGTGAATCGTATGAGGCAAACGGGAATCGAAGATCTACGAAGTGCATGGGTGCACTTCTATCACACCCATAGGGTTGATGGATGGGCAACAATGTCTTGTTCTATTTATGATCCTTGATTTGTGGTAACATTATTATAGCTTAAATTAAAATTGAAATGTTGCTAGAAAATACTATGCTAATGTATCAATCATTAACTAGCATGAGAGCATTGTAGGTGATTGCAATATGTGAATTTAAATGGGAGGATGAAGAGTCTCAAATCTTGTTTTGGAAAAAACTGAATTTCATCATGGTTTGACGTGGCCATGATCCTCTTGACTTTGATGGATACATGTCCTATGAGGCAAGTGCAAATTGGTTGGCAGTAAAGGTTACAGTGGAGGATTGCATAACATAATGGAAGGGAGAGAGCGCTCTTGTCTTTTTCATTGGGAGCAAAGTTTTCAAAGGCATACCAAGAAGTTAGTCACTATAGATAAACAAATCCATCACATTGAAATGTGTGAACATGGAGGCTAGCAACGACTAGTCAACAAGCATCACTTCACACCTCTGCTATCTGATATTGATGGCCACAAAATGTAAATAAGGATAACATTAAGTCTTTGGATAGGTGGTTAAAATGGTAGCAGCAAAGAATTGCCCATTAGGGAGGAATTGAATCTCATGCACGTCTGATGTTTTTCTTAGATCATTAAAAGAATTGCTACACAATGCACTAATGGAGAGAACTACTAATTTTATTCTTGGATTTGACTCTATAGGATAACAAAAGTCCCTCGAATTGTGCTCAGATTCCAAGCATAAACTTGTTAGAAAGTATCCATGCTAGTTGCAGGTGAAGGTGGAAAACGAAAGATTTCAGTCTATGATGCATGTGTTAGTGATGTTTTGAATGCATATATCCAATGTGCAAAGAGGTTAGGCTATATCATGGGTAGGTATATTGGATCTGGGCCTTCAATGGAATCTTTGATGGCAAATGCTAGCAAAAAGAAATACCCAAATCCTACCTCTGTTGCATGTGCATTGCAAGATGTTGTAGCTGGCAGTCCTTTGTATGAGGAGTCCACAATGCAAGGTGATAGGGAGATTGTGCATAGAAAAAAGAAGGGAAGTGGAGCAGTTGCAAGTTCCCACAAGCTGGGATGTGTGATTGAGTCAAGGCAACGGAAAAATAGGGGTAGGCCATGAAGTATACAATTTGATGATGGTGAGTTGGAAGAGATATATATTCAAGTTTCTAAGGAGAATAAAGAGATACCAGTCAAGCCCTTGGAAAGTGAAGTAAATGTGCCAAATGCAGGAACATCAGTTTATGTAGTAGAAGAGGTAGAAGTGGCATAGGAGGAGTGGGCTTCACGAAGGATGCCACGTAACAGTGTGAGAAAATATTTTTTGGTATGGAGGGTAGAAAGAGTTGTAGCAACAAGTTACAAAGTTGGAAAATGGGGCTAGTTGCGCCATGCTTTTGGTCTGAGAGAGCCTATAAGGACAAGACCATTGCACAATGGATACGGTTTTACAATCATGATGTCACACATACAAACATTGTGCAAAAACAAGTGATATATCACCAATAGTGTTAGGGCAATCATGTAAGATATTCCCTATCATGTGGAAAGCCCAAAAATAAGCACAAATCATTCATTGTTTTGGCCCACTCATCATCATGCTCACATCAATAGGGTGCAGCATGTCCTTTTTTATTGCAAGAAGATTAGGGTGTACGAATCTTGGAAAGTTTCTAGATATTGTACTCTTTTTGGGAGGTACAGAAGCTCTCCATTGCTCAGTAGAGGAAGGCAGCCCATACTCTTTCTAGATATTGCACTCTTTTTAGGTGACGCAGAAGTTTTGGGTGTAGAAATCTTGGAAACTTTCTAAAATTTTGTACCATAGCTTCCTCAATTCTAGATAGTATACGTCTTGTTGCAAGCTTGAAAAAGCTTGAAAAATCAATTTCAATTACAAAAACACGAAATTGAAAGCTCGCAAAAATAACACGCTCTTTTTTATTTATCAAGGAGACAAATTGGATGGACAAAAATAATTCCTTACGTCAAAAGGAAGGAAATACATTATTCGAGTAGTTCGGGAGCTCATATTATTCTTAGAAAAGATTTTCCTACCAAAATCTAGGCATGGAATTACAATACATCCACTTCATAGTAATTAGAATTTCAAGAATAAATATCCAAAAATCTATATTTTAGAGGAAGATTAGGTAATCCATCCTTCTTGTAGTTGCAACAAAACTAGAGTATCCTACAACCATGACTCAAATAACCTGTATAACCCTTGTAACCTCCTCATAGATGTACCAATTAGTTTGACATGTCAGCAAGATGGTTTGTGTCAATGTAACAATATCCTCTACTTAATATCCATCGCCTTTCGTAATACAAGGATGAAGGATTGTATATCTGATCTAATATCCACATCATCTAGTTTCTCCAGCTAAAGCTAGAGGACCGCATTGCTGACATAAACATAACTTGGAAAATAAAGAATTGTTCCCAAGGTTTTCTACTAGAAATCAAGAACATATATCTACAAGAGAATACTTCACTACTTAAGGGAAAACATATTTTATGCTATAAATATAACTAGTTTTATTTACTTACATCGTGTCCTACATCAACATGCGCTCTGATACCAACTGTAACATGCTTCCCGCTTTTCTTGGTACTATATTCTTATAATAGCCCATCAAGAAATGTCCTAAGAAGCGACGTCTTGGATTTTGATAAAACCCTCGGAGTTTGCTAACTAGGTTTGCTTGAGTCTGCCCTGCATTGAAAGTTTTAGCCACTCCCACAAGAATTGACTTGAGTTTTTTTTATTAAATCTATTACTAGCGGCTAGTTAGTATTGGCGGATTCTAAAGTGATGTGAATCAAGCTTTCTTGTTTCTAATGGTCCATCAAGTGCAATTTTTATTCCTTCTTAGAAAATCTCTTAGCTTTCCAAGACAACCCAACCATAGGTGTGGATCTGTCGAGGGTCCATCCTCCCACTTCCCTCGAGAGAGTAGTTTTAGTTATCTAATTACCTACCACTTTAGGTTCAACATATAAAAACAGCTTCTTTGAATTATCTCTTGATACAAATTTGTTACATGCCCTTAATTCACGTCACAAAAACAAAGTAAAGCAATTTCTTCTTAATAGTTCCTTTTTAAAAAATGACATTTTACAAATATTTTCTTGTTTGAAGGTATTATTCTCTCCAAGTTCCATTCTCCAACTAGTATTAGAACTTCCAGCCACAATCTGGAAATTGAAGGGTAGTTGGCAATTCATAAGAGCCTAAGGAGTTTATGACCAGAGCCCCCCTATCATCCTCACCTCCTCCTGCCAACTAGAGTTTGCACCGATAAGACCTTTCACGTCATGATTGGTTTAAACTCACTAACATGAAACAAAAAAAAGAAAAATCCATTGGAGTAGGTTTTATTCACGCTAGTCTTGGGGAGGTCTAATGCCATCAAGAACACTGCCTTAGTCAGTGTTTTGTGTTCATTAAAATACTGCCTCAGTCAAGAATCTGTACTCAATCATCCATTTTTTAGCTTGATGATTTTAGAAAAGATCCATACCTAGCTTAGAATCGCAAACATCTTATTTCAAATGCATTATACATAACTTTTTAACAAGTTTATTTCCAAGACAAATCTTTTCTTTCCAAAAATAACAACATCAAGGCAAATTAGCATGTGGCAAAATAGCTTTGAGACAAATCAGCATAAGTGGCAAGATAACTTCGAGGCAACTCAACATAAGTGGCAAAATAACTTTGAGACAAATCAGCATAAGTGGCAATACCTTCCAATAGTCTTCCTAGAATTCCTCTTCCTTGGGGATTACTTTGGACTAAATTTAAGCAAGAATTTCATACTTGAGGATAACTCCCTTGGAGTTTCATGGGTCTTTGTCCGCAACAAAAGAAAATATTAGTTAGTTTTAAATACGAACAGTATTGCAATTGCATCTGAAGGTCTCTTATATACCAAGGATTAGTGTCCATTATTACTCATCAAAGATTTCGTTTGATCAACACAAAAATAAAAAATATTAAATCTTTTAGGAACACAGTACCTTCCTTCTACTTGCTTAGGTTCATCTTGTACAGATTCAAGTTACCCCTTAGAATTCGAGGTTAAGAATTCCTCAAAGAAATTATATGCAGGAATCGAATTAAATCTTATTTTATGCATGCAACTTCTATTGCCTATTCATGGGATTAAGGCTTGCTAGCTATTTTATTTAAGAAAAATAGTACTTGAGGATCCATGACGGGTGCTTAGTTGACGGTATTTGCGGCTTCGTTTGTAATCCCCATACTCACCATTTTGTTTTTGTAGCAATTGTATATGTAGCGTTATTGGTAGCTCCTACCTCCGCAACCTTTGTAGCTTTTCTTCTTTGGGGCCATGGTCTTTAATCGCAAGATCCCAAAAAAGGAAAATTTGGCAAAGGATCTTGGGGATAATTAGATTGACAAAAAAATTTATGGAAAGGTAGAAGAAGAAATCACCAAGAATTCTAAGAAATCGAGAAGAGTCTTGATTTCATAGGGGAATAGAATAGAAGGGACAAAGGAATTGAATTCAAGAGCTTGTGGAGTATCCTCCTTGTCTTCTTGACGGGAAATCTCGTGCTCGCACTTCTCTTGCCCCACTCCCTCTTGCTCTATACTCCTGAGAAGGGCCTCTCCTCTCTTGCTATGAGTACCCTCAATGGCTCCCCATGCCTCATATTTATAGCTAAATTGGAGAAGAAGGATTTGAGGTGAGTTAGCATAGAAAATGTAATAGTGAATGATGAGCAAAAGCTTCTGTTTTTTTTGGCTACACAAAAAGATGAAGCAGTGAGGTGGTATGGTAATCTGAATGCTCAAAATAAAGGGCCTTATCAACATCATTCTTAGAGAAGTTTGGAGGATAAAGTTTCCAATATTGGTTAGCTCTTCAATTGGACTATTTATCCCAAGGGGTAGCCAAAAGCGTTGAGCATTACATTGAGCATATGGAGACATTTATTTAGAAGATGAACCCCACCCTCGATGAGCCTATGCAAAAGCATAAATTTATTGATGGAATTAATCTCAAAGTTTTTCAATATGTTAGCCTACAAAGGCCAACTATATTAGAAGATGCTAAAACCCATGCTAGATGGTGAAAAGAGGTGTAGCTTAGTCAATGAGGATGGAAGGATCTATTCAAAGAACCTCAGATGCAATATCCAGGGACTTCAAGTGGGGTGCCTAAGGACTTGTCATATGTCACTATTTTGTTAAATTCAAATGTAACTACAAACTCAAATTTACCAAATATACCTTTGAATTTGTACACTTCAATTCCAACTTATATGATGCAACCAGAAATTTCATATATGCCTTAGACTCAAGATGAAGTGAAGGTAGTGGACATCATTGCGAAGTCCCTAGAAAAATTAAAAGATGAAATAATTGGTGCGGTCCAAGCACATTAAAAGAAATTTATTCAATAGCAACAGAAGCCTCTAATGCACAACAACCATCAAGAAATTCAATTTCAAACCCACCAAGATCGAATGTCTAGTGTGATAAGTGTCATGGGTATGGTCACATGGCTATTGAATGCTCAATTCCTTCAAGATTAGTGCCTGACCATCCTCCATTTTGTACATTTTCTCCTAAAACAAGGCATGTGGATACAAATGTTAGTATAAAATAGGCCAAGAATAGCAATAGGCTCAAGTGATACAAATAAAATTTAATTACATGGATTGCAATAACACTATTTATGAGATTGGGCCACCCAATCAATCCTTTAGGCCCCATGGATTGCCTACCCAAGGTAGACCTCCAATGACTTGAAATAATCATAATAGTGATGTAAATCAATGGAGAAATCCCCCATTCATGAGAAATAATGATAATTTTTGTAATACAATAGGGTGGAGTGGGCAACAAAGGCCTAGAGTATTGGTAATTTGTTATCAATGCTATAACAAGAGGGTCATATATCTACATACTATGAAATACACAAGACTATACTCCTCTTTGTAGGAGGTGTAGTGGCAAGGGACATTACGAAGAAAAGTGTCCCAAGAGAAATAAGGATAAGATTATTGACAAAGGTAAACAAGTCTCTAATGTCCCCTCAACTTCGTCTACAATCTAGTCAATGTAGAAACAAAAAGGAAAGAGCTTGGGATTTAGTTCAAATTTGTACCCCGTAATCGGGTGACCTTCAAGGCTAACCCCATGATCGGTTTCATTACTAGAGCATAGAAGTAGCAACAAGAAAAGGATAAAGGTCTAGAGGAAGAGAGTCCATAATCAAAAGGAGTTGTGAAGGATAAATCTAAGGATGTAGATCCTAATGTAGAGTTACTTGAGTTGGATTCTTCTCAACAGTTTTGTGACCATCTATTATTGCACGTTCCCCTAGAAATCCTAAGATTCAAGTAGGGGTAGCTCCTTTTGTTGAAAGACTTGTACCTCCAAGGGAGGAAAGCAAAGAACAAATGGAAAGTTAGACAAGGCCTATAATATATGGGAAGCACTTGAAGAAATAAACTTAACAATTAACCCTAGGAAACTATTGGAAATAGCACCTATATGTTGAAGGAAGCTTTATCATAAATTAGTTTTGCATAGAAGGAAAATGATCAAAATTAATGCTTCTAAAGCATGTGCAATTGCATCCAAAAGGAAAAGAATTAAGGAAGTAAAAATAGTAGAGCTATTTGTGGATCCAGGAGTGCAAATTATGGATAATACCATCAAAGGTCATTTTGTTGAGCGAAGTACAATTGGATGGAGGTTCATTGTTCAATTCAATGATAGAAAAAATGATGCAAGAATTAGCATCAAAGAATCTATAACCTATCCATATAGTTTTACATGTGGCTGATCAAAGGAAAGTGACTCCTTTGGGGTTACTTTGCAATGTGAAATATATACTTGTTGTACTAGAATTTCATGTGAATTACCTAGAAATTCACTCATCAACAAATATATCTTCATATAATATATTGTTGGGTTGACCTTGGTTATACCAAGCAAGATGCAATCAAAATTGGTATGAAGGTTCAGTTGCATCCTCGAAACAATAGGGTCAAGATACAAGTTATCACAAAGGGGTTTTTGAGAGAGTTAGGAGATGAAGTAGTTAGCAAGAAATATGAAAAATCCAATACTAAATTCTATGATTCAAAAGTAGAGAGGACCGATAATGAAGGGCCTTATGCATGCTTATTTAAAGAAAAATGACCACCAAGAGTAGAAAAAGTAGAGATGAATACTATACATCAACCTAACAAAGTAGAACGTGGGCATTAGTGAAAATGATATTAACTTCTCATCAAGAATGACTCTAATAGTGATATTACTCACTCGTTATCCACCTCAGAAGATACAATCTTAGACGGTTTAATGATTTTAGCAAGGGAGGATAAACATCCTAATGATGTAATATATAAAAACAAAGTCTAGTTAGAGGCTTGCAAGTTGGTCATGGTAAAGCAACAAGAGCTATTCAAGGAAGCTTTGATGACAACCTATATGTCTCAATCTAAAGATTGAGAATAACTTAAAGTGCAACTTGGAGTGATCCCCAACACCTTGGAAATCATGTAGAGGATTCAAGGAATCAATCTGGGCCAAACTAAGATGACCTAATCCAAAAGTTGAGGTAAAAGGGTTATGAAGAGTATGAACTCAAGGCAAAAAGATTGATGCAAAACCTAAGCAACCCCAGTCAACCTCTCTCATTGTCTTAGACCCACCCATAGTCATGAAATCCCCCATGGACCTACTTGACTTACTAGATTTTAAATAAAGGGGAGCTAGAGGTGAAGGGAATGAGCCTAGAGTGGAAGCACACAAGAAAGAAGTGGGAACTCCAACAGTCATAATGTGTGACAAGCTTTTCCTTTATTCAAATTTCACTAAAAGAATAAAGAATGAAGTGATGGTGATGGGTGCCCGCCACCTATACTAGGCATAAACGCATTTACCTCCAAAAACCTCCCACTTAAAGGAAAATGTTCCCCTAGTGAGGAGAGAATAAGAGTGAAAAGGTATAAATGTACATAAGTACAACAAGATGAGGAAAAATGTTATCTCATCCAATGCCCAGAACTTCCTAAGAAAGAAAAAATGCTCTACCAAGAGACTTGGGTCTACAGACTTGTCCTCAAGGACCTCTCTAATGAAGTGATAATGGACCTCAATGTTTTTTTTCTTTGCATGGAAAATTGGATTTTTGGCCAAATGGATAACACTCATAGAATTTGAATGTAGTGTAAGGACCAAATTAGTAATACCAAGGCCTACCATTAGATGGCCTGACCAAAGAGCCTTCTTGCAAGCCTCAGTAGTTGTAATATACTCAGCCTAGGTAGTAGAGAGGGTTGTGCATTTCTACACCCTGGACATCCAAGAAACAACACCTCCACACCTCTAATAAAGATGAAGACACAACCAAAGGTAAACTTCCTATTATCAGCATGTCCTATAGGCATCAATAAGCCTCTGATGCATCAAGTGATAAGAGACATTTGCGTTTCTAAATAAATGGCATTTAGTCCTATTATTACAGCAATGAGATCTTTGAGAAAACTAAGCCAAATGTGTACTCAAATCATCCCAAAATCATATCCATACCATTGGAGCACCAAAATAGCATCCTAAAGCATCAAATATACATTATGGAATTTATTGTTTGTTTTTCAAACCAAAATCGTCTTGTTTTGTGTGAAACAAAGAAAAAAAACTCCATAGAATTAACTGTAAGAGTGCTCAAATTTGTAAATCTCATCATACTCATTGTTTTTAGATGTAAAATGCCTAATTTGATATTATATGCAAAAGACATGGCAAAAATACGACAATATTGTCAAGCTATCATAGTTGTCATTACGACTTCTAAAACATACTCAATATCCACTCAAAAACCAATAAAATGGTTGCTCTTGAGCTCAATAAGCACTAAACAAGTCTTAGCTAAGATTTGTGAAGCTCTCAACAAGTGTGAAGCAATATGGAACAAGTTGAAAGAAGGAAAGACTCAATGCATATTGAGAGAGAGAAAGAGAAAAAATGGCTCCCATGAAACCTTGAGTTGAAGCTTTGAATCTTGGCTAAAGCAAAATATGAAGAAGCTCCTTGAATAGTCGGCTCTGATATCAATTGAAGGAAGTGATCCTAGAGTGGAAGCATGCAAGCAAAAGCTCTGATGTTTCCTCTCTCTCTCTCTCTCTCTCTCTCTCTCTCTCTCTCTCTCTCTCTCTCTCTCATACCAATTGAAGGGAGTGATCCTAGAGTGGAAGGAGAGAGAAAGAGAGAGAGAGAGAGAGAGAGAGAGAGAGAGATGTGGAAACTCCAATAGTCATAATGTGTTATTGGACTTCCCTTTATTCAAATGTCACTGAAAAAATAAAGAATGAAGAAATAGTGATGAGTGCCTACCACCTATAGTGTAGAGGTGTGTGGGTATTTTCATTGTAGTAATCTACCAGTGGCTATGCTTAGGCACTTTGATCCCCAACAAGAGGACTAGGAAAGTTGAAGAGGAAGACCTGAGTAGAAGACCTACATGGCCATGATGCAAATGCTATGAGCTGAGCCACATAGAGTAATGGAGCATCCCATTTCCCTTGAGCTCCTACCACATGAAGAGGAAGAAAACTAGAGAAGACAATGTAGGAATACCAGGGGAAGCAGGAAGCTAGCTCAATTGTGCAGTTTGATTTCAAGGTGAATGAGAATAACAGATTTAGAAAGTGATTCCCATTATGCATTATTATGGATACTCATATGAACAACTAAATATATTGCTACAAAACGACTAGACCCCATAGATGTGAAAGCATGTCAAAAGTCATGCAAGACTCATGGAAGCAAGTGAAGGTATTTGAAACTAAATTTTAGGAAAGTATGGCAAAGACTACCACAATAGTGATACTCCCTTTTAGAAGGCAGCAATAATATGATCTGAGAAGCCTTTATCTATTCTCAAAAGGAGTGAAATGATCCAATTTTCTATCCCTACCCAAGAAGACATGGCCATGATTATCAAGAAAAAGAGCATGGTAGATACCATTTTCCAAGGATCCCCAGTATTAGAGAAACCCATGTCAACGAAACTTACATATTCTAGCCGATTGACTTGATCCCCTCCTTTGCACATTTTGTAAGAGAGTTCACTAATTTTTCAGACTTCTCCTTCATCACCACCTGTAACTACCTCTACCTCCTCATCAAGATTCTCCAACAATAACTAATCCCTTATGGAGATGGGCTACCCCAACTCTTTTTCAACATCAATACTAGACTTGATCAAGTGGCAATGATTTAACTTCATCTCTATGCCCTATTATTGCCAACCTATTCTACCAATTACCAAAGGATATGGTGGGTAGCAAATTTTCCATGTATATATAACCATTTTACCCAAAGGCATCATTGAAACTATGGGAGCATATCAAGCAATGCCTACTTAGCAAACAACAAGGATTGTCTCCAGTGCACACTCAAGTCTCTACTTAAGTTATCTATTCTTCTCTTATACCTAGTCATTTGTTGCACATTTATTTATTATATGAAAAAATTTGAAAAAAAAGATAAAATAAGAAAAATGAAAAAAGACAAAGAAAACAAATGCACATGCAAATTCACTATGCCTAGGGAAAAATCCTAGCTCCTTCCCCACATCACAACCATAGGGCACATCCAGGACAGGACATTCCAAGCTTATTTGGATTATTTGTCACCCGGAGTATAGTAGTCCATCACACTCTTTCACCAAATATGTCCTCAAGTGTGAGACAATATTCCAAGTTTACTTGAAATTTGACCTAGCATCTAGTTGCACACATGAATGCATAGTCAACTACACGAGTAGATAGATACACCCCTTAACAAGAGCATACGCAATAAACATGCACCATGGAGCTCCTCAAAAACCATCAACATCACTGGCCCACAACCATTATGACCCGTTCATCATTGGCCATTACCTCTTTCTTCTCTTTAAGCTAACTCCATTGCTCTCAACTCCTTATATGTAAACAAGGCCATGACCAAATGGAAAAGGCCACAAAAGGCGCAAGATACCTAAGAGGGGTGGGGAACCCTAACCCTAATATTTTTGTATAAAAAGGATGAGAAAAAATAGAATTTACTATTCATGTGTATGCAAACTTGGTGGACTTTCTTTCTTGCTTCCATTGTGAGAGAGAGTGTGTGAGAAAGAGAGTGAGAGATTGAGAGAATGTGTGTGTGAGGGTGAAAGTAAGGGACCAAGATGAGTGAAGCTTTTCATCTTCTCTCTAGGCTCTTTCTTTCAATATACATGCTTCTCTCATGCGTATGGAGGACTAGAGGGTTGAGAACCAAAGGGCACTCACTTGGATCATGGAGGTTTTCATGTGTTACCATCACACTTGATAGAATGTCTAGCAAGCTCACTACAAGCAAATCATTATCTTTGTGGATGATATGAGAGGCTAGGTGAGAAACAACTATCGTACTTCATGGATCAAGCCTCTTAAATCAATAAAAGGGTCTCCAATATCCCATCATTGAGCTCATGGAGTGCAACATAAATGTATATCTCCCTCTCTTACTATTTTGTTTTGCTACAACAAAATCAAAGTAGAGACACTGAGGGGTGACACGCATTACTAGGCATGTCTAAAATGTAGTGTGAATTCACATGTAAAAATATGTGGCACATGCTTGAAAAAACATTAATGTAAATTTTATTTTAAATGCAATATTCAAATGTGCACATTTAACCAATTTTTTCCATGCATAGTTAGATGCCCCATCTATTTAAAAATCTAAAGGCACTATTTTTAGCTTTCTCTTTGAACGAAAAGATGAAACTCAAACAAAACTTCTTCTTTTTTTTTTTAACACACACACACACACACACATAGAGCACAAGAGCTTGAGCTTGTTCTACTCATCTTAATGCAAGTTGTGATATCATGGGGGTCATCATCAAAAGATCCCATTCCTAAGGATGAGAGACAAGTTTTGCCATGGCCTAAGCACTCCTTTGAACTATCGTCTTGAAGCAATGCATCCAACAGATTTGCAAGATGCATTACTTTGGGCAAAGCCAATTGTCTAAGAACTTAATTCAGGAAATTGTGACAAAGATGATTCCCGAGATCTAGACAAGAGATGTCACACATGCGGAGATATAAGGCACATATGTAGGAGATGTCCCTATTGTCAATGCTTCCATTTCCATGAGCTAGGACAAGTCCAAGTAGACTTCCGTGAAATAAGTCGAGAAGACATTGAACCTCCAAGGAAACGAGGCTACACAAGTGCAGTCTATGGATACATAGAGGAATCAAATAAAGACAAAGACCTAGAATCTACTACACCTCTTTAGGATGATTAGAAATCCTAGAAGTTTTATCGACATGTAATACAACTTATATTGGGAATAAATCCTACTCTTGTACCTACGGTTAATTGGAATCAACCCAAGAAGAATACCAAGGAAAAGGGGTTTCTACTATAAGAAAATCTATCTTGTAACATCAACAAGCTTTTGTTTTATTCTTTAGAGAACCACAACAAGAAAAAGAGCAAATCTTCACGCAGCATCATAGTAGATATCTCCCACGGATTTAATAGAATCAACCATAATATTCAACATCTTCATAGAATCCATCAATAGAACAAGAAACACAAAAGGATACACCATTTTTGAATGGAAATAATCACATAGTATCCATCTTCATTGTTTTCATAGTTTTCTCTCTCAATCTCTCATAGATAGATACATTGTTTTGATAAAATTGACTATCTTTGACTCTCTCTTTCTCTCTCAATCAATAATACATCATCTCCTCACTACAATAATCAATAATGGCTCATAATAATCCTTATTAGGTCGTGGATGCATCTCCCAAGAGGTATGGGAGGTATGAAAGGGCACCAGAGTCACTACAGTGTCTCTTCATAGCTCACTACTGTCACTTCACTCCAGTCTTCTCTTGAGTCTTCAGCAGCTACTTCTTCCATTTGTTTTAGCTCTTTTAAACTTAGATTCATCCTTTCCAAAAGTTAGAAATTTGTTTAAAAAGTCACATATACATTCCATAGAACACTTACAGAAGATCTACAGAATAGAACAGAGGCTCTACAGAGGGTTACAGAAGGTCATCAGAGAACATCAAAACCTCATAACTCATACTAAAACCATCCCAAACTATCAGAAACTATTCAATAAGATTTCAAAAGATTTCAACATTCATTAATCATCAATCCATGCTTCATACAAAGAAAATCAGAACAAAACAAAAGCTAAACAGAAGGTATTAGAACCAATCAAAACCTCAACAGAACCTATCATAACATCGCAGAGCCTCATATTTCTACTGAGAATCATCATGAGCTTCCAAAACATAATAAATATAATCCAAAATACTCTCAAGAACTTCCAAAACAACCAAAAATCACTCAAAATCCATAAGAAGTCAACCATTCAGGCCTCAAAATCAACAAAAATCAACCAAAAAATCTAGTCATTTCAGCATTCAACATATCCCCACACTTAGAAAGGAAGCATCCTCACAACCTAAGGAAAAGAAGAATATAAATTCAGTAAAGAGCTCAATTCAATCTTCGATCTTCAATAATCACCCAACCACGATCCCAACATATCACTTGTGTCTAAGAAAGAATACAACCAAAGAAAAACACTGTTATTCAGTAACACATCTTATAAACAATAGAAAGTCATGACATATTTATAATGGATATAAGAGGTTCTTCAGCATTGAATCATAGGTTTTCCATCCACCATCACCCTCAGTGTCAATAATTGAAAAGAGAGCTCTCGAACAAATCCATTATTCAACCAGCACCACGAACTCATTACATAAAAATTAATACAACACAAACACAAAACAACCATTTGAATGGCACCTCTAAAAGAGAGATATATCATTAAGAAGCATAACATATGCATTCAGCAGTATCAGTGAAGATGATCCTCTTGAAAGCTTGATGATTACGAAAATGATCCATGGATAAGGATTCATCTACAAAAGATTTTGGAGGATTCTGAAAGAATTGAAGGTAGCACATCCTTTCTAGCAAGACAAAGTATCTGCTAGGGAGATAAAGGGCATGAAAATATAGGATATCCAATTGCTGGGAATCAATATTCATATTGAAATTCATACAAAGCTTGAGAATGTTCTTTTGATCATTATGGGAATGCCTATACATATATGCTAGGTACCAAGCAAAATAGGCTGTCAATCTCACTAAAGAATCTAGAGGTTGTGAATATTGTTGGGAAAAACGGAGATAATTTTGGTACGCTTGACTAATGGTTGTCCAGTCCCCTGGAATTAATGGCCAATTAATATGTGGTCCAATAAGAGAATCACTTGAGCTCCATCCTCTTCTTCTGGAAATCTACTAATCAAATCCTTAATATCCACTAACCAACTGAGGGGGTTGAGAAATAGAAGTGGTAGGAGATGGAAGAGGAATGAGGAAAAGAGGATGAAGAGATGGGTAGGCAAAATCATAAAATGAGAAATAAGCTAAAGAAGGATTAGCTAAAAATTTAGGTGAATTAGTTAAGAAATGTGTTAATTGATAAGCAAGAAAAGTGGAAGATATATGGATAGATGGGGAAGGACAAGGCGGAGAAGGGGAAAAGACTTGATCTTCATGAAAGAACGATAGGTAAAGATTGGAATTTGAGGAGCACCCTGAGATTGGAAAATGAGAGGTAACATGGCTATTGAGTCAGATTGATAAAGGGAAAAATAAGCATCATAGCGATGGGCCATCTGTTGATAATAAAATAAGCTAGGAACAGAGGGACCTAAAACAGATCATCGATGGTAGGCATCAAAGAAGGATTAATCAAATGGATGGTTCTTGGAAAGATAAGCTAAAAGATCCACCCTCATTTGGTTAGTGTTCTGCACATAAGTAGAGGCTTTATTTGGTTGTTGGTTTAGGACTACACAATCAATCATTGAATGCCATAAAGTGTCAAGGCAAGCAGCCACTTTAGAATAACAGTATTGGAACATTTCATCTATACTCAACTCCAAATGGTTGAGATATAAGGCAGCTTGTAAGACCACATCCCCCTACATACCAAGCCAGATCTATATCATCTGGAATTAACAAATTACCTCGTAGATACATATAAGACAGTGGCATGGTATCCAAAGTCACAGAATCTTAAAAGACCACATGGACAAATTTAGTCAATAAATCAAAAGACCACGCTCCACTCCAACCATCCTCTGGAAGAGGTAGATCCATTGTTGAGAGTTTAATATAGAAGGCCAACTTCTGCAACTGATAGTGGACAAAAAAGGAATAGTCGGGAGGAACATACTCCTAAAATTGCTCAAATGTAGACCATAATAAATCCATCTGAGACTGCAATCTTTCCACTTTATCTTGAAACAAGGGACATAACGTGGCCTGTCTCTAGAGAACTGCCAAGTCTGCAGGGGTCAAAGAATGAACGGGTTGCACAATAGGGCTCTGTGAAGAAGAACGTGACTGGACTAATTGCTCATTAAGGTGTTGAATTTGGTTTCTACTCTGATCTAAGGTGGTATTGGCTATCTTAAGCTCCTCTATCTGGGTGGCTAGCAAAGCCTGAAGCTCGTGAGATTTCTTTAACAATCTATCTCGTTTCTCAGTTACATTAACCACTTGGATTGTAGTATTAGCCAACTGAGTGTGCAAACTAGAAATTTCCATTTTTTGAGCATCAATGATCTTAGTCTGTTGCTCCATTTGGGTACAAAGATCAGAAAAGCGTTCATGAGAAGAAGCTAGCTCTACCATTTCTTTTGTTAGCTCTTCTTTGGTATGTTGAACTTCATCATAGCAGGAGGAATAGAGCTACTGGATACATGCAGTCACTGAGAGATCAATAGAACATTGAACATCTTGAAATAGGAAGGGAATTGCGTCTCGAGTTACCAAGCATTGCACTGAAGGGATGGAAATCTCCAGAGTACCCTCACGATGTGCTCTCAAAAGATTCGGTGTTGTGAGGAAAATTGGTAGGTGACTACTAGATTGATCAAGAACGGAGACTGGAGGAGGAACTAGGGTTGATTCAACCACTCATTTTAAGCATTTCCTCTGAACTACCACAGGAGGGATATGATCAAGATCCTCAATGACGACATCAGAGTGTTCAGTAGGGGGAGGAGTATCTTATGGATCAACTATCAAGGTAGGAACTTCCTTCAAAGGGGTAGCATATGACAAAAAGACAGAAAGGTATGAACCAAATGTAACATTAGTTACATCGCCCCTGGTAGCTCTGACAAAGTGTTGATCCATTTTGGATAGAAGGTAGCAACTCGAATCAATTGTTATGCCTTTTAACACTATTCTAGAAGCTATAAACAACTCCTTTGAAAGGTAATTAGAGGGTGTCTTAGCAGGCATAAACATGTAGGCATAGCTGCTTCCATACAGGATTGGAGATCATGGAGATACTGATGCCAGAAGTGGTAAGAATGTTCTTGGGATCCAACATATCCTGGGTCTGCTTCTGCAACAATTTAAGGACATCCTCATTCGAGAACAGTTGTCTAGTAGTAGGGAAAGAGTCTCCCCGATAGGGTAACGACATAGCCTTGCCCAAACTTTTAGGCGTCAATTGGACAACGGTTCCTCTGACGGGACCAAACCTCTTATTGTAAGAGGCTAGAAACTGATCACAAGTATCAATATCCTCTGGAATGAGTGGTAATGAGAGTGCGATAAACTTGCCTAAGCCTGCTTTGCCAATAAGTTTGGACTCTAGCAATAAAGAATAATCTTGAGAGACCAATGGGACATACTGAACTAGAGGAGGAGCTTGAGCGCCATTCAAATAGATTACACACACCACACACACAGACAATCACAGTGAATGCTCACAAAACAATAGAATATCCATAAAAAAGAAATCGACTAGAATAAGCACACATAGTCATGACAAATCGATTGACCATCCCAAACAATCCACATCTTAGAAAAATTTTGGCATGACCTTTACACATGTGCAATCGAAAGCTTTATGCTATGCAACACATATGTACCTGAGACCCCGTATCAGGTAGAAAAGAAAACTACAGACCGCACTTGTAATTGTATCATACAATGAAACCATAATACCTTAATAACCCACTCAGGGCATAACAGCTCGAAAGACTACATGTACCCATCCCACAAAGTGCATTTATTGAAAAGGAAAAAAAGTGTAGTGAGGGAATGATTCTAATGAAGGGTTTATTTCAATAAATTATAAAAAATGGGTGAAATTTTATTAGGTTGTAAACCTTAATAAAGAAAACAATAGTTCATTCTTAAAATATTAATTATAAATTATTAGGGAGAAACGGTTCTTTAAATGGATCTCGGACTTCAATGCCCAGAATCAAGTCTCTAATTGCATATTCATTGATTAAAAATTAAGTGTGTGTTTAGCACTTTTTGTGTAGTGCGTGCACTTGTGACGGCAGGTTTATTTTTAATAAACTTAGATGTGTCTATAGCGCACGAAGCGTGTGCTAAGTGAATAGCTGCTTCATTTTAATTGTTTAGAAAAATGTGTGTTTTGGCACAAGTATGTGTGAAAAAGTGAGTGATTTAAGTTCATTTTAACAATTAACTGTGGTTAAGGGGTGATTAAAAATAAATAAAGCAAGAAATATAAATACCTGATAGGGGCGTGTATGCAAGAGATTGAGGGCACATGGATGGGTCCCAATATGCGATGAGTCCAACAAAAAAGCAAAAGCCACTACTGAAAAAAAATAAAACACCTTTTTAAAAAAAAATATGAAGGTGAGGTTAGTTGGGTCATATTTTGTTTAGTTAATTTGGATTAGTGTTTGGGTGTGTTTATTATTTTTATTGTGATTCATGTGTTTTTTTCTCGTTGTTTGTGTTTTTATTTTAATTTTTTTATGTTCGATTTATTATGGTTTGTTTCTTTTTTAAATTTAATAACTAGTTGCCAACAAATCAACCTTGAGTGAAAATTGAACCATCAGGCTTCAACAATGGATCTATATTTTGTAGTATTTTTTTAAGTCTATTTTTAGAATTTAAAATACAATTTTAATAAATTTAGGTAAAAGTTTTAGCATTTTGGTCGAAAAATAATAGGATGATCATGTGTCAAGGTATTTTCAATTTATTAAATATTCCAAAAGTAGCCAAATGCATTGATGGAATTTTTTGTGATTTTTTTAAATTTAATTCTAATTTTATTACATTTTTAATGAAATTTTCTCAATTTTCAATGAATTTTGAAGGATTTTAAGGGTTGTTAATTTTTTGCAATTAATTCTCTGCATTGTAATGTGTAAAATAAACGAAAAAAATTTCCAATTTAGTAAGGGAAAATTCAGCTAATTTCTTGGATTTTTTAAATGAATTTTTAGGTATTTTCATTTTTAAAATTTTTATGTATTTTTAAGGATTTTTTACAATTTTCTAATGAAAAATTGTGTACCCGACTACGTGTGAACAATGTATTGGAATACAACAATAGTGGGAGTCAAGCACCAGTGCATAAGTTCCGATCTGAGGTGGAGATTTGGTGGGTTGGTGTAGCTCAGGTACCAATTGAGAATCATCAAACACTAAAATGGTTGTTCACTCATATAGGTATTCCAAACATTATTGAGTCTCAAAGTGAATGAGAAATGTTGGTTGTTGATGGGGTTGGTAAATTTAATGTGGAATAGCACATGAGTGTTGACTTGAAAACTATCGAATGTATGCTTGGAATATGTAAACGGGCAAATGCAAAATAACCTTTTATTTATTGCATGGAAAGTGTTGGGTCTAAATATTGGAGCAATTTTCTTCCTACAAGAAGAGCCCCAACTAGAGACTCTATAGATCTGAGTAAAAATAAAAACAAGGAAGATATATGGAATCCCATCCTTTCAATTCCTCTTACAAATGTTCATATATATACTTTGCATGCAGAGATTAGAAATATTGATAAACTTCTTAGATTGCATCTTGATTATGCATACTCAATTAAGCCCTTGTCTTTATCGGATGAGTGTATTAACAAATGTGAGGCATTACTCTCCAAAATGGATTTAAATGGAGGTCAAGTTCACTTAAGAAACTTTCAAGGAAAATAAGAGATGTCTTGGCAGATGTCTCAATGGGAGGCTCAAAAGCTAGACGCTTTTTAAGAAACCATACAAGAAAATAGGTGAGCATTACTTGGGAGCATTGGAGAGAGCTGTGTGGGATAACTACAAATGTTGCAAGCACACCACGACTTACATTTCTAATGATAGAGGTTTGGAGACACCTCGATGTCTTCCTAAAGCTCCTCAAGCAACAAACAAAACCTACACGTATCCAAAAGAGTTCAAATGTTTGATTACAAATCTTGTTCAAGCAATAAAGGAGGTATGGGAAGAAAAGGATATCAAATTTTATTTGGTAAGAGAGAATATTTAATCCAATCTTTCTTTGATAAAATTTCCAATGGCATAAACAGATCGTTACTCTTTTGAATTTGTACCATATCCTTCATATCTATGGGCCTCACTTTGTGGAGGAGCAAGGCCCCCTAGCAACTTTTAACAACCAAGGCATGGAAAAATCTCACTATCAAGCATGTACAAGTTTTTTTTGAAGGACAAGACATGGAGGAGTTACAAAAAGAAATGCTCTTGAGGAGCTATTCAATTGGTTTTTTCGACGACAGCTTCAAAGAATGAATACTAAAGATAATAAGAAAACTCAAGAATTCATAGCATTTTTCAAGAAAGAAAAGTACAAAGCTAGTTCTCGGGAGCCTTTACATCATCCTCTCCCTCCGGGATATTCTCTCTATAACCTAGAAAATTTCTTCTCTTGTAGCCAACTATTGATTTTATATCAATTCTATTTGCTGCCAAAGCATAAGATGATAGGGCCAGAAAGTATCATGCTCTAGAAGTAGAGAAACCAAGACCATAACCAAAAATCCTAATTGCCACAGTCTTTTAAAAAAACATCACCTTGTGTACATTGTATTGTAACCCAGAGAAACCAAGTAGCCTTGTAAGTGCCTTGATACATAATATAGGCCATGTTGCTTCCTCTAACAAGATGTTATGACATACCAAGAAAAGATGTGGATCAATCCTTGCTTAATAATGGCTAAGTACAACATCTTTCAGTGAACTAATACTAGCTCTAGTTCCTTTACCATGTCCCAAGAAGTTATCAAAATCTTCAATCTCCAATTGCAAAAAAAGATAAATGTCAAACAAATATTTAAATCAAACATATTAATGCATATCTTACAGAATTTGAGATATAGTACCAATTTATTTTCATCATTCTCTAGCTTAATCAGATTCCATATGTTAATTGATGATTGTGCCTCATTGGTATCATCCAATTATTTAATATATTATGACTCTTCTCTTCCAAAATTGGAAATTCCAAGTTGAGTCTTGAAGGCCGCAGAACTCCTCTTTAGTAATCCCATAGTCTTTCTTAGAATTCTTTGCCTTGTTAAAACAAAGAGAAAGGGCATCCCTACTTCAATAAACTTGTTGTTTGTAATTTCAATGTCAAGTTAAAATAACTCTTCTTTCGATTCATTTTCAACATCAACAAGGCCATTTACAGCATTAGAAGCATGTGCAATGATCACTAAACAATAATCCTCCCTAAGATTGAAGAGATTTTGGATGTCTAATAGCAATATGTATTCCTTGTCCTTAATAGAGAAAGTTGGAAGTGAAGAAACAGTATAGAAAGAAGAAACACATACAAGATCTGCATTTGCATGGTTTTCTTCAATAGTGGTCTCAGCTTTGAATTGGGCAACATCTAGTTTGCCAGCAATATATGTTTCTTACTTAGGATCCAAACAATTCCATGCATCCTTGTCATTTGCTACCTCATCCAAAAGGCAAAAGCTAGAACATTTTGGACCCTCTAATTGTTGTTCATCAGATTTGAGAGGATATTTAACAAGAGTATACGTAATAAGTGCACTTGATTTTGGCATTAGCCTACATTTTCTAAAATGAGTAGAACAAAACAAATTTGAGGTACAAAACTTGTCAAGAGAATGAGATGTACACTTCCTTGAAAACAAATCCTTCTCTGAAGGTGAGCTCCCAATAGGTATGTGAACATATTCCTTTACATCCTTTTCAACCACCGAAAATGCAAGACCTTCACACTCATCAAACTTCTCCAAAAAAAACTTCTTGCATGAGCTCAAGACATGGTCAACATCCCAAATTTTAGGGTTGAAAATATCCTTTGTAGCTTTGTAATAAGATAACTCCATGCCATTCTGAAGAAGAAAGTCTAGGAGCCTTTTTGATGGAGAAACCTCTATGATTTGAGACAATCCAGCAACCCTCAATGGTGACTTGCCTTTGACTGGAGACTTCCTAGGCATTCCCACAATTGCTACTGAACAAAGGGAGGAAGTAGTGGGAATTTCAAGGGAGAAGGTAGGACAAACAGAAGCCCTTGACCCTGATGACAATCTTCTTCTTTTCTTATTAGGGGTGACTTGCTCTTGGGAGCCTGCAACATCCTTTGGTTGAGACATGAGTGAAAGCATGATATGGCGTGAAAGTGTGCACTTGACCACACAAACAATGCCTCCTCACTTCGTATGTAGGGATCCACAATATACGAAAGTGTGCACTCGACCTCACGAACAATGCCTCCTCGCTTCATATGAAGGAGTGCACGTAATGACACAAATCAACAGATTGTTGAAAAGACGAAAAACACGACACGGTACGAGAACAAATGAAAAATAGCATGAGAAGCTCAAATCTAACTAGGCTTGATAATTTTCCAAAAAAACCATAAATGCCTAATTGTGTACATATATAGACAAGGACAAGGATTTGCCACATGGATAACCACGTGGATGGCCCTCACAAACCCTAGCCAATAATATAGTGCCACATGTCACCTACCGCACAAGTATAAAATATTGATGCCATCTTACGTGGCTCACTTTTCACATCCATGACTACAAAAGATAATACGGAGCGAGTGACCACTTCGCTGCCAACACTCTTCAACCATCATGTCGTATTAGTTAATCTTGTTTCAAACTTGGCTCAAAAAATTGCACTTTCTAGGATCCAGAAGAGAGATATGGTGCAAATACACTCAGTGCGTTATCTCGGTATGCCTTAAAAGTGACATTCAACCTGTAGATACGCCACGAATACCCGACAACATCGAGCCCAACGAGTGTTGCTTTGCATCGTATCTGTTGTCTTAAATGTCGAGCTGAACGAGTCAATTTCTACCTATAGATATGGTGCAAATACGCAACATCATTGAGCCCAATGAGTGTTGCTTCTGGCCATATCTATCATTTACTTAAATGTCGAGCTGAACGAGTCAATTTCAAGTAGGAAAATTTCAATATAGCGCTTGAGTTCATGTTTTATTGGTCATGCAAAAATGGCCATGCAAGCTTCTCTATGTAGATACTACACAAGTAGAAGGAACCTTGTTCATGATGCTCGACTGCGTTCATGTCATATTTGTCATTTGCAGATACGGTGCAAATGTATGGCCTGTGATTTCACACTTGTTTGCCTTCGTGCCGTATTTTCTGTTCAAATCTTTGTTTTGCATATACAGAGTGAATAAATCACCTTCCATCTTGGGATTCCCTCCTTTCGCGCCATATCTGATGTTTTGAGTTTTCGATTAGGGTTTAAGGTTTTTGATTTATGTTCAAGGTTTTTAATTTTATATATATATATATATATATATATATATATATATATATATATATATATATATATATATATATATATATATATATATATATATAAATTTATGTTTTTAGTTTCTAATTTGTGTTTAAGGTTTTTTATTTGATTTTAAAGTTTCTGATTTGTGTCATTTCCAATAGGTGATGGCCAAGACAAAGTAGACTACAAGGAAGGTGTATATAGACAGCAAGGATAGTGAGGAAGAGATAAGGCCATTAGTGGTTCCCCAATCTTTCCCTCCTAAGATCCCGCCTACCCCTGGTTTCCCTTAGTCTCCTACCATGCAATCAAAGCAATCTAATTTAGAGACAGTGTGTTCTCCCCATTGCCCATAGTAAGTTTCATTATGTTGACAACCAACGTTGTGACCTTGCTGGACAGTCCTCTCCTACAACTGCCAACTTTCCAACCTCCCATAGAGCCCCTATTCAACAAATAGAGCAACCTAGACCCTCATGCCCATGGAGAAGATCCTTCCAAGTCTAAGAGAAAGAGAAATTCTATATTTTATTATGTTTAGAAATGTTTTAGAGAAATAAGGCACAAAGAGCTACATAGCATATCATTCCAAAGACAACACTTATTAGAGTTGTCAAAGACATTTCTTATAGATTATTAAGGGTGTCCACTGAAGTTGGCATGCAAAAGAAATGGTAGCTTGCAACCATTCTCTGTCTTCAAGAGGTTGCTGAAGACTTTGTTATTGTTTTTATGAAGGATGCTTACATTACTACTACTCATACTCATAGAGTGACTTTGATGAACAAAAACTTTAGTATGGTCAGCAGAATTAGATATAGGTTCGACAATGTATTGAGGCCCTTGTCCACTACTAATAAAAAAGCCTTTGAGATCCTCAACGTTCCTCCAAAATTGTCTAGGAGAGCAAAAGGGCCAGTGATTGAGGAGGTGACACATTTTTATGTCCAACAAAGACTGTGCCCCAACAAGTGTCTGCCCAACAAGAATGACCACTAGAGGTTATAGAGTTGGAGGATGAAGTTTGGAAGAGGAAAATCAATGTCCTTAGTCCTATCAGTCTAAAGAGGATGGGGGAGGTATACAAGAAAATGGTTATGAATGTCTCTTGAACTTTTTCAGAAGAGAACTATCTAAGTATATCCCCTCAGGACAAATCCATGCTTGTTAAGAAATATATTCAATCGTTTGATTCTATAGTCTTTTGTTGCATAATGTAATGTATTTTGGCATAATTTTCTTACCATATGGATTGATGGTGTTATTCATTGAAAATGACATTCTTTTGTTTTTACTACGGGCTTCAGGGCGTTGATTGCTTCTCTAAACCAAGAAATATCTAGAACTATATTTATTGTTGATCCATTGTTAAGAGTGGAATTGTTTTCAAGATCTCGTTCAAACATAGAAATTATCCTTGTAAACTCAGCCAAGCAAAAATGTGTGTTGAATGGAATAATGCTTGTAAACTCAGCCAAGCAAAAAATGTGTGTTGAATGGAATAATGCTTACTTTTTTATTTATTGTTTATTTTACTTAATTTTCTTTTCTAGTAACATGTCTCCATTTACAGTGTTGGGAGACTCGTGGTTACCTTTTTGGACACCACATATCAATATATTGCTGATTCTCAAAAACCATATAGTTTTCTCCAACAAGAAGTGCCGTTGCAAAATGATGCGCATTCTTGTGGATGGAGAGTGATTTCAAATGTTTGTAGGACATTAGATTCAAAGATTCTCAAGATAGATGGGGTTAATGTAAGTATTTTTCACATTATTTTTTGAGCAACATGTCTTTGAGTTTTCAAACTTACTACAAATTTTCCTCATAGTGCCAAGATTACCCCAATTTATACACATGGTGAATAAGGAAGAGATGTATTGAGTTGATTTTGGATAGAAAAGTCACGCCCGTCGACCCAGACTCCCCTCCAGTGCAGACCAAATGGGTTCATGCCATCCATAGCAACACCGAGCCAAAGATTCCTTGGCTCTCGGGCAGAGCCTGAGAAGGTAGAGTCAATGTGGCTCCATATGCGTGAATCTGCTAATATTCGTTGAACTCCATCTGTGGACCTATTCTGCACATGCCACGTTGTCAAGCTCACCATGCCGGATATACAAACATGTGGTTTATGCGGGGGATAAGCGAATTAAAGTGTCTAAGAACTTTTTGAGAGATGGTTTGTCCTTGCAAGTCATGTTGATACCTATGAGCACTACACTTTGGACATGTCTTCATAGTCTCGTATTCTCCTCGAAACAGTATGCAATCGTTGATACATGCATGGATGTTGTTGTAGTCCATGCCAAGCTTTCGTCAAACATGTCATGCATCATCACGAGACTCAGGCATGGTATTTGTAAGTGGTAATATATGATACTTCAGTAACCTGAAAAAAAATCATAAAACACCTTGAAAAAGCACAACTGTTGTTTATGATAGTGTCGAAAAGAAATCAACAAAGGGTACATATAAGGTACCTGAATAACTCAGTCACACTCGCATCACTCCACTCGTATTTTGCTTGCACACTTAGGAGTGCAAGCAATATCTTCAGACGAGATACTCGGCACCCATCATATAATGGTATGGATGCTTCCTCTCTAAGCGGATCAAAAGTCTCGATATCCATGGGCATCACTGCATCTATCATTGCCTCCATCTCAGGCTCCAAGATTGTAGGTAAGTCTAGAAGGCTACCTGTCCCCTCTAGTATTGACGGTATAGATTGGGCAGTACCTTCCAAGTGGTGGATTGGCTCAGGTACTCAATCCATTGCACGCCCACAAAATCTTCTAACTGGCCACAAAGGGTGCACTCCTCCTTGGAACGAGATGTCACCTTCCTGGATAGAAAATTTGTCAGCCACACCCAATGTTTTTGTATATGGTATTCAATTAGCTTTTGCGAATATAATGCATGATTGATACACACTTTTCTTATTGTTTGCTCAAAATCTAACATCGCCTAATCAACGATCTTAGATTGAAACTTGCCGAAGCGTCATACATATTCTATAGACAATCAACATTTTCGTCTAATTGCCAGCTTACATTGAGAGCAAGGACATGGGACACGTTGATTAAGATACGTCTCACGATCTTGAATATCACGACCTTCATCGTTTTCCATTTGGGCTACGTTACGACAAACAATTTATTTTTGTTATCATTCTTTTTTTATTTCTTAAATTGTTTGAGAAGGGATTTCTTCTCTTGTAACTCAACAAAATTAATGTATGTAAAGTCTCCACCCACCCATAAATTAATGTATATCGAAGTGTTTTTCGTCTCGTGGTATTGCACTGGACTCACCGGATCTCGCGACCACTCTCTCTTTGTTTTTTATTCATTCATTCTCTTCTCTCCTTCCATCTCTCTCTCTTTTTCTCTTTCTTTATTATGTTGTATGTTTATTTCCTCTCTCTCGTTCCTTCTTTCTTTTTCTCTTCCTCTCCCTCTCTCATTTCCTTTAATAAAGCATCTCTCTCTCTCTACTACCAATTTCCTCTAATAAAACATCTCTCTCTCTCTCTACTACTACCACTACCACTATCACTACAATTTATTTATTTTTTAAAAAAATAACAACTACTACTACTATAACAACAAAAAATAAGAAAAGAAGAAAAAGCTACTACTACTACTACTACGACTACAACAACAACAATAACAATAAACAAGAAAACTAAACAAAAATAAATAAGAAAATAAAAAAAAACAATAACAACAACAAACAAGAAAACTACTACTACTATTATTACAACCATGACTATGACGACTACGACTACCACAACAACAAGCCACTACCACTACAACTACAATAAACAAGAAAAGAAGAATAAGAAAAAAAAAACAACAACAACAACTATTACTACTACTACTATTACAAACAAGAAAAGAAGAAGAAAAAAGAAAAACAACAAGAAACAAAAAAACTAAATAACAATAAATAAGAAAAGAAAAAGAACTACTACTGCTACAACAACAACAAAGAAGAAAACTATTACTACTACTATTACTAGCACTACTACAACCACGACTATGACCACAACTACGACTACCACAACAACAAACAAACAAGAAAAGAAGAAATTAAATAACAACTACTACTACTATTACTACCACTACCACTACTATTATTGCAACTACCATAACAACAACAAATAAGAAAATAAAAAAGTAAATAACAACAACTATCACTATCACTACTACCACCACCACCACCACCACTACTACTACTACCACCACCACAATAGCAACAAACAAGAAAAAAAGAAAAGAAGAAATAAAACAACAACAACAATAACAACAACCTCTCCCTCCCTCTCTCCCTCTCTCTCTCTTTCTCTCTTTCCCTATTATGTTTAATGGTTTCTCCCTCTCTCTCTCATTCCTTCTTTCCTTTTCTCTCTTCCTCTCCCTCTCTCATTTCTTCTCTTTCTCTCTCAATACACATGACTTTCAATAAAAACAAGCAAAAGAAAAGGAGAAAAAACAAAAACAAAGCAAGAGAGAATAATGCACTCATCGTAAAAGCCCGAGGATGGATTCGGCGGCTCCTCTTCGCCCTCCGTACACTTTGTCCTCTTCTTCGCAAACGGCGGCAACGGTGGTGAGAAGCTTTCCTTCTCCCTCTTTCTCTCTTTCTCTTCCTCTTCCTCTCAAATGCAAGATAGAGTTCACTCTCCCTTTCGCTCTCTTTTTCGTTCGTTCACGCAAAATGATACGCACTACAACAGAAACGAGGCATAAACGCGCATGTTAGACGTGCAAAGTTGGGCGCATCTATCATTACGTCTATATGTGCATGTAAAAGAGTGTGTAAATAGATGCAAATTTTGTGTCTATATATCTGTGTAAATAGATGCTAATATAGACGCGCCTTCAGACGTGTAATTATTTAACCACCTGAAATCGAACTTAATATAATAAAAAAACCAGAGTTAATAATTATTTAACTACCTAAAATTGATTCTTGAGTATGCACGTGTGTGCATGATAAAAACCATAGAATTAAGAATACACATTGAATCATTGAATAAAAAAACCAGAGTTAATGATTATTTTTGCATTGCTCTCTAATGAATGGCAGTTCCTCCAGTTGACAAGCCTGATATAAGTAATTAGCGGCAAGCGACAAAAACCTTATTATACAATTAGTAACAAGCATTGCAATATGTATCTCGTAATCTCTCTACTTGAAGATGATTAAAAATACTTCCTTTTTATTATGGAAAATTCAATTTAGCTTTAAACTTGACTATTGATTATTAAGTATGCACGTGTGCGCATGATAAAAACCATAGAATTAAGAATACACATTGAATCATTAAGTAAATTAAGTATGTTACAGTGAATGATCCATCTCATCTTCAATGAGATTAGCCCTTGCTAAACTATCTACTTCTAGGTCTATGTTACCAAGAGGTAACGAAACAAATAAGTCTATCCCACTATCAGATGTATTGCTATATTGCTCAATAACTTCATCAATATCATCGACAATCACATTATTGTCTTCTTCTGCATTTCCTTGAACATCCTCGCGAGGTTCATCTTGTACTATATCACACATATCATCCATTATGATGTCATCATGTACATCATCATTAATTATCGGATTGTCATCTGCTATCTGTATGTCGGTAATATTACCATATATTGGTTTTGAACGATTAGATATAGGGATGACATACCACCATCGGTTATTGTTTACCATTGGATGATACACAACCTGTATTTGAAAAACAAAAGCAAGAAACTTAAATACTTATTATATTGTGTATATCTATCACATGTATACATATTAAAAATTTAGCTTTTGCATATATACATGCTCGCATTGTTGAGGTAGTACTAATGTGTCATTCTTGTTTTGGTAAAATTTTGTAGAGTTAATGATTACAAAACCACTTGGATGACGTCTGATTGTGTAATGCTCACCATTTGTTACCACTTCTTTAAACCACTTCACATTCAGTACATATATAAAGAATCGTCTGAAGTCAAGCTTCACAATATCTTGGATCAAGCCACAATAACCTTCCATGGTACCATTGGCATCCTCGAAGTGAGCAAGGACACCACAATCTTGGGTATTCCTCTTTTCATCTATACGTCGAGTTCGAAGATGTTTACCCTTATACCAAATAGCATTGAATAATGTGCACTAGTAGTAAAAGATTAAGTTCAAACATGTCAATTATTTATATAAAATATAACTTATAGAAACAAATTAATTGATAGTATGTCTCACCTTTGATAAGCAACCTCATGCGTATTCCCACTCTTCTTGAGATATATTAATTTCCTCCTCTTTTTCCAATCTCTCCATTTCCTCATGTAACCAATCTATATCAATATGACATGGAAGCGTATTTAGATGATCTGGAAATGAGACATTACGTCCATATCTGGTGCGAAATGCTTGTCTTTCGCTTTTTCTTCTTGCCCTTGCTTCATTATATAGTGTCACCCATTTGCTCATTACATCACTATTGAGCACACAAAAGCTATTTAACTTACAAAGTTATTCTTTTGTTAGCACTTTACTCATTCCTTTTCCTTGAGGTATTATAGAGATCATCCTCAAGTCTTCATCATCTTTCCATAGTCGTGGTTGAGAGGGGTCCACTTCAGCAAGATATTCAGAGATATAAACAAGGGATGATTGCAATAATCAATCCTCAGCCATGCTTCCCTCAGGCCGTGCTTTTTGCCTCATAAAATCTTTCAAGGTTTTCATGAAGCGCTCAAGAAAAAACATCCACCTTGCATGAACTATCCCACAAAGTGCAACCTTATCAATCAAATGTACGAGTAAATGTAATTGAGTAGTCAAAATGGATGGAGGAAAAATTTCCTCCACCAAACAAACCACCTCAACAGATAATACTCAAGCATCTTGCAATGTGTTTGGATCAATTTCCTTCGAGCTCACATATCTGCCAGGATGTATTTGAGAATTGTTTATTTTTGTGTAGAAATTCAAAGATATATAATGAAAAAATACAATGTATACACACCTCACAAGCTCTCCCATCTTGTAAATGCTATCACGTGCATCTTTGGATACGCAATGGGATATGCTAGTAGAAAGTACGAACTAAATGTAAACAATATTCATAGATCAAATGATTAGTTGACGAAAAAATCATCATACCCCAAAGTTTACACATAGTTACTCCACTAATTACTATATTCATGGTTAGAGATACCCTTACTTGAATCATTTTGTGCCAATCGTGGGACTTCAAACCAGATAGTTGCTCCATACCTCTTTTCTTTTTCCTTATGAAGGCTCTCTTAAGACATCTCATACATCCTGTGGGTGTTTGAAAGCTACATATTATTCATTCACTATTTTTTCCTCGTTCTTTGACAATATCCAAGGTGCATGGGGTAGCTCAATCTTTCCTTTGGGTCCAATGCATGGCCAGGCTCGTCTCATGCAACCAATGTTACGTAAATCCTCCCTTACATTGACTGAATCACGAGCCCCTATCAAGTGATCCCATAATGTCGATACAACATTTTTGAATATGTGCATGGGGTCCAACAGGTGATTGATCTTGAGTTCAGTCCAGTACGAAAGACGAAAAAATATAGAGAACCTAACAAACAAACAATATATTATGTAAACAATTCATCATGCTAAAAACTTTAAAGTCAATCGAGAGAAATGCACTTCTTACCGACTCATGCCGAGTGGAGGGTGGCTGTCTGCATTAATCCATCTCTCCTTCTAATCTCGAATGGTTAGAAATTGTAGAGTCATTCCATTAGTAGGGAGAACATATTTGGGATGGTAATAGGAAGAAATCGATGATGATTATCATAGATAACCTTCTTTAAACGTGCTGGCCTAGAGGAAACTAGAGAGGGACTGCAAATAGGACATGCATGATATCCTGATGTGGTTAAACCTGAACAAACAAGTGAATTAATAAAATGCAATTGATTCAAGTCTTGAATTTCAAATATAGAGTTATATACATGTACCTGAACACTCTCAGTATCATGGAAAGTCATGCATGGTCCACAACAACATGGCCTTCAATGTGAAATCTCTAGAGGTTGCAGATGCGCTTGTATCTTGCACCTCAATACCTTCCCATAACATTTCTAACTCTTCAATCAAAGGCTCTAAGTAAATGTCCATGTTTTTTACCTTGTGCTTTCCAGGAATCAGAAGGGATAACATTACATGTCCCTTTTTAATTGCCATGGATGGAGGAATATTATAGTTCACCAATACCACTGGCCATGCACTGTATGATGTGCTTTTGATGCCAAATGGATTGATTCCATCCATACCTAAACCAAATCTCAAATTTCTTGGCTCTTCTTTGAAAATGGACCACAAATTATCTATATGTTACCATGCCGGTGTGTCTGTAGGGATCTTCCATTTTCCATCACTTGAACGATGACTAGCATGCCATGACATGAGCTTTCCAATAGACTTACACTTGAATATAAGTTTTATACGTGAAACAATCGGAAAATGTCGCAAAACCTTATGAGGCACATCCATTGACTTCATCTCCACTTCGTATCTTGATTCGCCACAAACAGGACACTGTCGTGCGAACTCATGAATCCCACAAAATAAGACACAATCATTGACACATGCATGGATCTTGACATAATCGAGGACTCCCAGAGATGTCAAGTAATGTCTTGCTTGCTCTCTCTTAGTTGGCAATTTGTTTCCTTTTGGAAGCATTTGTGATAATAACCTACATATATTTTTAAAAGTGAGCTAAAAAACCACCAACATATATTTCTGTCTGATTTCAAAATAGAACAATTAATATTATGATTCATAAGCCAAATTGAATTGATACCTACTTCAATAATGCATCCAAACTGACATTACTCTACCCATAAATTGTTTGCAAGTTAAGTACCTCAAGGGACGTACGAAGAACGGAGTACGTACAACCTTCATACAATGGAGTAGATAACGCTACATATAGTGGATCATCTGGCTTCGTAGAGTGACCTTCTCCCTGAACCGGTTGCAAAAATACATGGTGCACCATGTTGTCCAAAATCTCATCCTCTACGACTTGATGGGGCATTTCATGAGGACTACTATCATGGTCGTCAGTCTCCACTCTTCTTAAAGACTCTGTCTCCTTGCATTGACGTTCTGCAGCCTTTCGACACCCGGGAGGGAGCATCTGAGGATATGGCACCGCATCCTGCTCAATCACAAAAGGGAGTTTCATGTACGTTGATATATATTGAGTAACATAGACTAGCAATCTTAGTGTTTAAAAAAAACAATGAATACCGGTGATTTTTCTCGGTCCCATTCTCCATACATGCTGAGGTGTGACATTGCAACTCGACGTGCTTGAAAAATACACCCTTGACAACGATCACACATGCATTTAATTTTTTGTCGTAGCCATGCATCTCGATTATGAAGACATAATGTTTCATCCTCACTTGAGGATGTGCTCGTTGACTCATTAGCATACACCACACTAGGTGATGACGACGACATGATTAAACCTAATTCATGAAAACATCAAAATATTTATCATTCATATGTTTACATAAAAACTTCAAGCTGACGTATTAATTATTCTAAGATCTCAATTTTAAATACACAAAACTCATCATAAATACATTAAAATTTATGATAAGAATTCACTATCAAAACTTATCTTAAAAATAAAAAATTATGATAAAACCTAAATGCACGTCTATATCTGCGTTTACGTATGCGTCTAAATTAGCGTCTATTTGCACGTCTAAGTTCGCGTCTATACGCGCGTTTACATAAACTTAGATGCGCATATACACGCCAAAATAGACGCACACGTCAAAATTCAAAAGATACTTAAATCATCTCTTTTCGAACTGCGTCTTTCCTTTCCTGTGTTTTTTGCAGTTTTGAAGCTCGAGTTTAGCCGACATGCAGTCTCTTCATGCCTCACCTCCTCATGACTCACCTCTTCTTTTATTTCAAACACACAAGAGGAAAAAAAGGAAAGCCAAGGAGAGGAAGAAAGAGAGAACAAGAGAGAGGAGAACAAGAGGAAGAAGAAGCAAAGGGAAGAGACAACAAGCAACAAGCAAGCATCAAGGGAGAGTAACTCACTAAGGAGAGGAAGAAGGAGAAGGAAGAAGCATCACCGCCCGCCACACTAAACACCCAAGGTGAGTCCTCTCTCTCTCTCTCTCTCTCTCTCTCTCTCTCTCTCTCTCTCTCTCTGTGTGTATTAGGATTTATGATTGCATTTTGTATAGCACAAATAAATCATGAATGGCGGTCGTCGGACCGAAATCAGCCGACTGAGCGCATTTGCCAGCACGTCTACATTTTAGTGCAGACGCAGGGATAGACGCGAAGCAATGTTTTCTCTCATTGCGTCTGAGGCTGTGTCTCAGAGCGTGTGTATTCTGCGTCAGAGATGCGAGAATACACGCGCTCTGCACAGAAGAGGCTTTGACTTCACATTCGCGTCTCCAGGTGCGTGTATCCTGCATGTGAGATGCACGAATACGAATGCCCAGCCTAGAAGCTTTGACTTCAGGGTCACGTCTCCAGACGCGTGTATTCTGCAGTCGACACGCGAGGATACACACGCACGCCAGAAGCATTGACCTAGAAATCGCATCTGATAGCGCGTCTATACTGCATCTCAGATACGGATATACATGCACTCTGAACAGAGGGTTGACTTTAGGGACGTGTCTGAGAGCGCGTCTATCCTGCATTTTAGATGCGGTTATACACGCACTAGCCAACTCTGATTTAAAAAAATTCATTGCCTAAACAATATATTTTTGCAATTATGAATGTGACCAATCCCATATTTGTGTTTATAAATTTTATTGATTCATGATCAAATTTTTAGAAGCTTTAGCTTTCCAACATAGTGAATTAGGTAGCATTATACTTTCGATACCATATTAGAGATTTTGGGAATCTTCCAAGCTCCACTTTCAAATAAGGAGTAAAGATTTGACCAAGTGGCTAAATCTTAACTCTATATTTGAGAGTGGGACTCCCAGAGATTTCTTATTTATGAGAAGCATTAGCACTTAAGTTTTATGCTCAATGCATTTTTTGGAGGTTTTCCTAGTAGGGAAGACTTCATGGGAGAGATGACCAGACACCTTAGCCGCTCTCCCACAGCAGACGAGGTGTTCAGCGTCATGTCTAGAATACCTCTAACGTCTTTGCCTGGCACTACTTCCCAAACTCCAATTGCAAGCACTCCACGTGCAGCACCTGTACATGCATCAGCTAAAGCACAAGCGTTAGCCGACGCACGTGCATCTGCAGAAGCACGTGCATCCAGCGAGGCAAAGGGTAGTTGACAGAGAGGGAGAAGGGAGAGTCGACAAGGAGGACGAGGCTTGTATGGAGGTTGCCTAGGAGGTGGCGAGCGATCACCCTCACCAGTAGATCACGTAGAGAAGCCTGTATGCCAATACTATAGAGTTATAAATACTGGTGGCATCTTCCATGATGATGAAGGAAGGGATGTAATGGCGTACATGAGGAGCATAATGCATGTAACATATAAAGATTGTTTCGTCTACTTCAAAAATCAGAAAAGCGGCTTGTGGCAGGAGGTGTTGAGAGCAGTCCATAGGAGGTACCCAAATCCTGAGGGTCAGTGATTCTCGAATGATTGGGGACTCACAAAAGTGAGGGATTTGCTTCACAAAAAAGTTCCCACCTTATGACACGCGCCAGGGACTCACTGCGGAGACAAGAGGAGGGGCATGGAGCCTATAGCCAACCATCTATATGCCACCGCATAGAGTGGAAGAAAGCCAAGAAGAAAGCAGCAGAGAAAGTGAAGAGTTGCCAGCACGCAGAGGCGCGACGCATCCAAATGGAAACCATGGAATCGTCGCATTACAGATCGGGTGGCAGAGAGTCGTGGGAGGTAGAGTTTGTAAGTATATTTTGATTTCTGGTTTTTTAAAATTTATATTTCTTTCAATTCTTTATATAATTTGTTCTAATACATTGTGTCTCATAATTATTTGTATATATCATAATTGTTTTTGCAGACTACTATCGTTGATAGGATATCTACTCCTAGAGAGGTAGGTTACCATCAAGGCCATAACCGCGCAACCACATGGCTTCACTTCTATGAGGAGGGTCTCATCACTGAGGACCAATACAACCGGGCTATGAGGATTCGACAGCCAGAGGAGGTATGTTTTTCTTACTTTCCTATTAAAAGTATAGCTAATTATAACTTTTTCTCCACCATGTCTACATAAGCAACCTTGATCTTTTGTGTGTGTAGGCGAACCCAGATGTGGAGCATAGCGAGAAGGGGGATAGCGTCACTAGTAGCCAAGGTGGTGCTAGCGAAGATGTTTCTTCTTTCGATTCGTAGAGGAGCACCATCCCTCCTCTATGGCCTTGTTTTCTTATATATGTATTATCTATCTTTGAGCATATTGCTTGCGGCCATGCTTTAGGTCGCAAGCACTTAAACTCCCCATGTAAATGCTTTTGATCTATAATGAATATATGGACTTTTATTTTCAATTTTCGTGCTTTTAGATCCATTGTCTTTTTCGCAAATGCACAATCTGATGTATGGGAAGGGGAAAAAAAAACCAAAGAGCATGTGGTTGCAAAGGCTCTCTGGTTTTTTTTTTCCATTTCTGTTTTGCGCGTCTATCCGCGCGTCTAAATTGTAGAAAATGCGTGTTTATAAGCACGTCTAAAATGCAGAGTACACGTGCTTATACACGCACTACATAATTCAAATAAAAATAAATATATATATTTTTTGAAAAAATGAGATTTTTTATTTTTCATTTGCGTCTATGGACGCTTGTAAAATCATGTCTATGTGCGTGTCTATATGCCCGTCTAATTTGCCAAGTAGACGCGCTGGTAGACGTACAAAATAAATTAAATAAATAACAATTTTGGTTTTTTTATGCGCTTGTATTCACGCTTGTATATGTGCGTCTGTTGCGCGTCTATTTTTATGTGTAAATTCTTTAATACATGCGATTATAGACGCGAATTTGTAGATGCGCAAATAGACGAGCGGGTAGACACGCTTGTAAGATTTTCTTTATATTCAAAAATCGCGTCTAAAAGTGCGTCTAAGGGGCCTTTTTGTTGTAGTGACATTCCAATTTTAACCCATATTTTTTCATCTGAGTATCGTCGCTATTTGCGTCGCATTTGTGAAGCAAATAGCGACACCGCTAATTTGCGTCAGAAACTACCGTCGCTATACACCTGTATCGTTGTAGTGTGCCACCAAATGCATGGCCAAGGTAGGTTTTCTTAAGCCCATAAACTAGGTGCACATTAGTGGTGTGTAAGGAACCTAAGGATCCCACGGGCAGACATTGACAAATGTGATCAATAATATGAATTTCCTTTTTAGTTTAATCTCTTTCTAAAGGTGATGCACAATTTCAATCCTTTCATTGTAGGTAGAGGAGTTGCGATGAAGAGCTGTGCTTCGCCGGGTGGTGGAGAAAACACCAGATAAAGAAGTACGAGAGACGGTGATGGAGAAGCTGTCCCTCTCATGCTTGTTTTTGCTTGCTTTGTCTCCCTAATTTCCGATGCCTGGTTTAGGCGCTGAAGCCATAGAGGGTATGCTCTTGGCGCTTCAGGGCATCCATGGCGGCAGGTGTGCTCAGCGTAGGGGATGACATCTCGGATGATGTTCTCCAAGACGATCTTTAGGACCCCACGCATCTCCTCGTAGATGAACCTGCTGAAGCAACTTGACGCCTCCCGTCCTGGCGAGGCGACAGATGGCGACTTGGTGATGCCCTGGATAATGTTGCGCAAGACCAGCTTGCGATGCTGCTGCTTGGCGCCACCTTCCTCATGCGGCCGTTGCCCTGCCCTGCGCTGCCCCCCCGACATCTTCTTCCTCTCCCTCCGTGATGGGGCCTCCATGCCTTCTATCTACATGTCTTCCCGAGACCTCATGGACGAGATTTGATAGCCGGTTGACCACATTGGCCCGTGCGTCCTGCACTCAAACTCTCTGAGAGGGAAGGGACCCTGTCATGCAGTGGTCATCTTGGACCCCGTTGTGCAATCGTACGTGAATGCTAGAATCGTGTACCCTGCTATTGTCAACGGGGTTGCTACTAAGCAAAACTAGAGCAAGCTTGCCACCCATGACGCACCAAGGATAGAACCTATCTTGGTATCTCCTTAGAATTACATCCAAGGAAAAGAACAATTTTCTTATAGTTGCATGTGGACAAGAATAGTAACAATTTTCTTTTAGTTGCGTGTGAGAAAAATAGTATGCCTTGCCTTATCAGGCTGATGGTGGCCACTTAGATGGCACCTAGAGTTGGCAACCTCTACAAGAAGGAAACCAAACCTTTAGCAAACCCGTACTTGTTGTCAAATGTTGCATAGCTTTGCTCCCATTGTTTCACGAGTCCAATCTCCCTTGAAAGGTAGGTAGGTAGAGAGAGAGAGAGAGAGAGAGAGAGAGGTTGGTGTAGGCATAGATGAAGGGAAGGGGAGAGTATTAGGAGGAGAAAATTATACATTTATACATATACATATACATATACATACATACATACATACATATATATATAACATGATGTTTTTTATTAAAAAGAACACATTGTAATTTAAAAGAGTCACTATTTTTACATACACAGCTTTGAAGCTAAGGATCCTCTAACTTGAATAGACTTGGAAAAACTTGGGGATTGGTGCTCTGTACATCCACTTTAACGAACTAAGAGGTTGTTGCCTTATACCCTCTAGCTTGTGGTTTATTCCTTACGATCACAATTAGCTCTAGGATCAAGGATCTATTTACAAAGAGGAATATATAAATAGAGACAACACAATAGTTCTTACTATATCCTTACAAGAGCATTGAATTGATGGATTGAATAAGTGTATCAATGCAAGTTTTGAATTCTTCTCCAACGATATTAATACCCTTCACCCCACTCTCATATTTCTTTGCCAAAAATGACCATGTATATATGAAAGAGAGAAGGGGATTCCTGGTTGCATCATGAAAGTTTATAATTGGAATGGGTAATGGGTGAAAGAAAGATAAGACACAAGATAAGGGGAGATATGCGATATTATTTATTTTAGCAAGTGAGATGTCAATGGCCTAACCTCCTTGAGAGAGAGAGAGAGAGAGAGAGAGAGAGAGAGAGAGAGAGAGAGAGAGAGAGAGAGCCTTACTTGCTTATGCTTTTATTGCTAAATATTTGACCACCCATGCACATCTTTTGGAACCTACACGAAATGAATTCTTTGTTTCTTCATTTTCATCTTGTTTTTTTTAATTGAACAAGCTAGTACTAGATAGAGTGGTTAAATATGTCATATCAAATCTTTGACATGTGTGTGTGTGTGTGTGTGTGTGTGTGTGTGTGTGTGTGTGTGTGTGTGTGTGTGTGTGTGTGTGTGTGTGTGTGTGTGTGTGTGTGTGTGTGTGTGTGTGTGTGTGTGTGTGTGTGTGTGTGTGTGTGTGTGTGTGTGTGTGTGTGTGTGTGTGTGTGTGTGTGTGTACAAAAGCTCAGCTAAAATTCAATTACTTTGAAGACGCTCACTAAAGCAAGCTCATCGAAAAATTCCGCCAACATATGAGGGCTAGAAGGATGGGTCTATGTGAAACACGAAGGGAGGGTGGAGGAGAGGGCTACTTTGATCTTCAAGACCTACCAAAAGATTATGCAAGTTCTGACTAGAACTCTAATATTCTCCCCTTGAGCTGATCATCATGATGCCTATTTAAAATAGTAAGGATAGACTACTTGCATGAATCATCAAACATATTGAACTAATGGAACTCCACCTCTATAAGACACTTGCAAACATACTAAATATGTTATGTTTTGCTATTGGAGAACTAAAACATAGGGCATATTTAGTGACAATTGCAAAAGGGCAATGTAAATGTTCCATCTATGTTGCAATCACCTGAATAGTGTATAAAATTTGTATTTTCTATACTAGATAACATGCTAGAATACATAATTTCAGCAAAAGTAGGATGATATACCATGTGAGAATGCACAATAGATGAGGAACACAAACATGGAGGAAAGAGAAGAGAGAGACAATAAGAAGAAAAAATAATGAATGTATAATCCCATTAGGAGTGGGACTTGTGTTGTCCCTATTAGCTTGTATTTTGTTAGCTTGTCACCTCTGAGTTGGCTTCTTCTCCAAGGTGCTAGGTTGGGAAAAGGTCTTCTGATGATAGAGAGAAGAAAGATTTCTCCACACTTCCACTATCATCTGCAACCTATGTACATGAGCAAGTACAAAATCCTATAAGTTCATTAAAGAGAAAACCTCAAACTTGGGAGTGGACTCGATCCCATAGGGTTGGATGATCCATTAGTTGATCCAACTGTAGGATCCTCCATGAGATGAGGGAAGGGGGTAGTAATGATGTTGCAATTATCTAGAGCCCCGAGAGAGACACCAAGGAAAAGGGGATTCTACTGCAAGAAAATCTATCTTGTAACATCAACAAGCTTTTATTTCATTCTTTTGATGATCAAAACAAAGAAAACAACAATTCTTCACGCAGCATCATAGTAGATATCTCCCACGGATTTGATAGAATCAGCCATAATCTTCAACATCTTCATCGAATCCATCAATAGAACAAGGAATATAAAAGAATACACCATTTATGAATGGAAATCAACCACATAGTATTCATATTCAATGTCTTTATAGTTCTCTCTCTTGATCTCTCATATACAGATACGCTATTTTGATAGAAGTGGCTCTCTCTCTCTCTCTCTCTCTCTCTCTCTCTCTCTCTCTCTCTCTCTCTCTCTCTCTCTCTCTCTCTCTCTCTCTCTCTCTCTCTCTCTCTCTCTCTCTCTCTCTCTCTCTCTCTCAATAGTACACATCTCCTCACTACAATACTCTATAATGAATCTCAATAATCCTTCTTAGGTCGTGGATGCATCTCCCAAGAGGTATGTCTGATGCGAAGAGGCACCAAAGCTACTATAGTGTCTCTTCATAGCTCACTACTATCACTGTCACTTCAGTCTTCTCTTCAGTCCTCAGCGGCTGCTTCTTCCATTTGTTTTAGCTCTTTTGAACTTAGATTCATCCTCTCTAAAAGTTAGAAAACTTTTTCAAAGTCACACATATATTCTATAGAACACTTACAGAAGATCTACAGAACAGAACAAAATAGGAACAAAGCAGAGACAGAACAGAGATAGAGCAGAGACAAAGGCTCTAAAGAAGGTTTACAGAGAGTTACCGAATGTCATCAGAAAACATCAAATCCTCATAACTCATACTAAAACCATTCAAAACTATCAAAAACTATTCAATAAACTTCCAAAATATTTCAACCTTCATCAATTATCAATCCATGCTTCATAAGAAAATCAGAACAAAACAGAAGCTATATAGAAGGTATCAGAACCTCAACAGAACCTATCAGAACATCATAGAGCCTCATATTTCTACTAAGAATCATCATGAACTTCCAAAAAATAATCAATATCATCCAAAACACTCTCAAACACTTCCATTAACAATCGTACATCACTCAAAATCCATCAAAAATCAACCATTCAGACCTCAAAAACAACAAAAATCAATCAAAAATTTAGTCTGTTTCCACTCTCAACATATTCCTACACTTAGAAAAGAAGCATCCTCACGACCTAAGGAAAAGACAAATATGAGTTCAGTAAAGAGCTCAATTTGATCTTCTTTAGTATCTTCAATAATTACCCAAGCATGACCCCAACTTATCACCTGTATCTAGGAATACTACTAAAGAAAAACTTCGTTATTCATTAACACATTTGATAAACAATAAAAAGTCATGACAAATTTGTAAAGGATATAATAGGTTCTTTAGCTTTGCATCATAGGCTTGACATCCACCATCACCATCAATAGTTGAAAAGAAAGCTTTCGAAAAAATTATTCAACGAGCGCAAACTCATCCTATACAAATTAATACAGCACAAACACAAACACAACCATCTGAATGGCACCTCCAAAAAATGTCTCATTAAGAAGCACAAAAGATACATCCAAGGGTATCAATGAAGATGATCTCTCTTAAAAGCTTGATGATTTTGAAAGTGATCCAGGGATAAAGACTCATCTACAAAGGATTTTGGAGGATTCTGAAAGAATTGAAGGCAGCACATTCGTTCTAGCAAAACAAGGTATCTACTAGGTAAACAAAGGGCATGAAAATATAGGACATCCAACTGTTGGAAATCAATGTTCACATTGACATTCATACAAATCTTTGGAATGGCCTTTTGATCGTTATGGGAATGCCTATGTATATATGCCAAGTACCAAGCAAAATGGGCTATCAATCTCACTGAAGGATCTAGAGATTGTGAATATTGTTGAGAAAAATGGAGGTAATTTTTGTATGCTTGACTAGTAGTTGTCCAGTCCCCTGGAATTAATGGCCAATTAATTTGTGGTCCTGTGAGAGAATTAGTTAAGCTCCATCCTCTTCCTCTTGGAATCTGCTGATTAAATCCTTCGTACCCACTAACCAATTGAGGGGGTTGAGAAATAGAAGTGGCAGGAGATGGAAGTGGAATAAGTAAAACAGGATGAAGAGATGGGTAGGCAAAATCACAAAATGAGAAATAAGCTAAAGAAGGAGTGGCTCAAAATTTAAGCGAATCAGTTAGGAAAGGTTTCAAATGATAAGTAGGAAAAGTAGAAAGTATATGGATAGATGGAGAAGGACATGGCGGGCATGTCAGATTTGTGTTCCAAAGCAATAAAGGTGCATTCACATGGAAAACTGTCCAATGTATAGAAAATGCTTCAAAAATTAATAACTCAAGAACCATTGGTCAGAACAGGGGTTGGTAAAAAGGAAAAATGGGCAATGTGAAGGGACAAATAGGGCTGTAAGGTTGGATTTGGATTTCAGTGAATGTAGAATGCATTCACATGCAAAACGTCAAAACAAGGGAGAAAGAAAAATAGGGAAGGAACGGCCCAAAGGGTGGGGTAAAGTTAGACGGGTGGGTGGGAAAGGGACCCCATGAGGGCAGAAAGAGGTCATGGCATGCATGCATGATCAACTTGAGTCATATGCAAGGGGTATGCATAATAGATGCGTAGTGATGTATCCCCACACTTAAAACCTTAACCGACAGAGTAGATTAATCGACACGGCCACAAACTTATAAATCGACTGGATGCTAGCATCTCCACACTTAAAATCACACATACACTTGCAAACAGAAAAGTAGGGTTATGAACACTTGGCCCGTTTCGTGTATGGTCGAAGGAACTGTCACTCCTATAGAAGGGTTGGAGTCGGTTGCAGGAGGTACCATGGATCGCTCCAGTGTTTAGCCAGTATGGCAAGGACCATGCAGCAGCATCCAGGGAGGTAGCTCATGGATAAAGCCCATCGGGGGAGGTGTCGTTGACAAAGGATAATCAGTCAACTCATTGGCACTCAGATGGAATGAGAGAACAGTCACTCGCCCCATAACTTACATCACTCGAGTTAATATTGATGGAAAACCAAATCTCACATCCACTTTAGAAATCGACAAGGGAATGGGGCAGAGGGAGTATGCCAGGGTGCACAATTGATGGTGCATCAGTGCATCCAACCTTGTCTGGCATAAGTGTAAGGAGGAAGGCCAGGAAGCCTTGTAGTGCAGTGCCCAGAACAGAGTGGTGTGTCCTGTGCTGATAGTAACAGAGACCCATCCCGTGGGTGCATAGGAAAACAGAAACGTACTTAACTCCAATGGTCGTAACGTCCCTCAATCCTCACCTCTCAATAATTTATTGAAGAACCATCCGTCACACTTAGCCCACCCTCTGTATCATGCTCTATTGAAAGATACAGAGGGCTGTCCGTTCCTGAAACCCCTTGATGTAATCTTCACTATCACTTGTGCAAAGGTTGTATGCCTTGTGCGCATTTGATGGTGCAATTGTGCATCCCCCTGTGCCGGCATATAGTGCAAGAAGGAAGGCTAGGGAGCCTTATGGTGTAGTGCACAAGAACAGATCGTGCATTGTGCATTGAGAGGCCCAACCCGTGCGTGTAACACTTCGTTCACACATTTCACCTCTCATTTGATTTGAAGGGAAAAAACTGGTCACTCACCCCACCCTCTGTCTCACACTCTTTTAAAAGATACAGAGGGCAGCCCATACTCACGTCCCCATCTTGTTAGAATGAGAGCTCACATCACTCAAGGGGTTGGTGATGGAGATCATGTCGGCTGTTGTTGTTATCAGGATCTTGAAGACGAGGCATTGTCATGATGTTATGAGGACACAATGTAAAAAAGTATAGAATGCATCATCATCCGACTTCTTTATTGACCTAGAGAGTCAATGTGATCTGAGCCATTAGTACTAGTATGAGTTGCATGGATTATCCAAAAATACTAGAATTTTGGATAATTTTAGCCTATTTTTGATATTATTTATTGTAAAATTTTGAAAAAGTTAAAAACTTCTAGATTAGGATGGCATGCAAAAAAGCTAGTTGCTTTTTCAGCTAGTTAGGAGATTTTTCATAAAAAAGACATTGACGAAATCACACACGTTGTGATCGCTATAAACAGACTGAAAACTGTAGATTGAACTGAAAGAATAAGAAGGAGTGAATTGGGAGATCCGTGACCAGGTATCCTGGGGTATCTTGGGGTTTTACCCCCCTTTCAAAGCCAACGGAGCCATCAGATTTGGGTTCTGAGCAGCAGAGAAGGATTTGGGTTCCGAGCAGCAGAGAAGGAGTTGTAATTTTTATGCACATTTTATTCTACGAAGAAGCTCCAGGATATCTAATGCCTGGAGATTGCTTCTGAGTAGTGCAAAGATTCCAAGTTCTTTCAATACATATTGATTCAATTCATTGTGATTTGTTTTTGTAGTGTTTACCACTTGGGTATTCTCTATCTTCTCTTTCATCTCATATCTCTACTTCATTCTACTTCTGATCCCCAGTGGATTCGACCTTTCGACAAAAATCCCTCCGACAGCGTACCTAGGGAGGCAACCAACAAGTCTCGTACTTTCATGATTTGTAAGAAAGGTCGTCGATTAAGAAGGGCAGACTGACTGATATTGCAGAAACAATGCACCGAGGAAGGTGGCTTCAAATTACGTGCTGAAAATGTGTGATGCTGGTGAGTCAGCTATCCTGAATTGCGGAGCATTACCACATTTTCCACAGTCAGCTTCCCGCCCAAGGGTGTTTCCACCTTTTCTTGGAACGAGGCCTGTTATGATAAGGAATTTCTTCCTTTTCTCCCATAGAAATTTTGTTTCTTTTTCTTTTTCTTTTTCTTTTTTCTTTTTTTTTAAAGAAAGAGAATGGTAAAAATACCATGTATCAGGACCAACCTTGCCACCGTTGTTGAATCAGACGAGAAGAGAACAAGGTTGGGTTGAGAGGTATCTATGAGGGGCTAGTAGAACGAGACCGCCTCATGAAGAGAATCATAAGGGCTATCAGAAGCACGAAAAGAAGGATAGTGCGATGCCCAAAAGGGAGAGGGTAGGTCGACTATGATTGTTAAGATCCCTAGGGAGGGAAGTACTTCTTCAGACGATGGCCATTGATCAAGAAAGGATCATCAGAGGCATCAACGGTCTGCACCTAAACAGAGCCATTAGGATTGACAGCAAGTACCTTGTATGAGCCCATCCACCGTTGTTGAAGATTGCCAGGAAACTTGCCAAATCTCGAATGATAGGCTAGGATAAGATCACCTTCTTGGAACTCCTTGTGCTTGATGAAACTATCATGATAAGCCTTGTATCGTGCTTGAGTGGTTTCCATGCACTATAAGGCCATCCACTATATCTCATCCAAGCATTCCAAGTATAGGAGGCGGCATTGCAGTGACTCATCATCTCCCAAGTGTTCTTTAACTGCCACCCGCAAAGAGGAAAATTCCAGTTCAACAGGGAAGACAGCTTTTGTACCATATACACTAGCTGAAAAGGGGTCTGTCCTATAGTTGCCTTACGGGAGGTTCTATACGTCTAGAGGGCCTCTATAATTCGATCATCCCACTTGCGATGATGTGCGGTAATCATTCTTGTTAGGATCAAGCAGAGGATGTGATTGGTGACTTCAACTTGGCCATTAGCTCTGGGGTAATAAGGAGTGGACTTACAATGGCAAATCTTATATAGCTCTGTCAACTCCTCCATGATTTTATTAAGGAAATGAGTACCTCTGTCACTTACTAGCTCGAGGGGACTGCCAAAATGGGTAATAATATTCTCATACATGAGCAGGGCTATGATGTTACCATCATCGCACTTCAGAGCTTTAGCTTCACACCACTTTGTGACATAATCTGTACACACTAAGATGTATCTATTCTGCTTCTGTCTGGTGGGTGGATCAATGGGACCCACAAAATCAATCCCCCACTTCTTGAATGTCTTTAGGGGAAGAATGGGTTGCAGTGACATGGCATTTGTTTTGGTGGGTTTCCCCATTCGCTGATAAGCATCACATCTCTTACAGTAGTCATATGCATCCTTGTGGAGGGTCAACCACCAGTATCCTGCTATAACAGAGCCTTCCTGGCTGTCACTTCTCCTGCAAAGTGTCCACCACATGGTTCTTCATGGCATGCTTTCAATACTATGCCGATTTCATCCCCTACAACACATCTTCGCATCACTTCATCTTTGCCTCTCTTGTATAGTGCACCACCTAGCAAGGTATAGGGGGCTGATTCTAACAGAAGCTTCTTCTTCTCACAGCTTGAGATGCCATGAGGATACTGTTGAGTTGCCAGGAGGTTGTCTATGTCTGCATACCAAGGAGAAGTAACTATTTCAACTAGAAACAATGAAGCATCAGGAAGGTCTGGATCATCTTGTTCCTCTTTTGCAGTTTGAGGGATCCATAAGAGATGATCGGCTCTAGGACATAAGAATAGCCAGGCTTAGTGACACTTCAAAGTCAAACTCTTGGAATAGAAGCAACCATCTTATCAGTCATCCTTTAACATCTGCTTTGTTCATCAGGAAGGACAGGGCTTTATGATTCACGTAGAACATGAAATGTGTTGACATTAGATAGTATCGAAACTTCTCCAATGCAAACACCATTACTAAGCACTCAAGCTCTATCTAGTTTTGTTCCGTATCAGTGACCTTTCGGCTTGCATAATATATTGGTTGATCTAATTTAGAGGGGCCCTTTTGACATAGGAGAGAACCTGGCCCATCAACTGATGCATCTATGTGCACATGAAACTCCTTCGTCCAGTCAGGAGACTGTAAGATAGGTGCTTGGATAAGGCATTGTTTTAGGATATTAAAGGCTCCTTCGTAATCATCAGTAAAAATAAAATCAGCATCTTTCCTTAGGAGCTTGTGCAGAGGGGTTGGCTTGGTTGTAAAATGTGCAATAAATCTTCTGTAGTAGCCCACATAGCCAAGAAATCCTCTTAATTGCTTGAGCTTTGTTTGTGCTGCCAACGCAGCAATCTTCTCAATCTTCGTTGGGTCTTTGCGATCCCTTGTGCATAGACAATATGGCCCAAAGGAACTCCTGATGAGACGCCAAAGACACATTTTTCAAGGTTGAGAGAAATTCCATACTCTCGACATCTGTCAAAACATTGCTCTAGGCGTCCCCAGTGCTTAGGGATTAAGCTATAGACACAAAAGTCATCAAGATATACCTCAATGAAATCATGCAAATGATTCTAGATGGTAGCCATCATTACTCGTTGGAAGGTGGCAGGAGCATTACAGAGCTCAAATCGCATCACTCTGTAGGCATAGGTCCCCCATTCTGCAGTGAAGGTTATTTTGGATTGGTCCTTTTCTACGATTTGGACTTGGTTATATCCACTGAATCCATCCAAGAGGGAATAGAGCTCATGGCATGCCACTGTGTCCAACAGTTGGTCTGTAAAAGGGATCGGTGGGAAACTATCATTCTTCGTCTTCGAATTGAGCTTTCAAAAGTCCACACATATTCAAAGTTTCCCGTTCTTCTTGGGTATCACCACAATGGGCGAAACCCATTCACTGTTAGCCACGGGATAAATGAACTCGGCTTCAAGAAGCTTCAATAATTCAGTCTTTACCAGAGGAGAATAATTAGGATTCATACACCTTTGTCTTTGCCTTACAAGTTTGGCATCGGGCTCTAAGTCAATGTGATGTTGGCATACTGTGGGATCAATCCCCTTTAGGTCTTTGTACAACCAAGTAAACACGTCTAAGTTCTCCTTTAGTAGATCTCACAGGACCACTAGTTCTTTCTCTGGAAGATTGAGACCCACTTTTAGGTGACGTCCAATACCATCAGTATCGAGAAATTTCACTTATCTTTCACCTTCCACTTTGCGAATAAATGTCCCACGGATTGCTTCTGGATAGAGGTCTGACTCTTTCAAGGAAGTAGTGTCATCATCTGATGTTTCACTAGAACCAGTGTCCTCCTTCTTAACAGATGACTCATTTGTATGTTGAGATTATGGAAGGGTATCAGACTTCTGTGTGAGTGGTGATTTCTTCTGGACTTAGGGATTCATCTTCAGAGGATGCGTCCAAGAATGTCACATAGCACGGACCTTCTAGAGGCCTGACTCTGAGGGATTTGGCTTCTGTTGGCAAGGAGCATCATCATCATCTTTTCTCTGGACTAAAGTATCAAGGCAACAGGAACCATTGGTGAACTTAATTTTTATGCCTTTGATCTATTGCTTATGCAGATTCTGCATACTTTGTGGTCCATTGGTCAACCCAAATGGAACCATGGTCATTCCATCCAACACCCTGAGATTTTCGGCCTCTGAGGTCTCTGTAGGGCCATCAACAAGATCATCCACTATCAGAGAATCTTCTTCAACTACACTTTCATAGCCTGCTTCATTTTCTTCCTCATCATTTTCATCCTCTTCCTCTGGAGGCTCTATCTTTGCTTCTGTAGAGGCTCTGTAGGAGAAAAATAGATTTTCTGCCTCTGTATCTGTTTCTGCTTCTACCTCTGTCTCTGGCTCTATCTCTACTACTGTCTCTGCGAGACTGCCATGTAATAGGGAGAACAGTACATCCATGCTTCTATTTCACTGTCAGAGGTGATTTCAGAAGTCAATTCTAGTTGAGAAAGGATGTATTCTCCCATGGAAAAGGACTTTGCTTCCCTTGGTAGTTGGCTTACAGTGCCCACTGTTAGGGACTGTGTGATGCCAGGAGGCATATTCCACGATGGATTCCATGAGGTTTTGCGGTGGATTCCATAAAATTTTATCTGCCGCTCATACACAAGGTGGATTCCTTGTGCGAAATGTCGATGGGGATGCCTGTCCTTTTCGGGCGTCTTATTAATTTAATGTGCAAGTGGGTGATTCCAAAGCGGATGACTCTGCAAAATACATATTTAAATTAATAGATGTTTATGAGTTTAGAGTGTGCACTCATAATAAATTAAGATTTGAGTTCTAACCAATTTATTTATTTTGTAGCTGAAGACTGCTGGGTATTCACTTTTGTCGGTTTAATTTTATTATTTTCTAACAATTGTGAATGCTTCAGTTTGTGTGTAGAGCAGGCAGCGGTGGCGTTGGGAAGCATTAGAGCATAGCGTGTATTCAAATTATTATCATTCTTGATGGGCGCGCATCTTAGGCATGGCGCCAATATTTTGATACGCTTATTTATTGAAGTACTTGACATTTATTTATTATTTTTTTATGCACATGGGTGCATGATTTAAATATTTGTATTGGACATTGTATTTGGGTATCATCCGAATCCTTGGGCGCCCAATAGCTTTAATTCTTTAGTGGGACAAAAGCAAACACAAAAGCTAAAGCATGCTAATTGTAAATTGGGCTATTTTTTGAGCTTGGAGATGAATAATATATCAAATACATGCTTTGTGGAGCACTCACACAAAACATGGGGAAAAATTGTACTCAATTAGTCTCTTGCTTCAGGTCGTACAAGCTTTCTTCCTTGTTCTTTGTGCAAAAGTAGAGTTCTTTTGTTCTTGAGGACCTTCCAGCACTCACTACGCGCGCATACAGCGTCTGATGATCTGTGTACCAATGGTATTAGAGCGAAGCTGAGATCGAGAGGTTTCAATCGCTTACCATCTCGCGCGAAGGCGGAGATCCTGGAATGATCGAGCTCTATAGTCAGTCTCATGGCAAACGGTCAATACCAGCGTGTTCCTGGCAGTCAAGAAGCCCCTACTACACACTCAAATCACAAAGGACCGGCTTCTGCACAGGCGAAGGACCACACGGGAAGCTTCTACAACAAGTCGTTTTTTCTCTGCTCTCAGATAAGCGATTTCCATAAAAGTTTGGATTAGAAGCTTGATAAGCTTTAGAAGATGCTTTTAAAAAGCTTAAACCCCCTAAATTTTTCCGTCGCGACGGTGATAGTATGTACTGCACATTCCCAAAATGGACAAAGACATCCTCTTGATCCCACGAAATCATGAAATTTTTAAAAAGCTTATAATCCTAAAGCTTTAGAATTCAAAGCTTCTAAAGCTTCAAGATTCAATTCCAACTCTTTACCATAGCGATAGTTCCTATCCTGTTAAACACGAACTTGTCTTCAACTCTCTGGAGGCCCCTGTTCACACGTGTGGACTGACAGAACCAGATTCCAGTGAACAATTTGCAACACGCAGTATGCACACAAGATTTTTTTGAGAAGACGATCGTGATATCAAATTCCCGCATCCGCAAAGAAGAAATACTACAAAAAAGTCAATTTTTTTAAAAAAAGAAATGAGCCTTGTAAACTCTACTTGAGCTACACTCATCTCGCTAACGAGATTTCGAGTGTGTGAGATCTTTTGGAATTTTGCAAGATGTCTAATCAAACCATGGAAGATTTTATGGCTGAAGGTGACCTACCCGAACCAACGATGGAGCAAAAACAGGATTTGATTATGATGCAGCTTCAAGAGGAAGGAAGAGCGCGTCAAACCTTGCAAACTCAATTGGCCAATCTGCAATGATCTACCGCCGACCAAGATGGACCTTAACCTGAAGATCTTATACGATGTACGATCGATGCAACACTTGAAGCGCAATCTATTCAGAAAGAAACAAAGTAAGTAAAAGAAACTTCAAATTTTGTACTTTCAATGGGTTACACGATGGAAAGACTATACTTGCTTTTATCAATCAATTTGATGATTATTTCCATGAAGAACAGTATGTTGAGAAAGGCAAAATTAAGTATGTCACTAACCATCTAGTTGACCGAGCATCCCTATGGTGGACTGTTGTCCGCAAAAGCATTGATTGTCCCACTACTTAGGAGACTTTCCAAAAGAAATTTTTGCAAAATTTCCTTCCACTCCAATTCCACGAAAAAGTAATCAAAATATCGGATCTTCTGCAACAAAGGAATCGTGAGTCTATTTCACAATATATCAAGCATTTTTGGAACACTTTATTGCAACTACGAATGCTTGAAGATGTACCTGAGGCAATGCATAAACGCAAGTTTATGTTTGGCTTACTTGGACATTTTTATGCAGAGGTCAACATGTTCAAGCCAACAACTCTCGAAGATGCAATTTCCTTGGCCCATGATATTGAAGACAAAATTCGAGGATGAGAGAAGTGACCACAACAATTTCAAACTAATGATTGGTTCAAAACAATTCAATTCAAATTTTTGAAGATTCAATCAAATTCGTTTCCTTCCATCTTCATTCCGTAAATCTTGGATACGACCACCTGCTTTGCCATCAAACACAAATTCAAACCCTAAGCCATCTCTCCAGTCAAATCCCAACATTCCTAAACTTCCTGCTGTTACCAATAATGTATCCAAAGCCAAATCCATAGGCTGTTACAAATGTCATCAACCTGGACATCTAGCAGCCAATTGTCAATTCAAAAAGCCAACTGTTCATATCAATTATTTGGGAGCAACAGAAGATGAAGAACATGAAGAGATGCCGGATTTCACGGAAGATGATGATAACATTGGTACTACTTCAGATACTTTACCAGGTATGCCAAATACCCATTCTTAATTAACAATGAAATGTCTTGTGCATGGTAAAGAAAAGACTGTTTTACATGATAATGGGAGCACACATGACTTTATTTCTGCAAATTTGGTCAAAGAATTAAATTTACATATTGTTTCTACACATTATCGCATCAAGGCTGCATTCTTAGGCACTAGATACAATGGAACACAAGAGGTGCATGATTTAGAAATTAAAATTGGTGATTATACTAAACGAAGAAATTTCTTAGTTGTGCCTTTGCAGTCTAGTGACATTATCTTAGGAATGCCTTGGTGACATCAATCAATCATGATATAGATTATTCCACACATTCAATGAAAATTCATTCTAAAGGGAAACAAATCACATTGTATGCTATGCACACTTTCAATAATTTTCAATTGCTTAGTCATACTCAGGCTAAATGTGCATTACGAAAAAGTAGCAAATCCTATTTAATATGGGTGAATGAAATCGAAGCTAAAGAAAATCAGATGCATCCTAGGCACGCACAATTTCTTTCCTAATTTCAAGATTGTTTTGCTATTGATTTACCACCTGGATTACCACTTGTGCGTCCTGAAGATCACAAGATAGACCTAATTCCTGGATCACAACCACCATGTAAAGCACCATATAGACATAACCAAATTGAACAGAAAAAAATTCAAGCCCAAATTGAAGAATTGTTAACCCGATGACTTATTAGACCTAGTAATTCTCCATTTGGTGCACTTGTCTTATTAGTGAAGAAGAAAAACAATACCTATCGCATGTGCATTGATTATCGTGTCCTAAATAAAATTACTGTTAAGAATAGATATCCTATTCCTAGGGTAGATGATCTTATAGACAAGCTACAAGGATCTACCATATTCAGCAAGATAGATCTTAAATCTGGATACCATCAAGTAAGATTGGACACATCTGATATATTCAAAACTACATTTAGAACACAATTTGGACACTATGAATTCCTAGATACCATCAAGTAATAAAATTACTGTTAAGAATAGATATCTGATTCTTAGGGTAGATGATCTTATAGACAAGCTACAAGGATCTGCCATATTCAGGAAGATAGATCTTAAATCTGGATACCATCAAGTAAGATTGGACACATCTGATATATTCAAAACTACATTTAGAACACAATTTGGACACTATGAATTCCTGGTTATGCATTTTGGTTTAACTAATGCACCAGCCACATTCAGTCGTATGATGAATCGCATATTTTTGAAGCATCAACATTGTGTCATTGTTTTCTTTGATGACATATTAGTTTTCAATAAGAATGAGAATGAGCATTATGAACATTTGTCTTTGGTTTTTAAATTATTAAAAGAGAATCAATTACATGCTAATCCAAAAAAAAGTGAAATTTTCCAAATAGAAATTGAATATCTAGGACATATTGTTTCATCTGAAGGTATTAAAGTTGACCTAAAAAGATAGAAGTAATTTTGAATTGGCCGATACCTAAAAATATGCATGAATTACGTTCTTTCTTAGGTCTTGCTAGCTTTTACAGAAAATTTGTGAGAAATTTCTCATTGCTTGCATTACCTTTGACAAAACTATTAAAGAAAGGCATTGTGTATCATTGGTCTGACAATCAACAAAAGTCCTTTAATTTACTGAAACATGCTTTAACTCATGCTCCTGTATTGCAATTACCTGACTTCAATAGACCATTTTTCTTAGTAGTTATCGATGCTAGTGGATCTGGAATAGGAGCAGTCCTTATGCAAGATTCTCATCCCATAGCCTACTCCAGTTAAACCCTCTGAACTTAAGTATTCTACCTATGATAAGGAATTTCTAGCTGTAGTATAAGCTTTACGTCAATGGAAACATTATTTAATGGGATTTGAATTCATGATCAAAACTGACAAACAAAGCATTAGACATCTCCTTAGTCAACCACAAATATCTGATCGACACATTAAATGGGTTGCTTTTATTCAAATTTTTCATCCACTCATACAATATCAACCCAAAAAAGAGAATGTTATTGCCGATGCTTCAAGTAGAAGACCGACTATTCATAATATCTCTGGTGATACCTTTTGACTCTCTTCTCCCTATGAAAGACACTTATGACCAAGACCCTACTTTTCAAGCTTATTGGAATAAACTAGTTGTAAATAATTGGATTCCTATTGATTCATTGTCTTACACTGATGGATTTATGTTTTATGAAAAAAGATTATGTGTGACTGTTCCATTTCGATCATTTGTTTTGCATGAAATTCATTGTTTCCCATACCAAGGTCATAGAGAAATTATATCTACTTTGCATACACTGATTGAAGATTTTTATTAGCCACACATGGAAACTGATGTATCTAACTTTGTATCTGAATGCTTAATTTTTCAAAGAGTTAAAAAAGACACCATGGTAAACAATATGGTTTATTAATGCCTTTACCAATTCTAAACAACCATGGGAACAGATTTCAATGGATTTTATCACTGGTTTACCTAATACTAAAGCTAATCATGACATGATTTGGACTAGTGTTGATAGGTTTAGCAAACAATCATATTTCATTCCATGCAAGAAAACATTAATTGCATCTCAAGCTGCTCAATTGTTCTTGAAAACTGTTTTTACTAGTTATGGTTTGCCAAAAGTTATTATTTTTTATCATGATTCTAGATTCTACAATAATTTTTGGATTACTTTGTTTGCTAACTTAGGAACAAAGATTGATTTTTCATATGCATTTCATCCTTAAAAAAATGGCCAAACAGAAGCTACTAACATTAACATTTTAGATCTTTTGCGTGCATACACAATTTCAAAACCACAAACATGGGATACATATTTACATTTACTTCAGTTTGCATATAATAACACACCACATACAGGTATACAAAAAGCACCATTTGAAATTATTTATGGATATAGATTGTCAAACTTTCAAGCTGCTGATGATATTGCTAACATGCATGCTATTATTTTTTATGAAGTTAAAGATATGATTGCCAAAGCCCAACAATCATACACAAAACAAGCCAACAAGAAAATAAAAGCTATGAATTTCAAAGTTGATGACTATGTTTGGTTATGAATTGAAAAACGAAGATTACAAAGTGTTGACAAACACCCTGTTGTAAAATTAGCCCCTAGATTTTATGGACCTTTCAAGATCATTCACAAAATCAATGACAATGCATTTAAACTAGAATTACCACAACACTGGAAAATCCACAACACTTTTCATATCAAATTATTATAAACTTTTAGAGGACAATTACCTATACACCTTGTATATGAAAACCCTCCTTCGCTAGAAGAAGAAACTGAAATCCTTGAGCCTGAAACTATTCTAGATACTGACTTTATGACCACTAGAACTGGCCGTAGATATTCTGGATATTTAGTTAAGTTTAAAAATCATCCTGTTGAAGAGGCCCAATGGATGCACTCTCGAGACCTAAGTGCTTACCCCACACTGCTGGCTCCACATTGAGCTAATAGCAATTGAGGACAATTGCTATCCCACCCTGGGGGTATGATGCCAAGAGACATATTCCACGTTGGATTCTGTGAGGTTTTGCGGTGGATTCTGTAAAATTTTATTGTCGGGGCTCATACACAAGGTGGATTCCTTGTGCGAAAAGTTGATGGGGACACCTGTCCTTTTTGGACGTCTTGTTAATTTAATGTGCAAGTGGGTGATTCCATAGTGGGTGATTCCGTAAAATACATATTTAAATTAATAGATGTTTATGAGTTTAGCATGCACAATTAAGGTTAGGATTGAGTTCTAACCAATTTATTTATTTTGTAGCTGAAGACTGCTAGGTATTCACTCTTGTCAGTTTAATTTTATTATTTTCTAACAATTGTGAATGCTTCAGTTGATGTGTAGAGCAGGCAGTGGTGGCATTGGGAAGCATTGGAGGATAGCGTGTATTTAAATTATTATCATTTTTTATAGGCGCGCATCTTAGGCATGGCGCCAATATTTTGACACGCTTATTTATTAAAGCGCTTGATATTTATTTATTATTTTTGTATGCACATGGACACACGATTTAAATATTTGTATTGGACATTGTATTTGGGTATCGCCCCCGACTCCTTGGACGCCCAATAGCTTTAATTCTTTAGTGGGACAAAAGTAAACACAAAAGCTAAAGCATGCTAATTGTAAATTGGGCTATTTTTTGAGCTTGGAGATGAATAATATATCAAATACATGCTTTGTGGAGCGTTGACACAAGGCATGGGGGGAAATTGTATCCAATTAGTCTCTTGCTTCAGGTCGTGCAAGCTTTCTTCCTTATTCCTTGTGCAAAAGTAGAGTTCTTTTGTTCTTGAGGACCTTCCGGCACTCACTACGCGCACATACAACGTCCGATCTGTGTACCACTATGCCTCTGTTTTCTTAGGAAAGATCTATTTAATAGCCTCTTCGTCCCCTGATGTACCATCTGTTACTTCATTGAAAGAGTCAGTTATGACTTTGATGGATGTGGATCCATTACCTTTTTGCAATCCATACAACTTCAACATCACTTTATTGGGTCCTCTGCCTAGGGTTAGGGTTCCTTTGAACCAGTCCGTCCTGGCTCTCGCTTCAAAAAGCCAAGGTCTTCCCAACAGTAGAGGATATGAGGTCCCATAAGAATTTGGTTTAACCACCAGGTAGGTCAGCCAATAATCTTTTCCTGCAAGGGTTGTTTTTACATATGGGAGGATGCCCAACGGTTTAATTCTACTTTAGTCTGCCAACCTGATAAGCCATTGTGTAGGTTGAATTCCTTGCAACCCTAAGTCCTTCATTGTCACATCCATCATTATGTTTACTGATGAGCCTCCATCAATCAATGCATCTGAAATAAAGCATCCTTCAATCTATACACTAATTTGTGGGGTTCCAGGATCTAGGAAGGCGTTAGCTACATCTACTTCATTCGCAAGTTCTGCGGCTCTGTTGGACTTTATTCTTGTTGAGGGAGCAATCCTTAGTTTGCTCTTCGAGTTAAGATGCTTTTAAATTTCTTTCGGCAGGTGGGAGACAGCATTAGCAACTATCGGAATGCTAAGTTAGGTTTAAAAGTGTCTAGGTCTTTTACCAAGCCATATTCTTTGATAGGATCCACAAGCTTCTCCAGTCTGCTCGAGAATGGAGCTACACCCATTTTCATCTTTCCTTTTTCTTCTAGCAATGGCAGCATCGGCACTTCTTCTGTTTCTGGGGGTGCTTCTGCATTGTCTATCTCCTGGACCTCTGGTCCTATTTCTAGGACTGTCTCTAAGACTCTCTATGGCACTACAGTGCTCTGTACTGCACTGTTCTGTCCTGTACTGCGATGTCCCTCTGTTGACAGGTTGAACTTCACAATCTTGGCAGGGAATTATTCTCTTCTTGGACAACTGGTCCCTTCTTCTTGGCGCGCGTGATAGCGGCAAATTCTAATTCTACCAAATTGGAGGCAGGCTCTTATGCCTTCTGTTGGCTATCAGTGACATTGGCCTTAAAGAACTTGGACAGTCCTTTGCAGTATGGCCTTCTCCTTTGCATCGCCTGCATAAGGGCTTATAATCTACAGATCTTCTGGGGTTTGGACAATTCGGTGAGATATGACCCTTTTCTCCACATCTGTAACATTTCACCTCGGATCTCTGACCATCGACAAACTGGCATCCTCTGTAACTTTGAGAGGGAAACCTCCTTGGACTAAAATTAGAACCAAACTCCCTAGGCTTTGGTCCAATGTCCTGTGTTATCATTTTGGATTCTAGCAAGTTGACTCCTGCATTTTCATCCTTCTGTCTTCGTTCATGTATCTCTTTCAGAGAGCAAATATCCTTTGTATGGTTCTTCCTCAAACAATAGGAACAGAAGGTTCCAAGAATGGTTGGTTTTTGGGTACATTCAGTGGCTAAATGTCCCGCTTGATGACACTTTCTGCACCATGTATTAGAATGCATCACATCTCTCTCAGCTCCCATAGAGGTGCATATATTGGCGGTATTTACCTTCAGCGTCTGTAGCTACTCTGTAATCACATCCATAAGCTCTTTCTTGATACTTGCAATTGAGTTGGATAAGTAGTCCTTCAGATTTTCACCTCCTGAAGTACTTGTAGTAGGATTTTGGGAAGCTTCTGTAATTACTACATACAGTGGTTGGGTTGATCTAGAAGGTCCTCTGTTCTGGTTCTGATTCAAAGCTCCTGCTGAGAGTTGGGGTTGTTGATTCCAATTGGTAGGGTTCCACTGTTGTTGAGTCGCCATTGGAGGAACTATTTGAGGCCATTGTTGTTGTGGTTGAACCATCATTTGAGGCACTGTCATCTGTGGCGACCACTGTGGATTAGGTGCATTATACTGCGGCATTATTTGCATCTGGGGATAGGGGTAAGAAACTGTCCTTGGAACTGCATTTGGTGGGTATACCATTCCTGGCATGGGAGGAGGTAAAACTCCTATTCCTGGAGTCATTGACAGCCTTGCTTCAACTTCGTCATACAATCTTGCACCTTCCACTCCAGCTTGCAGATTGACTAGTCTTCTCGATTCCACGAACTTGCGAACTTCTAGTTGTAGGCCTCTGAGAAACACTCCTTTCAAGATACCTTCGTCCAAATGATGTTTAGTCCATCTCTTCAGTCCTCTTGATGTGTGGCCGCGTCTCTCGTGTCGCGCGTGAATGCACCTGTTTTTGGTTTTAAGCGCCTCGGAACGCCCTCATGGCGTCTATGCCTCGAGTGTCGCCGTCCCTGCCCCGTCTGATCCCGCCGATGTAAATTTTTTTTTACTCCCGCCCCACGCATGCGCGCGAGACGGGGGTGCGATCCCTTTTTAATGGAACAACAAACACAACACAAACAAACAAATAAACAAACAAACAACAAACAAGAAACAAAAAACCAAAAAAAAAAAAACACACACACACACACCCAAAAAAACAAAAACAAAAAAAAACACTGACCCAAAAAAAAAAACAGCACCAAAAAGAAAAAAAAACCACAAGACAAAACGACCAACACACAAACCCGACACCACCACAAATATTTAAGAGAAAAAAAAACAAAAACCATAAACAACACACAAGACAACAGAAAAATAACTAAACATAAATAAATTTAAAAAATATATACTAATAACACGAAAAGAGAAAAACAAAAAAAAAAACCAAAACAAAAAGTAGAAAACAAAAAAAAAACCTACCTTACATGTTCGGACCTCGTGGCCTCCTCCTATGCCTTCTCCCTCATCCTCCCTCCTTCGTGGGCCTCCCTTCTCCCTCGGTACTACTTCGCAGGTCTCCCTTCTCCCCCATGGCACTCGTCCAATGCCTGCTCCAACCTCCAGCGCTACCCGCAGCGCCCACTGCCTCTGCTCCACCTTTCGCTCATCGTCTTCCCCTCCTCGCGGGTCTTCTCCACCACACCCCTCATCGTTCTCCTCCTCCATGCCGCCTCTGCCCCATGCCGTTCTCCTTCTCCTCCTCCAACTCCCCCCGCCGCCTCCCTCCACACCTACTCCTCCCCGTCTCCAGCGCCTTGCCACCGCCGCCAACATCGCCTTCTCCTCCTCTTCCTCCTTCATGCCTTCTCTGCCAACCTCCTCCTCTCCTTTTCCTTCGCCGCCCCACCGCCTCTCTAGGTTAGTCACTAACTTCTTTAGTTAACCCACTAAATTAAGTTAACTAATTTAATTAACTTCATTAACCTAATTAACCTACATAATTTACTTAACCTAATTAACCTAACTAACTTAACTCACTTAACCTCACTTAACCTAACCTAACTTACTTAACCTAATCGAACCTCACTTTACTAACCTAAGTTACTTAACCTAACCTAACCTACCTTAGCTCACCTAATTAACTAACCTCAACAAACTCCAATTTTCCCCGTTCTAGCCCCCTTTCCTACCCCTATCCCACGCTACCCCCACCCTCTACACGCAGCACGGGCGTCAAGGTGTGCCTATGCGTACGAGAGTGGCCAGTGGATGTTCACGCACGAGGACACGTATTTGGTCTTCTCTGTGTGGTGGAGTGTGCCATTCCTGAGCACACACGGCTGTTCACACGTAGCCCCTGTATCTCTTTTGATTTACCACAAACCCGAGAAAAATACCTAAAAACACTTTAAAACATTTAAAAATTTATAAAAATTTAATTAAAAAACAAAAAACTACTAAAAATTTTCTTACTAAATCGGATTATTATTTTTGTTGATCTTCCTAATTATAATATAAAGAATTAATTAAATAATAATAATAATTAAAATCATTTTAAAATTTATTTAAAATTGAGAAAACTTCATTAAAAATTCCTAAAATCAAAATTAAATTCAAAAAAATCACAAAAAATTCCATCAATGCATTTTATTGGTTTTGGAATATTTGAAAATAATTTTTTTTAAAAAATAAAAAATAAAAACACACCTAAATTACAATTTAAAAAACAAATAAAAAATAATAACAATCTCACACAAACACTAATGAACATTGCCTAAACCAATGTGATCCCACTAACATTGCCTTGATATTTATTTTGTTTTTTTTTAATACTAAGGTGTTTTATTTTTTCCAGTCATCAGTGGTTTTTGCTTTTTTGTTGGATTTCTTGCATTTGGGACTACTCAATGCGCCCTCAATCTCTTACATACACACCCCTAATAGGTATCTATCTTTTGTTAAAATAAACTTTATTCACCCACTTTTTCCACACACGCTTATGCTAAACACACATTTTTTTCTAATAACTTAAAAATCAACCCGTCGTTCACTTTATACGCGCTACATGCGCTTCAAAGGCACTTTAATTTTTAAATAAAAACGGACCAACCGTCACAAAAATGCATGCGTTGAAAAAGAAGAGCGCTTCAGACACATTAAATTTTAATCAATAAATATGCATTTAGAGACCTAAGTCTGGGGATCGCAGTGTGGGTTTCGTTAAAAGCACCATTTCACATTAATAAATTGTAACTAACAATTTAAAAATGAACCACCATTTTCTTATTAAGGTTTACAACCTAATAAAATTTCAACCATTGTTAATAATTTCTTAAAATGAACCCTTCACTAAAATCATTCCCCTCACTGTATTTTTTTCTCCTTTTCAATAAATACTCTTCGTGGGATGGGCACGTATAGTTCTTTAAGCTGACATTTTTTATCAAAGTTATGGTTATGTCTTGATTAGGTTTTTGAGGTATTTTGGTTTGATTGTGTGATACGATTACGTGTGTGGTTTGTAGTTTTCTTTTTTTGCCTGATACGATCTCTTGGTGGGTGACTGGTTATTGCATAGCATGAAGCTTTTGTCGGTCGCATATGTGTAGGGGTCATGCCGAATTTTTTCTAAGATGTGGGTTGTTTGGGATGGTCAATTGGCTAATTACGTCTATGTGTGCTTCTTTTGATCGATTTCTTTTTTATAGCCATTTTGTTGTTTTGCAGGCATTCTCTGTGATTGTCTGTGTTTGTGGTGTGTGTATATTCCATCTGAATGGTGCCTCAAGCTCCTCCTCCTGTTCAGTATGTCCCATTGATCAGTAGGGATTATTCTTTCCTACTAACTTTTGAGCCTATTGCGAAAGCAGGCCGTGCAACTTTCATGGCTGCTTCACTCCCTTTGATTCCAGTCGATCCAGCCCTATGTGATGAGTTTCTTGCGTCATACAGTACGATGGATTTAGAGTGATGTATGGTTATTAATGGAAGTATTTAAGAGTGTTTTGGATGATATTGATTATGTTTTGGAAGTTCATGATGATTTTTAGTAGAAATATGAAGCTCTGTGATGTTCTGGTAGGTTTTGTTGAGGTTCTGATTGGTTATGATACCTTCTGTTTAGGTTTTGTTTTGTTCTAATTTTCTTCTGTATGAAGCATGGATTGATGATTGATGAGGGTTGAAATATTTTGGAAGTCTATAGAATAGTTTTTGATAGTTTGGAATGGTTTTAGTATGAGTTATGAGAACTTGATGTTCTATGATGACCTTTTGTAACCCTCTATAAACCTTCTGCAGAGCCTATGTATATGCTCTGTCTTTGTTCTGTCTCTGCTCTATTGTTGTTCTGTTCTGTAGATCTTCTATAAGTGTTCTATAGAATATATGTGTGAATTTGGAAAAGTTTTCTAACTTTTGGAAATGATGAATCTAAGTTCAAAAGAGCTAAAACAAATGGAAGAAGTAGCCTGCTGAAGACCGAAGAGAAGATTGGAGTAACAGTAACAGTAGTGAGCTATGAAGAGACACTATAGTGGCTCTGGTGCCTCTTTGCATACAGACATACCTCTTGGGAGGTGCATCCACGACCTAAGAAAGATTATTGAGAGTCATTATTGAGTATTGTAGTGAGGAGATGATGTTCTATTGAGAGAGAGAGAGAGAGAGAGAGAGAGAGAGAGAGAGAGATAGTCAAATTCTATCAAAAGTGTATCTGTATATGAGAGATTGAGAGAGAAAACTATGAAGACAATGAAGATGAATACTGTGTGATTGATTTCCATTTAAAAATGGTGTATTCTTTTATATCCCTTGTTCTATTGAAGGATTCTATGAAGATGTTGAAGATTATGGTTGATTCTATCAAATCCGTGGGAGATATCTACTATGATGCTGCGTGAAGAATTGTTATTTTCTTTGTTTTAATCATCAAAAGAATGAAATAAAAGCTTGTTGATGTTACAAGATAGATTTTCTTGTAGTAGAATCCCCTTTTCCTTGGTGTTCCTCTTAGGGCTCCATGTTTTTTGTGCGCAGCCGGGGAAATTTACCATCAACAAGCATCAGAAGAGGCTGAAAATGAAGAAAATGGTATTGCCAAGAAGAGAAGAATTCAATGGATGCTGGCAAAGTTCATTCTTCCATTGAAGAGTTGGAGATTCTTATTGCCAAAGTCACTTTCCACAAGAAGTTCATTCCACAATGGCGAAAACATATTACCATCAGGATGCATGCTCTATGCGGTGGATTGTTTCCTCTTCCTGTTGAGGCAGCAAAAACTTGCATCTTGGTGGAAAATTGTTTGGGAACAAACTGAAGGATGGAAGCAAAGAGAATGACTATCCATGGAAGATTTGGTATTCATTGAGAAGTTTCTAGACATCATCAAGTGGGAGATTGTGAAGAAGCTTCAAGAGTCTTGCTCCGTGGAGATTCATGAAAACAAGAAGGAAAAGAGTTGGGATTTATTCGTGGTGGATGCTCAACAGCAAGATACATGGGATGCTTGGTGCACTGAAAAACTTCTGTTTGTCCAATTAGCAACCCACTGGAAGTTGGTAGATAGAGTGTTTTTCACAACATATACTGTTAAAACCCTCAAAAGCTGGCATTATTATAATGGCACAACAACGATCCTAAGAAGAATGAGTTTTGATACTTTCAAAATGGAATATCTCCCCCTCTGTAGTGGTTTGAAAGCCGAATTTAAAGATGTTAAAAAGAAGGAAGTAGAATAGATTTTGGCTAGAGAATCCCTTAGAGACTGATGCCCTCTCTGATTCTACTCTGTTGAGCACTGAACAAGTGGTTGGAGCCAACCCCTGATGAATGACACAATCAAGAGGCAAGCATTAGAACGAGTCCAGAGGTATATGAGAAGAGAGAAGGAAAAAATCAAAGCTGAGAATGAGCTCGCATCAGAAGCTTTCTTTGACGCCCTAAAAGCACTCTTTACAAAAGTTCCTATGGCGACTCAAGGTCCCCTTCCTAGTCAGATTCATCCTGGAAGTATTGATGACCGACCAGCAAATGTAGTCCCATAGCCAATTTTTAAGGGAGAGTACAATGAAGACCCTAATATTCATGTAGCAGAGTTTCTGTAGCATGTGTGGCTAACAATGCCAGAACCCCTGAGCATTGGTTAGAAATATTTCCTGCCACTTTCAAGGGCGCGGCATTTCAGTGGTATGAGAGACAAGCAGCATGAACTTTTGGCACTTGGGACGACCTGAAGTTGACCTTCCTCACTCAATTCAGGCGTGAAGGTTTTGAAGAGCGGATGCGAGAGGAGTTCATGAAGTCGGTCCTCTGGAGAAAGAGTAGAAGCTTATGTCTCGCGAATGGAATCCATCCTGAAGAGATGGACTAACCATCATTTGGATGTAGGTATCCAGAAAGGAGTGTTTCTCAGAAGCCTACAACCAGAAGTTTGCAAGTTCGTGGAATTGAGAAGACCAGTCAATCTGCAAGCTGCAGTGGAAGGTGCAAGATTATATGACGAAGTTGAAGCAAGGCTGTCAATGACTCTAGGAAGAGGAATCTTACCTCCTCCCATACCAGGAATGGTATATCTACCAAATGCAGTTCTAGGGACAGTTTCCTACCCCTATCCCCAGATGCAAACAGTGCCGCAATATAATGCACCTAATCCACTGTGGTCACCACAGACGACAGTGCCTCAAATGATGGTTCAACCACAACAACAGTGGCCTCAAACAATTCCTCCAATGGCGACTCAACAACAATGGAACCATACCAAATCAACAATCCCAAGTCTTAGCAGGAGCTCTGAACTAGAACCAGAACAGAGGACCTTCTGGATCAACCCAACCAGTATATGTAGTAATTATAGAAGCTTCCCAAAACCCTACTACAAGTACTTCAGGAGGTGAAAATCTGAAGGACTACTTATCCAACTCAGTTGCAAGTATCAAGAAAGAGCTTATGGATGTGATTACAGAGCAACTACAGACATTGAAGGTGAACAAAGACAGAAGGATGAAAATGCAAGACTTGCTAGAATCCAAAATGACAACACAGGATATTGGACCAAAGCCTAGGGAGTTTGGTCCTAATTTCGGTCCAAGGAGGTTTCCCTCTCAAAGTTATAGAGGACGATAGTCTGGCGGTGGTCAGAGGTCAGAGGTGGAATGTTACACGTCTGGAGAAAAGGGTCATATCTCCCCAAATTGTCCAAACCCTAGATGATCTGTGGATTACAAGCCCTTATGCAGCTGATGCAAAGGAGAAGGCCACACTGCAAAGGACTGTCCAAGTCCAGCCCTTGTCAAGGCCAATGCCACTGATAGCCAACAAAAGGCACAAGAGCCTACCTCCAATTTGGTAGAATTGGAAGTTATTGCTATCATGCGCGCCAAGAAGAAGGGACCAATTGTCCAAGAAGAGAATAATTCCCCTGCCAAGTCTGTGAAGTTCAACCTGCCAATAGAGGGACAGAGCAGTACAGGACAGAACAGTGCAGTACAGAGCATTGTTATGCCACAGAGAGTCACAGAGACAGTCCCAGAAACAGAACGAGAGGTCCAGGAGCTAGATGATACAGAAGCACCTCCAGAAACAGAAAAAATACCGATGCTACCATTGCTATAAGAAAAAGGAAAGATGAAAATGGGTGTAGCCCCATTCCCGAGCAGGCTGGAGATGCCTGTGGATCCTATCAAAGAATATGACTTGGTCAAAGACCTAGACACCTTTAAACCTAACTTAACATTTCGGCAGTTGTTGATTTTGTCTCCCAGCTACTGAAAGAAATTCAAAAGCATCTTGACAAGAAGACGCGGACTAAGGATTGCTCCCCCAACAACAATAAAGTCCAACAGAGCCGCAAAACTTGCGAAGGAAGTAGATGTGGCTAACGCCTTCCTAGATCCTGGAACCCCAGAGATTAGTGTATAAATTGAAGGATGCTTTATCTCAGATGCATTGATTGATGGAGATTCATCAATAAACATAATGATGGATGTGACAATGAAGAACTTAGGGTTGTAAAAAATTCAACCTACACAGTGGCTTATCAGATTGGCAGACCAAAGCAGAATTAAACCGTTGGGCATCCTCCCATACGTAAAAACAACCCTTGTAGGAAAAGATTATTGGCTGACCTATCTGGTGGTTAAACCAAATTCTTATGGGACCTCATACCCTCTGTTGTTGGAAAGACCTTGGCTTTTTGAAGTGAGAGCCAAGACGGACTCGTTCAAAGGCACCCTAACCCCTAAGCAGAGGATCCAACAAAGTGGTGTTGAAATTGTATGGATCACAAAAAGGCAATGGATCCACATCCATCGAAGTCATAACTGACTCCTCCAACGAGGTAAGAGATGGTACATTAGGAGACGAAGAGGCTGTTAAACAGATCTTTCCCAAGAAAATAGAGGCACAGTCTCTAACAGTGGGCACTGTAAGCCAACTACCAAGGGAAGCAAAGTCCTTGTCCATGGGAGAATACCTCCTACCTCAACTAGAATTGACTTCTGAAATCACCTTTGATAGTGAAATAGAAGCATGGATGTACTGTTCTCCTTGTCATAGGGTAGTCTCAAAGACAGTAACAAAGACAAAGCCAGAGACAGAAGCAAACGCAAAGGCAGAAGATCTGTTCTTCTCCTACAGAGCCTCTACAGAAGCAGAGACAGAGCCTCCAAAGGAAGAGAATGAAAATGATGAGGAAAATAACAAAACAGGTTATGAAAGTGTAGTTGAAGAAGTTCCTCTGATAGTGGATGATCTTGTCGATATTACTACGAAGACCTTAGAGGCCGAAGATCTCAGGGTATTGGATGGAATGACCATGGTTCCATTTGGGTTGGCCAATGGACCACAAAGTATGCAGAATCTGCATAAGCAATGGATCAAAGGCATAAAAATTAAGTTCACCAGTGGCTCGTGTCGCCCTGACTGTTCAGTCCAGAGAAAAGATGATGATGATGCCCCCTGTCACAACAGAAGCCAAAGCCGTTAGAGCCATGGCTTCTAGAAGGTCCATGCTATGTGACATTCATGAACGCATCCTTTGAAGATAAATCCCTAAGTCCAGAAGAAATCACCACTCACACAGAAGCAAACAAAGCTCCGATACCCTTCCAGCAATCTCAACAGACAAATGAGTCATCTGTTCAGAAGGAGGACACTGGTTCTAGTGAAACATCAGATGATGACACTACTCCCTTGAAAGATTCAGACCTCTATCCAGAAGCAATCCGTGGGACATTCATCCGCGAAGTGGAAGGTGAAAGGCAAGTGACGTTCATCCGCAAAGTGGAAGGTGAAAGGCAAGTGATGCTCCTCGATACTGACGGTACTGAACGTCACCTAAAAGCGGGTCTCAATCTTCCAGAAGAGGAACTAGCGGTCCTGCGAGATCTACTAAAGGAGAACTTAGATGTGTTTGCTTGGTCATATAAAGACCTAAAGGGGATTGATCCCACAATATGCCAACATCACATTGACCTAGAGCATGACGCCAAACCTGTAAGGCAAAGACAAAGGCGTAGGAATCCTAATTATTCTGCTCTGGTGAAGACTGAATTATTGAATCTTCTTGAAGCCGAGTTCATTTATCCCGTGGCTAATAGTGAATGGGTTTCTCCCATTGTGGTGGTACCCAAGAAGAATGGGAAACTTCGAATATGTGTGGACTTTTGAAAGCTCAATTTGAAGATGAAGAAGGATCATTTTCCGATCCCTTTTATAGACCAACTGTTGGACACAGTGGCACGCCATGAGCTCTATTCCCTCTTGGATGGATTCAGTGGATATAACCAAGTCCAAATCGCAGAAAAGGACCAATCCAAAACAACCTTCACCACAGAATGGGGGACCTATGCCTATAGAGTGATGCCATTTGGGCTCTGTAATGCTCCTGCCACCTTCCAACGAGTAATGATGGCTGCCTTCTAGAATCACTTGCATGATTTCATTGAGGTGTATCTTGATGACTTTTGTGTCTATAGCTTAATCCCTAAGCACTAGGGACGCCTAGAGCAATGTTTTGACAGATGCCGAGAGTATGGGATTTCTCTCAACCCTAACAAATGTGTCTTTGGTGTCTCATGAGGAGTTCATTTGGGCCATATTGTCTCTGCACAAGGGATTGCAAAGACCCGACAAAGATTGAGAAGATTGCCACCTTGGCAGCACCAACAAATCTCAAGCAATTGAGAGGATTTCTTGGCCATGTGGGCTACTACATAAGATTTATTGCACATTTTGCAACCAAGGCAGCCCCTCTGCACAAGCTTTTTAGGAAAGATGCAGATTTTCTTTGGACTGATGACTATGAAGAAGCCTTTAATACCTTAAAACAGTGCCTTATCTAAGCACCATCTTGCAATCTCCTGACTAGACAACAGAGTTTCATGTGCACACAGATGCATCAGTTGATGGGATAGGTGCTATCTTATGTCAAAAGGGCCCCTCTAAATTAGATCAACCGATATATTATGCAAGCCGAAAGGTCACTGATAGGGAACGAAACTACATAGTGATAGAGCTTGAGTGCTTGGTAATGGTGTTTGCACTAGAGAAGTTTTGACACTATCTACTGTCAACACATTTCAAGTTCTACCTGGATCATGAAGCCATGTCCTTCCTAATGAACAAAGTGGATGTTAAAGGACGACTAATGAGATGGTTGCTCCTATTCCAAGAGATCGACTTTGAAGTGGTCACTAAGCCTGGCCGTTCCCATGTCCTAGCCGATCATCTCTCACAAATCCCTCAAACTACAAAAGAGGAACAGGATGATCCAGACCTTCCTGATGCTTCCTTGTTTCTAGTTGAAACAATTACTCCATGGTATGCAGACATAGCCAACCTCCTGGCTAGTCAATAGTATCCTCCTGGCATCTCAAGCCGCGAGAAGAAGAAGCTTCTATTAGAATTAGCCCCCTACACTTTGCTAGGCGGTGCACTATACAAAGGAGGCAAAGATGAAGTATTGTGAAGATGTGTTGCACGGGATGAAATCTCCATAGTATTGAAAGCATGCCATGACGAACCATGTGGTGGACACTTCACAAGAGAAGTGACAGCTAGGAAGGCTCTGTTAGCAGGATACTGGTGGCCGACCCTCCACAAGGATGCACATGACTACTGTAAGAGATGTGATGCTTGTCAACGAATGGGGAAACCCACCAAAACAAGTGCCATGCCACTACAACCCATTCTTTCCCTAAAGCCATTCAAGAAGTGGGGGATTGATTTTGTGGGTCCCATTGATCCATCCACCAGATGGAAGCAGAATAGATATATCTTAGTATGTACGGATTATGTCACAAAGTGGTGTGAGGTTAAAGCTCTGAAGCGGGATGATGGTAACAACGTAGCCCTATTCATGTACGAGAATATTATTACCTATTTTGGCAGTCCCCTCGATCTAGTAAGTGACAAAGGTACTCATTTACTTAACAAAATCATGGAGGAGTTGACAGAGCTGTATAAGATCTGCCACTGCAAGTCCACTCCTTATTACCCCACAGCTAATGGCCAAGTTGAAGTCACCAATCGCATCCTCTGCTTGATCCTAACAAGAACGATTGGTGCACATCGTCACGATTGGGACAATTGACTTATAGAGACCCTCTGGGCATACAGAACCTCCCATAAGGCAGCTACAAGACAGACCCCTTTCCAGCTAGTGTATGCTATAGAAGCCGTCTTCGTTGTTGCACTGGAATTTTCCTCTTTGCAAGTGGTAGTTAAAGAATACTTGGGAGATGATGAGTCACTGCAACGCCACCTCCTGCACTTGGAATGCTTGGATGAGATACGATGGATGGCCCTACAGTGCATGGAAACTACTCAAGCGCGATGCAAGCCCTATCATGATAGTTTCATCAAGCACAAGGAGTTCAAAGAAGGTGATCTTGTCCTAGCCTATGATTCGAGATTTGGCAAGTTTCCTTGCAAGCTTTAACAATGGTGGATGGGCCCATACAAGGTACTTGCTGTCAATCCTAATGGCTCTGTTCAGGTGCAAACCGTTGATGTCTCTGATGATCCTTTCTTGATCAATGGCTATCATCTGAAGAAGTACTTCCCTCCCTAGGAATCTTGACAATCACAGTCGACCTACCCTCTCCCTTTTGGGCATCGCATTGTCCTTCTCTTGGTGCTCCCTTATGATTATCCTCATGAGGTGGTCTCGTTCTGTTAGCCCCTCACAGATACCTCTCAACCCGACCTTGTTTTCTTCTCGTCTGATCCAACAACGGTGGCGAGGTTGGTCCTGACACATGGTATTTCTACCATTCTCTTTCTTCTTTTTTTAAGAAAAAAGAAAAAGAAAAAAAAACTGTTATGGGAGAAAATGAAGAAATTCCCTATCATAGCAGGCCTCGTTCCAAGAAAATGTGGAAACACCCTTGGGCAGGAAGTTGACTGTGGAAAAGGTGGTAACGCCACACAGTTCAGAATAGCTGACTCACCAGCAACACACCTTTTCAACACGTAATTTGAAGCCACCTCCCTCAGTGCATTGTTTCTGCAATATTAGTCTGTCTGCCTTTCTTAACAGAAAACCTTTCTTACAAATCATGGAAGTACGAGACTTGTTGGTTGCCTCCCTGGGTACGCCTCGTCTTCAAGATCCTGATGATAACAACAACCGACATGATCTTCATCACCAACCCCTTGAGTGATGTGAGCTCTCATCCTAACAGGATGGGGACGTGAGTATGGGCTGCCCTCTGTATCTTTTAAAAGAGTGTGAGACAGAGGGTGGGGTGAGTGACCAGTTTTTTCCCTTCAAATCAAATGAGAGGTGAGATGTGTGAACGGAGTGTTGCACGCACAAGTTGGGCCTCTCAATGCACAATGCACAATATGTTCGTGTGCACTACACCATAAGGCTCCCTGGCCTTTCTTCTTGCACTGTATTCCAGCACAGGGTGGGATGCACAGTTGTACCATCAAATGCGCACAAGGCATAAAATCTCTGCACAAGTGACAGTGAAGATTACATCAAGGGGTTTTAGAAACGGGTTGCCCTCTGTATCTTTCAACAGAGCGTGAGACTGAGGGTGGGCTGAGTGTGACGGATGGTTCTTCAATCAATTATTGAGAGGTGAGGATTGAGGGACGTTATGACCATTAGAGTCAGGTACATTTCTGTTTCCCTATGAACCCACAGGATGGGTCTCTGCTATCAGCACAGGACACACCACTCTGTTCTAGGCACTGCGCTGCAAGGCTCCCTGGCCTTCCTCCTTGCACCTATGCTAGAGACGAGATTGGATGCACTGATGTACCATCAATTGTACACCCTGGCATACTCGCTCTGCCCCATTCCCTTGTCGATTCCTAAACTAGGTGTGAGATCTGGGTTTCCATCAATATTAACTCGAGTGATGTAAGTTATGGGGTGAGTGACTGTTCTCTCATTCCATCTGAGTGCTAGTGAGTTGAGTGACTATCCTTCGTCAATGGCACCTCCCCCAATGGGCTGAACGCTAGAGCGAGCCGTGGTACCTCCTGCAGCCGACTCCAACCCTTCTGTAGCAGTGACGGTTCCTTCGACCATATGCAAAACGGGCCAAGTGTTCCTAACCCTACTTCCATGTTTGCAAGTGTATGTGTGGTTTTAAGTGTGGGGATGCTAGCACCCAGTTGGTTGACAAGTCTGTGGCCGTGTCGATTAATTTACTCTGTCTGTTAAGGTTTTAAGTGTGGAGACACGCCCCTACGCGTCTGATGTGCATACCCCCTGTATATGCCGCAAGTTGATCATGCATGTATGCCATGACCTCTTTTTGCCCTCATGGGGTCCCTTTCTCACCCACCCGTCTAACTTTACCCCACCCTTTGGGCCGTTCCTTCCCTATTTCCCTTTCTCCCTTGTTTTGATGTTTTGCATGTGGACGCATCCTACGCTCACCGAAATCCACATCCAACCTTACAACCTTGTTCATCCCTTTGCATTGCCCATTTTTACTTTTTACCAACCCCTGTTCCGACCGATGGTTCTTGAGTTATTAATTTTTGAAGCATTTCTCGTACATTGGACGGTTTTCCATGTGAACGCACCTTTATTGCTTCGGAACACAAATGTGACATGCATGCCTTGTCCTCCATCTTTCTCCTGATATTTTTCCTTTTTTCTCCCTATCCTTCCGATATATGGTTCATCCGATATTAATTTTTTGCTCGTTTTCGTGTCTTTTTCATGCATTGTTTTACCATTTTTCCATGTAAACCTGTCCTACTCTTTTTGGAATTCTATTCTGACTAGATTTCCTTGTCCGGTCACCCTTCCTACATAATTTTTCTTTTTTCTCTGCCCTGTTTTGCCATCTAGATTTTTTGTTATTAATTTTCATTAATGCTTTTTAGCACCATTTTCTTGTTTCTTCCATGCGAGTGCCTTCTAACCCCATCCAACCTAAGATTTAATGTGATAGCTCCGACGGTTATATTTTTCCAGACATTTTTCATTTTTACTGTCCTCTATTCTAGTGCATGGATCATTCCATATTAATTTTCGCATCCCTTTACGAGTACGATTTTTGGGTTTTTTCCATGTGAACATGTCCTCTCTCAATCAAAACCGTGTGTTGACATGGTAAGTTTTTTCAGCACATTATTTGACACATTTTTCCTTCTTTCCGCCCTACGTTCCGACGAGCAAATTTTTCCATATTAATCATTGTATGTATTTGTGGGGCCATTTTTTGTGTTTTTTCCATGTGAACACCATGCTTTCACCCCGAAACCCGTGTTGCAATTTTCTATCATCTTCTCCTCGTCTCCTGGCACATTTTTCCTTTTTACGGTCTTTCAATCCGGTGTATGGTTTGGGTTTTATTAAATTTTCTTCCTCTTGATGTGTGACTGTGTCTCTAAAAAAAAAACCAACAAAAAAAACAATAAGGCAAAACGACCAACACACAAACCCGACACCACCCCAAATAAAAATATGGAGCCCCAAGAGAGGGGATTCTACTGCAAGAAAATCTATCTTGTAACGTCAACAAGCTTTTATTTCATTCTTTTGATGATCAAAACAAAGAAAACAACAATTCTTCACGCAGCATCATAGTAGATATCTCCCATGGATTTGATAGAATCAACCATAATCTTCAACATCTTCATAGAATCCTTCAATAGAACAAGGAACATAAAAGAATATACAATTTTTGAATGGAAATCAATCACATAGTATTCATCTTCATTGTCTTTATAGTTTTCTCTCTCAATCTCTCATATACAGATACACTATTTTGATAGAATTTGACTCTCTCTCTCTCTCTCTCTCTCTCTCTCTCTCTCTCTCTCTCTCTCTCTCTCTCTCTCTCTCTCTCTCTCTCTCTCTCTCTCTCTCTCTCTCTCTCTCTCTCTCTCTCTCTCTCTCTCTCTCTCTCTCAATAGTACATCATCTCCTCACTACAATACTCAATAATGACTCTCAATAATCTTTCATAGGTCGTGGATGCACCTCCCAAGAGGTATGTCTGATGCGAAGAGGTACCAAAGCCACTACAATGTCTCTTCATAGCTCACTACTATCACTATTACTCCAGTCTTCTCTTCAGTCTTTAGCAGCTGCTTCTTCCATTTGTTTTAGCTCTTTTGAACTTAGATTCATCCTTTCCAAAAGTTAGAAAACTTTTCCAAAGTCTCACATACATTCTACAGAACACTTACGGAAGATCTACAGAACAGAACAGAATAGGAATAGAGCAGAGACAGAACAGAGACATAGCTGATACAGAGGCTCTATAGAAGGTTTACAAAGCGTTAGAGAAGGTCATCAGAGAACATCAAACCCTCAAACTTGATCTACATTCCATTATGCTTCTAAACCATCGTCCATCACCGATTCGTCAAATTAGGCCTCCCTCTCTTTCTCTTAAATAGCCATATGAACAAGGAATAAGAAGGAGAGAGAAATAGGAAAAATAAAGATTGATTTTTTATCTTGTTGAATAGAACACCATTTTGCATGAGAATTAAAGCATTGAAGAGAGCGAAAAATTGAAGCATCTAATGCCCAAGAGCAAGAAGAGAATGGTTACAGTCTGAAAAAATCAACTTTTTAAGGGGGATGAGAAGCCCAAAAAACATGCCCTCTTCCCTCCCATGTCGTTTCATTTCTTGTGTTTAAGTTCTCTAATCAAGCTTAAGACATGACTTATAACTTATCTAGTTCCAATTTTTTATATTCACACTTGCTTATAAGTAGTTTCAGCTCAATTGGAGGGGTAAATGGTCTCAAAATTACAATTTGATTGGATGGCTGGCTTTCTGGCATCGAAATCTATCATCTTGGCCCTCATCAAATGCTTTTTGGCTTCCAAATCTAGTAGGTGCTTCATAACACCAAACCTTGTGGCCATTAAATGTGGGATCAAATATACTCTAAACTGACAAACAGACACTTGCATTGGATTCCCAGCATCAAAATACATCTAGGAATACTCTAGCTCCTAATCCATAATAGTTTCATTTTGTACCAAAAATGCCTCTTTTACAAGTCTCGGGATCTTTTTGCACTTGAAATTTGGCTTTAAAATCTGCTCTTAAGAAGGTTGACAATGTAATTGGAATGTTAAGATTGTTATAGTTTTAGATATCATTTTCACTATGATAGGTCTTTCTTTATTTTTATTTTTTCTTATTATATCTCTTGCTCTTCTTATGCATTTAGAGGCTCCATTGAAAAAGGCTTGATATGTCAATTGAATTCAAAGAAGCAAGAAAATTATAAAGATAATTGAGATGCTAATGGTAAGGGATTAAGAAGTATTTTTCATTTGACATCCCTTTATCTTCTTTTTTATTATTGCTATTCTACTTTTATGGAAAAGATTGGCATGCTTTTTCAGCAAGGAATTCATCAAGATAATTGAAATGCTAAAATATTTCCTAGTTGTATTTGTGCTTGTATTAGTTTAAAAGTCGCACATAACCATATCTTTGAATGTTGCAAGTCTTCACTCTCTTTTACTTTCAAGAAGCATGGATAGTGCTCTAATGAAAAAGAAGACTCATATTCAGAGTAGTGTGGAAAAATAATATTCCACATGGAGAGAAGAGAACCATGAGATTTTTCCTTATCAAATTGAAGTGAGAAGATTGAGAGATGAAGGCACATAGTACATTGATTTGTGAGTAAATTGAGGCTTATATCCTACAAATTCATTAACAGATCAATCACTCAAATTACAAACTCTTCATGATACAATTAGGTTTATTGGAGATGGTGCGCAGATCGGATGTTGTATGCTTGCATAGTGAATGCCGGAAGGTCCCCAAGAACAAAAGAACTCTACTTTTTGCACAAAATTCAATGTAAAAAGCATGAATGACATGAACAAGAGACCAATTGGGTGCAATCTCCCCCAATGCCTTGTGTGAGCGCTCCACCAATCATGTATTTTATGTATTAATCATCTTCAAGCTCAAATAATAGCCCAAATTACAAAATAGCAAGCTTTTAGCTTTTGAGTTTGCTTTAGCACAAAATAGGAATAAAGCTAACAGGCGGTGCCCAAAGAGTCTGGCATACCCAATACAATGTCCAAGTAGAAATAACATAATCGTGCACCCATGCGCATAAAAAATAATAAATAAATATCCAACACCTCAATAAATAGGCGCGACAAAATATAGGCGCCATGCCTAAGGTATGCGCCCATCAAAATATAAATAATAAATCGAATACTCGCTATCCTCCAATGCTTTCCTCCGCCACTGCTGCTATCTCTACACATCAATTGAAGCATTCACAATCGTTAGTAAAATAATACAATTAAACCGACAAAAGTGAATACCTAGCAGTCTTGAGCTACATAAATAAATCAACTGGTTAGAAATCAATCCTAACCTTAATTTATTACGAGTGTGCACTCTAAACTCATAAACGTTTATTAATTTAATATGCATTTTGCAGAATCACCCGCTATGAAATCACCCATGTACACACTAAATTAATGAAACGCCCGAAAAGGAAAGGCATCCCCATCAACTTCTCGCACAAAGAATCCACTTTGTGTATGAGCTCCGATCATCAAAGTTTATGGAATCCACCATAACACCTCACGGAATCCACCGTGGCACAGAATCCACCGTGAAATATGCCTCCTGGCATGATATCCCCGGGGTGGGATAGCAATTGACCTCAATAGCTATTAGCTCAATGTGGAGCTAACAGAGTGGGGAAAGCATTTAAGTCTCTAGCGTGCATCCATTGTGCTTCTTCTACAGGATGGTTCTTAAATTTAACTAGATATCTAGAATATCTTCGGCTAGTTCTAGTGGTCATAAAGTATGTATCTATGATAGCTTCACGTTCAAGTATTTCAGTCTCTTCCTGTAACAAAGGTGGGTTTTCATAAACAGGGTGTATAGGTAATTGGCCTCTAAATGGTCGTAATAAACTAATATGAAATGTGTTGTGAATTTTCCAGTGAGGTGGTAATTCTAACTTGAATGCATTGTCATTAATTTTATGAATGATCCTAAATGGTCCATAGAATCTAGGGGCTAATTTGACAACTGGGTGTTTATTTACACTTTGTAGTCTACGTTTTTCTATTCTCAACCAAACATAGTCATCAACTTTGAAATTCATTGCTTGTCTTTTCTTATTGGCTTGTTTGGTATATGATTGCTAGGCTTTGGCAATCATAACTTTAACCTCATCAAAAATAGTATTGTGCATACTAGCAATATCATCAGCACTTTGAATTCTATTTGACAAAGATGCAACAGGTGTCGACAATCTATAACCATAAATTACTTCAAACGGTGCTTTCTTTGTAGATGTGTGTGGTGTATTGTTATATGCAAACTGCAATAAATGCAAATGTGTATCCCATGTCTGTGGTTTAGAAATTATAGAAGCACGTAAAAGATCTAGTATAGTACTATTAGTGGCTTCTGTTTGTCCATTAGTTTCAGGATGAAATGCAGATGAGAAATCAAGTTTTATGCCTAGGTTAGCAAACAAAGTAATCCAAAAGTTGTTATAAAATCGAGAATCACGATCAAAAATAATAACTTTTGGTAATCCATGGTTAGTAAAAACAGTTTTCAAAAACAATTGTGCTGCTTGTGATGTTGTTAAAGTTTTCTTACATGGAATGAAATATGCTTGTTTACTAAACCTGTCTACTACTGTCCAAATCATATCATGGTTAGATTTAGTATTAGGTAAACCAGTAATAAAATCCATAGAAATTTGTTCCCATGGTCTCGACAGAATAGACAAAGGCATAAGTAATCCATACTGTTTACCATGATGTCTCTTAACTCTTTGACAAATCAAAAATTCGGAAACAAAGTTAGATATATCAGTGTCCATATGCGGCCAATAAAAATTTTTAGTTAATGTACGTAAAGTAGATATGATACCTCTATGACCTTGATATGGAGGACAATGAATCTCATTCAAAACAAAAAATCGGAATGGAATTGTAACACATAATCTCTTTTCATAAAACATAAATCCATCATTATAAGATAGTGAATCAATAGGAATCAAGTTATTTTGAACTAATTTATTCCAATCAGCATGAAAAGTAATGTCCTGATGATAAGTATCTTTCATAGCAATCAAAGAATCAAATGATATAACAGAAATATTATGAATGGTAGGTATTCTACTTAATGCATCAGCCACTACATTTTCTCTACCGGGTTGATATTGAATGATAGGATGAAAACTCTGAATAAAAGATGCCCATTTGATATGTCAGTCAGATATTTGAGGTTGGCTAAGTAAATGTCTAATACTTTACTGATCGGTCTTAATCATAAATTCAGAGCCCATTAAGTAGTGTTTCCACTGTCTTAATGCTTGTACAACAGCTAATAATTCTTTGTCATATGTGGAATATTTCAGTTCAGAGGGTTTCAGCTTACAACTAGAATAGGCTATGGGATGATTATCCTACATAAGTACGGCTCCTATTCCTGATCTGCTAGCATCGGTCACTACTAAAAAGAATGGTCTATTAAAATCAGGCAACTGTAAGACAGGGGCATGGGTTAATGTATGTTTCAATAAGTCAAAGGATTTCTGTTGATTATCGGACCAATGATAAACAATTCCTTTCTTCAGAAGTTTGGTTAATGGTAAAGCAAGTAATGAAAAATTACGCACAAACTTCCTATAGCAACTAGCAAGACCAAGGAAAGATCGTAACTCATGCATATTTTTAGGTACATGCCAATTCAATATTGCTTCTATTTTCTTAGGGTCAACTTTAATTCCATCAGATGATACAATATGACCTAAATACTCAATTTCTGTTTTAAAGAATTCACTATTTTCGGGATTTGCATACAATTGATTATCTTTTAATAACTAGAAAACCAAGGACAAATGTTCATAATGTTCTTTCTCATTTTGACTAAACACCAAAATATCATCAAAGAAGACAATTACACAATATTGATATTTCAAAAATATACGATTCATCATTCTACTAAAGGTAGCAAGTGCATTTGTCAGTCCGAAAGGCATCACTAAAAATTCATAATGACCAAACTGTGTCCTAAATGCAGTCTTGAATATGTCAGACTTATCTAGTCTCACCTGATGATAACCAGACTTAAGGTCTATTTTACTAAATATAGCAGAACCTTGCAGTTTATCAATAAGGTCATCGACTCTAGGAATTGGATACCTATTCTTTACTATGATCTTATTTAAAGCTCGATAGTCAATGCACAAGAGATAGGTATTATTCTTTTTCTTTACTAGCAGAACAGGTGCACCAAATGGAGAACTACCAGGTCTAATCAATCCTCTATTTAGTAATTCCTCAACTTGACTTTGAATTTCTTTTTGCTCTATCTGCTTATGCCTATATGGTGCTTTACAAGGTGGTTGTGTACCAGAAATCAAATCTATTTTATGGTCTTCTGGACGTGAAGGAGGTTAACCAGGTGGTAGATCTTTGGCAAAATAGTCTTTAAAATGTGCAAGAAATTCTTTATGCCTAGGGTGCATATGATTTTCTTTAACTTGCAGTTCATTCACCCAAATGAGATAAGATTTACTACTTTTACGTAATGCACGTTTAGCTTGAGTATGCGAAAGCTGTGGAAAAGCATTAGATGCATGCATACCATACAATGTAATATGTTTTCCTTGAAAATTAATATTAATTGAATGTGTGGAATAATCTATATTAGGGTTATACAGATGATGCCAAGGCATACCTAAAATAATATCACTCGACTGTAATGGGACAACTAGAAATTTTCTTCTTTCAGTGTATTGACCAATTTGAATTTCTAAGTCATGCACTTCCTGTGTACCATTATACCTAGTGCCTAAGAATGCTGCTTTGATGCGATAATGCATAGCTACAGTCTGTAACTTCAATTCCTTTACTAGCTTTGCAGAAATAAAATCATGAGTACTACCGTTATCATGCAAAATAATATTTTCCTTTCCATGCACTAAACATTTCATAGTCAATAAAGAATGTGGAGTTGGCAAACCTGGTAAAGTATCCGAAGGAGTAGTAGTGTCGTCCTCATCTTCAGTGAAATCAGGCATTTCTTCATGTTCTTCATCTTCCATTGCTCCAAGGTAGTTGATATGGACTGGTGGCTTCTTCGAATGGCAATTTGCTGCTAGATGTCCAGGCTGGTGGCATTTATAACAGATTATAGGTTTGGCTTTGGTTACATTGTTTGCAATGGCGGGAAGTCTAGGTACATTAGGATTTGGCTGTGGAATAGGCTTAGGGTTTTGGTTGGCATTGGATGGTAAAGCAGGTGGTTTTGCCCAATTCTTACGGAAAGATGATGAAGAGAAACGACCTTGATTAAATCTTCTAAAATTTGCGTTGAATTGCTTAGATCCATAATTACCATTGGCTTGGAATTATTGTGGACATCTATCTCTGCCTCGCAACTTGTCTTCAGTGTCATGAGCTAATGAAATTGCGTCTTCAAGAGTTGCAGGCTTGAACATATTAACTTCAGCGTAGTAATGCCCAAGGAGTCCAGACATATACTTGCGCTTGTGCATCGCTTCAGGTACATCTTCAAGCATGTGTAACTGGAGTAATGCATTCCAAAAGCGTTCAGTGTACTGAGGAATAGGCTCACGTTCCCATTGTTGAAGAAGGTATGGCTTTATGGATTTTTCATGGAATTGTGGAGGAAGGAAATTCTACATAAACTTCTTCTTGAAATTCTCCCAGGTAGTAGGACAATCTATACTTTTACAAACCACGGTCCACCAAAGAGATGCTCTATCCACTAAATGATTAGCGACACACTTGATTTTATCTTTTTCTGGATAGGTTTCCTCATGAAAATAGTCATCAAACTGACTAATGAATACAAGAATAGTTTTTCCCTCTCGAGTGCCATTGAAAGTACGAAATTTGAAATTTATTTTACTTATCTTTGATTCCTTGCGGATGGATTGAGCTTCGAGAGTTGCGTCAATGGTACATCAGATAAGATCTTCAGATTGAGGTTCCTCTTTGTCGGTAGTCAATCTTTGTAAATTTGCCAATTGAGCTTGCAATGCTTGCCTAGCTTGTTGTTCTTCATCCAACTGCATCATAATTAAGTCCAGCTTTTGCTCCATCGTAGGTTCAGGTAGGTCGCCTTCAGTCATTAAATCATCCTGTAAAACTCAAAAGACCTCTCACTCTCAAAATCAAGTTAGCGGGATGAGCGTAGCTGTTCAGATGTACAAGGCTTATATATTTTTGGGTGTGGCTTTCACAATCTTCGTCTTCGACTATCGCGGAATTTGTAGTCTTTGAAAAATCTGTGTTTTATCCTTCTTCGTATGCTAAAAATGCTTCAGCAAACCTGCGTATGCGTAGAGTACCTTCCAATGAACAACTTTGCAGTTTGGAGTTTCTGCGCAGGAACAGTCCTTCTAGGAGTTTTGGACAGAAGTCAGTTTTGACTTCAAGTTACTTGCCAGTCTTGCAAAGTAAGTAATTTTTGACTTGCAGAATTTAGACTTGGAGGACTTGGGAGATTAGAATCTTAGTGGCTTAATAGAACCTGCGTGATCATCGTTGATAAGAGGACGTCTGCTGCCGTTTTGACGCTGTTGAATACATACTCTTGCCGTTTTTTGACGAATTTCGTTGATGAAGCTTTTTAAAGCTTCTTATTAAGCTTTTTACTAAATCTTAGTAAACTTTAGAGTAAAGCTTTTGAACTTGTTGAAGATATGGAGCTTACTGTTGTCTGTGGAAAAACGTCTTGGAGAAGGAGATGTAGGAGTGGTCCTCCGTCATTGCAGGCCGGTCCTTCACGATCAGAGGCTAGAAACAGAGGTTCTTGACTACCAGGAATCCACCCGTATCGACCGTTCGCGATGAGATTGACCGTAGAGCCCGATCGTTGCAGGAGCTCCGCCTTCGCACAATATGGGTAGCGATTGGAAGCTCTTGATCTCAGCTTTGCTCTGATACCACTGCTGCGCAGATCGGATGTTGTACGCTTGCGTAGTGAATGCCGGAAGGTCCCCAAGAACAAAAGAACTCTACTTTTTGCACAAAATTCAATATAAAAAGCATGAACGACATGAACAAGAGACCAATTGGGTGCAATCTCCCCCCATGCCTTGTGTGAGCGCTCCACCAAGCATGTATTTTATGTATTAATCATCTTCAAGCTCAAATAATAGCCCAAATTACAAAATAGCAAGCTTTTAGCTTTTGAGTTTGCTTTAGCACAAAATAGGAATAAAGCTAACAGGCGGTACCCAAAGAGTATGGCATGCCCAATACAATGTCCAAGTAGAAATAACATAATCGTGCACCCATGCGTATACAAAATAATAAATAAATATCCAACGCCTCAATAAATAGGCGCAACAAAATATAGACGCCATGCCTAAGGTATGCGCCCATCAAAATATAAATAATAAATCGAATACTTGTTATCCTCCAATGCTTTCCTCTGCCACTGCTGCTATCTCTACACATCAACTAAAGCATTCACAATCGTTAGTAAAATAATACAATTAAACCGACAAAAGTGAATACCTAGCAGTCTTCAGCTACATAAATAAATCAACTGGTTAGAAATCAATCCTAACCTTAATTTATTACGAGTGCGCAGTCTAAACTCATAAACGTTTATTAATTTAATATGCATTTTGCGGAATCACCCGCTATGGAATCACCCATGTACACATTAAATTAATGAAACGCCCGAAAAGGACAGGCATCCCCATCAACTTCTCGCACAAAGAATCCACTTTGTGTATGAGCCTCGGTCATCAAAGTTTATGGAATCCACCGTGGCACGGAATCCACCGTGAAATATGCCTTCTGGCATCAAGAGATGAACAAGATGACTTGTTGGGGTATTATAATTATTTGCAATAAACATATACACAAGGTTCACTGTTAACCCCAATGCAAAGAAAGAAAAAAGAATTTTAAACGATATAGGACAAAGCAGAAAAAGATAGCCCCAGCAGCAGCAACTGAAGAAATGGGAGGAAAAAATGCCAAAAGAGTAAGGAAAAGCTTAAAATTTCAAGGCAAACGCAAAAGAGGAAATGCGCATTTTAAATATAAAAGTGCACTCTAAATCTTTGTAAATGAGTGCCAGCGTCCCTCCTATGAAATTTGTAAATGTATATGGGATAACTAAACAAATTGGTCTAGATAGATATATAAAGTAAAAAACAATGAGGAAGAAAATATAGGATAAGTATCAAGTAGCTAAATTTATAGTCTCACTAACTTAGATTAGTTTCAAGTTCAAAATAAAAGCCTTGATAGTTTAGTACCAAAGACAAGGGTTTCAAGCAAAGAAGAAAAAAGAATAAAATAGATATTCACTTTAAGAATTTTCATTTCATGAGGCGAACATCATGCTAAAACTATCACAGACATGCCATGATCAAGTATATGAATTAATTCTTGCTCATGCCAAATGAATCCGCACCCCATGCGAGCACACCCTTAAAAGACATCCTCGAGCCAACCATGCAAACCCACCCTTTCCATGTCATCATAGAACCTTGTAGATGGCATTGCCTATATTATCTATGATGTCATCATAGAACCTTTTAGAAGATATACCATGTCATTGCTTGCATCATTGATGATGTCATCATGAAACATTCTAGAGCGGCTCGCCATAGAGCTCCTCAGCCTTGCCAATGTCAATCTTGGGAGCTCAAGGAGTCGAAACCTCCAAGTAAGTAACTTTGAGTTCTAGTTCTAATTCTTGTCTAGTCATGGTATATAGTATTGTTTTTCATTATACTCTTGTTGTCTTGTCACCTTGTAATCTCATAGTACAAGATCTTTTCTAGCACTATCTTGTATCTTGTTCATCCCCATTGAGGGAGATCTTATAATTATGATATCTTGTATTCATACTTATGATCCCATGTTGTGGGATCCTTCATATCCTATCGAATCTTGTTGCCTATACCTATGGTCTTGGGTTGTGGGATTTTTCATATTTTGTTAAGTTACCATTGTACCTTGTGCCCCTATGTGGGATTATCTTGTAATCACAATTCTTGTAACAAATCTTTCATCTAGTTTAGTCTCTCAAGCATAGTCTAGTGCTCACATAATAGTTTGGCAAGACTCCTTTCTAGCCCTATTGAGCACCATGGAGGCAACCCTTGAAAGAATCATGGCCTTCCTTTGAAACCTCCAACAACAAATTCAAGACTTGAATGAATGACAAGCACAACTTCAAATAGAATACCCTATACATCTAGGCTCTGAACTTCAAGAGATGCAAGACCAGATCCAAGACTTGTAGAACAAGAGAGGAAGTGGTCAGATGATTCCGTGTGTTTATCAACACCCCTAATAAGAGAACCCAAGATGAGCATGCTGCTAGAGAAGTTCAATGATGACCATTTGATGTTCTGGGGATTCTAGCAACAAGTAAAGATCTATATCCGCATGCAACCAAATAGGTATCTAGATGATGCTTCCAAGGTGAGAATCATTGAGACTTTGCTTTGTGGTCAAGCTTTATCATGGTTTGCTCCAATCCTAGAAAAGAAGATGCCAGTACTTCATAACTATGAGGCAATTCTTTGTGAGTTTACTTCCATATTTGAAGATGCAAACATTGGTCAAGTAGTAGAAACTAAACTCTGCTTCTACGTCTAAATTTAGGCAATTAATATATGACCCAATTTGGCATGATGAGTATTTTACTAGGCAATTCAGATGGGGTCTTGGAAATGACATCAAGGACCTCATGCTTAGTATGCCCTGAGGCAAAAACACTCAACGATTATATCATGCAAGTCATCCAATGTGATAATAGATTGTTCAAGAGGAAGCAAGAAAAGCAAGAAGAATTGTAATATTCCCGCCATAACACTTCATATCAAGAAACGAACGGGCTTGAGACATTTTAAAAATTACTCATCAAGCTATCACATAAATGACCGCATGCAATTTTCTTAATATCGTCTTGCATTAAATTAATTTTTCTAAATGTTCCCAACCAACAAAAAGTAAAGACGCCTCATAAATAATATTACGACGGCTTGATCATAATTTTTTTCACATTATATTTGATTTAGCATTCTCGATTCCATTTAATACGTCAAGATCGCATTGATTTTGTAACTGCAAGACAAATCCCAAAAGCCTTAATCGGTAGACAAAGAACACGCAAGAACAAGCATGATATTGAGTAAGTTAAGTATCAAAGAGTATGGCATGACTTTATAAACTGAATAAGTCATGAGGTAACTTGGCCAAAAACCACCAGATGAATTCATTTTGAAGAAAAAAATATTTTTGGAAAAATAGGCCAAAATTCATTACGGTTTTTACGCCTGGAGGGAGAGAAAGCATTTAAAAATCATCCCCATGCCACCATCCAACGGGTAGATAATCAAAATGAATTTTTAATAAAGCTCACTTAGCTCTTGACAAGTAGCCAAAAGAATGGGTCGACTACATGCTCCCCCTCATGCCTATAAATACACCCCCTCTTCTTCACAAAGAAAGTAAGAAGGAAGACCTCTTGATGATGGAAAATTTTCTCTACTTCTCGTTTTCATTGTAGCTTGAACCTTGAATGAGGAAAATACCCCTCTTCTACCTCATTTTCATTTTCTCTACCCCACTCCTACCCCATGCTATGCCTTTGTCCCATACGACCATACCGCTAAGCAAAACGTTGGCAAAAAAAATTTTGGATGACCACCAACTCTCCCTAAACTACCACGTCAATTTCACCTGACATCCATGGCTCTGCAAGGTCGCAGAAATGCAAAAAGACCATTTGAAGTAAGGGAAGCAAAGAACACGGTTGATGAGAAAATGACACTGTAGTAGGAATTGTCGAAACCCCCGTTACAGCAAACCTGAGAGAGGTAACATCTCATCAGTTTGGAAAAAAATCATGTTTTTATAAGCTTATCACTATATTTGGCTTTAAACTATTACAATCGCATTCTAAAGAGAATGCATATGAACTATCACTTATAAAAATAGCCTAAGTAATATAATAATTAACTATTCAGTGAAAATACTCTTTCACTTGAAAAATGATTATATGCATATCATTAAGAAAATATGTTAATTAAAAATTATTTCGTGATATTTATTATTATTTCATTAATGATGCATGTGATCATAATAACATAAAAAAGGTAGATGATGTTAGGCAAGGGAATATTTTTTAATTTTTCCATGAAAGTGACTATCTCTATTTAATTTTTCTAATGATAAATAGATGCATATGAGTTTTATAATAATATCATGAAATAATCAATGCATTACATCAATAAAAAATATTGTATAGGTAAATATATACTAGACATACATAAATTAGGTGTATAATAATATAATTCAATGTCTGAAAGATGAAAGAAAAATTACTCTTATGATTTTTGCATTACCTAGAATAAAGTTTTCGAAAAAATAATCAGTATTGCACTTAAGACAGCTAAATGAAAATTGATCTTTCTAGATAACGTTGAAAGTTTCAGACATCATCGATTAAACCATAGAATATGAGTAGAATAAAATAAAAATTATTTTTTATTTAAAACACATATAATGTTAATATTAATGATTATATTAACAAGAGCGTCAATATCATGAGTTGACCCACGTATAAATCAGCCAAAAAACCTAACCTAAAATATCAAGAATCTTGAAGCAAAAACTCTTTTCTATTCAATCTGTAAGTAACCCCTTTATATGACACCCTTCTGTATATAAAAAATGTATAAAAATGCTATTTAAAAAACTCCTTATTTTGAACTCACGTTATATATACATATATTCATGAGTGACCCCCTCGAGAGCAAAAATAACTATGAAATACTCGACAACCCTAAAACTATCACTATTAGGAAATTAAATAAATATTGAAAGTCTATAGGACTTGTCGGACATTAATAAGAATTTGTCGATACAAATTCTAAAGTCTAAACAAACTTGGAAAAGCATTTGAAATCCTACTCTAAGCATGGGTTAGGGCAGGACAGTGCATGAATTGCTTGCCATATTATCTTTTAGAGCAGAAATACCAAATTTTTTATAAGAATAAAATTGACTTCAAATTCCTGAAATAACTTGCGGATCCCGAAAAAGAGTTGTAAGTAGGAAGTGAAACCCTAAGAATAAGGTGGGACCTTAAAAGATAAACCCTAGATTTGGATGGGACTGCTTCCTATGCTAAAAACACTTGTTTGCTGTTGTTTCTTTTTTATTTGTGCATGCATTGATGGTTGCATAGGAAAGATTCATTGTGCTTGCAGCAGTTAGATCTGATTGTAAATATATAATCAGGATAATAAGAGGAAAGATTGTGCTATGTCTCCCCCACTGCTAGATGCGGAACCCTGCTCCAAGAGGGATTGTTTTGTACCATCGTGAAGAGCTTTGGACCGCTGGCCCCAATGGCAAGAGGTCACTTGATGGATGGTGATAAATCCATTAGGCAGGAGAAGGAGGGAGTGCTAGGGGGGACTGTGGCCATAAATCTCTCGATTACTCCTAGGAACTGCTTGACCCTCACATGAATCATGATGGGATCTTGGAGTCTCTGAGACTAGTGAAGTGATAGAAATCTTAGAGGGTTTATTTTCTTCTGCATAGACAAAAGGGGATTTTTGGTGAGCAGAGGTTTATCTTTTGCGTAGGCAGAAGGAGAAAATCATTTTAAATAACTTTGTGAAATGATAAATAAATATGTTTTGCCAAAAGATTGTTTTCGTTGTCTTTGTGTTTGCCGTAAAATTACGCAAAGGAACCTATGATAACGGGATTAATTAATGAAGCTTATTTTATATTCCATAACTTAATATAATAGGGAATTAGAAAACTAAAGAAAACCATTTGTGGGAAGTAGGTGGGCGAGATCCCTGACAGATCCATCCTATGGATGTGCGGTCCCCATAAGCTAGGAGCTTCTCTCAAGAGATTGAATGAAACGTTAATTAGGAGAAAATAGGTAGAGCCAAGCGTTGACTTACCTAGGGTCCTGTCTTAAAACCTTGATTAGAAATTATCTTAGGGGAAAGGTGTGGTGGTTGTGCCAAAACTCTGTTAAGGTTCCCTGAATCCTAACTAGGTGCTGGAAAAAAGTGTTGCACTCTATGAATCAAGGGTAACTATGATTGCTCGAGTCAAACAAGAAGCCCTTGTGGGACACCTCCGATTTAGCTACCTAATACGTTGAGACCTCATTTGTCAAATTAGGACCCCGAGCTTGTAGGTTGATCCTCGTGGGAATGGCCGGTACCTTCTGTTACGAGGTGGGCTCTAGGAAACCTAAACGATAGACCCCGTGCATTCTCGCAAGTGCTCGGAAAAGCTGTCTCTAGGATAGTTCCCCAATGTACCACTAAAACGTGTTGCCAAGGAATTTTTAGACATGCATGTGACAAGAATTAAGGTCTCGCCACCACCAATGGAACATAGCCCCAATCAAAGACCTAATCAAAGAAGAAAAAAAGCCCAAACCAATGCAAATAGATAATACCAAATTCCAACCCTTGACCCCATATAAAAAGTAAAGATGAAGAGAGAATCATCTATGCCTATATTGTGGAAACTTTGGACACATCACCTTAAATTTCCCAAATAAGAGGACAAGAATCCCAAGAGTTTTTGCAACCATCCTCGATCAAGAAAATGAGGATGTCCAATTATAAATGAGACCGTACAACTAGACCTTGATATAAGAAAGGGTCTCTTGATTCTAGCCATGCCCATGGAAACTTTTCTTGTCACTGTCTAGATGATCCTGTCAAGAAATATCCTTTCCCTCAAAGCCCAGGTCGACTCAGGGACCTCTGCATGTTTCATGGATGATGGCTTTGTGAATAGATACCACATTTCAGTACTCCAAAAGACCAATCTTACACCAGGCGAAGTCGTGGATGGAAGATCTCTAGCATCTAGAGATATTATCAAGAAAACCCAACCACTCATGGTGACTCTTGTGGCAATCACAAATCTCATGTATGCTTTAATGTCATATCCAATCCCACAAATCCAATCATCCTTGGGATGCCTTGGCTAAAGAAACACAGCCCAGAAATTGATTAGGTTAAGCAAAAGATTACACGTCATGAAAATCAAGGAAAGTTGGTATATCTAGGAGCCAAAGCCTTTATGCACATAGGAAGGCAAGAGCCAACCTACATGATATATCATATACAAGCTCAAGAATCTAATAAGGATGAGTCAATCAAGCTACCAAGCTAGTATCAAGAATTCCAAGATGTCTTTGAAAAAAAGAATATAGATCTCTTGCTTGAGCACAAACCATATGATTGTGCTATAGAACTCCATGAGGGGACTCAATCCCATTTTGGACCCATCTACAGGATAACCCCTTATAAACTAGTAAACTACACAAGAACATTGATGAGAACTTATCCAAGGGATTCATTAGGAACTCGAAGTCACCTGCTAGATCCCCAATTTTTTTCGTAAAGAAGAAAGATGGGTCACTTCAAATGTGTGTGGATCATCTAGGACTCAACAAGATAACAATCAAGAATCGATACCCTTTGCCGAACACCTTGGAAAAGCCAAGATCTTCACAAAGATTAAACTATGATGGGCTTACAATCTTGTACGGATTAGAGAAGGAGATAAATAGAAGACAACCTTCCACATCTAGATGATTTCGTAGTTATATACTTGGATGATATCTTAATATGCTCAAAAAATCCAAATGAGCATGAGTACCATGTAAAATTAGTTTTGGAAAAGCTTATAGAAAAAAGACTATGTGCAAAACATGAGAAGTGTTTTTCCATCTACTAGAAGTGGAATTCTTGGAGTGCAATGTCTCGAGAGAGAAATCTTCATGGACCCCAAGAAGATCGTGACTATTCTTGACTGGCAAACACCCACAAGTGTTCACAATGTCACGTTTCCTTGGCTTTGCCAACTTCTAATAGGATATTTATCAAGGATTACTCAAAGATAGTCACACCACTCACACCAAACTCACATGAAACTCAAAGTTCTCATGGACCTAAGAAGCCGAGAAGGCCTTCTAGACCATGAAGTCCACTTTTACCACTACCCCAATTCTAATCCATCCAAATCCTACCAAGCCATTTTTCTTGGAGA